>NC_066619.1:107488973-108088973 GCF_025201925.1 Gopherus flavomarginatus
CCCAAGAGGTGGCCTTAAGCACGCTCAGGAGACAGCTCCCTTTCATTTGGTCCAGAATTTCTGTGATGACTTGTAAATAGATCTGAATTCTGGGGTCATACTTTAGGTACACCTAACAGGGTGGGAGAAAGAATCCAAAGTGGGCTTCTCATTAACCTTGTCAGTGAGATTTGTTTTATATTCCCATTCTGAACTCTGGGATACCTAAGAAATTAGCCACATTGCTCCCCTTCCCCACACTGTCAAGGGTTCAGTTGAAATAAGTTCATGTAAAACAAATAAATAAAAATATCTCTCAAAGCTTGGTAACATTTATAAAGCCAATTCCTGAAGTTGCCATAATCACAGACCTATTTGCAACCACTTATTGACAACCAAAGATTTTCTCATGTTTTATCTATTCCAGATCCTGAACTGTAATCAAATCCACATTGCAAAAGTCAGCTGTTTACATGTTAGAGCAACGGTGAAACACGTTTGTCGCTGCATGCTGAACTTATTTGGCACATGCAGCTGCCATTGGAGTTGGTGAGAGTTATATGTGACTATTAATTACTATTTCTAGCCTTATCCAAGGAGGACTTGGAATCTATAAATCTATAAGGAGAGCTTTCACAGTAAGCCAGACAATAAACTGGCTGAAGAAGGCAAAGGAAGACAAGAGAGACTTACAGAAGGAAAGTGAGGATGCTGGGCATGCTCAGGAAGGAACAGGGCGGGAATTTCAGGTTTGAGGGCCAGAGTGGGAAAAGGCAGAGTCTCAAGCGGAGAAAGGGAAAATGAGCATGGTGAGTCTGGCAGAGTTGGCAGAGCAGGAGCAGGGCTAAAGCAGAAGACTAGGGCAGAGCTATAGGGCCAAATTCACTGCTGGGGATAACTCCGGTGAAGGCAAAGGAATTGTTTTGATTATGCTATTGGGGTGAAATCCACCCCTTGCCGAAAGCTTGCCTAAGTGTATATACACCACCCAAAACCCACGTAAGCCCTATTTTAGTACTAAAGTGGTGGAAAGGCCTGGTGCTGGCCCTCTGCAGTAGGGTGAATTTAACCCATGGTGAATGTTGCAGAAAGGGAGGAGTGACACTGTGCAGGGCATGGAGTTTGAATGGGCTGCAGAATAAGACTGGAAGTAAGTGGCAGTATTTGAACAGGGTAGTGATGTGGTCAGGGCATCAGCAAGGACGTTGATATTAGCCACCGTGTGGATTGGAGTGGGGAGAGAAGGGGAAGAAGACGGCTGAGATGGAGACGATGCCGAATTTTAGCAGTGAGGAGAGCGAGGAAGAGATGGATTTTGGAAATGTTAAACAGGGCGTGCCTGGAGCTGAAGAAAGGAGGTATGGGAAGAGGCGGGTCAGTGATAACCCCAGTATTGCACGCATAGATAGCGGAGATGTAGTCTACAAAGATGGAGATAAAGGGGACAGGAGATTGATTAGGAGGAAGCAATAAGATATCAAGGAACATATATCAGGGATCTGTATATGTCAGGTAATGGCAGTACAGGACTCTCAGTAGTCACAGCAGTACAGTGGCCCATGCTAGCATTTGCCATTAAAATAGTTGCTTTGGACAATAGCAGGGACAGTAGGTAGAGAGAGAGTTACAGTGAATTAGAAAAATAATGAGTTATTTAGATTTCTATGAGATGTATCTGAAAACAAGTGTGGGATCACAAATATCTCACAATAAAGCAAACAAGGCAACTGGCAGAGTACTATAGGGAAAATGACATCACTGCAGATTTTTAGGGATAATCATTTAACTGGATTAGCCCCAAAATGCTGTGTCTAAAATCAGCATCCCTGTCTTTTTATGTACTCCAGATGAAACACATTAGCAGAAATATGGCAAGGGACATTCACAATGCACTGTTCTACACTATCAGCATTTTTTGCAAATCTGCAATTAGTCTAAAGGGCCTGGGTAAATTAGGTCTCTTGATAAATGAAGCACCTAGACAGGTCTCAGATTTATTGGATCTAGCTGTCCTGCTGTCCAGAGCCTATTGCCTATGTTGAGGAGTGGAGATGGTACAGTGGGAAAGACAACGAAGCCAACATAACTGTGAATTGCTGAGCAAA
Organism: Gopherus flavomarginatus; assembly: GCF_025201925.1. Taxonomy (NCBI): domain Eukaryota; kingdom Metazoa; phylum Chordata; order Testudines; family Testudinidae; genus Gopherus; species Gopherus flavomarginatus. The sequence goes on from NC_066619.1 coordinate 107,491,058, forward strand.
TGGTGAAAATCCCTGATTAGGGCTGCTGACTAATTAGCCTTAAAAGATTCTGCCAGGAATGTTGTAGGTGTACTGGGGAACACTTGTCAAGAAATCAATGGAGTATTTAAGGGGTCCTTCTTAAATCTCTGTGTTTGCATGTGTGTATGTAATAGATGTGTGTGGCAGCATGTTACTATATGATGCACACCCAGACATTACACATATAAAATGAATATGTGTATATACGTGTTTATACGTGGTTTCTAGATGGGAAGAATACTAGTATTTCATATACTGCATGAATAAAGGGAGAAAGGGGCAAACACTTAACTCCCCGCCTTCTCCTCTGTAAAAACTCATGTCAGTAGCAATTGCTCACTTTGTGTAACAGCAGTCTGATTGTTTTTATTGTTTGTTTCTCTATGCAGTTTTAAAGGAAGCAATACATCTCATGCATGCGACAGAGTATGGGGTGTTACACACACATGCACACATACACACATATTGTTATCACCTTTTAGGACATGGATTGGTTGGGGATGAGGGTACCATGAGTCATTGTCTAGATTATTCTAATGTATATCTTGAGATCATCTGCAACCATTTCCAGCTAAAGAGTGGTGACACCTGCCAACTCCTCTGCTGTTGCTGCTGCTGAACTCAGCTGAACAAGTCAGTCAGAATTCTCCAGCAGAGTTCAGATGTTCCTGCTGTCTGTGTCTCTCCCTCTCTTTCTTGCCTTCTGTTTTTAAAAAAGCCCTGCAGAACACCTGTAGAGACCTGCAGTTGTCCCTTCCTTCCTGGGGCCAAACTCCATCCAAAATTCCTGAATTATTATCACTCCATGGAGTGCTCAGATCAGCGGAGCTAATGCTTGAATGCAGGACTGTGTGTTTGTGTTGGGGCAGAAGAGAGAGACCTAAAATGTCTGAATCTATTTGTTCCTAGAAAAAGTGCACCGTGCTCCCCCTTCCCACTCAGTGCCTTGTTTGGTGTTCTTCAGTAAACCCATATTAATTTTCCTTTTCATTACATTCCCTCCAATCACAAAGAAACTGTCAGTACCAAATAAATGGAAAGCATTTTCCTGCACCAAACCTTAGCTCTCCTATACTGTAAATGTTCTGTTCACTGGGGTAGCAGCATGGGCAAGGTTCCACTCTCTCTTCCAAACAAGTCCTCTCTATATGATCCTTAAAAAAAAAAAGAAATCTCTCATGCTTACCAAGGACCAAAATCCACACTGGAAATATATAGTATATCCAATTATGCTGCAGTTTGATCCTGCTACTTTTCAAGCCCTTCTAAATTATGGAATTAAAATGGTTTAGTGGAAAAAAGGACTGGTGACACTAGGAGTGTTAAGAATTTAGAATGTGCCTTCTCATATATTAAAAAGGCTCTTTGAATACCATCAAAGAGATTTAACAATTTTTATTCCTTGTTAAAAGTGTTTTAAAACTGATTGGACTTTTTTAGAATAGACTTCATCTTCTCTCTCTCTCTCTCTCTCTCTCTCTCCTGCTATTTAATCAAACTCTTGTTTTTGTTACTATATGGCACTTCTGCCAAAATTCCATAATTGTGCCAAACCATGTGGGCAGCCAAGCACTGAGACCTGGCACTGTTTTGTGCTAAGGCCTCCTAAACAATGTAGAAGTAAAGACAGGGAAGAATCAGCACTTTTCCAACCACTTACTCTTTCCAACAACAAAAATCCCTGACATTGGTCTTGTAGTACTGTTACAAAACCAGGAGGAAACCACAAAGTGAAGTTGAAAGCTCTAGTGGCCTGAGCGTCTGAAAAGGATATGGAAACCTGCATGAGGAATGTCTGTGGGTATGTGGGTATAGGTCAGTGAGGAGGCAGGTGCATATGAATGTGTATATGCATACTTGTGAATGTGTCGTGGGTGAGAGTGGATATGTATGTGAAAGGGGTAGTGCAGTGAGCACCATTAAATTACTGACCATCACTATTTGCAAGGGATGTGAAGGGTAACATGAAGAGTTTCTACAGGTATGTTAGCAACAAGAAGAAGGTCAGGGAAAGTGTGGGACCCTTACTGAATGAGGGAGGCAACCTAGTGACATATGATGTGGAAAATGCTGAAGTACTCAATGCTTTTTTTTTGCCTCAGTCTTTACAGACAAGGTCAGCTCCCAAACTGCTGCACTGGGTAACACAGTATGGGAAGGAGGTGACCAGCCCTCAGTGGTGAAAGAACAGGTTAAGGGCTATTTAGAAAAGCTGGACATGCACAAGTCAATGGGTCCAGATCTAATGCATCCAAGGGTGCTGAAGGAGTTGGCTGATGTGATTGCAGAGTCATTGGCCATTATCTCTGAAAATTAGTGGCAATCGGAGGAGGTCCCAGACAATTGGAAAAAGGCAAATTTAGTGCCCATATTTTAAAAAGGGAAGAAAGACACCCTGGGGAACTATAGATCGGTCAGCCTCACTTCAGTCCCTGGCAAAATCATGGAGCAGGTCCTCAAGGAATCCATTTTGAAGCACTTGGAGGAGAGGAAGGTGATCAGGAACAGTCGATATGGATTCATCAAGGGCAAGTCATGCCTGACCAACCTGATTGCCTTCTATGATGAGATAACTGGCTCTGTGGATATGGGGAAAGTGGTGGATGTGGTATATCTTGACTTTAGAAAAGCTTTTGATATGATCTCCCACAGTATTCTTACCAGCAAGTTAAAGAAGTATGGATTGGATAAATGAACTATAAGGTCGAAAGAAAGCTGGCTAGATTGTCGGACTCAATGGATAGTAATCAACGGCTCAATGTCTAGTTGTCAGCCAGTACCAAGTGGAGTGCCCCGGGGTTGGTCTTGGGGCTGGTTTTGTTCAACATCTTTATTAATGATCTGGATGATGGGATGAATTGCAGCCTCAGCACATTCACAGATGACACTAAACTGGGGGGAGAGGTAGATACACTGGAGGATAGGGATTGGGTCCAGAGTGACCTAGACAGATTGGAGGATTGGGCCAAAAGAAATCTGATGAGGTTCAACAAGGACAAGTGCAGAGTCCTGCACTTAAGATGGAAGAATCCCATGCACTGCTACAGGCTGGGAACTGACTGGCTAAGCAGGACTTCTGCAGAAAAGGATCTGGGGATTACAGTGGATGAGAAGCTGGATATGAGTCGACAGTGTGCCTTTGTTGCCAAGAAGGCCAATGGCATCTTGGGCTGTATTAGTAGGAGCATTGCCAGCAGTTTGAGGGAAGTGATTATTCCTCTCTATTCGGCACTGGTGAGGCCACACCCGGAGTACTGTGTTCAGTTTTGGTCCCCCTGCCCACTACAGAAGGGATGTGGACAAATTGGAGAGGGTCCAGCTGAGGGCAACAAAAATGATTAGGGAGCTGGGGCACATGACTTATAAGGAGAGGCTGAGGGAACTGGGGTTATTTAGTCTTCAGAAGAGAAGAGTGAGGGGGGATTTGATAGCAGCATTCAACTACCTGAAGGGGGGTTCCAAAGAGGATGGAGCTCGGCTGTTCTCAGTGGTGGCAGATGACAGAACAAGAAGCAATGGTCGCAAGTTGCAGTGGGGGAAGGTCTAGGTTGGATATTAGGAAATATTATTTCACTAGGAGGGGGATGAAGCACTGGAATGGGTTAGCTAGGGAGGTGGTAGACTCTCCATCCTTAGAGGTTTCTAAGGCCTGACTTGACAAAACCCTGGCTGGGATGATTTAGTTGGCGTTGGTCCTGCTTTGAGCAGGGTATTGGACTAGATGACCACCTGTGGTCTCTTCCAACCCTAATATTCTATGTTTAGCACTGCTGTGGTATTACCACTACTGTGGTGGAAGATGTACCATAATGCAATACAGATTACTTTCAGTTGGTAAATTGGAACTACGGGTTATGGGTGATGGTGTGTGTGTGTATGTATGTAATATGTGTCTATGTCTGCCAGAAATAGCAGGATTCTACATAAGTTACTCCCATTCAAGAAGGAAAATCAAAGAGATACGGTGACTCATACATAGCATAGAGAAAGAGAGAGAGAGGCTGACATGCTCTCTCTTGTTATCTGAAGCTCTAGCTGAAGGGAGAGAAAGAATAATCTTGTGATTAAGTCACAGGACTATGAGTCAGGAGAGCTGCGTTGTATTCCTAGCTCTGCCACAGCTTGACTATGGACCTTGTACAACTCTCTGTACCTTCATGTATCTCAATTTACCCATCTGTAAAATGGGGATAATATTTTTCAACAGTGACTAATAATCTTGGGTATCTCAGTTTTGAGTATCAACTTGAGAGATCTTAAAGGAGCTTGATTTTCAGAGGATGGGTGCTTGGCTCTCTCTGAAAAGGTCAGACCTCTCTAGGGTGTCCTATGTTGGGCACCCCAAAAATGGTCTATGTGTGAGGCTTAATTCATTACTGCTTGTCAAGCAAATTGAGATGCTTAGCTGCATGTTGCTAAATTGCAAAACATTCTCATTCTATTAAGATCTTGCTATGCCTAAATCTAATGGGCCTCATTCTTGTCTCACAATGGTATAAGTCTAGAATAATTGCAATGAGGCTGACAGAGTCACATTATTGAAAATCTGATGTCAACGGAGAATAACTGGGCTCAGGTCTTTGTGTTGATTTATGGTTTTTCTTTAAACTCCATCCTTTGCCCCAGTTAAGTGGATTTAAATTAAACAGAAGTCCAGTTCACCTCATTCAAAGCTCCCCTAAAATTCACCTAAGCCACACTGCCAACAGGAAGCATTTATTGCCCTTAGGGAACATATAGTTCAAAATCAGTAAAAATGGATTTTCTCCTGATTGACTCCACTGTATGGGAAATCAGAACTTGCCTTTAGGGCTGGGTCTTTCAAAAGTGGACAGCACTGGCAAAATGCTGTTCCCATGGAAGTCAATTGTAAAACTCCAATGGATGTTTTATAATTGACTTCCACTGGATCAGAGTTAAGCCAGACACTGAGTGCTTTTGAAAATTATCCCTCAGATGTGCGAGAAAGTAGTATATTGGAAAGCATAGCTGTGATGCCCCATGACATAACTTCCTGAGCTGTGACATTTTAAGCCTTCTGGGACGTGAAGGCAAATACAAACAGGTGAGACAACCAATTTAAGGCCCAGTCCTACCAGGTGCTGAAAGTCCTCAGCTTAGTAAGTGATAAGAATAATCAACACTTGATGTGATCGGGCCCCTAAGTATATCTGTGGGGCTAAATGGGGATATCTCATGGGAAAGTAGACAGGTTTGGTCATTCGGTCCTATCAGAAATGGCTTTCGCTTCTGAGGCTACGTCTACACTACCACAGGATCGACTCTCCGGTGATTGATCCACTAGGGGTCAATTTAGCGGGTCTAGTGAAGACCCACGAAATCGACCACAGATGCTCTCTGGTTGACCCGAGTACTCCACCCTGAATGAGAAGCGTAAGGTAAGTCAAGGGGAGAGTTTCTCCCGTCGACCCATCGCGGTGTAGACACCGCAGTAAGTCAACCTAAGCTTTGTCCACTCCAGCTGCGTTATTCATGTGGCTGGAGTTGCATAACTTAGGTCGACTTACTGTGGTAGTGTAGACATAGCCTGTGATGCTCTGCTTGCAACAAGTGTTGTGTGTGAATCAAGATGGTTCTATATTCATGAGAAGATTCAGTTTCACTGCAGTGCTACATTTTTCTAACCATATTTGTCTTGGGCTTTCCTTCATTAGAAGATCATTAAGACTGTTGTCTCTTATGACATCTTCCACCCACTCCATCCAATGTGGTTACTTGTTGCCTGAGTCTAAAAAGGAAAAATAATATTCACTGGGCCTAAGTTATGCCCTCAACCCTACTGAGTTTAGTGACGTTTCAGGGTGCAACTGAGGGCATAGTTTGGCTAACTGTATCTAACACCAAGGCAAATCCAGTTCATGCGTGCTCCACTTTCAGCACAGTTCTATTGCCCAGTATACAAATGACAGAGAAAGAGGCATTGTGGTACTTTCTACTGTTATGGTAAAAAGGAATCAATGGGAAAAATATGGCGGGCAAAGACCACAGTGCTTTATATTAATGACTGAGGGAAAAATTCTGGTAAAGCCCTGCTACACAGCGATGAAAATACATCCCTTCAGTCTTTGTTTGATAATGGCTGAGGCAGTCTGTGGAGTGTATAAAGAACAATTCAGTATCATGCTGCTTCTCTGCTGTGACTGTGTACACCTTCTTCTAAGAGGAGAGAAATCCACATATCTGAGCTCGTCACCACCTCTATGCAAATGTGCTTCTATCCTTCTTGCTCTCCTTGTATCATCGCTGGCTGCCAGCCCTGCTTTTACATGTCAGCACCAGCAAAGACTTTATATCTCCCTAACAATATCCTGCCCATTTGAAGCACTGTAAAACATGACTGAACAGGGAATATCAGAGGCTGTTAAACGTGCTTTAAAGTTCTTTAATTTGTTGTACTACAATAACTGCACTTTAATAAAAGCAATCTCTTGTCTTAATCGCCACACAATAAACTGTTATTTATATGAGTCAACATGCAGGGCTCAACCTTCCAGGTGTGCCCCAGATTTTGAATCATCCAAGAGTGCCACAGGGATGAAGCTACCTGATGGAAACCAAACAAGGTTTATAAACAGGTGCCATTTTGCCTAGTCACATCTAGTGGTGTGCTGGCAGTATTCAGCTCCTGGCACGACATGGCACTTTCAGTGCTTTGATTTATTTCAGTATTACATTTAATTGTTTCCTTCTTGTCAAAGCCTTAACATGCAATGCTTGTAAATATAACCTGAACCCTCCATATGGCACTCTGGTTTTCCATTTTCAAATGCAATCGCCCTGGAATAATGACTGTGGTATAACTCAATTTGAGTTCTGCTGCCGGGGACTTTATTACATAATGCTTTCTAATTGACCCTCATAGTTTAATAAGACAGAACATTTCGCCAGAACATTGACAAAAGTTATTAATTTTCACTTCAGCAGAGACCAGTGTCCCAATTAAATCCCATGATAATGCCTGACTGACTGACTGACCTCATTATGGCTAATGCTTATTAGTCCTGCAGAGAGGATAACATCACACACTGTTAAAATGCCTAAATGAGCACATACAACTATTCAGCATGATCATAATTTACATACATGACTAATTTTACTCCACCAGTCCTTGTCTGGTGAAACTAATGCAGTAAAAACCTGTCATACAACAAGATAGCTGTTGAGAATTTTGAACTTGTCATAAAAATAGTCCTGAAGTGTATTAAAAACTACACCCAGATAAATTAAACCTGCCTTCTTGAAAAACTATTATAAATATGCATGCCATACATCCTCAAACTGGTAATGTGCTTGTGCATGTTTCTCTTTTAAAAGTAATTACTTCATTTTTTTAATGAACTAAAAAAATGGTTGAGATCAAACCTTTGTGCTGGTAGTTTTATGTGCTGCACAGTTTAACTTTTCTTCCTCGTGCAGTGCTGTATTTTCACATTTTCATAGCAGGGTTTTTTTTTAATGTACTGTAGGTAGCAGATTTTGTATTCATCAGAACCCTCTCCTCCATTCCTTTAATAGTTCCTCCATACGAAAACATTTATGCCAGAATTCTTATTAATAACTACAGTAACCACATGTTTAAAATGTCACCTCTTTCGACAAAGCCCTTCCAAAAGGTCAGCCAGAACAGCTGTATTTTTCACATGCTTTTAAGCAAAAGAAGGTACTGGGGGTAGAAGAAGCAAATTTTTATGGAGTATCTGAAGTTTTTATACTTTATTGTTACATTTTAAAGTAACTTTAAACACACACACATCTCATAGTTTCCAGCAGTTCTTCTTCCTGATACTTCACGAATTTCTGGTGGTTGTCGTATCCATTTCCCATGGGGATGTGTGATTTGACACATGACAGCAATGTAGCAGCAAATATCAAACTTCTGTTTGTTTAGATGAAATGTGGTGTCAAGTTGTAGTAGGAAAAAATGTAAATAGCAATGCACAAGACAAGACCCACAGATGAAGGTAGTAGATCAAGATAAAATTGCCACTGCCACATACACACAATCTATCCCGGGCTGGGTAAAGACAGATGTACTACGGCTAAAATTTCCAAAAGCACCAAAATGATTTAAGAGCTTAAGTCCCATTGATTTTCAATAAGACTTATACTCCTAATTGCCTAAATTGCTTTTTGAAAATTGAACTTAGGTGCTTAATGACTTAGCCACTTTTGAAACTGTTTAGGGCCTCTGACTTTGCCCAGGCACGCTATTCTAGAGTCACAGTATAAGATAAGAATTCACAGCTTTCCTTAAAAATAGGAGTAGTTTTTTTTTCAGTCCATATGAATGCTAAGCCAAGCTTAAAAATGTGAACCAAATGTCCCAGCTGTCTGTCTGAGTCTGCAGACAGTCTAAATAAAAGGATAAATGCAAAAGGTGAGAACTGCCCTATTCATATTAACACTAACTTCCTGAAATCCTAAGGTGGGACAGGGCCATGGTGTGGATATAAGGTTAATGAGTTCCTCATTTTAGTGGGAGCCCTGGATTACTTTAGTTAAGCCCTGGGTTGAGCACACACAGCATACCTTTCTAATATACAAACACAGAGAGATACAGACACCCGAACCCCTGTATAGGTTCTATCCATCTATCTAGTTTTTATACCATGTTCCTCACTGTGGTATCTAAGAACCTACATAAATCCCTTAGTCTAGCAACAAGGCAACCGAGCCAGCGGAACACTAGATGAAAAGACATTTGTTCAAGGAGAAAACATATGGAGGCAAGATGACTCGAGTGTCTGCTGCTGAAAGAACATCTTCTAATGTCTAATGCTGTATATCAGATACATTATTCAAAATAATCAATTAAAGATCTTTTCTTCAAGTTGAACTTCAAAGGTCATGGACAGCAGCTTGGGTTATCTTCTGCTGCTGTGTAAATTCTGGATTCCTGATAAGACCTTCCTGAAGCTGCCCTGTTTCACACACAAGTCTTTTCAGGATTCTTTTTCATTCACAAATCCCTTGACTTATTGAGATTAGGGTTACCTTTTCATTCATTTTCAACCACATTATCATTTTTCATTCCTTCCCATCACAGTTTTGTCTCCAATAGACAATCCTATTAACCCCCATGTGGGCCATGTCCCACCTTCTCCCATATTACTTTGGAGGGGGTGTGTAACAGATTTTGTCTGCAACTTACAAACATAATCCAATGGACAAAAATGTAGCTCTCGGCCAATATAGTACAGTTCTGTAAATTTTGCATGGTTGCAAGTAAAGGCAGAATTTGGCCCAACATCTTTTAACGTGTAGCCCTGCAGGTCAATGTGCTGATAATGTGCTAGTCAAAGTAATAAACTCTTGATCTAAAAATAATTATTCCCTGTCAAGGTTCCTCCCCCACTCTGAACTTTAGGGTACAGCTGTGGGGACCTGCATAAACACTTCTAAGCTTAACTACCAGCTTAGATCTGGGTTCGCTGCCACTATCCAGATTCCTCAGTGTCTGGAACACCCTCTTTCCCCCAAAAACCTTCCCCTCCCTGGGTAGTCTTGAGAGGCTTTTTCACCAAGTTCCTGGTGAACACCGATCCAACCCCTTGGATCTTAACACAAGGAGAATTTAACCATCCCCTCTCCTTTCCCCCACCAATTCCTGGTGAGTTCAGATCCAATCCCCTTGGATCTTAAAACAGGAAAAATCAATTAGGTTCTTAAAAAGAAACCTTTTAATTAAAGAAAGAAAGATAAAAATCATCTCTGTAAAATCAGGATGGAAAATACTTTATAGAGTAATCAGATTCAAATAGCCCAGACGAACCCCCCTCTAGCCTTAGGTTCAAAGTTACAGCAAACAGAGGTAAAATCCTCTCAGCAAAAAGGAACATTTACAAGTTGAGAAAACAAAAAGAAGACTAACACGCCTTGTGTGGCTATTACTTACAAGTTTGAAATATGAGAGATTGGTTCAGAAAGATTTGGAGAGCCTGGATTGATGTCTGGTCCCTCTTAGTCCCGAGAGTGAACAACCCCCAAAACAAAGAGCACAAACAAAAGACTTCCACCCGCCAAGATCTGAAAGTATCTTGTCCCCTTATTGGTCCTTTGGGTCAGGTGTCAGCCAGGTTTCCTGAGCTTCTTAACCCTTTACAGGTAAAAGGATTTCGGTGTCTCTGGCCATGAGAGATTTTATAGTAATGTACACAGGAGGGCAGTTCTCTTCCCTTTATAGTTATGACATTCCCATTTATCATTTAGCTATCATGTGCCATTTTCAATATTGTGTGTCATGTTTGCCAACAACATGATGAGACACAGTGTAGCCAGTAGCGTAGCTGAGGAGGAGCTGCCGCTCCCCTGAGCACTCACTCAGAGGTGCTTCCCAGCACGTCCGGGTCTTCGGCAGCACTCAGACACTCATTTCAGTGGGTTTCTTCAATCACTCCGGGTCTTTGGCGGCAATTCGGCGGTGAGTGCTTCAGTTGCTCCAGGTCTTGGGTGGCAATTCGGTGGTGGGTAATTCAGCAGCGGGTTCTTCAGTCTTTGGCGGCAAAACTTGGGTTTTTCTTTTTTTCTTCACTGCCTTGCAGCCGGTGGTGTCTTTTTTTATGTGTTCACTCCCCTGCTCTTAGAACCTGGCTACGTCACTGAGTGTAACATTAGTCTTTGTGATGTAAAATAAGTTGAGACAGTGCAGCTATATAAGGGAAACATCTGGTTACACCATACCCAGTAAAAACTTTGCCAGAAAACAGGCACACATGGTAGAGATCTTATCCTGTACTGTGGCAAGGGGCCTTCCTGATGCTGCATTCTGCAGTAGGTGTGAGTAAGGGTGCAAGGTTATTCTCCAAATTTAAGATGTTGACTTCTGGATTGTCATCAATATCATCTTGCTCCTTCAATAAGGACTGAAGATATCCGCACATTTTACACATAGCAATAAATAACTAGTAAAGATGATTCTTCCAGCTATATCCAGTCCTCAGATGGTGCTGTGCATTAGACGCCCGATGGTGCTGTGCATTTTGACGGATTTTGGTTAAGCTTGAACAGCATTTTATAAAGTCATTGCCATCTGTACGTTAATCCTTTCGTTACAATGCAGTGTGCACGCTTCATTGTAAGTGTGGACCACAATCACAGTTTTGCTTTTGCTCTTATTACAATGGATCATTGGCTCTGTGTGAATCAATGCCTTACTGTTTCTAATATTTAGTGAGAATTGCATGTTGATTTTTTTTTAATCAGTATTATGTACTTGTGTAGCGGGATGGAGACATAAACTACTACAGACACAATGAAGGGGGGCATGATCCAGGGCCGGCTTTAGGCCGATTCCCCCGATTCCCTGGAATTGGGCCCCAAGCCCGCGCCTAAGAGGACCCAGCGCCTTAGGCACCTTTTCACCTTTTTTTTTACTCACCCTGTGGCGGTCCGCTCCGGGGGTCTTTGGCGGCATTTCGGCAGCAGGCGGGTCCACTCCAGGGCATTTTGGTGGTGAGGGAGTCTGCTCCAGGGGTCTTCGACGGCATTTCGGCAGCAGGGAGATCCACTCTGGGGGTCTTCGGCAGCATTTTGGTGGCGAGGGGGTCCACTCTGGGTGGTCTTCAGCCACATTTCGGTGACGGGGGGTCTTTTGGTGCCATGGAAGACTTGGAGTGGACCCCCCGCCACCGAAGTGCCCCCAAAGCCCTGGACTGCCGCCGGGTATTCAAATTGGGCCCCGCAGTTCATAAAGCTGGCCCTGGCATGATAAAATATGTTTGAGAACCACTGCGTTAGATTATCCTGAATGGAAAAAGCAACCAAATGAGGCAATATTAACAGACATGACCAAGGTTTGTAAACCACTAGGGAAGGAAGCATTCAGCATCTTAAATGACTGCGCACTGAAAGGAAGCAAAAACTGGACAATGAATTTGTCCATATGATAAAGGACCATTTCCTCATTCAGCATGAACCACATTCTGCCCTATTTGCACAACATGAGCTGTGTGAGGACATATAAGGGTTGGATTTGGCTCTGTGTAATGATAGGAATTTAGAAAAGGAACTGTCATCAATTTATTTTGGGGTAATAATGAAGATTGCAAAGGTTACAAAGGCTGTTATGGGAGTTGAACCCAAATAAACTAACTTCTTATTAGACTTTCAGTTTCAACCTGCCTGGACACATGGAAATGTTTTTCCACTGGTTCATATAATCCGCAGAGTTGATCCCAGCAACAGCCTGATGCATTTATCCTGACTATGTGGACCAATAACATCACTTCTATGGTCTCTGTACCAGCCTGCCCTAACCCTTCTAGGCACATGCAAGTGGGGATTATTAGAAATCCTGGCTGGAGCTTTTGGTCTGACGATAGAGCTAAGCAATGGTGGCCATGCTCTGGTTAGGTTTGTAATATGACTACCATGAGAATGAAAAAGGCAAAGTAAAGATGGTAAATGTCAACAGTGCACAAAATATGAAAGAATACAAGAAGTGCTGAGGTACAGCAACCATGGGAAAGGGAGAAGGAGAAATGGAAAGTGTCTACAAATAAATTAATAGATGTGCAAGGGTTATGTATGAATTCTAGCAATGAGTCATTGGTACAAAGCAAAAAACAATAACTTACAATTAGTACCTTTCATCCTAAAGTGTTTTAAAAATGAAATAGAAAAACCAATATACAGACCATATATACAAAAATCTCTTCATCCTGTTGCTTTTAGAATAGAATATGGCATCTATTTAATGGCCGATGGTAACACTGCATAACAGATTAGGGTCCACAGTAAAGATTAATATATCCAATTGAAACTACAAAGGGAATTTAGGTAAGCAGACTATAATCACTCAGTCTTGAATTTGGCTGGGAGACAGGAGTTAACTCACCTATTCTTGCAGAATGTATCATGAGATTTTTAATGAGCACAAGCGGTCAGAACCCCAGTCTCTCATCTCATCTGAAAGGTGTCACAGTGCCCTCCTGACTTCATTCTGGGGCCATGATTCAGCACTGACTCAGGGGTAAGAGTGCTACCCACTGAATTGCCAACATTTAATAAAGAACAAGGAAGGGAAAAAGACAAAGTAACCAGAGGTGAGGAAAGGATACATGAAAAGTTTAAAATATTGAATCTAAAATGAGATGGAGAAAGAAGAGAACGGAAGTGCAAAAACAAAATTAAAAGAGCAAAGGTGAAGAATGGAAAGAATTTGCCACTCAAATTATGATTTAAATGGAATTTTTCCAGTGCATAAGAAACATGGGTGTCAGTGAAAGAGATAAGAGGGCCTTTAAAAGATGGCAGAAGTAATTTACTGACAGAAGAAGGCTTTGTTAAAAAAAAAAAGAAAGAAAGAAAGAAAGAAATGATTTTTTTTCCTTCTGTGTTCACAAAGGAAGATGGGAGACCACATGCCAGGAATAGATCTAAATTTCCCCAGGGTGGAAAAAAGAGATATTGAAAATAATCAGGATCATGTCAGACCACGTGATCAAGAACACAGAACATCTGAAGACTGACAAACATTTACAGTCAGATTAGATCCAGCCCAGAATAAGGAAGGAAGGAAGAAAGAAAAATCTTTAGCAGGTATTATGATGCAGAATCTAAAGTTGTGCTAAAATGGTTCACAAAAAGTTCAGGCACTGTAAAGCCAAATATATTAATAACTACAGTATGCCATACCCACTACCCAGTTCAATCCAGTCTTGGAGGAGCAGTAAGAGGGAGCCTTCAAAAGGGGTTCTCACTCCCTCAGAGGCTATTTTGCCTGTTGTCTAAGTTATGAATACCTAGCATTTTGGCACTATTGACGCTCATTTCAGTGTGGCTAAACAGCAGGCCAATAACTTTATATCCCTGGTGTCAGGCAGAACTACGCTCCCCATTCTCCTTAAATCAACACTGTAAATGTGTCAACATCATCAGGAATCATTAGAATGTGTTATTTTAAAGTATGTAGGAGGTAACTTGGATTTTTTTCCATTGGAGTTTGTAGGGAAGGGCTCTTTACTACAAAGGGTTCCTGTTCGCGGCATCTAGCTATCAAAAAGAGAGAAAAAATAGGTTAAAAACACAGGCCAAGTCCATACCTGGGGTAAGCAGGTGCATTTCCCATAGGTATCTCTTGGCCAAATTCAGCAGTGAACATAAATGTTGATGTAAACTGGTCAGAAAATGGTTGTGCTGGGGTAAAAGATTTGCATTGATTTGGCATTCAGTGTGTGCAGCTTACATGCTGAAAGGTCAGTAGTATTATAAGCAAATAGGAGGGTGCTAGATAAAGTAGGGTGTAGGGCAAATCAATGTGGGCTGCATTACTTTACTATTTACATATTTTTTCTGATCAGCTTGCACTCCTAGTTCATTTTAGGCCACTACTCATGTCACAACTGAATTTGCTCTGAGGTTTGATTGGCCCAATAGTTGCAACAGCAGAAGACTCACTGAAGTTAATGGGAGTTACATGTGGCCGGAGATAAGATAATTAGGGTCGTACAGTGAGGGGAAGGGGAAGTTGTTCGCTTTGTTTGTTTATTTTCTGATGTATGAAACAGCCGTGATTCTTTAGCTACATGTAAACTAGAATACCGCAAATTGATAGCACAGTGCACAGGCCGCTGGTGGACTCCCCCTACACACACACTCACTTCAGGGAGGCTAGCCCCACAGTCCTCCTCTTCCGCATGAGACCCCCACCACCCATGAGCATCTTATAGCAGTGATTCTACTGTTGTGTATCTTGCAGGTCTGAAGCATGTTCATCAGATACCAAATTAAGCACTCCGTCCTGCAACCATGTTCGCATGGTTGCCAGCATTTAGCTTCAAATAAATGTGAACTTTCCCCTTTGCTAAGGCAGGCCAAGTCCTGGTATTTTCATACTATAATATCTCAGTAAATTCTTTCAGCACACTTAAAATGTTTATGTAAAAGGTAATATAAAAATATGTCATCCATACCAAGGTTTAGTCTCCCTGAACCAGACATCCTTTATAATAATTAATATGGCTTTTTATTTTTGACTTATTTTTAATAAACTTGAAACATATTATAAAATAACTGTCACCCAGTAGAATTACAGAGCCTAAATTTTCCAACCTGGCTTCTGACGCTGAGTCTCCAGTTTTACACATACAAACGGCTGTGTAGACAAAGCTCAAATTTTCTTTCATAATGCTGCAGATATCCAGCTACCTTCCATGTTTGCACAAATGCACACATCTATCTGTCTGGGTACAAAAACACACACACACACACACATGCAAAAAATACAAGCAGAATTTTTTAGTAATGTTGTCTACAAAAACTTCATCAAATACCAAATTAAGTAAACCTGTGAACTTTGCCCTTTGCTATGACAATCAAAGACCCTGAGATTTGCATATTAAAAATATTACAGTAGATCACGTTAGCTGAAGGCAAAAAGCTTCAAAATAAATTGTTGCAAACAGGACAACAAAGCGTGTAGCCCATTGTCAAAGATCAAAGTTTCTTAGATTCAAAGTCATTTGCATGCCTTCGCGCAACACAATACATGCTGTCAAGAAATTTTTTTGGAAGTATAATTATAATGTTTGAAAAACAGAAACACAAGCAACAACCTATTTACATGTTTGCTGAAGGTGAAAGGAAAAGGTCAGTCTCAGTTGCTGGGCTTTCAAGGGTTGGGGTTTTTTTCATATGAAATCCCTTAAGATAGGTAATATCCACATAAAGAGACCCACAAATCCAGTTTCAAGAAATGATATTAAATATAGATTTAAACTTTGACCTTTATTCCCAAACCAGATGATGAAAATTCAGCTTTGCAGTGAAGCAAGTGTTATAAATTAACTAAGCAGAGAAAAGAGTGGTAGTACATGGGATTTAATAGCGTAAGTATGAATGTGAGGGTCTTTGCACAGTGCGTAGACTTATTCTGCGTTTAATAGTGGCTGCATGGGGGGGAAAGCTCTTGGTACTTCTGGACTGTTAGGAGAATTCTATGTGTTTCCATAGCAATGTTTTAAATGTGTCACGTAGAACACACTAGAATTTGGTTTTATTAGCATCTTTCATACTCATAAAATGCATTAAAATAGCGAGTGGTGCGAGCCATGTACTGGCAATGAAGTTACTACAGTCAGATGAACATGGCAGCCATCTTGCTCACACATAACCTTGAACATTAGTGTGTTCCAGAGCATGTAATGTTGGCAAAGATGCGGGGATTATTTTATATGTATATAATCTATATTTATAAATATATATATATTTGCTGTGTGGTCTTCAGCTTCCACCTGAATCAGAGTTGGGCATGACAGTTTTGAGTTTAGTTTCTTTTCTAAACACCCCAACCCCTTCGCTACACAATAATATTGGCAGTATGTCTGAGCCAAATCCCTGGTGGGGAACTCAAACCTATAACCCTTTGGCCCACTGAGGATAATGCCTTTTTAAACAGGGACACACCATATTCAGCACAGGCAAAGAAACAGTAGCTAAAATCTGCTCCAAGATTACACTATTAACATGTAGTCACTATAATGGTTCTTTTTTAAAGTTAAAAAAAAGGCAGGAAATTGCAATACTTTGAACACCTGCTTCAATTATTGGATGTTTTGTTGTTTGACAATAGAGTCCAATAAATAAGATAATTTACAAAATGGTTTTCTAGTTGTAGATAGAAGACTATATTTTACCCTTTAGGTAAATCAAAAATGTATTGAACTTCTATGATATTGTGGAGCTAATGTCAGAGACTCTTTTCAGTGAATGCCTGATATTCTTACTTACGATGCTTTGCTTAAATAATAACTTCTTCCTAACCTCAGAGCCATCAAGCCTTGCCCTCTTTTAGACCTAAATCTTTTTAAATGTCTGACTTATTTTCCCCCTTCATTTTCAGTAACCTTTATGCTGCCTGTCAGCACTGGAATAAGAAGGACTCAGATTCCACAAGATGTGCCTTAGTACTTCTGGCCAAGAGTAGAACCAAAAAATGTATGAAATCTTGCAGGGAAGTGTATTAAAATAATATAACATAGTAAGATTTTCAGCCATTGGTGGACTTGGGAGGACAATGGGCAAGAGAGCAAGCCTGGCAGCAGGAGCTCCACTCGCCTGGCAGAAGGAGCTCCACACGCCTGGCAGCAGCAGCTCCAGTCCTGTGGGGCTGGGTCCAGCTCCCCTCTTCATGCTGTGGTGCCCGGATCAGGGAGCTGAGCCCAGTCTGCAGGACAGGAGCTACCACTGCCATGTGAGTGCAGGCAGGTTCACTAACTAGCACTTGGTTGTGAAAATCCAAAGTCAGACACCTCCTTTTGTCAATTGCATAATATGCTTAGAAAGGTGCCACTCATGCACTTAAAAGCTGCCGCAGGGGGGAGGTGGTCACTCCCTCCCCCACTGCCCCTCACCTCCTATTAGCTCTGCCACTATTTGCAGCACGGCCTTCAGATAATCATCTGCACTTTGGATGTTTGCATAAACCCAAACACTGCCTCTTTGAGGCTGTCCCATCACTAGTTATTATGTCATTGGTTAGATTAATTTTAGTTACACAGTTATTGGTATAAAAGATGGGTTCAAACCAAAACTCCAGACTCAAAAGACCTCATTGTGCCTTCAGTAAAGTTCTGATCCAAATTTTGTAAATTGCTTGTATCAGTATAAAGGGCTGAACCAAAAACCTCAATTTGAAAATCACCTCTTTTCCCCAAACTTTGAGGAAGTTTGGATCTGGATACAAATGTGGTATCTTGGCCCCACCACAGATTGATATTAGGGGTCAGGGCTTCATCTGGGGTAAATAAGTGCTACTCCATTTACTACCTTGAATTCTTGGCTTACTTTGCAGTAAACTTAAAAAAATAAGTCCTTAGTTGCAGTACCAGACTCTGGATTCAATTAATTTGTAAAAGAGGAGAAAAGCCCTTTTCTTTTTTAAACTAGACATTTATTTTTAACAAGGGATGAAATCATTAGAGAACAAAAACTGAGACATCTGTTGTTTTTATATCTGTTTATTGCAAGCGGTTAAATGTGTGTTTGGTTTCACACAGTTTTGACATTGTTTCTTTATTAATAATGCTTACGTAATTGCAACCACAAAACAAGCTGTAAGGCTGTAAGGTTTTCATTACTTATTAGCAAAGAACTCAAAACAAAAGACAGGATCAGTTAGGAGGAAGCATAGATTTACATGTGCTTAGACAGACTTTTATAGCTGCTCTGTTGTGAACAAAGCTGGTTGAAAAAATTTCAGCAGCGCAGATTTCCATCAAAAATGCAGTTTTGTCAAAATCAAAATGTTTTGTAGGAACCTGTTGATGTCAGTGACATTTTTGAAGGGAAAAAGTCAAAATGTTTCTCGTTTCAGCTGCACAATTTTCAAACAACACTGGCCACCAGCTCCCATGACATATCTTAGGTCACAAATTAACAGTGGTCTGGGCTTTTCCTATAGAGTACAGAGGTCCATTTTCTTGGTAAGGGTAGAGAAAGGCACTTCACCTCCAGCACATCTGTAATTATGAATACAAGATATAAACAAAATGAAAGCCAAGGTGCTGTATCTTATATCACTGAAACATTGCAGGTTTGTATGGAAGGACTAGTGAGGATTGGCAGACGCTTGGAAACAGAATTGTAATCTAGAGAAACACAGAGTCTTAAACTGAGGATGGAGAGCAATTGATTCATGCTAATGGAAACATACACGATATTAAATGAAATTGTACTACACCTTCTTCATAAGGTGGCACTTGGGAGCCAGGTCTTTGCATTCCATTGGGTACATTTCCAGCATGGTGAGAGGGGTAAATCAACTGTGCAATTCCGGTTCTGGTTAATGACAGCTGTGCTCCTAATCCAATATGTAAAATATTTACCTATGCCTTTTTAGCAAGGTTTCTTGTGCAATTTCAAGGGAGTATGTTGCCAAGGGGAAGCTGCTTTATACCAATTAAATGGAAGAGTATTGGATGGAGGGAAATTCAGTGTATTCACTCTTACAGGGAAATCTGTGTTTAAACATCTCAGTGGGGCTCTTTTAATGAAGAACTAAACTGCACAACCTGTATGTGCCAGAGAGGGATTGCTGGGGCCCACACCACTGAATTTTTCTCTAAGGAACCAGGGTGGTGTGCAGTAGAGGCTCCTGCTGAGTGATATATTTACCTTATCAAGATGTTCACACTGAACAGTGTGGCTATGTATATTCATAAATCACTTCACCTCGGGACTAGTGATGGGAAAATGTAACAAGATTAGGAAGTTTAGAAAATACCTTCAAGTGTGAAGAGCCTTATTCAAACTCATCAGAATGTATCTGACCTCAGAGAGGTCTTCTCCCTCCTCTATGTCTTACCCTTATGACCCAACCTTTTTCCTCCTTCTTATCCCCAAGAGAACTCTAGATTCCTCCTCCTCCTCCACCCCTTTCTTTGACTTGCTACATGATTCTTCTGCTTTCCTTATCCAAATACAATCAACTCTTGGGCTGATCTTCCCAGCCTAGATCCAGAGGGCCAAATCAGTGGTGTTATATACGGTGCTGAGTGTCAGACTCAGTTAAGCTCCTTCAGAGTCCTTTGCCCCCACTCTACTGATGTGTAAGGGAGTGTAGCTTTGTTTAACTTACACAGTGAGGATCTGGAAGATGATATAAGGTAAAGTAGGATTGGGGATTTCTTCCAGCTCCTCTGCACTTGTTACATCCAGGTAGACTCCTTTATACATTGGGAGAGAAGTGTAAGAGAGTTTAATACCACCTTACTCATCAGCCCTGATTATAGTCCATGATGTCCTAGAGCGATTCCTTAGAGGAGGTCAGGTGTACCTCATAATGTTTTGCACATCCTAAGTCTTTTATGTAAAAATTGAAGGGAGCATCCAGCCTAACATCTGACCTGCCAAAATCTCACCAGGGATTTTGCAGAGTCAAAAATAAACTGAGTGGAACCGGGGATGGGAGACTGTTGGTAGGTAAAGAAACAGAGACTACATTTATCCTAAATTTCAGAACAGTTCAGGCTGGTGCCTGGGCCTTGCTTCAGGATGATTCTAATTCATTATCAGCTGTTCACCCCAGATTACACAGGCCTGATTCTGCTATCACTCACGCTAGTGTAAATCAAGACACACTCCACTGATGTCAATAGAATTTGCCCATGTGAAACAGTGTGAAATAGGAATCAGACCCCAGATTTAGATTTGGGTCCAGATTCTGGAATCAATGGGCTTACCCTGGATTTACAGGGGTGTAACTGAGATCAGAAACTGGCCCATGATCCGCCACTGGCAGTCACACTTGACAGACATGCTAAAAAGAACAGGACTAGGATACTAATATGATTGCAAAGCCTGTCTGCTTGGTAAACCTTGGGTTACACATTTTTGTAGATTCTCTGAGCCTTGCACAGTAACTGGGAAAATTCCAAGGCCCCTGACAGTAGAGCAACATCAAAATGCTTTTAAAGACATTTCGCTCCCCCACTAGTCTACTTATCCATCCAGAGGTGTGTAAAACAGTCAGTTCCTTTTGTTTCCTGTGTACAGGGCCGTCCTTAGCCATAGGCACAACAGGCAGCCGCCTGGGGCACCACTAGGTCTGGGGGCACTGCTCTGCTGGGAGCTCGGACAGATGGGAAGCAGTGCAGCATGTAAGAGCAGGGCTGCTGGGTCCTAGAGAGAACCAAATGAAGCACAGTCTGAGGGAGGGGATTGGCTGTTGGTGTCTCTGGGAAGAGGTGGGGGAAGGAACTCACCTGTAGGGTGACCAGATGTCCCTATTTTATAGGGACGGTCCTGATTTTTGGGTCTTTTTCTTATATAGGCTCCTATTTCCCTCCTCCCCCGTCCTGATTTTTCACATTTGCTGTCTGGTCACCTTAGGTGGGGGTAATTCGTACCTATATAAGACAAAGCCCCAAATATCGGGCCCTATAAAATCAGGACATTTGGATCTGGTCACCCTAGCTGGGGAGCATGTCTCTCCCCCGGGCTGGCAGCAATCCATCTCATCTGGGGGGAGCTGCACAGGGCAGGATGAGCTGCTGTGGCTCCATGGGTGCACCGTCCCTGAGATCAGATGCTGTTCTAACTTCACCATGGTCCGTTGGGCTGGCGGTGGTGCCTATTGGTGTGTGATCGGACCTGAGGGTTTGCTGCTGCTGTTGCCACTCTGCACCCCAAGAGGTGGATTTTGGGGTCCTGCAATTTTCCACCTATCGCCTCCTCTACTGCAGCTGTTGGACCAGCAGGCTGAGGGGTGAGCCAAGCATGAAAGCAGTGCTGTGTTACCATTTAGATTGTCATTTAACAAATTTGTTCACCAAAAATGCTTTCTAACAATCCTGAAATCAATTTCAATATTTTTTTAAAAAAAAAATCAATATCTTAGCCAAAAACAGAAAATTAAGTTGTTGACAATTATTTGTGACAAGTTTGGTATGGGGAAGGAAGTGGGCCAGTTTTCATCAGAGAAACAAAAACTGTTGACTGACTTTCCTATAGCCCTGTTACTGCTAAATAGAGCCCTTTAACAACTGTAATATGCTCATCTCCTTACTAGTGTATAGAGCAGGGGTCGGCAAAGGTAGGCATACGTGCCAAAGGTGGCACGCGAGCTGATTTTTGATGGTATGCAGCGGCGGGCTGAGCCACTCAGCCCACCGCTGTTCTGGGGTTCCGGCTGCTGCCCCATTGCCACCCAGGGTCCTGGCCGCTGGCCCCACTCAGCACCCGCTGCTGGCCTGGGGACCCCCAAAGAACTCCAGGCTGGCAGCGGTCTGAGCAAGCTGGCGGCTGAGACCCCGGCTGAGCCACTCAACCCGCTGTCTGCCTGGGGTTCCATTCACTCAGCTGGTAGGTGGGCTGAGCGGGACTAAATTCAACAAAATAGGAAAACAAAATCAACTAATGACAGAGTGCAAGAACCTAGAGCAGTGGTCCCCAACCTTTTTCATATGGCGGGCGCCAGACGAAGAACCGTGGCAGTGGACGAACATCCACAGAAATGCTGCCGAAATTTGGTGGCATTTCAGTGGCGACGCCTCTGGATGACGCTGCTTATCGGCGGCAAGCGGTGTCATCCAGAGGCGTCGCCGCCAAAATGCTGCCAAATTTCGGTGGCATTTCGGCGGATGCTTGTCCACCGGCCAGTACGCAGGTGCACTGAGAGGCCCTTGTGGGATCTTGCAATTAAACCAGACATCACTTTGTCTTTGTATACAATGACATTATTACTGATTTTGCAGCCCAAAAAGCCAGGAAGATTGCTTTTAATTAAAAACAAATCCTTATTTCAATACCTCTTCATATAAATTTCCAATAAAATGTTGACAAATTTAAAAAATTATATTATTTGCATCATTCTGTCAAATCAGAATTTTTTCTATAGTGATACTTCTTTAGTGTTAGTCCATCAGCATTACAGTGTGCTTCATAAAGTTAAACTGGTTTTAATAACAAACATGCATGTGGCAAGTTTTCCAATAGTGTAAGCTTATGTTTGTGTTGCTAAGAGCAAGACAAGCACGGGGGCACCAGTTTAATAATCCTGCCTAGGGCACCATAAATCCTAAGGACAGCCCTGCCTGTGTAGTGCACATTTAAATTTCTAAGCACTCTGCAGGTGTGCAGGGCTCAGTACAAATTGTCAGAGGTGACACACTCTGTGTGCTCTCTTGCCTAGAGACTTTACTTTTGCTCTTTTATGCTTCTCTTCATCTAAAAATAAAAGCCATTGTTACCAAGTGTATACATGCCTGCTTTGTGTGCATGGAAAAAAAACATTATACATCTTTTCTCACAAGAAGATGGGTTTTGCCATGTGGGACCAGTATACTGGCCCTGCAAGTCCAGAATCAGTGACCAGTACCTAATATTTCACAGGACAGCAACAAACCAGTTGACCAAACAATAAAACTACAATGCCCCCAGAAAATCATGCTTTTCTGCACTTTCGCATGCCACTGCACTACCAAGAAGTAAGAAGGCATCAGAAAGGATTGCCCCTCTTCCTTCCCTAGCCCCCATTTGAGTTGTAACCTCCCCCCTCACAGGTCAGACAGTGCTGAACGGAATGGAATGGAATGTCTCTACAGGATGCAACATAGGGATTTCCTAACTTATTTTTCATTACTTGCTTAATTTAGTACCTCTGACCAGTGATGCAATACACTCTGGCACCATTGCAAAGAGGAGAAGGTTAAGTGGAAAAGTCAAAGCTTCCTCCAGCTTTTCAAGTGGATAATGACTTCTCTTTCCCCTTCTGAAAAAGAAGTCAAAATAATGAGTTTTTAAGATCCCAGGTGCTCCCAAGAAATAACCAACAGCTTGGGAGAAGCTGCAAGTCTTATCATCAAAAATCTTGTGCAGCCGGGAAGACTGGGCCATGCTCAACGGGGAGTGGAGCTATCCTTAAGACTCCAAACAAAGGCAATTCTTCCTTGCAGTGAATATATCTAGTACTTTTCACACAGCAATAGCAACCATAAACTATTGCACTTTCTTCTCCCTGCCTGCATGAGCCTAGTCATAGCTGTTTACAGCTTTAGCCAGCTGCCCTTCAACCAAGTGTTTCTTTTAGATACTTGGGCAGATGGACTGATCAATTCCAAAATATGTGGGACCCCTGAAAAGCCATTGATTAGGACTCACATTTGCAAACCCCAAGATTCAGCTTGTGACCAACTCCTTCCACTTCCTGCAAATGCCAATCCCATGCAAAACAGGGAAGGGTAATTGGTTCAGTCCCCACCAGTCCATAACTGATGCATATGTTTCCTGAGGCTATCAGGTAGAGTTACCATATGTCCATATTTTCCCAGACGTGTCCAGCTTTTTGGTTTTTAAATCGCCATCTGGGAGGAATTTTTAAATATCTAAAAATGTCTGGGTTTTTGCCACATCAGTTGGGATGCCCTTTGTCCCAATATCGGGGCCTGCTTACCTCACCGAGTGCACCAAAGTCCCGGGGCTGGTGACACTTCCTGGGGAAGC
Organism: Gopherus flavomarginatus; assembly: GCF_025201925.1. Lineage (NCBI taxonomy): Eukaryota > Metazoa > Chordata > Testudines > Testudinidae > Gopherus > Gopherus flavomarginatus. Next base: position 107,515,040 of record NC_066619.1, read on the forward strand.
TCCCGGTGCCCAACCACTGGCAGGAGGCTGCAGTGTGGGCGGCCCCTAGGCACAGAGATGGAGGGCAGTCTCTGCGTGCTGCATTGGCTCCCTCCTGCCCAATCAGAGCTGCGATGGTGGGGCTTGCAGGTGCTGGCAGCAGGTACAGAGCCCTCTGCTCCCCTTGACCCGACCTGACCCTAGGAGCCAGAGAGACCTGCTGGATGCTTCCTGGGAGCTGCTTCAGGTAAGCACTGCCAGAACTCTCCACTCACCTCCCCAGCAGGTCCCTCTGGCTTTTAGGGTTGGATCGGGGCTGGAAGAAGTGCTCTCTTCTTACTGCCGGTGCCTGCAAGCTCCACTCTGCGGCTCCAGCAGCTCCCATTGGTGCTCTTCCCATCCAATGGGAGCCACGGAGCTTGTGCTTGTGGAGGGCACAGCACATGGAGACCCCTCGGCTGCCCCGATCCTAGGAGCCAGAGGGACCTGCAGCAGGAGAGGTGAGTTGATGAGCAGGGTGGGGTGAAGAGGAGAGCGGTGAGCCAGCAGTGGGTGGGGAGGTGAGTAGGCGAGGAGGGAGTGACAGTGAGGAGGTGAGCAGCGAGGGAGCCAGTGGCTGGCTGGCGGGCAAGTGAGGAGACAAGTGGCAGGCAGGGAGGGTGAAGAGGCGAGAAGCGAGCCAGCGGCAGGTGGGGGGCGGTGAAGAGGCGATCGGCGAGGGAGCCAGCAGCTAGTGGGAGAGTGAGGAGGCCATATCACTTTTTCTTATATATACCCAATATAGACGACAGGTAGCGCACAGCATATATATAGCAGTATAATAACACATTAATACAAAGCGAGTTGGTAGATACTGGGGGAAATAATCTCCTCCTCCCCCCCCTTCCCCCAGAGTGTCCTCTTTTTTGAATGTTCAGATATGGTAATCCTACTATCAGTAGAACTGTGGATGGATGTTTCATGTTAAATAGGAGCAAGAGGTGGCAACATGTCTCAGCCAGAGCTTTAATAAAAAGGTGACATGCTCATACTCTAGGGCTGTCATATTATTATAGAGCTCACAAAGGTTGCAGCAGCTTGTAGTAAACACCACACGGCACTGAAGTATGAGCAGTAACCATCATGATAGCATCAGCTAGGTCCTTTGCAACTGCATGTTTGGCAGCTTTGTCTGAACCAGCCATGTGGCTGGATCACTGCACTGTCTGTTCCCAAGGAGAAAGGAAGCTGGAGGACGGTGTCATCAGCCTATTGCTGACATTTGAACTTTTACAATTTCTCGTAGTAATCTGACATAGAAGAGGGGATAGGATTGATCCTGTGGGGAGTCTGCCCATGTAAACCTTTGGGTGTTGAAAGAGTTACCCTTCTTTGGCTTTCTTGGAAAGGAAAGAAGGAAATCAGATTAAGTACCCCCATGTATTCCTGATAGGTGACATATTGGGAGGACACTGGTAGCTCTAACAGTAAGAGCATAGAAGTTGGCCGTTCATCCACAGCCATGTGAAGATTATTGACTAAGGTAATGAGCTCTGCTTCTCCAATATATCCAGGTCTGAATGGAAGGCTTCCTTGAGATTGATGAAAGGCTGGTCTTGCTGGAGCTTTTTTCCTACTACTTTCTTAATAACTTTCACCAAAAAGGGTAAGAACACAAAGGGAAGAACAGAATCACAGAGGGACTGCTCCACACAAGGCTGAGGCAAATGAAACACCCTTCTGAGCTCAATGAATCCCCATTTGGATAATGCTGCCAAGTCATTCCTATGTTACGTCAATACACTATGATTGACTTTTATTTTATATTGCAGAGGAAAAAGAACGAAAATAAAGTCTTCCTGAGAGAGTCCCATTTGTCTGCTCTGTAACATGCAGCATCAGCTCTTTGTCACAAAATGGTAGCTGACTTCTGCAGATAGCAGGGTCCTAATAATTGTAAGGTGCAAGACACAGAAATTGAAATCAGAACAGTTACATAGCTATATGCACTACACTCATTATTACTAGACGTGCTGCATTTTTTGAGTGCCAACAGTGCAGTTCAATGCTGGAGGGGTCCTGGGGTTGCCTTCTCGCATACTGATTTCCCAGTGGAACGGTTCTCCTTATACTGTAATAACTGGAGGATTGATCTACTGTGTGATGTGAAGAGGAGATTGACCTATGTGGTAGAAAAAAAAAAGGCCAGGAGCTTTGTAGCCTCCCTGAGAGGTCTAGCAGGTCTCTTTTCCAGTGATGATTTAGGAAACAAACATCTGACCTGCATCAGTTTACACAGCAATTTGAGCCTTTTTTTTCTTTAGAAAGAAATACTCATTTCTCAATTGGCAATGCTTGCGAGGCAAGGGAGATTTAATCCATACCAAGATTTGGTCAGATATTTTTCAAACAGTGGAATAAATTTTTAATTTGGACTTTGATATCCAAACAGTCCCAGCTCTAGCACTCTTGGGGATCCTTTCAGAGCTCTGGACTTCGAACAGATACCACACACTGCAGCAAACAGCAGCTGAGACTACTGCAAATTCTGACGGCTCGTGCTAAACTACTGTGTCCTACAATAAACTGGAAATCAACACATCCTCTCCCGCTCTGTGAGATCGGATAGAAGGAGCTTCTCAAAGGAGAGCAAATGAAAACATAGTATATAAAGGCAGGAAATGCTGGTGCACTTGTGTTTCCATCTGGGAAACATTCTGGGAATATTCTCAGTAACATAGGATTAACACCTTGAGGGAGAAAAGCAAATAAACATAACTATGTATGGTTTCATTTTTTTTTCTGTTTTGATTTTCTCTTCACATTGCAAGTGCCATGGTTGCTTTTATTCTAGATATGGCCCTATAAAACTACAGGTTAACTCTTCAGATGCTGACTGAAATAAAACAAATTAGAAAGAGAGTTTCTTTTCCTGTAACAAATGTGAAGCCATTTGGGACTTTATAGTTGTCATTTTGATTAAAAAATTGGGCATGTTTAGTTTAGAGAAGCGAATATTGAGCAGGGACATATTAACAGTCTTCAAAAGAATGCACCAGTTGTTCTCCATGTTCACCAAGGACAGGACAAGAAGTAATTGGTTTAGTTTGCAGCAAGGGAGATTTGGATTAGGTATTAGGAAAAACTTTCTAATTGTAAGGATAGTTAAGTATTGAAATCGGTTACCCAGGGAAGTCATTAAATCCCTGTCATTGGAGGTTTTGAAGAACAGGTTAGACAAACACCTGTCAGGGATGATCTAGGTATACCTGGCTATGCCTCAGAGCGGGGAGGGGAAGAACAAACAAGATGACTTTTCAAAGTCTCTTCCAGTCCAACATTTCTACAGTGTGGCCACTTACAGGGGCTGTCCCTAGCTATTCTGGGGCCCTACACAGCCTCTGCAGGAGGCAAACTGTCGGGGAGGGGCTGTCCCCAGGCCTGCGTGGGGGGCGGGGGTGGAGTGGAGCTGGCTACGGGGAACCACTCACCAGCGACGCAGCTGGGTCGGGGTCTGAACTTCCCACCGCTGGTGAGTGCAGGCCTGGCCATGCTGCAAAGCTCAGGGAATTGGGGGTAGGGCTGGGGCAGAGCAAGGGCAGGTAGAGGTGGGGCTGGGGCAGAGCAGGGGTGGGGGTCATGGGGAAGAGGTGGGGCAGGGGCTGGAGCAGCACGCAGCTGTGCAGGGCACCAGGAAATTTGGTGCCCCAAATTTCCTGGTGCCCTACACAGCTGCATACTTTGCATATGGATAAGGATGGCCCTGGCCACTTATTGTTTTATTGTGACAGTAGGACTAGACCTCACATCCTCCTTTCCCAAGGCGTCACCATTTGAGCTAAAGGAGAAAGTCTGCTAACTGTTAGCAGTGTGGGGGTTTTGGCAAACACTTGAGCATTTCTAGTTCTATCCTGCATAGGATAGTGATACATGTTGCCCCACACATAGAGTTTATTACTCTATTTACAGTACCACCCTGCTGAGCTGAAAGGTTCATTGAATATTTGAAAGTTTGGGGAAAACAGAGCTTTAGAGAAACAGAAGATCACTGAACACTGTGCATGCCTGAGTAAGGATGTGACTACGCTTTGGTTAACAGAGAGGTTTTGGATAACTATGGCTTGACATAAAATGATTTGACAGTATTATGAATTGTGCTCAGTGCTGGACCTGGCCACACGGCACTCTGGCTGAGCCCCCAAAATATGAAACTGGGGATAAATATTCATTGCTCATTTCTATGTCACCCTGTAATTTTTGAAATGCTTGGAAATTGTCTGAATCATCCCACTTGCTGTGGTGGATTAAAAGGGCATCCTTTGGATTGGCCAGTCTGGACTTCTGCTCCAAAAAGGATCTGTAAACATTTTCCCCATGTAAAAACCAGACATTTTCCAGTGCTGAATATATAAAGCACTATGGAAATGTTATTAATGTAGAGGATATTGTAGGCCAAGTCTGAAATGCTATATATATGTATATATACACCTATCTCATGGAGCTGGAAGGACCCCTGAAAGGTCATTGAGTCCAGCTCCCTGCCTTCACTAGCAGGACCAATTACTGATTCTGCCCCAGATCCCTAAGTGGCCCCCTCAAGGATTGAACTCACCACCCTGGGTTGAGCAGGACAATGCTCAAATCACGGAGCTGTCCCTCCCCCTAAATGCATTGGCAAAGTAGTATTAGAGAGATGTGCATAGGACTTGTTCGTACTGTGCCTGATTCTAGCCCACGAACCAGTCCCCCACTTTCGTGAGCATCAAATTCACTGAGGAAAAAAAGTAATAACAAGAAATGGTGATTACAAAAGACAAGAAAATTAGAAAAAAATACTTAACAGTACCAGCAAGCAGGCAGATAGTGGAAATTGCTTTGTTTTCAGTGTATCTGGAGCTACTAAAAGATGCAGACTGACGGACAGCCCCACAGAATGAAGTTCTTTATGCAACTAATTAATATAAAATACAGCTAACTTTCCCGCCAATCTAATAATGCCACTCTAAGAGTATAATTTAGTATCTGGGCCTAGTCAAGCCATGACTTAGTGGCAGTGTTCTTTGTGATATAGGACATGTAGGAAGTGGACAAAGACCACCAGCTCATTTCACTTAGGGCACCAAACAGCCTCCAAATGACAATCTATTTCAGGCATTACCAGCCTGAACTGGATTTGAACCAACATCCTAGAGATGAAAGGTTCTATAGCCCAATATTCATGCCATGAATAGTCCAGTCCCTGGCTAGTCTGCGTTTAATGGTACCTGATTTGGAACAAAAGGTATCTTAAAACTAATCCAATTAGTGTGATATTTCTGTAATGAGAAATCTGTACTGTATACTCTGCCCGTGTGCTGAGTCCACCAGTCTAATTTCATTGAAGGAGCTGGATTTCTCATGAACCTATGAGAGAAAGTCAAAATGTCATGACTGCACTGTACAGGAAAATCCCTTTCAGCAAACTAAAGCTCTTAAAAACTTTTATGATGGAAAGGGCCAAGAAGTTACTGTAAGTGGAAATCAGGGTCTCCAAAGTAGCTGACTTTATGCAAAACAGGCGAGTGCAGTCAAAACACTTAGAGCAATCAATTGAAGTTGTTGGGTAAAGTTTTTTCCATGTCCCATAAATTATTGAACAGTTAATTTCGTCTGTGTGCCTGCAAGACATTCTAGCTTTAGGAGGACAGCTTTATCCATTAAAGTGAGCGTGGTGACAGCAGTACAGTGAGTGCTGAGAACTGCTGGGAGAAGAGGCCCAGTCTCAGCTGCATTACCACTGAGAAATCCTGGGACACATCAACATCTTAATCAATATGTGAGAGTCAATTACCGGGGCAGCATACGCTTAAGCAGGAGCTGATTATTAGGTTCATGTTCAATCCACCAAATGGGTTTTATCAATAAAGAGCTGAATATCATATACACATACCTGCCTCCTACCCAACCTCGCTTCACCTCCACCCTTCACCCCAGCTCAATTTCATACATGTATCCTCTCTCCTATTTGACATTGTAAAAACAGGTCTCTATCAAAACAATAAAAGGATCGGGGGGGAAAAAACACGCAAAAAGCCAAATTCTGCATTCAGATGCTCATGTGCTGTTCCCACTGAAGTCAATGGGAGGGAGGGGCTGTATGATTTCAAGGCAAATATTGGCCTGAGGTGTCTCCGAGAGAAAGGGAATAACCCTTCTGCTTCTATTTCCCCACCTTTGGAGGCCCCAGCAGACCACAACATTTATTTAGTGCTGGGAATCTCAAGCAGCATGGAAGGCTGGATAATATTTTCTGCTGAAGGGAGATGAATTACATTCTGAGTCACTTTTTGCCTTGACTTGTCTTGGTTAACACTACTAACTTCACTAGGGTGTGCATCAAAGCAGAATTTGGCACTTTAGTAGCTATGTAGCCAAAATGTATGAATGATTTTGCACACTGTAGCTGTTGCCTCTTCTCATTTATTTAGTTGTTTAATTATTGTTAACACACTGAAGCTGAGTGAGTTGAATTCATTATTTTTTACAGGGAGAACTTAATGCCCTGCATGAATAGATAACATTTAACTACTGCCCTCAAAGCTAGGGAAGATTCTGTCCACATAATGTTGGTGCGTATACATTTTTTTTTTTTGGTTGAAGCAGTCATTGCGCATTGAGAGCCAAATTCATCGCTGGTGTCAGTTGAGTGAAGTCACTGAGTTACAGCAGGAAAAAAATTGAGTCTGAACCTTTAAAATATAGGAATTTACAGGAATAAAGGGTAATTAAATGTGTGTGTGTGTGTGTAAGCAGTTTTAACACAGAAGAGTAAGCCCATGCACCAATATTAAAACACAACTGTGGAGGATGTTTGGTTCACTGGGCTATGCGAGAAGGTTGTGGCAAAACCAGTTCAAGAGCACATGTAAGTATTATACTCCCACTCCCTTGCAGGGTCTAGAGCCTCTGGACTGACGCCATCCTCTGTATAGACTCTGTGATGCAAAGGGAGTGAAAAGCTGCTGCCTCTCTCCATCTGGAGAGGCTCTGGGCATGGGGCAGTTCTCAGTAAGCTTAGAACTGGCATAGCTGGCTCTTACACCAGACAGTCCCCTGTGCAGTCTTGCTGTAGAGTGGCCGGAGGATAGAGAAGAGCACGAAGGAGGTGTGGCTGGAGTGTGATGCTCACCCGGCACATGGTCCCAGGATGGGAGCCAGTAAAAACTGTCTCAATATATAAGGGAGCTGTAACTCACTCCCTGCTAGTTCTCCACCCCCTCCTACACTGAGTGGATCTCAGTGCAGAAAAGCATCTGGGCCATTATCTCTGCCCTTTGCAAACAAGTAATGCATTTATCACATGCAGTGAAATACAGTTGAATGACCTGTTATGGTTTAACAAATACATTTTAAAAGAAAGGGCTTTACTTGGCACAAGCAAGAGGCACCTAGACCCTTAGGTGCGTATATTAACCTATCATGTCCCTATGAGGGATGGCTTTAAGCTACAATACTTGAGCTGGATCCCAATTTGGAAAACTCTAAAGTTCAGGGAAGGGAGTGGGGTTGGGGTGAAGGAATATTTGGGTTATTAGTTTTGGTTTGGTCTATTGTGTAGAAAAGGGACAGCTGCCAAATTTAGCTCCAGATTTGGGTTCAAGTTTTGAACTCCCTGCAAAACTCAAGAGTACTCAGATCTGGGGGTTTGAATCAGGCTCCTCTTTCGTGCCAATGGCATAAAGTTATGTTTAGAGCCAAGGGTTTGCAGGGGAACTACTGGTGTACATTGCTGAAGCAGACTGACTGATAGGACAGTTTTACATCTGTACTCTAATCTCCTTCCTTGCTACTAACCTGGTCTTCTGTAATTAAACTGCACTGTATAGCAGGGATTTCCAAGTAGAAACGGTGCATCCCGGCAACTTGAAAAGCAAACAAAACAGGAAGATGTCAGTCACTGTTAAGAACCTTCTAACCTCTGTTTTTATCAGAAAAAAATATGTGAGAAAAAATTGGCTGTGTAAAGGAATATTGAAAGAATGACATATTTGTCTGTTAAGTATAAATATGAACAGCTATGGAGATCTGGTGCTCTGGTGCTAGATTTTAACTCCAGCAACATTCATCTATTGCCAGGAAACACTAGATTTAGTACCTGAGGGATTGCAGTCTCAAATACCTTATACATTTTTTTTTAATATGCTGCCAAGAATTTAAATTGGTAAAAGCTGGGGACTGACAAAAACTTGATCCCCAAGAGCTTTTCTGGCACTGCTTTATCAGGGAATATGGTACAATTATTTTTATTATAATTATTATTTTTGGTGGTGGCCAGGGAACTCATTTATAACCCAGTGACTTTCCCTCCCAGATGTATTTTTTTAAAACATAAATAAACATAGGGTTTGATTTTCTTGGTGGCGCTAGGAGCTGTCATTCATTTTATATGCAGTATACCTTCTTGGATTGTAGTCATTTTAACATACTTTTGAAAAGGTCAGGAACAGGCAACAGAAAAGACAAACTGCAGGGTACAAACTCTCTCCAAACCACCCATCTGGTACTTCTCTAATTCAGCAGTGCCTTATAATAGGCATGCAGTTGGCTCAGTAACTCTCTTTGGGTCAGATCCTGGTCTCACTGAAGTCAATCGCATGCAGGAGTAGGACTTTTGCAGAGCAGTAGTCTGGAGTTGTGAAAGGAAGGTGAGATGTTTTGACAGAGACTAGTACCGGACAACATTATATACAGCACTTACTCTGTGTCTCCTCTGCTAGCAGATCCCACAACACCTTGATGAGACAGGAAAGCAGAGCATCACTATCCCTATTGCACAACTGATGTAACTCAGGCAAAGGGTCAAATTCACCTTGGTGCTGGTGCAGAGCCTGATTGGCTGCCAGGGTTGGGGGGAGGGATAGCTCAGGGGTTTGAGCATTGGCCTACTAAACCCAGGGTTGTGAGTTCAATCCCTGAGGGGGCCATTAAGGGAACTGGGGTAAAAATCTGGGGATTGGTCCTGCTTGGAGCAGGGGGTTGGACTAGATGACCTCCTGAGGTCCCTTCCAACCCTAATAGTCTATGAGTCTATGAGGACAGCCTTGAGGACCTGAATTTGCACCCTCACTACAATAAATTCTCTGCCCCGGGGGTGGGGTGGGGGAAGCCTTGCAGCGGCTCATAGGACTGCACTGGCCCCACCCTTCCTTTGCACGGGTTGCCCCCTGCCTACCCCTAACATGGCTGCTGCACTGGGGGCTCCTGAGGTGGGGCCCAGAGCAATCTATGTGTTCTGTGGGGAAATGTTTCCTGCACTAAATTTATTCCCTGTAGAGCCTATACAATTGCCTTGTAACCTCTTTCCACCAGGCTGCAGTGCAACCATGAATTGGCCTCTGGGAGACTAAGTGACTTGCCCAGTGCTACATAGCAAGTCAGTGTCAGCACTGGGATTAATACACAGGCAGTCATGGTTCCCAGATGTGCTTGTGACAAAACTGCCTGTGAAACAAGACAGTATTAGTTTCAGGATATCTTTATGGTCCCACATTGCTCCAACTAGCCAGATCTCCCTTCAAGCATTCTCCAGTTCCACCTACTAACAATTTCCAGGAGAAGCGGCAGTCATCATGTCCCCTTAACAGACATAGCATGTCCTATTCAGCTTGAAATGATTTCAGTTTTATTAGACAATTAGGTCAGATCCCTTAGGAGCTATAGTCTGCCTAATATTTGTGGTAAGAATATATTAGCCATTCAGCTCTCTATATATTTCTTTCCCCTGTAACTCAAAGCAGAAGACAAATTTCTTCCCACCTGTGGGGGGAAAAATACTTTTTTCTGGTTTGTAAAACAAGCAAATAAAAGGGTTTATTCTGCCCTTGCATATTGTTGCCAAAAGAAAAATTGCAGCAGTTTTCTTATTATAATAATAACAACTTTACCTTACCAGGGTTGGGTAGGATACTTCAGCCTCAAGGACCAAAAAGTACTTTGTAAACTATGTCCCTGATTCTTGCAGTCAGGCCCTTGGGCCTGTGCAGAGCCCCATTCACTTCAGTGAGGCCCCACACATGCAAGAATCTTCCCATGTGGCTCCACTTGCAAGATCTGGCCCTAAGGGTCCAATTCTCCCTCACACTGAAAAAAATCCACTTTGGAGACAGGAAACGCTAATCGTTTGGTCTTACAGTTTTCACCCAGCTGTTCCGTTGCATGCTGGGCTTTGCTCCATGGAGTGGGCAGCAGGTATTAACTCTTAAACCTATGGATGTCCTGAGCTCTACATGAGGGTTTCTGCAGTGCTTCTTTTCGGCCTCCACTTAGGGTGACCAGATGGCCCAATTTTATATGGACAATCCTGACATTTTCTTATATAAGCACCTATTACCCCCCACTGCTGTCCTGATTTTTCATACTTGCTATCTGGTCACACTAACTCAACTGCAACATAGCTCCTTGCGTAGCTATGCTCCTATGTAGTTTCTGCTGGGTGCTGCTGCATATGAGTGCCCCACACACCCACCCTTGAGGCACAGTGATGCGGTGGAAAATCCTGGAGAAGAAACGTTAACTAGATCAGCATTATCTCATGCAAGATGAACTCTCAGTCCTGAGAGAGACAGTATTTCAGAGAGTGTCACTGCACCAAGATCGGTTCATCAACAGACCATGGAACATGATGATCCCCATGATGCTCCCCTGCAGAATTGGGGAAAAGGGGCAGATTATGCTGCAGAGACATTACACTTGGTCTCAGAGCTGCAAGATCTGGGTTCCCTTCATTGTCAAAAAGCAAAGGTGACATTCAAGCTCTTTATATATATATAGGTCACATTATATTGCGCACTATAGAAATACAGTCACTCTTTGACAGTACAGTTCAATAGTACAAGCTAAAACACGAGGTAACTTGTCTCTCACATGGATACTGCAGGGGGAAATTGAGCAAGTAGAATGGGAAGGGAAATTTGGTTAGGACACCAGAGCTAACATCCTTATTCAAGAAAATAAATGCCACAGAACATTTGATGACCACAAGTGGTGAGCACCTAGGGTTTGTGTTGACCCCAAAGAATGGTCCATCTGACAGCAGAATTCCTCCCTAAAATAAGATGAGAGCACTGGTTCATTGCTTTCTCAGTATAACAGGTTCCACTTTCTGAATTATCAATACCACTTCCTACAGCACCTTTGGTTTTCATTTGCAGTTACTCATTCAAGTAAGGACCAGGCACATCCATGTTTATGCTTGCAGGATCTGATGAGATCTCAGGCTGAGGGAACACAACTGTAGTTTTCAGTTGGGGAGAATGTCGTTTTATGAAAAAATGGCAACATTTGGGACAAATTCTCAAAAATATGGATTTTTTTGGCTTCAGACAACCATGTTTGCTGGAGCAAATGGTGCAGCTTCTCCTAGTGCTGAATTTGTGGTAACTTGGAACAGTAGCTGTTTTTGCACGAGACTATTCAGAAATAGTTTTTGACTGCTGGCCTACAGTTTGGATGCTGATATGGTCTTTTCCTTTATCCCAGATTCCTTAATGGGCTCTCACTTTCCCTACAAAAAAAATCCATAAAATATTATTTTAATTGCTTCTTACATATTAATATTTAGCAAATTTCTTTGTATCCAACTTTCCTAGGTACAACATGCATCCTTTAATTGCTTTAATTCTTCCAATGTTTCATGTTGGTGTAACTAGCTAAAGGCAGGACCTGGCTGAATAGCCTCCATAAAAACATCTTAGACCGCTCTGATGGTAGGTCTCTTTCATTTCCTCCCTAACATCAACCAACCACCTGTTCAACAATGGAAGTTCTTTTCAGACCTAAACCCCAGATTTAAGTTCAATAGTTGCAACATTTTCATTGCTTTTGGCATAGGATGTTTGAGAGGGATGAAAAATACCCATATCAAAAAAATCTTTTTAGAAAACAATTCCAACATAAGCACCACATGCCTTCAACTTTAGACTAATTTCCAGGCAAGCACAACAATTTAGCTCCCTTTTAAATATTTTTCCTTCAGAGGTGGAGTGGCAGGGGGGGAGGGAGGTGGGTTCATTTCCTTCCTATGGGATTTTTTTATTAGCTTTTTAAACTATTTTTCTTTCCCTCTACTGGTTTACTGGCTTGTATCTATCTACCCCCAAGGAGTTTAAAAGCCTCAAGTAAGTATTATTAGATTTTTTTAAGTGTATTTTCTGACTGTGTATATGAGAGAGAGTGAGTGTAGGAGGAAGGCATATTCTCACACATTCATGGCCAGATCATCAGCTGGTGTAAATTGTCACCAAATCAGTGGAGGATCTACCCCCACAGTGTCCCTTTGCGAGATGAAACCCCAGCTCTGTGTTAATTTGAGTGAACACAGAGACTACGTTCATGTTACATTTAGCTTTTATCATCCGTGGAATCTTCTGTAGCATACAGGTTACAGATGTCCCTGGATTAGAAAAAAAATCTGGAAAACAAAGGTAATAAATCAGATAAAACAGAGACAATTAGGTTCAATTGACAAAAACTGTCATTCATGCAATCCCATTGCTGTGGGTGGATGGAGATCAGGACAGAACCCCATATAAGGCAAAAGGAAGTGTTTTGTTGGTAAAGATTCATCTGGATCCATTGTGCTATGCTATCAGCAGACATTATGAGGTTTAATTGCTAGCATTACAGGGTGTGGGGAATTAAAGACAACTGTAAAAATTAGGAGTTCATTTTATTTTCGAGTAAATGCAACTCACAGGGCTTCTGGGGCAACAGCACCACTGAACACAAAAAGTCTTCCATGAGCTTTCAAGAGGAAGGAAGGGAAGTGCCTTGTCCATGAATTTCGATCATCTGAAACTGGAAAGTAAGGCAGGGCATAAATCTTTCAGTAGAATACGCTGCTGCTCTCAAAGCATCTAGTGCAGTATTCTATAAGGAAAACTACAGATTGACTGTATGGGACTGACCTTACCTATAGCACAAGAGGTTTATCAGAGTTGGGCAAACAATAATCATTGAACAGCTGTTTGTCACTTAAATTACTGAATGAATCTTTTCCCATGCTGTTTGACCATCTCCATAAGCTGGTCAGAGACTATATATGGAATAATGTATTCACTGACGATTTTGCATCCATGTTCAATGAATGATTTGCCACTCATTCTGGATATTATTTGGCCAGCTCCAGTGTTTATGGACTACAGAGCTCTCCTGCTGTATCAGTGCACTTATCTGATTTCCTTTCTGCCCAAAGAAACACGGTCTCTAGGGACACATGGGGCTAAATTAATCTTTGCTGTTAACTCTGTGGAAAGCAACAGAACTTACATCCAGGGTGAATTTGGCCTATGATGTTATGAGACATCTGTCACACTGATTTTTCCAGCCTTGATTTATGTATGAAAGGCATATGACAGTGCTGTGACATCAAACTCCTCCCCTGTGTTTTATTACAGAAAAGTCTCTTTCATTTGTTTAAAAATAAATGGGGGAAAGCAAGAGGAATATTTAAAAGACAGAAAAGCAAGTCAAGCAGTTATACTTTTTCTTACTTTTATCATGAGGCCATGGGCAAAACCTCAGGGATAATAATGCTTAGCTCCTTTCCAGCAGTTTCCATCTAAGGATCCCAAAGCACTTTACAAACATTAATTCAGCCTCACGACACTCACATGAGACAGGTAAATATTATTAACCGCACCTTACATCAGGGTAAACGCAAGCCCTGGGAGGTTAATTGGCATATTGAAACCCCAGCATCACACAGCAAGTGAATGGAAGGGTTGAGAATAGAATCCAGGAGCATTCCCCTGTTCTCACAACAACAACTAGTTTGGACTCCTTCCTAGGCAGTACTGGGTGAAGGTGGAAGCCTTTGAAAAGAAAAAGGAATCTGTTTAAAAACTGAGATTTGCTTTCAGAGTAAAGATAGTGCTCATTTTGCACTCTCCCCATCTCTCTGAGCATGACAGGGCTATCACCCCAGGGAAAAACACAACAAGATCCTTGAGGGTGTCATCTATAAAGAGTTTTTAGTATGAAGTGAATTTTTATACTGCACTGGAAACTGTAAGGGGAAAAAAATTACAATAAAACAATATGACACAAAAAGAGAGAGCTTATCTCTGGAATGTAGGGAACTGGCTGGGACAGTGAGGGAAAACGGAATGGGCAGATGGAGGAATATAAAGAAACCCATCTGGGCAAGACAGCTGTGTGTGCGTTTGCGCGCTCAATTGGAAACTAAAGATAGTTTTGCAGAGATCCTAGGTTTGGAATTTCCCACTAAACATACAAGAAAAGTTACAGATGCACACAACCTGGAGTTACTAATGAAAAATCAAATCATCCTATCCCTCGACTCTGTACCTGCCCTAGCTGTCTCAGCCTCTGCCCTTTGCTTGCTCAGCGTGCCCTTCACTCTGTGCCTGGACAATACTTCAGGTGGTTCATGCAATCCCATCGACCCCTTTATTTATCTATTTTTAGACCATCAACCAAGCAGCCTGCCCCACTGACCATAAACTCATATATTCTTTTTTTTCCCTGGCAATTAAAGAAAGTAAAATCTAAGACTGAACAAATCAATGTTTACAGATTTGTAATAAGTTTCTTTCTACTTATTTATTTATTTTCTCTTCAGTCACTAAAGAAGCAGCAGCAACTGGCAAGAAGCAGTTGTTGCCAGAGGGTGAATCATAGCTATATTGATTTGATTATGTAAAAGCTCAGAGGAACCTAAAGCCAGATACAGAAATATCTCATAGTCCAAACCCTATGGGACACACACTAGTAAAAAAGCAATCTTTATATTGTTCCTGATAAAAGCATCATTAGTTTCCTCACAGCGAAACCATTTCTCTGCTGATACAGTATATGGTTTTCTTTTTCTCTAGAATCCACTCAGACATAATTAACACTCAGTTACTAGACTTCAGCTTCTCTCCGGAGTGTGCAGTTTCGAGGTCGGAGAGAGAGGGAGAGCGCAGCTGAATCAATCAAACATCTGCCTTATAGGGGATCTTTCTTTATAGCAACCATGATGGCGTATAAGTCAGACCCAGAGCTGTGGCACCCTCTTCTGGGCCCTCAGCTCATTCAGGCTTCAGGATCCTGAGTAAGCCATAAAGCAAACAATCGCGGGCTCTCTTTCACTCTTTTAACTTTTCCATGTGTAATTCTATCCCAGCCACTACACCACAACAAAGGCATGAAATCACACATCCACGGTCACAAAGAGCTGCACAGACAGACATGTTTCTTGCTTGTCATAACAAAGTGCTCTAATGTTCTGCTTTCTGCAAAGCAGCCCGTCACAGGCCCCCCAGCTAACCAGAAAAATTCTCGTGCTGTTGCTGGTTTGAGGGTGGGGTGAGGGGATTAAGTTAAAAGACTACACAAAACTTAAACTACACAGAATCTTATTAGTGCTTCTGTTTCCTTTGCCATGTGATTAATACCTGGACAGACTGAAATCAGCATAGGCAAACTCATTAATCTCACACAGGGAGAGTCTGTACATTCATGGAGTGGATTTTTCTATACATACCAAAGGGAAAATATGATCCCGTCATCCGGAGGCCTCGCCTGTGCGGATATGACTTCATGATGGAGAAAGGGTTGATTGTGAGTGAGTTTACCTCACTCACCTTAGGTTCTTTTTTTAAATTTCACTCTCTGTTAGCCCAATCAAAGGAAGGCGTGGGTGGATTTTAACATCCCAAACTTTGAACCTGTACACAAGACTTTGCTGGGAGAGGCTGTATCTCTTGAACCTAAAGTATGACCCTGTTACTGTAAGGTAGTGCACAGTAATACTGCTAGCTACAGCATCAAGTACCTCAGAAAGGCAGAATCAGAAAGGCTTAACTAGGGTAAGGAAAAAGATAGAAGTCATTTCAATCCTTACACCTGTCAGCGTGAGGAGTCCTCAAGGAAATCTGAAGGCATCTGGGAGTTTTGCTGAAAACTCTGAAGTGCTCAGACACATTCCCCAGGAAAGGGGTCTGGTAAATGTCACTCTGCACACAGAGTCTACTTGCAATGGTCTTTTTACAGTATTTTACCAAGCTACAGAAGGATCCTGCCTGCTGAAGCGTCACTAACATACGAGTATTTTCCACCTCACTTTCGACCTCCAAAACTGCCTGATGATTGTGATACCCTTAATTGACAAATACTGACTTCTTCCCTTTGTATCGGATTCATTGTTAACTACTCAGGGCTGTTCCAGTGGCTGCATCCCCACTGACATATCCCTTGCACTCTTCAGAAATCACAACATAACCACAGACCAAATCCAGCTCAGACAGGGGTAGGAGCTGATGTGGTGCTGAGCACTCTCAACTCCCACTGAAGTCCCAACATGTCCAGCCTCAGTGGGAGCTGAGGATGCTGAGCACCTATCAGGATTGGACTCACAATGAAATCCATTACCACCTTCTCCATGTAGCTGCAGGGTAGGGACAACACTCTTCAACACCAGCTTCTTATTGCTGGAGAACTGAAACAATAAGCCATCTGTATTCTCTACCAAAGGAAGCTACTGAGCAAGCCTGTATTATGGTACTGTGCTTTTGTTTTGAATTCTGTAAGTTATGTAGAGGTACCTGTCAATTAGGAGTCTGCTCCCATACCCTTTACAGTCAATAGCTGTTGGACAGTAACTTCAGTGGGAGAAGAATCAGGCTTGGATATAGCCCTTGCACTCCATGTAAACTGCCAGGGTGGTCCTGGGTGTCCCGGAGGATAGACCCATCAAAAATATCATTAGATATATGTCCCTGCAGTTATCCTACCATTCAAAGTATATGGCCCAGACCCCAGTTGTGACAAAGGACACTCAGCTCATCTGACAGGGAGGAGTTACCAAGGGAGAGTGTGGTTTAAGCCAGCCCGATGCTCAACCAACCCTAGAACCTTTCCTTCCCAATCCCATTTGAAGATTGCTTGGACTGTCCAGGCTGCCTATGGATCCCACATGTTTGAGCATGTGGTTATTGCCAATCACGACCCATTTGCCCATGCCACACTTGATGTTGCCAATTCTTGTGTTTTTATTCAGAGTCTCGCAAAATTTCATTTTCTTAAAGCCCCAGCTCCTGGAGTCTTGTCTGGGAGAACCACAGCTTTCATTTTAAAACAAAGTAAGTTTCTAGACTTCATAGCTGTGGAGACAAGCCTGAGAATGTGAGTCGAGTACAACCTAAAGACTCAGAAACCAGAAGGCATAAGAAACCACAAAATTATTATTTTGAAAAATTGTATGGCTTTTAAGCCAATTGCATGATTTTAGGGGCACCTGACTCATGGGTTTTGAATGCTTGGGGTTGGCACTACTGCCTTTCCCCTAGGAAGGTGCTGGCCTAGAAGCCACTATGTCACCACTGGATGCCCCTTCAACAACTGGCTTTGGCACAGTTTTGCATCAGTGGAGTAGCAC
Source organism: Gopherus flavomarginatus (assembly GCF_025201925.1). NCBI lineage: Eukaryota > Metazoa > Chordata > Testudines > Testudinidae > Gopherus > Gopherus flavomarginatus. The sequence continues at coordinate 107,532,417 of NC_066619.1, forward strand.
AAATCTGTCCTAATGCACCAGAGACTCTGCTCCTTGCTTTTCACTATCAAGTGGTCAGTGCCTATGTGAAGCACAAATTAAGATTTCAGTTACTTACATGTCCAGGTGTGTTATTGCAAGACAGCTATAATTGAAGCATATTTCTAAGTGCGATTAAGGTACAACAACCCTGATTCTAATATAATGCTGTGTTTTGCAGAGAAGCAGAATAAACAGATGCTTTTTTTTGTTTATTTGTTCGCTTGTTTGTTTGTGTCCCCATACATAAACCTCATTGTCTTTTAAACGGAAATTATAAAACCCAATTTTTTATTACATCAATTTCAGAAGAAGAGATGGGCCCAAGCTGCAGAATTCAGACCTTACTCTGGCTTTAAAGCATCCAGAAATTCAGGAGTTTTTCTGATCCAGTACTTCAGTTTAGCACTTTATATTTTATAGACACGTGTGGGCTGCTTTAGTTCAGGCCTGGATGCAAATGGCCTCAAGGAACTGCTATTAGAGCTGAGTATTACTGGAGTGCAACAGCACCCTGACCATGCCCTATCATGGCCCCGTGTGGGATCTGTGAGAGGGAGTGGCTTAGGGGCCAGTTATGCTGGCTCTGCAACACTGGAGGATTCCCCTACACTGTGGAATTGTAGTTGGCCCTCAGTTATACCCATGACACCTCACTGAAATGAATGGGGTGGCACAACCAATTAGCATTATTGATAATTTTAGTTACAGTGGCACCTAGACATCCAACCAAGATGAAGGACTAGGCTAGTCACTGCACATACACACATATATATACACACAAACCTTGCTCTGAAGATTTTACAATCTAATCTAAAATCTACAGCAGGGGTGGGAAAACTACAACCTGGGGGCAACATCCAGCCCTTCAGAAGTTTTAACCTGGCCCTTGAGCTCCTGCTGGGGAGCGGGATCCGGGGCTTGCCCACCTCTGCGCGTGCTGTGGCTCCACATGGCTCCCAGAAGCATCAGCATGTTCCCACTCCGTCGCTTACATGTAGGGGCAGCAAGGGGGCTCCACACACTGTCCCCACAGCTCCCATTGGTTGGCAAATGCAACCAATGGGAGCGGCAGGGATGGTATCTGTGGATGGGGCAGCATGCAGAGCTGCCTGGCCAAGCCTCCACATAAGAGCCAGAGAGGAGCAATGCCTCTGCTTCCAGTAGCTGCTTGAGGTAAGTGCCACCTGGAGTCAGCACCCTGACCCCTTCCTGCACCCCAACCCCATGCCCAGCCTGATCCCCCTCCCACCCTCCTGCACTCCAGAGCCCGCACCGCTAGTTGGAGCCCTCACCCCTCCATCCGCACCCCCGCCCCAGCCAGGAGCCCCCTCCCACATGCTGAACTCCTCATCCCCTCCCACCCCAGAGCCTGAACCCCAACTCCCAATTTTGTGAGCATTCATGTCCCGTCATAGAATTTCCATTCCCAGATATGGTTCTCGGGCCAGAAAGTTTGCCCACCCCAATCTACAGACTAAGGGAGCATTATTATCCTCATTTTACAGATGTGGGACTGAACCCCATAGAAAGTACTAAGTGACTTGCCCAAAGTCACACAGAAAGTCCCTAGCAGAGCTAGAAAGTAAACACAGATCTCCTGGGTTTCTCCCTAGGGACTTAAATATAAGAATATATTTCCCAAACAATATAATTGCAGAATTTGGCCTTAGCTGTCAAAGCTGTGCATGAAAAATAGCCATCAACAGGTAACAGCAAATGCACAAGTATTCACACAGATGCACAGATAGTCTTTGCACACACGATGATTCATTCCCATGTAAACAATACCTGTTTTATACATAGATCTGCATATTTTGCCTAACAACATGAGATGGTACAACACAAAACAATGCAATACAAAAGCAGAAATAGAGTTATCATCAGTATTCTTTGGGACCTGCACCTTGGCAACCTCTCTCCAGGCACCACTACAGAGCGTAATCTGAAATTGCTCCAAAATTTTCCCTCTCCTGGCAGCTGAGTGTACTGGTTTCTAGTGCTGGCAACTCCTGCAACTCCTCCTAAACAGCAGCCTGGAAGTAATTTGAACCATCAAGTCATAACCCCCTAAAAATAGAGGTTTGTAATGGAAATACTGACAGACCCTTTAACTAAAGTAGTTTCAGAGGGGAACCACAACAATAAATAATAGCTCACAAAAAAACAGATCCCAAGCTACCTTATTTGAATACATCTGTGTTTATTTTTCAAATGACATTTGTGTTGCCTGCTAGATGTAAGTCCATCAAAATTAAATTACACAGGATGTATTTCTTTTTCTATGCTATGCACTGCAACAAACTGGGCTCTCTCCTGTATCTGAGTCGGGCAATGGTAATAGCATCAAGATCTAAGGCCAAATTCATCAACAGCCGTGGAGTTCCGCTAGGGCTATATCTGGGCCCTAGTTTTTACAAATCTTAACAAGTGAGAGTATGGCTAAACCTCATTGGTTAGTGTTCACACAAAAACACCAACATATTTTGATTTGTCTTGTATATATCCAAACGAGTCAAAAAACTAACAACCCTTTTTTGGAAAAGGCATTTCTCATATTAAAAAAAATTCAGTTCATTGGCTTAGACTCTAAGAATTAACCAATCTCTGAAAAATTGCCCTGGCTAACAGCTTTAATAGATTTGTCTTGCCACTCCCCGGTCTCCACCCCTTCAAAAATAAAACAAACCCAAACTATAACTCAAGGCCACTGAAATGAAAACCAGTAACACGTCGCAGAACAATGGGTTTATGGGTGAAACATAGGCTTGCTAATTTCTAGAACAAATTATTGTGCTTTATTTAATGCAGTTCTACTTATGCACTTTTAGTTACAAGGAATTTTAAAAACCTACAGACTGACTCTATTTTAATTTTTTTCCCCAAAGTGCTCTTGGTATAAAACATTTAGCTGACAATGTGCCAGGAAATCCCTTTCATTAAAGTAAACAGTGATACACTCATTGTGAAGTTATCTCACTTACAGTATCAATGATCTTTAATAGAGTTGTTTTATTACCAGAATAACATTTCTGCCTGAGAAGTCTGGAGTCAATATTTAACAGATTTAGGTCAGATTTAGCAATAGGACTTTGTAAAAACCTGGCAAGATTAAACTCAAAAAGTAGATTCAAAGATTACAAAATGGAAGTTTTCATGAATATGCATGTCTCATAAATATTTGAGGAAAAAAATGAAATGAGACCTAATATCCTTAAACCACTATCTAATTAATATTCTTTTGATAAGACAATCCTGAATAAATGTTAAATAAATGTGTTTTTAATAAAAGAAACCAAAGAAAATCATCTTTACGCTTTGGAAATATTAGCAAGATTAACAAAATCATATTAGCCAGTCATGAGATTTGAGAATCAGTCAATATGACCACTTATTCTCATCAGCATTATAGTAAGGTACTTGCACCTACTGCCTGTTGCACATGAAAGATGGTTGTTTGATTCCCAGCACAATTGTGTTCCAGTGTTTCAGACAGTGCATGAATTTAAGAACACTTTCTCCTTGAGGAAGTGGAGGTTAGAGGCACATGTTGAAGATGGCCTGTGCTGATGGACATTGGTGGGAGTCTACTTTGATTGGGAATGCCTACAGTGGTTGTCCCAGTTGCAAAAGTTGACCTGGTCTAGGGTTGATCAAATAGTGAATCACAAATAATTTTGTAAATGGATGCAGTAAGTTCATCCTGTTGTTATTCATGGGGTCACATTAGTTGTACTTGGTGAGTATTTGGATTTCCGGTTTAAAAATTTCACAGATCCCCAAAGTTTCACCACTTTCAGCAAGAATCATCATTCACAGTTTGTATACAAAGGGTCGTATTAATTATTTGCTGCATGCTGTTCTCTTGTTGAAAATATTTCAGGTGTCCAATTAGAGAGCAGTAACAATATCATGTTATTTAGGTGAGCAGTCTCACACAGAGAATGATGTAATGGCTCAGTTGTGAGCCCAGTTTCCTCACACAGAGAGGAACAAACTTATTCCTCTGCATGTACTATCCACACCTCCACAGCCTGATCATCCACCACCTGAGGGGTGGGTGGCAGGCAGGGGCATGGAGCGAGTGTCGCTCTGGCTCTGCCCACCCAATGTGCAGGTTCACACAGCAGAGTTGGCTCAGAGGGAGAATGAAGCTGTGCCAGCAAAAGGGCTGGCACATACAAATTCTGCCTAGATCATGGGGCAAGCAGGGACTAAATTGCGACTCTCCGAATGGCAGTCTGGTTCCTGCCCTGCTCCTGGGGCAGTGTAACCATGCACTGGCCCTTACATAGGCTGTAATGTAAGGCTACAATATAGCCTTATATGAATAGCTTGCAAACAAATCGCAGTAAATTGTTTGATGAATATTTATAGATAATGAACATTCCCACCTCTCCACATCAGGAGCAGTTCATGAACAATTCACAAAACAAAACTTTTCAGATAATTTAACTGCAACAAACAGTTTGATCGGTTGTGATGTGATTACTAGGAAAAAGACAATGTCCCAAGGGCAGGCAAAGAAGGCAGATTTTATTAACTTTGATATAGTGTAGATCTGATTCTGATCTTGGTTATAACAGTGTAATTGAGATAGCAGTCTCGGCCCAGTTCTTAAACAGATTCTCAATTCTTTAAATAATTATATTCTGAGCAAATAGCACATTTCTCTCATAAGGAAATGGAGCTATTTTATAGTATTCAATGTTCCAGATAAACTAAGAACAAACTAAAAACTTTACCGCAAAATAAACTTGAAATATATTTTGAATTTATTTTCAGTATGCATGTGAATAAGTGACGACTAATATGCTTAAGGGTTTCACAATCATGCCTTTTTTTAAGTTTTTTTTTTAATTTGTTCACATTTCTGTACTTCCTGATTTTGACTAGTAGTTGAAATATGAAAATACCAGGAAAAAAACTTTCTCTGATTAACTGAAACTTCTTGTCAAGCCAGCTTTGTCACATCCTTTGAGTGCTGTATTGCATAGTCCTTTTAAAGCCAGATAGTCTTCAAATCTAACTGACATTTCTTTCTCTGTGCTTGGAGATTGGGAATTCAAACCATTTGCTGTTTCCTGAAGGGTGTCAGACATCAGATTTGGAAAAGACACACTCTGGAGTGCAGCATTTCCCAAGCATGTTGGCTGGCTCTTCCCTTCATAAGGAATCAGACTTGATTAGAAGTTGCCTAATAATGTCATTTCATTAATTTATAACATTATCTTAGGATTCATTCAAAGAACTTTTAAATGCCTCCAAAACACATGACTCACTCGTGACCAAACCACCTCAGATGTCTATATAACTTATCGCTGTGTCTGCAACCCAGGCCTCTATATACTTTGTTTAAAGTCCTACAACATCTCAGAGAAATGTTGTTATAGTCTTTCCTTCTCATTATTAATTATTATTACTATTAATCATAAACAATAATATTACAGGAGTGTCTATAGGTCTCAACACAGATCATAGCTCTAGGACAGATTAAAAAAAATATGTCAAAACTGCTTTTCAATGGAAAAATCAGGTTTTCAACTAAATGAAAGTTTTCACAAAAAGGGTCTGCTTGCCCCAGAAAAATTAATTTTTTTCATAAAAAAACGTAATGTCTCAAAACCAAAATATTTGATCTGAAAATATTTTGAGTTGGGTATGCTGCCATAGTGCCTTATTGGAGTTATAGTTCAGTTGCCTCAGGTCCCCATTCTCCTCTATGGTTCAGGCTCAGCCTATATCTCCCATGATGCACTGCATCCCTCTCCAAATCAAAATAGTTTGGTTTTTGGCCAAAATTTTCTAATATTTGAATTTCCACTGAAGAAATCAAAATTTTCTGCGGAAAATAAACCCATTTTTCAGTGAGCTGTACACAGCACTGGAGAAGCACATAGTTAAAGACAGTCTCTGCCCTGAAAAGTTCACAACCTAAATACACAAGATGGACAAATTATTCCTGTTTTTAGGATAGGGAACTGTAGTACAAAGATTAAGTGATCTGCTCAGTCCACACACTAAATTTGTGGCAGAACCATAAATTGAATTAAAATCGCCTGAGTCCCAATCCAGGCCTAACTTTAAGATTAAGAACAGGAGTACTTGTGGCACCTTAGAGACTAACAAATTTATTTGAGCATAATGTTAGTCTCTAAGGTGCCACAAGTACTCCTGTTCTTTTTGCAGATACAATCTAACACGGCTTCTACTCTGAAACCTGTCATTATTTAAGATTAAGGAAATCACTGAGCTCATGAGATCACCAGAAAAAACAGGCTCAGATAAACCTAGATATGCTTTCTAATTTTGACAATTTCAACCAAACTGAACAATATATTTGGAGGTTCACCCATCACTCTTATTTTATGAACAAAAAATACTTGTTCATCACTAACTATTTATTACAAGAAAATGCTGTCTCTCCCCCATATGTTCCCTAGTGAAACAACTCAGTAGTTTTACTAGCTATATTCAGAACCACTTGATGATTAGAGTGTCTGTTGCATTTTTCAAAACAGTACAGAGAATAGGTTTCCTTCCAGAGGAATGGTGTTAAAGATTCAAAAAATGATATTAAATCTCTGTTCAACAAGCAGAAAGCAACATCCCTAACGAAATGCAGCCAAGGTACATTAAAAATAAACAAGAGATAAGAAAAGAATTCAGCTATTACTCTTTCAGGGGATTATAGTTAAGATCGTTTTAAAAAAACCACTTTACATTTACAGTTTGCAAAGAGCCTTCCCAACTGCTGAAGGTAATGAACGTTATATTTATCTGTTAGCAATTGCATGTGTGGATGCAGAAGCAGCTGTCCTCTCTGTGTCCAATGGCTTGCTGCTTACAGGCCCTTTTTTTTTTTCATACTTTTGAAATGGGAAGGCAACTTTTCAAACCACAACTTAAAAACTCACACATCTGAATGGTATAAGTGCAAAGACCACATCTGTTCATTCTAATAGACATTTGCACATGGAATTTCCTTAGTTAGTTGTGAAGTGGCTCGATTTATACAGTAAACTGCCCAATTCAGTTTTATGGGTGCAAAGTTTAGCAGCCACTTTTAATAACTTGGCTCCTATTGTGGCTACTGGCTTGTTTTGACACTCTTAAGTGTGGGGAAAAAAGAGATGCAGAATTGGAAGAAAGCTGGGATTTATGAAAGTTGCACCGTGTCCATCTCTAACTTCGACTAGTTGGGAGATGACCAGTTGCTTTTGGTCTCACATCCTCATGAGGTGAAAATATGGTTTACAAACAATATTTCCCATAGGAAACTGACAAATATCAGCATTTTAGATACTATAACAAAGGGCATCCTATACAGACCTATACTAAATGCTAGAAGCAGTTCCAGCTACATGGTATAAGACTGTCAAACTGAACTTTATGATTACAGGAAGCAGACAACTGGGCTGAAGAGCTGGAGCTCATGCTCAACGGACACACAGTGCTCATAAAAGAAAATATTGAGAGACTGTAAAGCAGTGGTAAGCCAAGACAGACTAGGGGAACAAAAAACTGAGGTTGGGAAATGTCAGGTTGCTGGAAATTCCTGAAGGGTGGAAAAAGAGGTCTTCCTTCTTCCATTCATCCATCTACTCCATCCCCGGAGTGGATTTTGATGGTTCTGGGAATTTGAATACAATGAGCTAAATCCTGACTCTATTGGACTCAATGGGAGTTTTGCCATTGATATCAATGGAACCAGGGTTTCACTCCATGTATTGTAACACACAGTACTTGACCCTAGGCAAGCCAACTGTACAAAATCTGGTGTGATACTTCTGGAATGCACATTGGTTTAAGAAGCACATTTTAAAGTTGACATGCAAATGTTCTCAAAGCATCTGCAATTGTTACAATGAAAATCAACTATGACCCAACCTATAGTGCCAAATGGAGAGACAGAGGTAGAGAAGAGACCTGCATTTCTTTTCCTTACTGATTCTGCAGTATTTCTAGCTAAGGAGAAAGTGAACTATAACCAAGCGGTGGATGAAATGGTGTCTCATAGAGCCAGGCTGTGAATCACTTACTAGCACTGGTGAGCTTTTCCTGAAATGTGTAGTCCCACTGGGAGCATTGTGTAAGGGGTTCACCATCTGGGCCTCAGTGAACAGTTTTAGGGGGCAAACTGCAAGAGGTTTATGGCAAATAAACGTAAAGCTGTTCTATGTGGCCTACAGAAAGTAAGTTTAGTGGTCACAGTACAGATCCCAGTGGACATAGGTAGAATCATAGAATCATAGCACTGGAAGGGACCTTAAGAGGTCATCTAGTCCAGTCCTCCGTGCTCATGGCAGGACTAAGGTAGAGGCCTTCTTCACAAAACCACAACCATAACTAACGATAGTTGCCACCTTTCATAACAGTCTCAGTGAAGAGGCCAAAGGCGAATCATACACTGAAGCCGAAATCCCCTCCCAACCCTCCAAGCCAACACTGGAGCACATTGGTTAGGGCAGTGGAAAAGCTGTACTGTGCCGGTTCGGTAGATAAACAGAAGGTTTTAGTTAAGGCAGCACCTTTTACTAATGCATACACCACATAAAATGTTTTAAAATAAATAAATATAACTACAGGTGAAAATGCCAATATTTCATGCATGTGTGGGCCTCCTTTCCCGTCCCACACCAAGTGTCAGTTCTGTGCCATTCCCTGCCAAAAAAATCCATTAGGAGGGTTGGAAAGTTGATGCAAGGTCAAGCTTATGAAATAATGCCAACTGTGTTCAGAATAACCTAACATTTACCAGCATCTCTTCTTTTAAAACCTATTTAAACTTAAAACGAGACAACTAAAGTGTTCTGTATGTTAAGGCCCGCTCCCATTCTCTCCACCCCACTCATCCTGCACTGATTAATTTCTATTGTAATAAGGATTTTGAGGGAGCTGTATTTATAATACCTGGATTATATATTGGTGTGATGCTTCAGCTGTATATGGCACTGGTGTGATCTAGTACTTAGAGTAAGGGTGTAGGAGTCAGGACTCTGCATTCTAGTCTGGTTTCTGCCACTCTCTTGTGGAGCGACATTAGACCAGTCCCTTACCCATCTGTAAAATGGATGAAATGGAGATACCTGCCTGACTCAGACAAATATCAGAGGGGTAGCCATGTTAGTCTGGATCTGTAAAAGCAGCAAAGAATCCTGTGGCACCTTGTAGACTAACAGACGTTTTGGAGCATGAGCTTTTGTGGGTGAATACATCTGACAAAGTGGGTATTCACCCATGAAAGCTCATGCTCCAAAACATCTGTTAGTCTATAAAGTGCCACAGGATTCTTTGCTGCTGACTCAGACAGGTGTTGAGATGCCTATTTAATGCATTTGTAGAGCTATTGGGGTGAAAAATTCTGTATCTCCCTGTCTTTGTAGGTACTTATATGTCTCCCAATATTGTAGTATTTGAGTGCCTAAAATGCAAAGTTGTTATTATCTGTACTCATGTGATGTTTATATGCAAGTAAAAAACAAAACAAAAAACCCTGATATATAAAGAAATAATGGAAACACACATAAAAACTACAAGCCAAATGAAAATTAACTTTAAACATTTGCACTCTGCAGTATATCATGTTCACACAACCAATTAAAAGACATGCCATCTCGTTTGGAAAATATCTATCGATTTCCCAGTTCATCAGATTGGCTTGATGTGTCCTTCAATGGCTCCTATGACATCATCAATATTTTTCTATTTAGAATAATGACTTATTTTATATACCAACGGCTATAAAAAAAGACTATATATATATTTCTAAGGACTATCAGCTTAAAAACCATCTCAATTTCCCCCCTTAACATACAGTATTTGTTATTCAGCTTTAAAAAAATGTTTGGATCTTGTCATGGGACTCATTTAGAGACTACAGTAAATTTGTTTAGTTTATAAACCCACCATTAAATCATGTTTCCTCTATTAGAAGTTGTCACTTCGGCCTGCATTTGGGGTCCAAATTACACACATTTTTCTTTTTGAGTATGTAAAATACATTTCAGAGAAAATCCGCCCAGCTCTGCTTTTTTTCTTTCTTTCTTCTTCTGGAGCCCTCGGTATCGCTTAGCCGTCTGGGTTCCAACTGCTACATGTTATCTCTAAATCTTTCTGTGAAGTCAAAAAGCCATACACTCAGCTAGCTGTTTACTCTGTTCATTTCACTCATGTATGTTTGTCAAGCTACAGTTACAGCTGAACCTCTGCCCAGTTTTTAGCAATGGCATGGAATATTTACATGGATATAGATGTGCTCTTAATCAAAGCTCCCTGTAGGACTGATTGGCATCAGAAATTAAGCAAGATCCTGGCCAGCATCCAGCAATTAAACATCAGATATTCGATCCAATGTAATTTTTTCTCCTAAGAGTCTCTTTTTTATTTATTTTTTGCCAGTCTCTTCCTTCTCCAGTCTTACCCCTACACAGCCACCATTTGGCCATGCTTTCTGGGGAACCATGTCATGCTGGCTAGATATTTTTCCAGTTGAGGAACCTGCTTGGATCTTGAAATCCAGATCTCTCAACAGGGGAGCTTGAGTCAAACCTGCCACTTCATGACAGTCTTCTTTTGCTTCTCCTATCTACACATCTCCTGGAATACAGGCCATGTGTCACTGCAAATGTACCTTGCAGTGAGGGTCTAAGCTGAGCTCTGGAAAGCTAAGCTCTCCTGTCCTGACAGTAAGTGTCTGTGTTGAATGACACAAGGCTTGTCCTATCTCCTTCGAACTGAGAGCACCACAATTTCTGCCCCTGGGAGACATAAGGGTTTGAGTCTGGGATTAATTCCCAGGTGGATTTCAGAGCACTTTCCTGTGGGTTCTGAGTCTAACTTCACACCTTCTCAGTGATGATTGTAGTGCTCTGGAGAAGAAAAAACAATGTATCTGCCCCAAATTAGTTCTTTTATTGTATTGTGCTGCAGGCAGGTTAAGTTAGAAAGTTCAAGACGCTATTGAAGTGACTTGGTACCATTTTACTGGGTTACACAAACTAGTCTGAAGTAAATGGCTTCCATATATTAGAAGGCACAATAGTTTTCTCTGTTCCATATGTGTTCTCCCAAATGCAACTCCCTTCTCTCTGCCTAAGGAGGCAGCTGGTGGAGGACCAATTCTTGACCTATACCAAAATCCTGAAGTGCAGGAAAATCTACCTCAGCTGCAGCCACCAGGCTCCACACTCACCACTCGAGATTGAATTGGGTGCTTCCTCACTGACATATAATGCAGCAGAAGGAATGAGGAATGATGCTGGGATCAGGCCAGTGGGATCAGGCCAGCCCAGTGATCTCCTCAGTGTAGTCAGTGAGAGAAAAGAGGACAAGTGCCCTCCCCAGGCTGAAAAGCTACTGACATATGTGAAACCAAGCTGTTGGCTGGGACAGAAGAGTCTGATAGGCCAAAATATCAACATATCTTAAAATCCAGCCCACGTTATTTATATGGATTTGAGTACATAACCTTAGTTTGAGCCCAAGTTTGAAAACTGGTCCAAAGTCAAAAAATGAGCCAATGGAAGATGGACCAAGAACTCAGGAATGGCAGGATTCCAGTCCTGTGAGCAGTACACTAACCTACGCTGCTTCTTTTATATGTGTTTTACTATTCTCTCTCTCTCTCACCATACCTAGTAAAGGTCAGAAAAAGGCATGGAGACTTTATTTAATACTGACTCTGTCCACTGAGGAAACATTCCATCTCAAATATTATTAAAATCTGTAATCAGTCATGCTCGTCCTTGGCTATATTCTTTTCAGGGAAAAGTTCCTCTGAATATGAAAAAGTGACCTAAACAAAACACAGTGCTCTGGATGACATCTGATCATAATCATCTACAGTGGCAATTTATTTTGATGTATGCTGCATCCTTCTGTTCATGGACTGAATTCTAGTGTCTCTCATTTCCTCTTTCCAATGGGACAGTGGCTAAAACCAAGGATATTTTCTACCCAAACTTGAAATGCCTTTTTATTCATTTCACTGCCTGAGTCTTTACTCTGTAATATGTGCTAAATCCTTTTTTTTTTTTGTTGCCACCTGACGTACTAGGTTACATTAATCTACATTAAGCTATATTATCCATTTATTGGCCTTGTCATTGATCCCAAAAGCTTTCAATCTACTAGTACTGTTTCTCATCATTTGCTAAATTACATCCAACTCATTTATAGATAGTCCTCAAACCAATCCCTGGCACAGCCCCTTTCTGACAATCTCTTCCCAAGGAGAAAAGCGAACATTTAGGACCAATCCACACAACAGTGAAACCTTTCTACAAACAAACCGTTCATACCTGGTATCTCTGATCAGCATGGACTGAGATTTTTATGTTATAAAACCATGATACAGACAGTCTACAACTCACCAAACCAGAAAAAACAGATCATGTCCTCATAAATTATGCTAGAACTGTGACAACAAAACTTGTGTTTAAAACACAGTTCTTGCTAGGATGGTCTCAACCATTGTGTGAAAACCGGTCTAGAGTCACTCTCTGAATTTCTTTCTTTTTAAATATTCTTTTTCACTGAGTTAGTAAAGAAACAATACAAATTCAGTACCATCCCTACTTTTCATCCTTACAGGAGTCTCTTGGGACAAATCATCATTACAAACAAATCTATTTTCAGCTTCAGTGTGAAACCAAGTTCATAGGCTGACATTTCTGGGGTCTTCTTGGTGAAACAATAGCTTATTTTTTTATTAAAGGCCAAAAATTTGTCCTTTAATGTGGGTGCATGGCTTCCATTAAGTGAATGAAAATTTCAATTAATTATTTAGCTTCGTTAAAAAGCATGTATAACTAGAAGTAATTAGATGAAATGAAGAAAAGAAAAAGTTAGATTGAATATCAGGAGAAGATTCCAGGCAGTGAGATCTATCTATCCATGTTCTTATGGGCCCTAATCTCACGAAGTACTTAAGCATATGTGTAATTTTAAGCATGTGAATGGTGCCAGTCATGTACTTATAGTCACACGTGTGCTTACAGTCTTTGGTTGGATCAGGGCTATAACGTGCCCATCACCACAATATTAGACTGTGCAATAATCTCCCAAGGGAAGTGATCACTTGGCACATTTAAAACTAGACTAGACAAAACATTAATAAATTTAAAATAGGAATCAATACTGCACTAGCTGAGAGATGCATTACTAGATTGCCTAACTAGGCCTTTAACATCCCCAGAGTCTCTGATGCCATTATTTTGTTCCTACGGACCATTTTCCAGTTTCAGGACAGGGAAGAGAGGGAAGGGGTAGGAGGTGAGAGACAGCACTTACTTTTGAGATGTCAGTTCTCTCTCTTACGCATTTGGATCATATGCTGTGATTCTTTAACATAGCCAATAATCTTTGAGGTGGAATTTTCAGTGAGTCTTCAGAATATTATTTGCTGCCTGCCTTTCTTTCTTGGCACTTATAACCGCAAAGAACACCAAGTGAGTTAAAATAGCTTTATTAAGGTGTTTGGAATAGCTCCTACACTTAGAAAGCAAATATTTTTCTACTGTGGATGGAAAAATCTCCAATTTTTAATGAAACTCACTGTGTGTGTGTGTTTATATGATATGGATATGGAAAAAGCAAGCATTGTGGGTCTGATCCCAATTATACTGCAGGTTTAGCCATTGCTATCAGTGGGAAGAGGTCCCACATGTAACAGGTCCCACATGTTAACAATAATCTAGATTCCCTTATGATATTTAAGTCAGTAACAGGGAACACAAACAAACAATGCAAATAGACACTGACAATATAGAGATTAATGCACTATAATCTATTTCCACAACATTTTGTATTTTTCTTTCTAAGGTAGTAAAATAATGTTCTCCTTTCATGTAGTCTGTGGGTATAGTATATTAACCTTAAAAAAAGCCTCTGTGAACATTATTTATTTATCTTCAACATAGTATAAAACCCTGAATCAGATGTCCCCAAAATAATGACAGTGAAAACTCAAAGATCCAGAGGGTAATATGTTAACCATACAATGTTCAAAACTGTTCAGTAGATGCACTGGCGTGTGCATATTCTAAACCACAGCAGCAGAAATGATGGCAAAGCCTTTATGTTATCTGATAATACAGCCCTTTGAAACACTGCTGGCGGACTCTCTCTCTCGCTACATCTTGTCACACAGGACAACGAATGGGACAGGGCCTCTATGCTTCTCAATTCATAGACATGACATACAATACAACAAGCCAGCTTTATAAAGGCCCGCTGAATGAATCGCTCTGCCTGCAAGGAAAATTTAATTGGATTTCTTTATGGGTTGCAACAATCCAATGAAAAATGATGTAAGAATAGCAAGATTCCATTTCAGCATGCGCTTGAATAATGATTTTTTTAAAAAAGAATTCTTCACACACACACATGGTTCCCCACCTCCTTCCTCGCATATCAACCCAAATAGATCATGCAGCCCAACTTTATTCTCTACTGCATGGATATTGTCTATGTCATTGTCCCAGCTCAGTATATGAGTGCAAAAACTATAAACCAATTGATGTGAATTTAGAGGCTTTCACAGCTTCTGTATTTGACTTTCTCTGTTGCCTTTCATGCTGTCCCCATGCTCTGAGCCAAAGTGTATTCCTCATGCAGAAAAGAAAAATATGGCTCTATCAGCTATCAGATCCACCTCAATGAATAATGATGAACCTGAGAACTATGGTTTGGGGTTCTTGTATTCTTGCTTTTCTTGGTACTTTATATGAATTTTCACAGTGATGAGCAGCCAAATAAAGCAGAGACATGCTCTCCCTCTCTCTTTGTGAGTGTGTATACAGAGTGTATAGATACATAGAGTATATGCCCATTTATATGGCCCATATACTCTGCACAAGCTGCAAAACCTCTTGGTTTCTGTGGCATGCCAGTGCAGAAGACTAGAAATCCTGTGGCAGATTCAAGTCAGGTAATAAAGAAAGTTTTTATTGAATTAAATATGAACATAAAGAATACAATTAGTATGTAATCCCTGTGTTATTTAATGTGATATTAAATTTAATTTAATTTACTTAACCCTTATATTTTCATTTTTCAGTGTGCCACAGAGTTTTGGACTAGGAAAATATAACCTTACTGTAATGTTTTCAGTGGTTTTCAGGAGCTTTTGGCAGCTGAGTAGGGGACAACTGGGGCTTTTGGCACTCAAAAAGTCATGAAAGGCAGTTTGGGACAATTCTGCTAAAAACATCAGCAATGAAAAAAAGTTAGCACTGTTAACTTTTTTAATTTATCATTAGGTTTCAGAGTGAACAATCTATTTAGCCGAATGGAGCCTTTCATGTATCCCAGAGCTATTGTTTCAGGCTGTCTGGAAATTCAAGAAGGCAACACTCAATTTGTTTAACTTACATTCAATTCATGTTAGGTAAAGTTTTCTTAGAACAGTAAGATCTAGAAATATAATTATTTTTAAATTAAATCTTATATGGGTAGTAAAATTGTGCAGAAAAAGTTCATTTTGTGACAAATAACATGACTGTAGAGTTGTAAAAATTCATAGAGCCCTATCCGTGCACACAAGTTCTTCAGTATTTGTTCAAGCAAAACTCCCAGACTAATCAAAGGGAGAAAATAACTTCAAATAGGAAGTTAAGATGACATGATGATGTTAGAACATATCAGCTAGCTTGATCTGACTACATCTTCTAAAACTCCAATAAAGACTAGGCAAGTTGTTCTTTGGTTGGTTGAAGTTAAAGCTAGGAGAGCCTACACATTCACACCTAAACCCTGCCTAGGCTAGGAAAATAGGTCACATTTTAAATTGTGTTAACTATTGCTCTTTAATTAAACATGTTTTTAAACACTAGTGTAGATAGTACCTTGTGGAAGTTGTCTTCCATAGAATTTTAGAAGATGTAGTCAGATCAAGCTAGCTAACATGATCTAACATCAAGGTGCCTAAATTCTAGTCATGATAAGGCCTTTGACTTCACATTTGAAGTTATTTTCTCCCTTTGACTAGTCTGGGAATTTTACCTGAACAAATGCTGAAGAACAGTGTTAAACTCTATCTACAAAAGTTTCAAAACAGGTGAGTTAAAATGTGTTTAACACCTTTTTAAACATGACCTATTTTCTCAGTATAGACATGTCCACAGTTCTTATTGAAGGTTTTTCTTAGCTTCAGAAGAACAGTTCTTTTCCTTCGGATCCGCCCAGATAGAGAAACCTGATCTCCCTGGTAATAATGGAATAGTCCTCTGCAGTCCTATACCTGGAGAGAAGGGGAGGAAGTAAGTTGGAGGGAACGGGGGAGAGGGAACTAGAATAGTAAATAATCAAAGGGCTTTTTATGAGCTCACTTTTGCTCAGTTGAAGTGAATGGGAATTTTGCCGTGAACGTCAATGGGAGCAACATCAGGCCTTATGACTTTCAACCATGCCCACAAAAATCTGTGGTTTTGTTTGTTTTGTTTTTTCGTGTTATTACTTTTTATTAGAAGTGCTAGATAAAGCCCAAATCTCTCCCAGTCAAACTCTAGCAGTCCACTTCAAGAATACTTATCTGCAAGTTAGGATCTCAGACTGAATGCTGATGATATTAGCAACCAGTCTACAGACAGAATCCCTCCCAAACTTGCTGGTTGTTACAAGGCGGATGTGTTCTCCTATTAACATCAAAGAATAATTCACTTAAACCCCTTCCCTCTGCTAGGAATGTGGGTTTCCATTTGTCTTTGTTTGGCACAGCAGTAGCAATCTGATTGGAAGATAGATGTGTAGGTTGATAATATAATAGTTTTCTGTATAAATATTGTCATGAAAGCAAAGCATGCATGAGTAGGTCTGCGTCTGATAATTGGACAGATCTAACGTGCACAAATCAGGCATTTACAAATTAATTACACTTCAGAAAGATTTCGCCAACGTCCCAGCTTAGAAAGACTCTGGTTATTGAAATCTCATTCCTCCCAGTGTTATTATCAAAACATAGACCTTGCCATGTTAGCTAATGTTGCATCAATATTTTCACTGTAACTAACCCCCATTTTTCAGAGGCTTCTGACTCACCTGTACAATATTAGTCCAGATAGAAACAGAGAGCCAAATTAAAAAAAAATCCTAAATTGTGCCTGCAAAATACAAAAAGACATGTACAAACATCTAATTATATACACAAATGTGTATTTGCATGCTCACTTAACAGTTTGCACATATTAGCATGTAATTTTGCAGCTTCAATTTGATCATCTATGTTTGAAAATTTAGATCAAAGAGTCTCTATCCAGGAGCCATTTCTTTTTCTTTGCCAAAAGATGAGTGTAGGTGATTTTAAGTTATGTACCTGAGATGCACCTGGTACCTGAGATGTACCTAGCCAAAGACTGGAAATGAAGGATTCATGGGGCTATGCCCCATCTGTTAAATCTCCTTACCTTTCTGTCAGCAAACAAATCCCCTTTATAATAGATGCCTTTTTTATTTCCTTCTGTCCCACAGCATAAAGAAGAGAGCAACATGGGGTGGGTGGCATTACAGGGAGAGAGGATGGAATCTCAATACAGAAGCACCCTGGAGTGCAGACTGGGATAGAGGGGCATTCGGGGTTGTTGATTCTCCATGCCTCTATCCTCCTTCCAATGACAGGACAGAATAGAGCTAAGATCAAAGCATGATGCTCTCAGGCTGCCTTCTCAATGCTCAATTGGGCAAGTGCCAAAGGATCTGAGCAGCCTCTGCACACACACCTCCATCCCCAGGAACAGCATGAAGGGCCCAAGCTGAGGAAGCTGGCAAGCCTGTGATTTCAAGGAGACAACCAATACGGGCTTGTGACCAGCGCACATAAAATAACTGTAACAATAAGAAACAGCTTGGTGAGTCCTGAGATTGTTGGGGGGGGATGCCTTGAGAATTTTATTCCCATGACAAGCTTTCTCAGAAGACGTTCCAGTACTAAGTTCCACCTCGCAGGGGGAGAGAAATTCTAGCTCCACAGGGCTACCCATCCACATTAACTCCCCGTAGGCAATTATGAAGCCTGAATTCTTTGCCATAATCTGCCTGGCATTAAGTTACCTTCTGACACCCCTTTAGCTTAGCTTGAGGAGACCCCTCTAGGCTGCTTTACTCAGGAGCAATGCTGACAAACTCCTGTTCTTCTAGCCAGATGGATGATTAATGGCATGCAAACCTGAAGGTGTGAGGAAGGAGGTGGGGAAATAGCAGGATCTCTGAGGATTTCCTCACCAATAGTCTGGATATTAATAAGAATATACAAATAGATCTTTTGGAAGAATATATGTAAATGAGCCAAATAAACATACACTGTATGTAAATGAGCCAAATATCCATCCTTAGAGGTTTTTAAGGCTCGGCTTGACAAAGCCCTGGCTGGAATGATTCAGTGGGGTTGGTCCTGCTGTGAGCAGGAGGTTGGACAAGATGACCTCCTGTGATCTCTTCCAACCCTAATCTTCTATGATTCTATGAAACATTTACCCAAGATACTATGGCGTCTGTCAAACAGAGGCCAAGTGACACAGTCAAAGTGACCATAGTCTGTTAGTAGACGCTCCCATACAGTAGCTGTGTTCATAGTACTTGCTTCTCTATGCTCACCACCACAACTGAGACTTAATCAGATCTCCCATAGTCCTTAGGTAAGGCTTCCACTAGGCAAACAAAAAGAGAGAGTGGGAGAGTCTGTGATGCGCAAGGCATACCCTACCAGAAAAGATTTAGTATTTGATTTTGTTCTCACATCAGTATAAACCAGAAAGTAACTCTACTGAAGTCAATGAGTTTCACCAGAATAAAACATGATGCAAATGAGTGAAGAATCAGACAATTCCACCATTTAAAACAAATAAAGCAAAGAAGACCAGCTCCTTAGCTGGTATAAATCAGCATAGCTCCATTTAATTCAATGGAACTATCCAAGTTTATACCAGCTGAATATCTGGCCCAGAAGATATGTTTGTAAATGGTTAAAAAAAACAACAAGAGTTTGTAGAATAAACCATCAAAATCCAAGTATTTTAGTAGTGAGACTAGCACCTATACCCCTCCTTTCTTCAGACCAGTCATTGTGCTAGTTTCATGTCCCTCACTAGTCTGTGAATTCACTCTGAATTTTCAGGCTCTAGTAATCTTACTTTACATGCATACCAGCTGGGACCTGGACAAGATGGAACATTAACCATGAAATGTTGAACAGCTCTAACCTGGTTTATGTGGAGAGGTTCCGGGGGACTGAGGAGTTCATAGGATTTAGGAGGAAGGGGTGCAACCAGGTATTTGCAAGAGTCTAAGCAAGGGCTGGTATTTTCAAAGGAGCCTAAAGGCACCCAAATTCCATTAAATTTCAGTGATATTTGAGTATCTAGAATTGATTTTCAAAAGCACTCAGCACCTAGTTCTCAATAATGGGAGTGGAAGGGATTTGCCATTGTTCTTTATTGGAGCTGGGGTGTGTTTTTGAAAATATGGCCCTCAGCTGCCTTAGGTTCCTTTAAAAAGCTACTCTTAGCTTCCTTGCTTTTTTTCCACGCATTTGTTGGTCACTTGGGAGTTTTTTCAGAGTTTGAAGGATTGTTTTTAGACTGCTGCAGGATTTCCTTGTGGGGTTAGCCTCACTTTAGATCTAAAGGTTTTAACACTGAAAACTTTGTACCAGAAATGGTTATATGGTGTGTTTTGGGAGAAGAGGTCAGCAGTGCAGTTGCTCTTACCTATCTTTATTTCCTCCTCTTTGCTTCCCTTCCGCTGTGGTGTTCCAAGCATCTGCCACAAAGGCACACTCAAGAACAACAGAGGGCCTTCCTAAAAACACCAAACAAGCTGCTTCCAGCTGTGGGAGACAGGACTGCTCCGCAGTGCCTCTGTCAGGGTCACACATGGTATGGCAGGCACTGCCCACCTTGGTCTGCAAGGTTTGGTCACCTGCTTGAGGCAGGGTAGTCTATGTTGTAAGTTTGGCATCAATCTCTAAACCAGGGATTGGCAACCTTTGGCACATGGCTGGGCCAGTTTGTTTACCTGCCATGTCCAAAGGTTTGGCCAATCATGGCTCCCACTGGCCGAGGTTCACTGTCCCAGGCCAATGGGGGCTGCAGGAAGCGGCGCAGGCAGAGGGATGTGCTGGACACCAGTTTCCAACACTCCCATTGGCCTGGAGTGGGCGAACTGTTGCCAGTGGGAGCCGTGATCGGCCGAACCTGCTAACGCAGCAGGTAAACAAACTGGCCCAGCCCGCCAGGTTGCTTACCCTGGCATGCCGTGTGCCAAAGGTTGCCGATCCCTGCTCTAAACCATCAAGCAGCAAAATAGCAACTCATGATTTGACTGTCTATACTTTTAAACAAAGAGGGGGGGGACCCTTCAAATGAAGTAATATCTTCCATGGGACCAACTTCTGTTGGTGAGAGAGGCAAGCTCTCAAGCTACACAGAGCTCTTTTTCAGGTCAGCTCTTCTTCAAGGCCTACAGAAGAGCTCCGTGTAGCTCAAAAGCTTGTCTTTCTCACCAAGAGTAGTTGGTCCAATAACACATATTACCTCACCCACCTTGTCTCTCATATACTGAGACCATCATGGCTACAACAGTACTCCATATCTTCAAATGAAAGCACTAAGGGCAGGGGTCTGACATGGTTATGGGTTAGCCTTGAGGAGCTCCAGCTTTCTATCCCAGTCTCACCCAACTCCAGCTCTAAGCAAAAGCATGGAGCCTTTTTAACTGGCCTACTGGTTCTTGATTGGTCAGTATTTCCTTAAGGTCCTTCTTGGTCTCAGGAGGACTGTCTTGTGGTTGCCTGATCTGAGTGGATTTTTCTAGGGCAGGGAGTATCAGGGCACTAATACCTCCAGCAGGGGGCAGAGAAGGCCTGATAGACTCCATCACACCAGCCCAGGGAATGAGGGCCATCTCCATGCTTGATATAAATCCATTGATTTCAAAGGGCTTACACCAGCAAAGAATTTGATTGTACAGGTTGAAACTCAAATCCTTACTTAGAATGGAAAGGGGTTTTAATATCAAGTATTAGTACTAAACCCTCTCATAAGACCTATTATAAGGTTAACATCCTGTGGTCTAGCTCAAAGCTACAGTGAACCCCTTCATAAGTGATTCCTTTAGAATCGAATTCATCGCTCTCTGAAACCAGCTTTATCACAGTGCAGATCTTTCCAGCTGTGAACACATTTTTCAGCATGTACCTCTTGTCCGAGGAGAACCCAAACCACTCACTCAATTTGTGCACGTAAGTACCAGCAGTGGAGAGCAAAACTCTCCAACAGACCCTGCTCTTTTCTGAATGCTCTTGCTGTCAAGGTAATTATGGAAAGAACACATACTTTGCAGCATCTCTAATTATTGGAAGCACGGAAGGAAGCAAACAATTATGAATGAGGTTTTTTAAAAATGTTTCAAAGTAACAGGACATTATGGCAGGGTCTAGCCAGTTCTGATACTGTCCAATACTTATAACGCATCAAAGGCCAGATTGTACACACTGACCCATAATGATAGCAGTGAGGAATTTAGCATCACTCCAATGAGAGTTCCAGGAGGGATTGGGTCTTTGGGTTGTAAACCCTCTTGGAGCTCTGCAGCACATGCTGCTCCATCTCCTGGATTGGTGCACCAGGGCCGCCCAGAGGATTCAGGGGGCCTGGGGTCTTCAGCAGTGGGGGCGGCGGGTCCTGAGGCTGAAGGACCACACGCTGCCGAATTGCTGCCGAAGACCTGGAGCGGAAGAAGCTCCAGGGACTCGGAACCTGCGAGAGTTTTCTGGGGCCTCTGAAGCGAGTGAAGGACCCCACTCCAGGGCCCCAAAAAAAGTCTCGTGGGTGCCCCTGTGGGGCCCAGGGCCTGCAGCAAATTGCCCCCCCCCCTTTGAGCGGCCCTGTGGTGCACTCCCTGGTCTATGACTGGCTAGCTAAGCTGTCTACTGTGGAGGAGGGCTGAGGGCATGACCTTTCCTTCCCAACCCTTCTTGGCTCCCTTTGAATTCGCTTTCTGCCACAGGACACTCTCTGGACCATCTTCCCCCATCCTGTGCCCTCATACAAAGGCAGGAACAATCTGGACCTTAATGTAACACCAATCCTTTGAGCTACAAGACTCTAATACTGCAGTTCACTTGGTGTTTTCTTAGTAGAAACACATCTACATATAACACACCAATCTCCCTCTCCCTTTCTCTCAGATGCTGTATAAACTAGAAGCAGTCAATGCATGACTTGCTGATTTATACTGAACAGCCAAGCCCCTTATCCCAAGCAGAAATGGTTTGGTATCCCACATTGATCCTTGACTGTTTCCTCTTCTCATCTCCTAGAATAGATTCTACCTGAGCTGCATCATTAGGATCTGGATTTCAAACACTTCAGAGTTTGGGCATTTTGGGGACCTGGAGTGGTTTTGGTTTGGGCACATTTCTAATTGCTTCTCTATTCAGCAGCTGGCATCCGATATAGCCAGGGCACCTTTATCTCAGTGGTTTCTGTCCTTTTGCATACTACAAATTTACATTCAGCCACTTAGATGCACCTTGGAACGCTTCATGCCGGTTTTCATATTCCTTGAAAGGGGATGGAGAGGTCCAAAGGAACTTCAAAGGAGTCCCCCCAGGAACTGGTGCCATGGTTTATGGAGCAGTGCTGACACTTGAGGGCCATTTGGAAAGGACTGAACAAATCACACCAGTGGAAGACCAGAGACAGGGCGGTAGGATAGAAACTGGTAACTTCGTCTCAAGGTCCTGACTCACATGTTGAGAGCTGTTGCTTTATGCCTCTGTATTCTAATTTTTCCTTCAGGAGAAATGAAGTCAGGGAGCCTGATTTTCAGAGGTACTGTGCACCCTTGATACCTACTGAAATCAGACCCTGTGTAGTCTAATGGCAGATTTACTTTTTACTTACTTATTTTTAAAGCCAGCTATAAAATCACAAGTAAACCTCCTGTATTCCTGAAGGAGAACACAGGACCGACCTGTTTTATCACAGAACCAAATAGAATTACTGTGTATACAGGAGAACCCCTGGAAAATATCAATGGTCTGACAGTTTCTTCCAGACAACCATTCAGAACCTAACAGTTTCTTCCAGTCATCTAATCAGAAATTAAGTGTCTTCCAACCAGAATGCAAGGTCTCTTAATCTCATTTTGCAGAAATAATTTTACATCAGGACATCAGTATTTAGACTAATCGTATCCTGTGAGTTTTCTAATCTAGCATTTTCAAAATTATCTAATTTTGAACCATTTCAAAAATATATGAAATGATAACAATAGTATTTCTTGGTAATCAGTGTGATTTGAAAATACTTTCTAATGGGTATTATTTTCTAATCACCTAAATAAATTGATAATTTGGTTGTATACATCATTCTGTGTCTAGATATTAATTAGTTATGTTTGTTCGGTAAATTAGGGCAAGAAGATCTGGAATTTAGGTACTGCTCTTGGTTCTAATGTTATGCTTTGATAACTGGCAACTTTCCTTGAGAGAGAGAGTGAGAGAGAGTGAGTGTGTGTGTGCACGTGTGTGTGTATGCACATGTGGATCTAATATATATAATATAAAATATATTTTAACTGGAAAACAAATATAAAGTTAAACTGATTTCATAGCAGTATATCATCGGAACTGCCTGATGGAATTTGACTCTTACATTTGGCTTTGCTTTCTTGCCTGGATCCCCATTAGGGAGATGGGAAAATATGTAGTCAAATTCCACCATGCATTTTGCAAAGAGAGCTGTGTCCTAAGAATGCATATTTCACAGAAAAAAAAATGATCCCCCTAATTCATTCTGTATAAGAAACTCTGAAGTCTAGATAATTGTGTACGGATTTGTGTTAGTTTCTTCAGTGTTACCAAAAAGTGCCACTAAACACTGCTCTTTCACGTTTGGAAACAGAGTCTATGGACCCATTCTTTTCCCTGTGGTAGTTTGGGGTACACAAGGAATGCATGGATTGGGCCCTCCCTTTGTACAGTCATTACTAAGAAGTCTGCTTGCCTCCCTTTATAGAAAAGAGCATAGGGATTAAACCAATAGGGTTCTATAGACATTTAAATAGAGTTCAATAGATATTGCACTAACATACTATAGATTCAAATGTAATTGACAATATTAAACTTTGTACAGGTTGTCTGAACCATCATTTAAATTTCCAGAGCAGTGATATGGTTACTCACTGCAGAGAGGCGAATGATAGTCTTTTTTTTTTTTTAAACTGGGTCCTCTCTCTCTTTAAGAGGGCATTTAATAGGATGAACCAGAAGTGTTACATACTCAATAGAAACTAGAGCTTGTGATGTATGAAAGAGAGGAATGAGAGAGGCTTAAATAAACAACCAAACCAAGCCAAACAAACAAAAAGCTATTGGAAATGCTATTTCATGGTTTGCCATTTGTCCATATTCCTTCTGTTGACTGCAAGTAGTTATCACAACTGGTGGAACAAAGCAAGAGATAGTGTAAGTCAACCTTCCTGGCCAAAACACTTCTCTGCTGGAGAGCATTAGCTCTTAGTCATGCTTTTCTCTCCCCTTTAGTCTTCATGCTATTAGAGTAATGGATAGCAATTGCATGTTATTTCTCACTCTCTTTTTTTTTCTTTTGTTTTGTTTTGTTTTTGCAGCTGATACTAAGTAACGTTAGATTATTATACCTAATTTGTCTCCATTAAAGTAATGGGTAGCAACTGTATAGTTTCTTCTATAAGTGGCTATTATTGATGTAATTTCTCTTCATTAGCCAATACGTGTGTTTTCCTGTGGTGCTGTTGGTTCTACTTCTCCAGAATTAGGAACGGAATGTGACCAGTTGGTTAGAGTAGGGGACTGTAAATCAGGACTTTCTTGTGGATTCCCTTGATGATCTTGGGCAACTCACTTCACCTCTTAGAATCTCAGTTTATCCATCTGTAAAATGTGGATAATATGACTGTACTTACCTGACTCTCTAGGATGTTGTGAGGCTCAATGGGATACTGGAAAGCAGAATAAAATTAAAATTAAATTGTTTTTGCCCTTTGCAGACCCTAATTAAATGAACGATCTATAATGATGGTTTCAAAGGATAATTGCATGTTCTTACACTAAAAGCATCAAGGATATCTAGTATTTACCTCTCTCCATTTGTTAGAGGGCTTGGGCAAAAACGCTGGAAGACTTGGACACTGATAGGGCTGAACTTAATTATCCCTGAACACCATGGAGAAGGGCAAGGATATCAAGTCTGCACTATCTATCTATCTATCTACCTAATCTCTCCACCAAGGGAAAGAGCAAACTCTGGCTAATGAAATTACATAAATAATAGTCATCCATATGTGAGGATATGATTTGGTCACGGAGGTCACAGGTTCCATGACTTTAACAGACCTCTGATTTCTTCGGCTTAGGCTGTCAGTGCCCCGGGGAGGCCGGGCTCACACTGTCAGCCCTGCTGGGAGGCGGGGCACTGGCTGTCAACCCAGCCCAAGGTGGTGGGGCTTACGCTGTCAATCCTTCACCATGGTGGGGCGGCCGGCAAGGCTCGGGCTGTCAGCCCCCTTCCCTTGGACTTCAGCTTCAACTGCCCCACCCCACCCACCCACGCAGCACCACACTCTGATTTGGTAAATTGTTACCAGGACTCTTCTGTGAATTTTGCTTAATTTTACCATAACAAAATCTTATTCATACCCACAGGTGATGATACATACATATGTTTGAAGGCAGTCTCTGCAGTTGCAGCTTTGTCACCTTTGGTAAGGCTGTGAGTTCTGAATAGAGCTGGTCAAAAAATGGGATTGATTTTTTGCAAATATTTTTGCAAAAAAATGTATCACTGTTTTTCATCCAGTAGTTTCAACATTTGAAATTTTTCAAGCAGTTCCAAAAGCTGCAGATTGTAGGAAAATGCTGCAATACCACACTTTACATATTCAATTTATATGTATTATATAAATTTATATTTAAATCAATTCCCTCCACTATCAAACCCTTCAATTCAGAGATTCCTCGTTCCTCCAACCTGTAAAATTAATACATTCTCCCAGTCAAGCCTGTAATTTCCTTACTCACATTTCTTCCCCATCCCTCCAGCTCCTTGAACTCCTCCTTCAAGTGTCTTCCCATTCCCTCTTTCTACCTTTGGTTCCCCTTTATATTTACCCCTTACCCCCACCCTGTCTCATCTCATTCTCTCGCATTTCCTCCTATGAATTTCCCTTGTCCCCAGTTCTGATTTCACCTATATCCTCCTTCCCTCATCACAGTCTCTGTCTCTCCAAGTTCCCCTTTGAGTTCCCCCCATTCCCACTTTCTGCCCCCCATCTAAAGCATAGACTCATCATGCCCCGAGCCATACAGCCACAGCTAGAAAGACACTGCCTGAGCACTTCTCTCTCAGCTCCTTAGTGCTCCCAGTTGAGGAGATTCAACAGCTGCTCAGGAGCACAGCTCAAGGTGCCCAAAACTGGGAATCTCCCAGTCAAATTGGAATATTGAACAGGTATGCCTACCACCTCTAATTAAGGTTGCTAAAATGCTTTGAGATCCTTGGGTGAAATGCATTCCAGAAGCACAGTGTATTATATCTCACATGCTTTCTGGTATTTCTGTCAGAAGTGGTCCCAACTTACAAGAAAATTCTAGTAGAAGGATCAAAAACGCCTTGATACAAAAATGTGAACTAAAAGCAAAAGCTATGTAGTGAAAAGGAAGATATAATTATTGTTACCACATCTGTTGACAGAAACTCTTCTGTAGTAGTTCCTGTAATAAAAGTTCTAAAGGATGGCTCCAGCAGGAAAGAGCTCAACTTGTTACTTGAATACCGTGTATTGACCGTGTCCACCAAGGCTGTGTATTCAAGAAATCTTCGTTGCAACACACTCTCTTCTTTGGAGGGGCAGCAGTTCCTGTGGTGAGTATTTGATTCCGCTATAGACTGTATCTTTTACACTACAAAACTTCAAAGTTCTCCACTCCAGAAAAAAAAAAAAAGTAATTGACATGTTTTGCCTTTTACTCTGTGCTTAACTATTTAATGGAGCTGTGTGTGGGTTAAAGAGGCCAAAGGAATGGAGAATCAAGCCTTATATATTTAAGAATGCCATATATTAGTCAATGCAACTGTTGCCGGTGATTTAGGGTGTATTTACACAACAAAGAAAAAAAATGCAGCTTCCAGTCTCAGAGTCCAGGTCAACTGACTGGGGTGCACAGCTCATGCTGTGGGGCTAAAAGAGCAGTGTAGACGTTTGGCCTCGGACTGGAGCCCAGAATCCAAGACCCCCATCCCCCTCATTGGCTTTCAGAGACCAGGCTCCAGCCCAAGCCTGAATGTCCACACTCCTATGTTTAGCCCTGCAGTGCGAGCCCTGCAAACCCAAACCAGCTGACCGGGGGGTTTTAAGACTCACTGCCACAGGATTTTTTTTTTGCTGTGTAAACATATTTTAGGCAACACAAACTAATCCAGGCATAAATATCACAGGCCTGATTTTCCTCTGATTCATACCAGTGTAAATCAGCAGTAATACCACAGAAGTCTACACCAGAGTAATAGTGTGAGTGAGATCAGAATTAGGCCCCAGGCTTCCAGCATCTGACCTGTTCTAATATTGTGTAACAAGTAGCTGGTTGATTTGCCTGTTTTCTCCCCTCTAATAAATAGGAACGGGGATTAAGTAAATTTTGTCTGTTGCAGTTCAATAGTCAGAATGGCTAGCAATTGGTGGGTACTTGACCTTTGCCTTGTCACTTCCTATTAACAAATAAAGGAAACATAACTGTAAACAGTTGCCTTTGTGCTTTTTAAGCATGCACTTAATGTTCTTGTTTTACAACCTTAACTCTCCCAGAAGAATTTACAACATTTGCTAGGCACAAGCAGTTGACATGTGTACTGTTTGGGATGGTAACATGAAATCGACTTGAGTGAAATGTTCTGGCTAATAAAAGGATGAAATACTAAGCTCTTTGTCAACAGATGTGTCCGGGGCAAACTTGACAATTCTTTTAAGGAAACCAAAGCTATGAAGTCAGAGGTACTAGGCCTGACTCCGCTATCATTTACAATGGTTTTATGCTCCACTTACTACAAGGGAGTAAGTCCTGATTACACTAGGGTAAGTGAGAGAAGGATCAGACCCACTGCCTGAGAGCTATAGGTATAGGCTCCATAATTAGAGACAGGTACCAGCATGAAAAGTAAATGAACCATTTCTCACAAATTAATCTTAATCCTTCTAAAACTGAAAAATCTAAACAAAGAAAGCAAGTCAAATCTTTGCCAGCCCGTGCATCTAAGGACAGTTTTCTGTGTGATTGGTGATTATTTGGTTTTGTTATTTTTCAGGCAGTTGGAAAATAGTGATTATACTTTGATACAGTGATTATAGCAATTATTGCACTATTTTAAAATTTGGGAAGGGGCAGGTGGGGCTCAGAGGGCCTGATCCAATGCCCACTGAAGTCCAATGCAAAGCATCCTACTGATCTGATAGGCTTTGATTTGCTCCACAGTAGAATGTTTTAAAATTTGAAATAAATAAATAATACATCCAGTGGGCCAGATCCTCAACTGATGGAAATCAACATAGTTCTACTGAGGTCAATGGAGCTACAATAAGTTACATCAGCTGAAGATCTGGTTCAATGTGCTGTTGTTCTTTTAAGGAAACTCGGTGGGCCAGACTCTTAGTTGCTGTAAATGGAGCTATGCCAATGTACATCATCTGAGGAGCTGGCATACTGATTTTAGGTAGAGTAGATAAGAACATTTCAGCAGCTTAATTATATTTTATACTCACTTATTGGATACTCTTGGGGGATGTTGGATACATAATAAAAAGTAAGTAATAAAAAGAAAAAAGCAACCTGAAGTTGCAGGTGGTCCCTTTTATTGGACTAAAAATAAAAGCCAAGTGTTTGAAAATCACTCTCTCTTCCTTAGGCATTGGGGAGAAGGGCAAGTTGGGACAGCAGAAATAAGGGCATGGATCTGATTCAGACTTCATAATTATGTTCAGAGAGACAGAGATCAAAGCAGAAACTGTGTAGAAAGAAAGTCAGATGCAGATATAACACCCTGCTTTGTCACCTTCATCAGCCTGAAGTCTGTGAGCCAGTCCCAGAGTGGTGAATTAGTTTGCTTGTTTGTTTAAACTAAATTGTTTTCATTAAGATTTATTCATTACAGGCTTGTCTATTCGATTCTATTGAGGTACTTATAGCCAACTCATCACTATGGTGTCCGTGCTCATATGCATAACTAAACACTATTCATATCATCACATACATGGACAAATCCCAGCTTTTATTCAATCCCTGCAGAGGAAAAGAGCAGCTGAAGTTAAAGAAAACTGACTTGAAGTTAGTGAAAAGTCAGTAAGCAACTTTTTGGTCCAAGAGTCATCCTCCCATGGTGGAAACACCCTAGGGAGGTCTGGAGTTTTCACCTGGTTGTGTCACTGAAATCAATTATCTGCTATAGGTCAGTGATACACATGCATATTGTGGAATGATACCAGACTTTGTGCTAACACACACTCAGCCCTGGTCTACACTACAAAGTTAGGTTGACACAAGGCAGCTTACGTCAACCTACCTCTGTAAGTGTCTACACTAAAATTTCACTCCCACGTAACTTGCCCACTACATCAACTTAATAACTCCACCTCCATTGGAGGCATAGAGTCAATATTAATGCAATTAGGTTGACGCAGTGTGAGGCCTGGTCTACACTACACGTTTATACCGATTTTAGCAGAGGTAAACCGATTTAACGCTGCACCTGTCCACACAACGAGGCCCTTTATATCGATATAAAGATCTCTTTAAACCGGTTTCTGTACTCCACCCCAACGACAGGAGTAGCTCTGAAATCGGTATTACCATATCGGATTAGGGTTAGTGTGGCCGCAAATCGATGGTTTAGGCCTCTGGGCGATATCCCACAGTGCACCACTGTGACCACTCTGGACAGCAATCTGAACTCGGATGCACTGGCCAGGTAGAAAGGAAAAGCCCCGCGAACTTTTGAATTTCATTTTCCTGTTTGGCCAGCGTGGAGAGCTCACCAGCACAGGTGACCACGCAGAGCTCATCAGCACAGGTAACAATGCAGTCTCCTGAGAATTGAAAAAGAGCTCCAGCATGGACCGCACGGGAGGTACTGGATCTGATCACTATATGAGGAGAGGATTCCGTGCTAAGAGAACTCTGTTCCAAAAGACGAAATGAAAAAACATTTGAAAAAAGTTCCAAGGCTGTGATGGAGAAAGGCCACACCAGGGACTCAGTGCAGTGCAGAGTGAAAGTGAAGGAGCTCAGACAAGCCTACTAGAAAACCAAAGAAGCAAACGGAAGGTCCGGGGCAGGACCAAAAACATGCCGCTTCTACGCTGAGCTGCATGCAATTCTAGGGGGGTCCGCCACCACTACCCCACCCCTGTCCGGGGATTCCGAGGTGAAGGTGATAATCTCAGCCATCGCTGAGGATTCTGCGGACAGGGAAGATGAGGAGGAGGAAGAGGAGGACGAGCTTGCAGAGAGCACACAGCACTCCATTCTCCCCAACAGCCAGGAGCTTTTTCTCACCCAGACGGAATTACCCTCCCAGCCCTCCCAAGCCACTAGCCCAGACAATGAAGCCATGGAAGCGACCTCTGGTGAGTGTACCTTTGTAAATATAAAATATGGTTTAAAAGCAAGCGTTTTTTGATTGATTTGCCCTGAGGACTTGGGATGCATTCGCGGCCAGTACAGTTATTGGAAAAGTTTGTTAACATGTCTGGGGATGGAGCGGAAATCCTTCAGGGACAACTCCATGAAGCTCTCCTGGAGGTACTCCAAAAGCCTTTTCAGAAGGTTTCTAGGCAAGGCAGTGTTATTCCGTCCACCATGGCAGGACACTTGACCATGCCATGCATGTAGCAAGTTATCTGGTATCATTGCATGACAAACCCTAGCTGCGTATGGTCCCAACGATTGCTGGCATTCAAGCAACATCCGTTCTTTATCTCGCTGTGTTATCCTCAGGAGAGTGATATCGTTCATGGTAACCTGGTTGAAATTCAGGAATTTAAATAAGGGGACAGAGATGGCCATTCCTACTTGGCTGTTTGCCTGTTGCTTAAAAGAAATCCTTCCTTGCAGGTAGAGAAGCGGGGGGAGGGGAAGGGAGGGGAGGGGAGGGAATGGCGCTGAGCTTTTTCGCGTTTGGCTACAAGGGATCTTCCCCGCTACCAGCCACGCGGTGGGAGGGGGGAAGGGGGGTGATTAGCAGTGATCTTCCATGATACCAGCCATGCGGTGGGGGAGGGGTAAAGCGATCATCCCAGAGAATTAGATGGGGGGGATGGTTTCTGCTGCTGTATGTTAACAGGAAAGAAGAAGCTCTGAACGGGATTTGCTTGGTATTTGGGAAAGGAGGGCACTGTGTATATGAAGGCTGCAGAAGCCGAAAGACAATGGCTTACCATGGCTGCATGCAAGCTGAATTCTGCTGCCCAGACCTGTGTCTGTGAGATCTCTAACACCAGAGCCGCAGGCACTCAATATTAAGATGCAAAATGCAACCTTGTAGTGAAATCACGTGTGCTATGTAAGGTGAATAGTGTTGTTCACTGTGAAAGAGTATAACCATTGTTCTGTAAATGTATCTTTTTAAATACTTCTCTCCTTTCCCCCCCCCCCCCCCCATGCAGCTGCACATTTTTCAAGCCTCCCTACTCCATCCCGAAGGCTATCTCAGATAAGGCAGAGGAAAAAAAAGACGCAAGATGAAATGTTCTCGGAAATCATGGAAGTGACCCGCAATGAAAGAGCTCATCTGAATGAGTGGAAGGACGTGGTATCAAATCACAGGAAAGATGCCAGTGAACGTGAGGACAGGAGGGACCAATATGAGGATAGGAGGGACGAACGTGAGGAGAGAAGAGAGGCTCAAGATGAGAGGTGGTGGCAGGAAGATCAGAGGTATAGGCAGGAAGATCAGCGGTGGCAGGATGCAACACAGGGGCTGCTGCGTCATCAAACTGATATCCTCCGACGTCTGGTGGAGCTTCAGGAACAGCAGCAGGGTCACAGAGTGCCGCTGCAGCCCCTGTGTAACCACCCTCACCACTCACCATGTTCCATATCTTCCTCACCTAGACGTGTAAGAACGTGTGGGGGAAAGCTTCGTGCACCCGCCCACTCCACCCCCGTGGACAGCCCAACCAAAAGGCTGTCATTACTTTGAAATGTTTTTAGTGGCCTTTTCCTTCCCTCCTATCCTCCTCCCAAACTATACCCGGGATATCTTGTCAGTTCTCTCCCTCTTTTTATAATGACTTTTTAATAAAGAATACATGATTTTTAAACAATAGTGACTTTATTTCCTTAAGCAAGCTGTAATCGAAGGGGCAGGGTGGGTTGCTTACAGGGAATGAGTCAATCAAGGGGGGTGGTTCATCAAGGGGAAACAAACACAACAGTCACACCGTACCCTCGCCTATGATGAAACTTGTTTTCAAAGCTTCTCTGATGCACACCACTTCGTGGTGTGCTCTTCTAATCGCCCTGGTGTCTGGCTGCGCGTAATCAGGGGTCAGGAGATTTGCCTCAGCCTCCCACCCCGCCATAAAGGTCTCCTCCTTACTCTCACAGAGATTGTGGAGCACACAGCAAGCAGCAATAACAAAGGGGACATTGGTTTGGCTGAGGTCTAAGCGAATCAGTAATGTGCGCCACCGCGCCTTTAAACGGCCAAATGCACATTCTACCACCATTCTGCACTTGCTCAGCCTGTAGTTGAACAGCTCCTGACTACTGTCCAGGCTGCCTGTGTATCACTTCATGAGCCATGCATTAAGGGGTAGGCTGGGTCCCCCAGGATAACTACAGGCATTTCAACATCCCCAACTGTTATTTTCTGGTCTGAGAAGTAATTCCTTTGCTGCAACCGTTTAAACAGAGTAGTGTTCCTGAAGATGTGAGCGTCATGAGCCCTTCCTGGCCATCCCACGTGGATGTTTGTGAAACATTCCTTGTGATCCACCAGTGCTTGCAGCACCACTGAAATGTACCCCTTGAGGTTTACGTACTGGATGCCCTGGTGCTCCGGTTCCAAGATAGGAATATGGGTTCCATCTATTGCCCCCCCATAGTTAGGAAATCCCATTGTAGCAAAGCCATCCACTATGACCTGCATGTTTCCCAGAGTCACTACCTTTTGTAGCAGCAGCTTAATGATTGCTTTGGCTACTTGCATCACAGCAGCCCCCACAGTAGATTTTCCCGCTCCAAATTGAATCCCGACTGACTGGTAGCTGTCTGGCGTTGCAAGCTTCCAAAGGGCTATTGCCACTCGCTTCTCCACTGTGAGGACTGCTCTCATCTTGGTATTCTGGCATTTCAGGCCAGGGGAAAGCAAGTCACAAAGTTCCATGAAAGTGCCCCTATGCATGCGAAAGTTTCACAGCCACTGCGAATCGTCCCAAACCTGCGGTCCCACCAGTCTGTGCTTGTTTCCCGGGCCCAAAATTGGCGTTCAATGGGTAGAACCTGCCCCATTACCAGCAGGATCTCCAAAGTGAAGGGGCCTGCGGTTTGAGAGAATTCTGTGTCCATGTCCTCATCACTCTTGTCGCCGCTCTGCCGTAGCTGCCTCCTCCTCGCCTGGCTTTGCAGGTCCTGGTTCAGCATAGACTGCATGAGAATGCGCGAGGTGTTTACAATGTCCACGATTGCAGTCTTGATCTGAGCAGGGTCCATGCTTGCTGTGCTATGGCGTTTGCACAGTTCATCCAGGAAAAAAGGCATGAAACAGTTGTCTGCTGCTTTCACGGAGGGAGGGGTGAGGCTGTACCCAGAACCACCCACGACAACGTTTTTTGCCCCATCAGACTCTCAACCCAGAATTCCAAGGGGAGGAGGAGACTGCGGGAACTATGGGATAGCTACGGGATAGCAACCCACAGTGCAACGCTCCGGAAATCGATGCTAGCCTCGGTACATGGAAGCACACCACCGAATTAATGTGCTTAGTGTGGCCACGTGCACTCGACTTTATACAATCTGTTTTACAAAACCAGTTTATGTAAAATTGGAATAATCCCATAGTGTAGACATACCCTGAGTGTAGACACTACATTGCTTACATCAACTGTTGCTGGCTTTCAGAAGCTGTCCCACAATGCCCCCCACTGATGGTTCAACCAGTGCAACTGCTCCTAGTGAGAACGCACAGTGCCGACACAAGGAGCAAAGTGTAGACATGCACAAACAGCATGCCCCTATAAGTTAGGTTGGCTTAATTTTTTAGTGTAGACAGGCCCCTAGATATTGATCTGAGAGTGATTATGTTGTACTTAAAATGCTGTCCCCATCCTGACTGATTACAGAACCATCTTGCAGGACAGTGGGAGAAACAGATCAGCCAACAAATGTACAATTTTCAATTTGGAGGCTTCGCACCCTTTCATTTTCTGAAGCTGTAGAAACAATATTATACACAAAAGGTTACATCAAAGAAACATTAACATTGTAAAGTCAACCACTCAGAATTTACAAATGCCAGAATTAAGGTTGTCTATTATCTTAGAAATCATCACATACAATTTTCCCACAGGATCCCTGTCTCATTCAGTGCAAAGATGGATGGTCTAGTTACAGAATGTGGGTAATCTTTTCAAAAACATCTAAGTGACTTAGGAGCCTGAGTCCTATTTTCAAAAGTACTTATACCCTTAGGAAACTCATTCTCATGGGGAGTCCATGAGGTGTGTGCTGCAGAAGTTTTTTAGGTCTTGATGGAAGCTCCAGTAGCCTTCATTCTTACTTCAGCTCCATTTACTGGATCTGTTTAGTTATGGAGCCTTGCCTGGGTTCCTGCTCCTCCAAAATTACCCACTGCAAGAAGCAACACAAAACACAGCTTTATAGTGCACAAAGGGTTTTGAGATGGCTATAAGAGTTGTGTTTGCATAGCATACAGGATCCTGTGGACTCAGACCCACTCCATAGGAAAGAACTTAAGGCTGATATAAAGAGGATCTAGCAGAAATAGAAAAGGCCTAGAGAAGGACAATCAACATTTAATTTGAGGAGAGACTGAAAAAAATATTTCATTTAGAAAGGAGACTAATAAAAAGGGACATTTATATGAAAAATGAGAATATTTGCAGTTGCAGCAGCTAGGATAAAATTATAAGGAATATCAACCCTCATGCCTTAACATATAAACAAGCCATTAACTGCTTGTGATTAGGCAGAAAATTCCATTTTGGGTTGCATTCCCAACCTGCTCTCAGAAACCATTAATATATTATGTAGAGTCCTAACTCACCCCCACACAGAGTTTGGCTTTCTTAGCACAGAAATTAACAATAATACAGCAAAAAGGTGGGCTGAAAACTTCTTCTCAGACTTGACAGAACCTAGGGCTTTCCTCTCCAGACTGCTCAGCCCATATCCTAGATCCTCTCATTCTCAAGACAGCCACTCCCAACTCCATTTTATATAGGTGGGAATAATGAGTCACCCGCCTCAGTAAGTCAGCAATCCCGCACAACCTTAACATTTCTCAGGAGAATCAACATCTGCTGTTTCAGGCAAATACTGCCTGACATGTCATTGTATAACTGCAAATGGAGGCGTGGGACTGGGAGGGAGATTACACTTTCCTTAGAAGCATCCAATAGTGGACATTCCTGGAGTCAAGTGGACTATTGGTCTGATCTGCTATGGGAATTCTTAAATTCTTATGAGGAGAGTTAGCTCAGTGTCATATCAGTTTGCCCTATTTTTGATCTACCTGTTGAAATGATTTCCTAGGGGCATGTATCCAGAGGGAAATGTTTGGTGTGTTTAGCAACCAGTTTATTTCTACCTTCTCTTTGATGTGAAGGTGTCACAAATCACAATACACGGTAGCTGATTTAAAGTATATCAAAATACACTTTCAGTTTTGTTTAAGTTGGCCACTTTTTTGAAGACAGAGTCATCTATTTATCTACTTATCTGTGTCCCCATCACAACACAGCTATGTTTATTCATTAATATTATGTCAAAGCATACGCGGCCAAAATGCTCAAATTTGGATGCCTGAAATAATAACTTTGTGAAAGGAACCTCCACTTCTGTATAAGTAAATTACCTTCAACTCTTTCATGTGCATGAGTTTAAAGAACGGTAGCGAAGTATATGCACTTGGGAAGAACAGGCTAGCTAGCTGTTCTCAGAAAATCCTAGAGGAGGCGAGTTCTAGCTGTCCTCCTCAAAGGCGCCTGGAAGTAAGAATATCAGGCCACTGGGTTGAGATCAGGAGATAAGGTTCTGGGAGCCTGTTCAGGGGTTGGGGGCCTATCAGGATCTCAGTGGATTTTATCAGTTCTAATAAAAATCAGTTAGGTTTGTGCAGTTTGGCTTTGAGTTTCAGGTTCAAGTGCCCTGAAGTTCACAGCCCAACAAACCCAGTGGTAAGGTTCACCAAACTCATGCAAACCAACTTCTGAAGGATTTCATATAGCTTTAGTGCCTAGCCTTGATTTTCACCTGCCTTTGATTCTGAATCTTCATGTTCCCTGCTGCTGGTTCCACATCCCCCACCTCCCCTACCCCACACACACACTTACTGCATGGCAGTGAGTAAGTATTTCTCTCAGCTCAGATGTTGCACAATTATTTTCCACATCCCACATATGTACTGTCCCCTCTAAGCCTTTTCTACAATCAACGGCACATCTGCATCACTGCTGTCCCTTTGCCCCACACCAAAGGTGATGCTTTTCCTTCCAGGCTCCTTGATAATGCAAAAAGGGGATAGTTCCTGTTGCCTTCTCCCACTCCTCCAGATGTTTTCTCTTACCTCTGGTTTAGTCCTTATTTCCCTGTATCACCCAGGTTCCCAGCATGCCATTTCCCTGCAACCCCCCTCAAAAAACGTTGTTTTTCTTCAGAGTCTCTTAATCCCTTACCATTACTAGATCATTGAAACCATTGGATTAATATGACAGTTGTACTAGCAGCTGACATAGGACAGAGGATTTCATTCTTCTGACTGCTGTTGCAATACCCAGAGGGGAAGGACGAGGGGGGAGATCTTCATGCATTAAAATGTTAGCAATGGCCTCCCTCTGTGTTCCCTAGAGTGGAGGCATTGCCTGCAATTCGTTTCACTTTCTCAGTCACTCTCCAAGCAGCTTGCTGCTGTTTTTCTAGTGCTTTTGCCACTGCTGTCAATTCAACGCAAACATTACTACTGCTGCTGTTCCTCTGATGGAACTACTTAGAGCGGCTCTTACTGTTGTCGAGTGACAATTCAGGTAAGAGTCCTTTTTTTTTAAATCAGTATTTATTACTTAAATTACTGTAGCCTAGAGGCCTCAATTGATATTAGGGTCCCACTGTGTTGGGTGCGGTACATACACACAATAAGACCCACCCGTTACCCTGAAGAGCTTACAATCTGAATAGACAAGATCAGCAAAGGGTGAAAAGGGAAACAGCGGCATGGAGTGGTGGAAAGACTTGTCAAAGGTCACAGGGCAGATCAGGGCAGAGCTCCCAGTCCAGTGCCCTGTCCGTTGGACCACGCTGCTTCTCCTGTGACACTGAGCTCATGGGTTTGGTCTATGTGACTTCCATGAAAGGGTTAAATAGTTCTCAGAAGTTGCTAGGTAACAGAATCCTGCCCTGAGGATCATTGATTAAGCATTGGGGTTTGTTGTAATGATGCAATGTGTGTCATCAGCTGAGTATGCTGTCACTCTGTATCCTGCAGGGGAGCTGTGCAGATGGACTTTGGGAATGAAAGAGAATAGCCCTTCTCTCTAGCCCCCTCAATGCAGAGAAATTAAGCTTCTTAATAAAGTTACTTTTCTAATTCACCTGCAGACTCCTAATTACTATTATTTCAAACATAGCAACAGGATTGAATAGAAAGCTGTACAATGGGGCTTTGAACTCCAGTTCCACAGAAGCCTAACTAAAGCTAAACACATTGGTATTAATATTAATATTTTGAACAGGCTTTTATATGCCTTGCAAAGTCATGTATGGAGCCAAAATAATCTAAACTTAGTATTCTCAGGGTATGTGCACCTCAAGGAGATCCTTGGGAGGCACTCAGATACCACGGTCATGGACACTAATAGGAGAACCTTGGGAGAGAAGCGCAGATCCTGGGCCTGATTTTGATCTCACATTTAAATGCCACTGCATTCAATAAAGTTCCTCCTGACTGATCCTGTTTAATGAAATCAGTCAGTCCACTCGTATAATTTTTTATCAGTATTATTTATGTAGCACCCTACTGTAAGCTAGGCACATTACAGCACAAGTTTAAACACATGCCCCTATCATGAAGATCTTGCAATCCAAGGTCCCAATCCTGCCAACACTTACTACTGAACACAATACTAGCTACTGTGAGTAGTCCAATAACTGTCTTTTTCCCTTTGACATTAAGGGTAGTAAGTGCTATGTTCTGCAGTAAGGGTTGGCAGGATTGGGCCCTAAAATTTGGATGAATGGGTAAGAGTAACAAACATAGGGAAGGACTGGGTAAGGAAAGACAAGGGTTACAGTTTTAAGATCACTTTGTTGTTCAGTTTGTTTCTTCTTAGGTCCAATTAGGTTTAATTTTAATATCATACTGTGGACTCATCATCAAAGGGGTATTATTTTAGCTCCTTACATGTCTCAAGGAGACAGTAAAAACAGTGAAGAATGTAAACATGAATACAAATAAATACAACGATTTGAAATACAAATCCTGTACTACACTCCACGCACATCCTACTGAAGAGCAAGCACAGTATTTGGTGCAGGTGAGGAATGGGGACTAGAGGAAACTTTTCTGGTGATCATATTCACTGCCTTATAAAATGGTACACTCACTACAAACTTAAAATCTTTATAGCCTTTCTGGATGGAAGAGAGATTTCATGTAACCCTTTAATCCACTGGGGGTTTGATTCTGAACTCACCCATCCAGAAAGATCATATAGTTTCATCATGTGTTTCATAAATGCATTGCACACATGCTTAAAATACTACAGCATGGCTACTGCTCATATGATTCAAAATAAATGACAGAATCGGCTATAAAGTGACTTCTCCTGGACGTGCAGCCTCAGAAGTCACAACACCAGACCAACACCCATCACCTTTTCTGTACTGTGTGTTCAGCCCATGCTCTTCGGCGTAATACTTGAAAGACTCCTGATCCCAAAGGAAACAAATAGATGGTCAGGAAACTGTGCGCTAAGTTCAGAACCTATTTCAGATGTACTGTACTGTGGTTGTAAAAAGAAAGAAAGCTTATTACTTACAGCTGTATTGCAGCAAATTCAGGGATGAAGCCATTGAGGGCCCCTTAGTATTTTCTTTGGCCTCTGTGCAAGTAGTTGACATCATTTCAGCCTTCAACATTCATCTACTGCTGCTTAGAGCTTTAGGCTGTGCATAAGCTGCATTTCAAAGTCTTGGGAAGGTTTGGTCAATTGCTTGGGGGATTTCTCTGGAAATGCCTGCACTGTTTCCCTATTTCAGCAGATGACTGATTCCCTGCTAAGAATGCCACTCAGTAGCCATATGTATATTCAGCATCAAACTTCACACTCAAAAGATTCTCATGCTGCTCAGAATCCAAATAAAATCTGAATGCATGTACCCTTAAATAGCAACAGAACCAGACAATACCTGTAGGGCTACTGGGTACCTTCAAAGTACCTGCGGAACGAGATATAGAATTGTTTGTTTTCCAAAATGTAGAGAACCACCAATATCCTGCTAGACATGATGACTGTAGTTGGGCTAGGATCCAAGTTTTCACTATTCACATTTACCTTCAGAACACACTACCCACATGTAGTCACAATTCAGGAATCTCAACCATAGTGATCTCATTGATGGAGTACTGGCTCCCCAAAAAGATTACTTCTAACAGGCTGGCTTCTTGCTGCCAATCAGAATTTCAGATTCTGCAGGGTCATCCCTACTACGTATAGTTCCCATTTTTGTGGCAAAACTTCTGGGGTTGTAACGTTCATTGATAAGGAGAACACTGCACCACCTCTAGCACTCTCATAAAATATTATAGACACATGCCTCAGTTACAGTGTATCTAAAAGTAATTTTTGTTTAGCTTGTCATAACAAGCTGATAGTAACAGCTGGGTCCTTATAACTAGCATTCTACCTTCCAGACTGACTAACGCAGCATG
The DNA here is from genome assembly GCF_025201925.1 of Gopherus flavomarginatus. Taxonomy (NCBI): domain Eukaryota; kingdom Metazoa; phylum Chordata; order Testudines; family Testudinidae; genus Gopherus; species Gopherus flavomarginatus. The sequence continues at coordinate 107,572,631 of NC_066619.1, forward strand.
TGCAAACTACTGACACCACACAAGATAGGCACCCAATGGGCTACAAAGTATTTTAGTACCTAGATAAAATAAGGGATGGTTCTGGTAGTAAAATACACAACACATTCTGATCTTGTTCAGCCTCATCTGGTGAAGATTTCATTTTCTAGTAGACCGAGAACACATCTCACTAGTCATAATACAAAATATGTTAACAGCGCACTGCAGTGTACTGAAAAGCCCTATAACCTGTAAAGTTCATTTACAAATACAAAATGTGGTGAAGCCCAAGATAACATTAAACTCAACTGTCCAGTGGCTAGTGCTAGACACTGGGAGTCAGGACTCCTGAGTCCTCTTCATGGCTTTGACATTGATTTGTACAAGTAAGTTACCTAAGGCAAGTCAGTTATCCTTCAGTGCCTCACTTTCCACATCTCTGCAATGGGGATAATATCTAGATGGTGAGGTTTAATTCATTAATGGATGTAAGACACCATCAGATCCTTGGATGTAAAGCAGAATAGAAGTGGCTAGTGTGGCCAATGCTATTACCTCTTCTGGGGATCTCTCTCTAGTTTTAGGCCAGGGCAGCCAGCAGCAGAAGGTAGCAGTAGGAACCTGGAGCAGATCTAACCACCAGCTCTTTCTTTTAGTCAGTGGGATCCACCATCCTCTCTTCCCTGTGCTCTTCCTCTCTATGTCCCAGAGGCAGCCAGGCAGAAACAGTAAGACTGTCTGTAACTACCATAGCCATTTCAGTTGGCTGCTTTCATTGCTGCCAGCCCCATCACTTTCAAGGTGGAAGGAGAGCCATAACAGGCCTGAGCCTCTGGCAGCCTCTCAGCCCTGTCAAAGCCCTGTTCACTTCTCTGTCTGGCCAGCTGTACACCAATGTTCCCAGGAGCAGGGAAGCACAGATGCTCACATGCTGGCACAGTGCAGCTGCTACTGACTGGCTGCCATGATGAAGACATAACTGAAAGATGTTGGAAAGAATCCATCACCACAAGGAACTCTACCTTCTCTCTGAATAGTGGGAGGCAGCCAAATACACCAGCAGTAACTGCTGACCTCCTCTAATGGCAGAGAATGCCACTAGCTGCTTTCCCCTGACCCCCTCACCAGCAGGGGCATGATCCTCCCATCACTTTTAGATGGGCATATGGACAGAGAACTGATTTCCTTGGTCCACTCTTAGACACTGACCATGTCATTAGGGTTTCAGATTAATTTTCTCTGAGAATATACAAACAACCGGAGACAAATGAATGGGCAAGGGAGAAGACTAATGTATCAGTGGCAGAAAACTCATTCCAATGCTACCCGATTGTGGTTTGTGGCATTTTTACATCCTTGTGTCATGGCTGTGGTAAGGCTAGAAAAGTATTTTTTCCCATCACAGGGTCTACCAGAACACAATGTTGTGGTGTATCTGCTTTTAAAAAAGCACATTATACTTCTGCTTTGTGTAGAGCAGATCCAAGTCAAGAATTAAGGGACAGATCTCCAGTAGGTGAAAATTGTCATGAAAGACAACAGAGCTATGGCAAATTAGGTCATCTGAGGATCTGTAAAGCTATATATAAATTGGAATGTGGGTACTTTCGAGGCAGCCTTTTTAGCTCAGTCCCACTAGGACTGCTGAGATCAGTTGAGCTGCTTCTGTTGACAGTCCCTCGATGTGGACTTTGGGGATTGGAAGAAAAGTGGTTTCAGTAGAGGGTGCCTGAGTATGTAGCTGTTTCTGCTGATCTGTGGTCTCTCAGATTTGTTTTCTTTCTGAGAATAATGTAATGCTCATTTTTACGGTCAATCTCCTATTTAATCTAAGCCATTTCTTTTCCTACTGTCATTGTTTATTAATTGATGGTAATTTTTATGTGAAATGTGCCCAGATGCCACAATGATGGGTGAACTTTCAAGCACGTGAAGACATGCAAAGTATTATTATTTACAATGCATTCAGAATGACATCTGCATATTGTTCTTTTTGTGCATCAGCTTGTTTTTTTTTTCAAAGAAACATTGTCTTAACGTCAGTTCTGTTCTCCCTACCAATCCCCATTGCCCATGCAAATCACCCAGGATGACAGAGGAGGATTTGGAAGAGATAGAAGAGAAAGATTTCCTAAGTGCAGATTCATTAATACCTGTCTGGAGCTTTGAGACCAAAATTAAACTGTTCCACTTGTGATATTTTATCAGTTTATTTTGTTTTGTGGGCAGTATCAAATCATTCCTATCACTAAATAATAATACTTTGTGCTTTCATCCAAGGATCTCTGAGTGCTTTAGAAGGTCAGTAAGTGCAATCTCCATTTTACAGATGAGGAAGCTTAGGCACAGATGGAAACAGGATGGGGCTTATTTTGAGGGTTTAAGTAGTGTGACCAGATACCAAATGTAAAAAATCGGGATAGGGAGTGGGGGGTAATAGGTGCTTATATAAGAAAAAAACCCAAATCTTGGGACTATCCCTATAAAATCGTGACATCTGGTCACCCTAGGTTTAAGTGATGCACAAACTTTGTGCTGGCCCTCTGCACTAGAGTGATTGTCACCTGGAGAGATCAAGTGACTTGCCCATTGTTACACAGAGTGAAATTCAAATTAGGACGACACAGGCCTTGCAATACATCTCTATACAGGGAAGAATTTCCCTCATAGTGTACCACCACCAGCAGCAGCAGGAATAGAACTCATGTTTTCTTATGCCTAGATCTCTGCTCTAACCACTGGAAAGCACTGCCTCCTTCTATCATCTACATCACACTGCATTGCTCCATCGGAGCGTTTCTATTTGTGTACGCTCTACTTCATTCAAATGCACCCTTTTGCTAATAGATGAACAGTGTGTGTTTGCAGTAATTACAGAACATGTTGTCCTTTTCATTTATGTCTGCGCAATCCAGTTTGACATCATGTCATAAAAGTTTATGTGCTGTGTTCTCTCAGCTCCTTGCTAATATCACTGGCATTCTCCCTGACTATCCAAAATCAATACCATTGCTCCTTTCTCCATAAAAAATGGAGTGTTGAATAGGGTCCAAATGTGCACACTGACAATTTGCAGCAATTAGATGCAGTGCTAACAAATGGCCATCCCGAGGGTGATAAAACGACCAGAAGGATCACTGGTGTCATACACTGGGGAACCTGGAAATAACTGGTACTTAAAAAGAGTGGGTTCAGCCTCTCTTTCTTTTTCTCTGTGCAAGCAGAGAAACAGTGAAATCAGGACAGAGAGGCTGAGGCATTCAAATTAGGAACCTCGGCGATCAATTTTTACTTGCAGCTGGTGGATTGTAATCAATGTTAATTAACCAGACTCCTTTTCGGAATAGGATAGATCAGGAGAGTAACTGCATATATTTTTGACTAAGACAACTGATTTTGCAGGTCCTCAGGAAGGGAGAGAGTGATGACTCTGTAAGCACCAACAGAATACAAGATTAGGAGAGAGAAAATGGAGTATTTTTATGTCCCTTTAGAATGCAAGTGTCTGGAGATGGGGAAACGGAATGACTGCATCATTCAGGGGACTAGCAATGAATGCGACAGAACAACTTCTCACTTGGTAGGTCTTGTTCTAATTGAGTCCAACTTGCTGTGATCAAGAGTTGTTTCTATTGTCCCTCTGACCTAAGTGTAATAAATCTGTTGGTCTCAGTCAGGCTCCTCAAGGAAAAGTTCCAGACTACAAATCAGTATCTCCAACTCTCAGAATTTTCTTGCAATATTTGACATTTTTCATAAAGTCCTGCCTCTTGGCTGGGTGTGAGTAGGTGAGACTCTGAGTTTTCATCTTAACAATAAAATAAGTTTTGAACCTTTCATTGTTGCAGAGAAAAGCTTGAAAATGTGACTCACATGCACCTTAAAGGCTCAGAAACCAGAAGAGACAGAAAGAGACTCAAACTATGTAATTTTTGTTGTTTTAATCCCATGATTTTGGGGTGCTGACTCATGATTTTTGAGCTCTTCGTGTTAAAAATACTGCACCTTTGCTGGAAAAAAAGACCAAGGACTGAATAAATATAAGGACTTATTCCAAAAAGTTGTCCTGACAGATAGGAGGAGCTTGAGGAAGTTTGCACTGGTCCTGCATGTTTTGTACTTGTCCTGTGGATAAACTGAAGGCTTTGTTCTGTCATGCTGTCAGGTACTGACTTTCACAAACATGAAAATCACTTTAAAAATTCACAAGGCAAGAGAGGGGAAATACACTGCAAAGCAGAATTTATATACTCGTCTGTGTGTAAACCTTCTGGCTGTATTGATCTGTGAATTTAGTGAATAAAGTTGTCTTTCCAGGGATTTTTGACTGCAATCAAAAAAATGAACTCTAGATAATGCTGAAAACTGTGTTATTATTGCCCATTCTTGGAAAAAGTAGTGACAGTAAACTCTCTGGAGCAAGGGCCATCTTTTTGTTCTGTGTTTGTACAGCACCTAGCACAATGGGGTCCTGCTCCATGGCAGGGCTCCTAGGCACTCCTGCAATACATATAGTCTCTAAGAATGAGAAATAAAACAATAATACTGTTTCCAGTGCTACAGAGAACAAGAATCAGCTTTGACTAGTGTATTTGACTGGGACTCAAGAGATATGGGTTCAATTCCAACTTCAGCTACAGACTTCCCATGTGAAGTTTGGGCAAGTCATGTAATCGCTCCATGCCTCAATTTCCCCTCTCTAAAATGAAGATAGTAATAGCCCTTTGTCTGTCTCATCATTCAGACTGCAAACTCATTAGGGGAAAAACTGCCTCTTACTATCTATTTGCACAGCACCTCGTACCCTCGGAGCTCCAATCTCAGAGGAGGCCTCTAAACACTATTGAAATACAAATAATAATGTCCTGCCTTGTAGCGAGGGGGCCCCACTCCCCCACGCTCCTGAGGGACATAGGCTAGAGAAGGTGTGGCCATGGGCAGAGGCCCCGCCGCCTGTCCCCGCCCCCCCAGAAGTCAAGGGGCGGGACAGGAAGTCCAAGGCCAACGCCGCCTGTCCCCGCCCCCTGGAAGTCAAGGGGCGGGACAGGAAGTACAAAAGCCCGGCCCCAGGGCTCAGTTAGAGGGAAGCGGCCAGAGAGAGCAGACGCTAGGGCCCGGCCTACCCCGTGCCAGGTACCTGGAGGGGTACTGGCCTGACCTCCCCTAGGGCCAGCACTCAGAGGAGCCGACTGAGTGGTCCGACGCTCGGCCTGTGGAGGAGCTGCCTGGACCTCCCGAACCCCCGGTACCCCGAGGAGTGGATCGGACCTCCCGAACCCCCGGTACCCCGAGGTACTGGACCTCCCGACTCCGGACACCCTGAGGAACCCATGGTCTGGGACGCCCCGGACGATGCTGGCAGAGGGCAGGTACCCAGTGAGGGGGAGGTTGGAAGTGGCCTGGGGGCAGCCGACCCCAGTCAGGCTGCAGGCTCGCCTGAGCCAATGGCAGTGTGTTTCGGTCAGGATCCCCCACTGACCATCAGCAGCGTTAACCACTGATAGGGCCCCGGGCTGGAACGCAGTGGAGTGGGAGGGCCTGCGTTCCCCCTGCCACCCCTCCAAGGGTGGCAGACTCCCCCTCCCCTGACCTGAAGAGGCCGTCTCCGCTCGCTTGTTGCTCAGCCCCTGCTGAAAGGCCTGAGCATAGACTGTGTGCTGCCCCGCCCTGCCTAAGGGCCTGAGCTTATATATATACACACTGTTACCTTGTTGCTCAGCCCCTGCTGAAAGGCCTGAGCATAGACTGTGTGTTGCCCTGCCCCGCCCAAGGGCTGGGGTGTACTTATATACTATTCTCTTGTGCTCAACCCCGCAGCAAGGGACGGGCCTGAGGCAGAAGGAGTGAGGCGAGCCGGTGTGGCTCCCCTTCTCCCTCAAGGAGGGTCGAGCCCCGGCAGCACTCTACTACGTGCCTGCATGAAATTAATATGCATAGAAAAGTGATAAGTAATTTGAGGTTTCTAAAATTTATTATTTTAAACATTTCTGAAATAATTTTTCTGTGAAATAAGTTACACAGTAGTCTGGCGTTCCCATATGCCACTGTCCTAATTTAACATAGCTTTGTACAATAGTGTTCTTCCACTGCTAAAAGGGAAAAAAAATAGTCTCTGTCTAGTACTGATGCTGTAGGGATGTGGCAGGGACATCTGTTATCATTTACCGAACACTGCTTCAGTAAGTTATAATGTAACAATACAGCAAGGGATTCAGAGGTACAGAAGTGACAGTGAAATTGGACAACCTTTCAATATGAAGTGCTTGAAGTTGTTCCCCTTTCCATTAAAATGAAATTAAACTTTTTTTTTTTTTTTTTTTTTTTTTGCAAAATGGGGGGGAGGCACTAATAGTCCATGAACCTATTTGCTGACACAGGCATCAAATTTCCCACCTCAGGGAAGTGTAAACACTTTAAGCCAAATGTGCTCTTGGAAAATCCAGTATATGATCCATGTAAATGAAGCCACACCTTTTTTCTAAAAAGCTTGCCTTCTCCCTTCGCATAAGACATAACATTTAGTTGTGAGTGAGCACCACGATCAGGAGGTGGAGTTTAACTAAGAAGTGTGGATATAACAATTACTCAGGAGGAAAAAAGCTTATCTACTTCGGGAGTGAGAGTGTTTAATTCTGAATCTAGACTTTGTAAACCAAAAAAAAGGTTTTTAAAGAAATGTATTAGTGAAGAATCCTTGACTCTTGTTAACTCTTGCTCAATACTCGTCTTAAAGCTTTAAAATTGTGTCTCTAGGAAGTACTGTGTAATAACCAGGGTCAAAATTCATCATATAGGCAGCAGTGAAACTGCTTAGAGGTGACAGGAAAGAAATGGGAATACACAAGTTCCTGCATTTATTTCTCCCTGGCTGGCTCTTTATTGGGAAGTCTAGTAAATAATTTAAACCACTGAATTTTATTCAAGGAACTCAGTCATATGAAAATGTGTGAAATTGTTGAAACTACAGCATCATTATACAAAGGGCTTCTTTACATCTTACTCTGTGTACAAACTGCCATTTCAGCTGAATGATGCTAACTTGCGGTAGTCACAGGTGTGTTTCCTAGCATACCTCAAGGGCCTTGTGTCTGATATAAAGGAATAATATCAAGGTGGTTAGGAAGCTGAGCAAAAGAGTCAAAACAAAGACATTTGGAAATGGTCTGGTTCCTTTTCAATCTCAATGGTTAGCCTGGGTTCAACAAAAGTTTTGTTAACCTAGGTCCATCTTCAAGTGAATTTATGATTGAGGACATTAAACCAGGAGAAGTTCAGCTGTTTTAAATAGGTTTTAATATGAGACTTATGGCTCATTTGAAAACCAGCAGTAGCCAGAACATGTTACCAGCAAAACAGTCCCTTAAAGGGTCCATTTCACCTACTATAAGTTAGAGATGTGGTTTTCAAACTTTCTTTCTGGCAACCCAGTTGAAGAAAATTTTTGATGCCCACAACCCAACAGAGCTGTGGGTGAAGGGTGTGGGAGGGGCTCAGTTCTGGGGCAGAGGGTTGAGGTGCAGGGGTGAGGGCTTCGGGGTACGGCTGGGAATGAGGGGTTCAGGGTGTGGGAGAAGGCTTTGGGTTGGGGCAGGGATTGGGCCATAGAGTTGGGGTGCAGGCTTACCTTGGGCAGTTCCTGGTCAGCAGCGCAGCAGGAATGCTAAGGCAGGCTTCCTGCCTGTCCTGGCACCATGGACTGCACTGTGCCCTGGAAGCGGCCAACAGCAGGTCCAGCTCCTAGGTGGAGGTGTGCAAGCAGCTTTGTGTGGCTCTCGCCTGCAGGTACCACCACTCCACGCAGCTGCCATTGGCTGGGAACCAACCAACGGGTGTGCGGAGCCAGTGCTCGGGGTGAGGGCAATGTGCGGAGCCCTGTGGCCCCCCTGCCTAGAAGCTGGACTGGCTGCTGGTCATTTCCGGGGCGCAGCGCGGTGTCAGAACAGGTAAGGACTAGCCTGCCTTAACCGGGCAGCACAGTCAATGGAACTTATAACAGTCCAGTCGGCGGTGCTGACCAGATCCGCCGCGACGCAGTACTTTCCATTCTGCAACCCAGTACTGGATCGGGACCCGCAGTTTGAAAACCACTGAGTTAGAGCAGTGTCCTTCTCAGGTAGGCAGAAAAGTGATTTGGAGTCAGTTTCCTCTCCTCAGTGCAGTTGAGAACTAAGCCATTCATGTCCGAAGAAATAAAACCAGCAATTTCAAAGTAAAAACAATTTTCTTTGCCATAATTGACATTTCCCCACATTTTTGCAAAGTAGTCTGAAACAAGAATGAACAATTTCCTTTCTCATCAGTGTTGTCACACAGCTCTATTTACAGCCTAACCTGTGATAATCTTTGTTTGCTACAAGATTATCATCTTGGGCCATATTTATTATCCCTGCTGATACAGAGTAGTTTAATTTCCACAACCCTAGCAGTAAGAGCTACCACATCCTAGAGAGACTAGTCTTAAGGGAGGTCTAGAAGCTTTAAGTTCTACAAAGGTCTCCTGAGAACCTTGTCAGTGGAGGTTTCCGCAGGACTATGCGAAATCAGCACATCTCTGGCTTATGTAGCCACACTCCCTCCTGAGTCAGTATTGCCTACTTTGGGGGTTACACTGAACCCCTGTAAAAATTCTGACAGAGCAGGGGTTGGAACCATTTTTCGTTGCATCAGTCTCTCTTTCTGGCAGATTTTCCACTGCTGGGGCTCTGTGCAGGATAAATTCAGGTAAAAAAGTGACTATTTATATTTATAGAGATCTGGAAATGCCTTACAAATGTTAACAAAGCGCTAACAAACTCTGCAGCGAAACTTTCATGAATGGCTCAGTCCTGCAATGTGATATATGTATATTCTGAGACATGCTACGTACCTTCATTCCTTACTGATGTCAATCAGGAGAGGTGGAAGCTCTCTGAAAGTGGGGGAGGGGCCACTGGAGCCCAAATTGTGGCCCCTTCCCCCTGAGGCCCCAGCTCCATGCTGCCTCTTCTCCCTGAGGTCCCGTTCCACCCGCAGCTTGCTCCTCTTCACCACCATCCCATCACTCGCCCTTACAGCCAGTAAAAGGTAGGAGGACATAGCCTCTCACTTTTAAAAGTGATGGGGCCATGGCCCCCTGGCCACACTTGTTCCAGCACCCCGATGTCAATGGAAGTTGAGGGCATTCAGCACCATCCTGAAAGATTAAGCCCCAGGAACCACTTCCAGTGACCACTTTTCAGCATCCCCAAGGTTTCCAAGTACAATCTGGTTCAACCTTTATTGAAGACTACCTCATGCAGGCAACTTGCTGGTCCCTTGAATGGTTGCTTAAGAAGTGTTTGTAAAAGGATCACCACTGAAAAGCAACCTTCCCTTTGCCATTAAACAGTTGCCTTGTGTTACCACATAGTAGTACTTCACAAGAGATTTAAATGGAAAGTGAAAAACATAAGAAAACAACCTCCCACCCCCAACAGCAAGCTGTCTAGATACTTTCCTGCTTGTCCTAGAATGCACTCATTTCTAATGGAGTATAACGTATCAGGGTGCGTCAGGCAAAGTGGTGTCGCTGGTTTAATTAATATTAAAAGATAGGGAATGTCTGAGGTTTCCATGCACATGTTTAGTTTTCAGCATGCAAGTCGCCCATTATCTTGGCATAAAATATATTTAAAATAAGCGTGAAACATCGAGTCCAAAAGTTTTGGAGCTTATAACATATACAGAATCCTCAACATCACACAAACAGCTTGTATCACACTAGACGCCAATGTCAACATGGTTCTGGATGAAAATTGTGTTATTTAACAATCAGCCAGTGATTAATTTTGAGCAGAATTCCAATGAATAGACTGAGCATTTATTTTTCAAAACTAAAAGTAGTATATCCATATTTTTTTCCAATCACAGTCTTGATTTTCTAATACCTTCACTTAGGAAAAAGTCTGTCAGCAAAAATGCTTAACAGGTTTGCCATTGGATGAGTTCGTTCAATGCCAGTTCCAACAACAACTATGATGACATAAAGCAGTGTAAGTCTAGTGAGTTATACTCCATTGATACAAGGAATGGAAGTAAGTACAAGTCCTGTGGAATTACAAACCCATTCTAATGTCACAACTGTCACTTTTCTTTTTCTTTTTTTCAGTCACAGTGGTTCTCTTTATTTTAGGTCTCATGTCTGGTTCAGCATTCATTCAGTGCTCTCCATTTAAGGTAGTCTGGCTGAACAGGGAGTTTGAAGTCAGGTCACTCATATCACTTGCCTCCTTTCCCCGGCTCCTTTTGATGGCCTAGCCTTCTCACACATTAGATGTCAAATAGAGATAGTGGTTAGAATGTGGCATTTAGAGACAAAAGATGTGGATTAGCTTCTTGGATTGCTTTCTGACTTTGGGCAAGTCATGGGTTAGTCTCTTTGATCTTCATGTATAAAATCAGGGTAATAATACCCACAATTAATATGTCTACATCTGGAGCTGGGGATGTGGTTTCCAGCTCACATAGACAGACTTGTACTAGCTCTCATCAAGCAAGCGTGCTAAAAATAGTAATGTAACCATGGTAGTGTGGGCAGAGGCAAGTGGTGGCAAGGGCTAGCCACCCCAAGTATAAACTCACCTGGACCCCAGGAGTACATAGTTAGAGCAGCTAGCTCGTGCCACTGCTCTTCATGCTACCACAGCTATGCTACTATATTTAGTGTGTTAGCTTGATAAGAGTGCCAGAAGGATAGCCACGTGAGCTGGGAATCATTCCCCAGTTCTAAGTGTAGAGGTAGCTAGTGTAGAGTACTTCTTGAGATCTTTGGAATGCTATGTATAGTTATTATTTAGAGTCTGACAGGGGACACTGATATCCCAAAGCCATATTCTGATTACAGGTTAGGTGTTTTGTCTGATGTTAGAGTTCTGCAGAAACTCTTGACACTACACAGCTGAAACTTCATGACTGAAACATACAATTCTACCTGCACGTGGCATTACAGTAAACGGGATGGCAGTGCTGAGTAATATAGATGGGGAAGAACATAGATGATACCCATGGCGGGGTTGGGGTATAGTAAGGATCTTGTTGGTTAGAGAATGGGCTACCTCTAACCAGGGTCAGTGCAACCCGTTAGGCGCCCAGGTGGTTGCCTAGGGCGCTAACATTTGGGGGGTGGCGACCGCGGTGGCCAGACCTTGCGCCGCCTCTGTCAGGGGCAGCATTTCGGGGGCGGAACCTCCTGCCACCTCTGTTGAGGGCAGCATTTCAGGGGCGGGACCTTCCGCTGCCTAGGGCGGCAAAACAGCTGGAGGCGCTCCTGCCTCTAACTCACTTTCTAGTGTAAAAACTACATTGGGAAATATTAAGTAAATAAATATAATAAATTTAAAATAGCAGAAAAAGCCTTGTAAAACATTTTCATATCCTTATCCTTTTATGTTCTGAAGGTTCTGTAGTCTGTAAATTTAACACTAATAACGTAAAGGCATAATTTGCATATTTGAGGAATATACATTACCTTGTTTACATGAACAACTGCATATATCTTGATTACTGGAACTTAAGCCTGGGCAAGGCTTTAGCATAGAACGAGCTTTAGGAACATAGGAATCACTATGCTCTCAGCTGGCTCTGGCATCTCCCTGGACTGGTGTCCAGGTAACTCCGGCAGCTCTTTGACGCCCTGCCTCTGGCTGCTCAATGTCCTGGAACCAGGAAAAGGGCTGTGGTTTGATTACAAATGCAATATTGCCAACTCTCACTTTCTTGCAATGATCTTGCCTGACTCTTGCAATATTTTACGGTTTTTAAAGCTCCAGACTCCTGGACTCAAGTTTTTATGTGAGAACCTCACTTTAAAAAAAAAAAGTTCTAAACTTTGTGATGGCAGAAAAAAGTTTGCAGACGTGAGCCTTTCAGGATTGAAAAAACAGAAAGGAAACAAAACTACCCAAAATTATTATTAATGATTATTAATTTGTAAACCAGTTCTGGGGGGACTTAACTCATGAGTTGTGAATGCTTGGAGCTGGCAATACTATTAGTACTGTTGTTGGCTGCTGCTTGTCCTGAGCTGTGAGGAGGAACTGGCTGTTTCCTGTCATCAGCTGGGGGAAGTTGTGACTGGGCTGCAGTTCCTAGCTGGGTGCCTGGCTTTGACTGCTCCTTGTCTCTTGCTCCCTGGTTGGGTGGACTCTGGCTCTGACTGCTGCTCACTTACCACTGCTCCATACTAGAGCACTGTCCAATGTCTCTCCCATGGATGAATTGTTTGCCCTAAGCTAAGCCTCTATGGTTAGGCTTACCCATAGAGATCCAGCCTAGAGTGGCACTTGTCTCAACCTAGACTCTCTCTTCTGTTCTCTAGATCAGATGGCTGAAACTCCTAGGCAGCAAATGTTCAAAAAGTGGCTAAATGCAGGAGTCTCTTAACCCATGCAGGAGTTGTAATGGGCTTGCTTTCTTTGGAAGCAACTTTCAGGGTGGAGAGGCTACTTCCGATATAGGGTGACCAGACAGCAAATGTGAAAAATCGGGACAGAGCGTAGGGGGTAATAGGAGCCTATATAAGAAAAAGACCCCAAAATCAGGACATCTGGTCACCCTATTCCGATAAGCCATGCAAAACTGAAATGTTTTTGTTTAAAGAATGAAATGTGAAATGAATGGCCAGACTCCAATAGTGAAAAGCCACTGACATGCATGCTGGGGGATGGAGGGGAAGAGGGTGGGTGGATAACTGAGTGACCAACTTTCTTAATTGTGTCATGAGTCTCATGATACTTGGTGTTTTTCATGAAGCATTATTGAGACAATGTATTCCGTTTCTGGGAAGAATGGAATGGGAAAACACTAGAGGTAGAAGCACGGGTTCTGCTTCAGGTTTTGCAAAACCCATGAATTTACAAAACAAACAACCAAAAAGAAAACCATCAAAACAAGAACACTTTTGGGTTTACTGAGACTCTTGTGAGTTTAATTTAAAATCAACCATTTATTTCTACTGGAAGCGAACCTTGTTCTAGACAATTTTTTTTTTTTCCTTGAAAGTAATTCTTGCTCTGCTTTTAATACCAGGGAAATGATATTAAATAAAACATGCAGCAGCCAAGAATTAGTCCAACTGAACATGATCCAGAAAGGTCCTAAATTCTGTTCTCAATCTAGAACGCAGGGTTCCTGAGAAGGTTCTAACTGTAGCATGATGAGTTCTCCCTTTCTCACATAAGGAAAGTAGATTCTAAACTTAACCCCCAAGAAAAATATGTCCACAAGATTACTCCAGGAAATGGGAAATGTTTGTGATGGGCTTGCCATTGAATGACCTCATTCCCAGAAATCTGTTTGTAATGAGTAATAATAACAATGAAGATGTCATCAAGCAGTAAAATTCTCTTGAGAGCTGAAGCCTGTTCTCAGCTCAGTGTATGTAAATAGTTGAAATATGTGGCATTGCAAGATCCTAGGGTCTTGTCTACAAAAATATGAGGATAGCTTTTTTCCCCTGTATAAACACAAAAGAAATTTAAAAAAAAGTTACTTAAAATTCTGTTACCCAGATTATCCAACTGTATTGGAAATGTAGGGCTAAATTCTACCCTGTGCACTGAAGATGCTCAAGGACATAGGCAGTCTTTCTCCCCCTAACAAAAAGCAGCTCTCTCAGTGGTACTCAGGATCCCATAGGACATCTGAGGCAGATCCAAAAATGAAAGTCAGGTCCTTTAACTCCCAGTCCTGTGCCTTAACCACAAGACTATCCTTCCCTCAACCATCTTTCAAGAGAGCTATAAACACTCTAGTTCTAAAAGGGAACTTTTTTGAAAAGTAATTTTCATTTCCCAGCTTTGATTTATGTACAAAAGTCCCTACTATATTATAGATCTGGTATCTGTGTTCCATTTTTACAGCCTTAAAAGAGAAGTTTGACATTCTGCTCCTTCAATCTGCAGTGATTCCCTGACAACAGACATGTGATCTGCAAAGAATCCTTCAAGACAGAATAGTCCCTGTTTACTCCTGAGACCGGATCACTGTTCTAAGCTACTGCAGGGATGTCCACTCAGAATTGTTGAACTGAGCCATGATCTCATAACATTTTAACAAAAAAATCCCCTTAGTCTGTAGGAAATCCCCTTATCTAAACTGTGCATGTGCCCACATTGAGGAAGGATGAGGAATTATGGAATATATTTCTTTGTTTCTACATTCAAGGAAAAAATTTGCTCATAACTATAACCAAGGAAGGAGGCAACACCTCTTTTATGAAGCTACACATTGCTATGAATGCTTATACATTTTCCTGAAAACTATATTGAGTGTACTGAGAGCATGGCACTTTGTTCAGCACAGATAATTTGAAGTGCAAGTGGGCATGGAGGCCTTGTGAAATTAGAGTGTAATGTGGTATTGGTCATCCCTCTCCCTCTGGCTCAAAGGAATACTACTCCACCTTGCTGTGCCACTGTGGGGGCAGCGCCATTGCACAGAGGAAGTTAGTGAATCAAGATCTAGGAGGCCCAGTCCTCAAGCAGGTTGGGGCAGAGCACCAAACAATCTAGGGGCTGGGGCCTTCAGGAACAGCCACACACCAATCAGTCTAGGAGCCCAGGTCCCCAGGCTGGGGGGGCACAAACAAGCAGTCTTAGGGCTCAGACCCTTAGGCAGGGCAGAGCTAGCCAACAGTATCACCTGTAATCTTAGCTCAGGCAGACAGCAAACAAACATAGGCCTCTTGGCCTAATGTGGGGAAGCTGCCACCCCAGTAATGGGTTTGGCAGCAAGGGGTAGGGGGTGCACCCTACTCCACCAGGTGCCAGCCCAGGACCTTAACCACTGGGTCAGCAGGGATCCAACAGAAACACGCTGACCGGGGTTCAGGCCACAACACAACCAAACTACTATCTAGTGTCCATGAGCTACTTCCTACACTCCCCTTGTGATGTACCTGTGTCTTGGGGTTGTCCTCCATCTCCCTGGGATACACTGCCAGTGGCAGTCCTGGTAACTTCTCAGCATACTGGTCAGCTGGTAGGTCTGGTGAGCCCTCAGTGCTGCAGAGGTCTTCTCCAGGCTTCCACTCCAGCAACAGGTGGGAAGTGCCTAACCAAGCTGGAGGCCCCACCTTTTATACTTCCTGTCCTGCCCTCTCAACTTCCAGTGTAAGAGGCGGGCTGTCATAAACAGATAGTTAAGGGTTAACAAACAGTGAACCTGGACCACCTGACCAGAGGACCAATCAGGAGACAAGATACTTTAAAATCTGGGTGGAGGGAAGTCTTTGTTTGTGTGTTTTCTTTGTCTGTTGTTCTCTCTGGATTCTGAGAGTTACCAGACGTACCTACAGGCTCTCTAATTTTCTATTCAAATAGTAAGTACCAGTAGAAGGCGGTTTAGTCTTTTTGATTGTTTTCTTTATTTGCAAATGTGTATTTTGCTGGAATGATTTTAATGTGTGTTTATGCTGGGGGGGGAAGGCTCCTCTCTAGTGTCTATAAGCTGAAAGACCCTGTAACATTTACCATCTAAATTACAGAGACAACTTTTATTTTTTTTTTCTTTTATTAAAAGTTTTTTCTCTTTAAGACCTGATCGATTTTTTCCCCTTGTTGAGGCTCATGGGAATTGAGTCTGTACTCACCAGGGAATTGGTGGGAGACAGGGAGAGAGAAGGGAGGGGGGAAAGGTGGAATCCCTCTGTTTTAGATTCACGGAGCTTGAATCTGTATTACCTCTTGGGGAGAGGGAAAGAGGAGGGGGAAAGGTGCACTCCTCTCTGTTTTTAGATTCAAGGAGTTTGAATCACAGTGATCTTCCAGGGTAACCCAGGGAGGGAAAGCTTGGGAGAGGCAATGGTGGGGGGGAAGGGTTTACTTTCCTTGTGTAAGATCCAGGGGGTCTGGGTCTTGGGGTCCTCTGAGAAGGTTTTGGGGGGACCAGAGTTTACCAGGCACTGAAAATCCTGGTTGGTGGCAGCACTACAAGATCTAAGCTGGTAATTAAGCTTAGGGGGATTCATGCTGGTACCCCATCTTTTGGACACTAAGGTTCAGAGTGGGGATTTATGCCATGACACGGGCCTAGCCTGGTCCCTCCCCCTCTGGCTTAAAGGAAGGCCACTCTGCCTCACTATATAGAGATATTGTCCCGCAGGACATTCTCTGCCATTTGATGCAATCTGGCCATTTCTAAGACAAAATACTTGTATAAGTGTCAGGGATAAGACATCTCTGTCAGAGATGATGTAACAGTATGCAAGGAACAGCATCAAGTGAAGGGAAAATGCTCTATCTTTCCCTTAGGTTTGGTGGCAAAATTTAATAATGGGTTTCAGGAGCCCTCTCCCAGGCAACACTGGGACTGAGTTGAACCATTTGTCATTGGTTTATGACAAAAGGTAAATGGGAGCACCCAATTTACCTTCTCTTTGCCAATCCTGACTGTGCAGTCCTCTTTCGTGTCCTTTCTTATTCATCTTGGGCTAGATTCTGGCCCCTATTTGAGCTCCTTTGCTGCTCTGCACCAAGCAGATCTGTTTTCAATGAGCTGTCAGGTGTTATCCACATGGTCTGCGGATAGCTGGCTGGTCACATGGAACTGTTTTTTCTCCTTGTCTCCAGAAGCTCAGTTGTGTTAAGACAGCAAAAAATACATGTCCGAATATTCATTTTCCATGTAAGCAATGGCTGTAGTTACCACAGGGATGTTATCTGATCATGAACAGAAAAAAAGCTGGCTGTGAGAAAGACTCTTAAATCATGGTCTATGACAGAAGCACTGTTGAAGCCCCCCAATATAAGATAAAAGCACAGGTAAAGAAATCATTGTTGATGGTCTTCGTTATTTTGGTTTTTAATATATATGATTATTTACCTGTGTCCCTTTGAGGCATTTGGGTTTTAGCATTTATCTACTAAAAATGTTTTGTGGTAGGGTATTTTAGAGGCACTGTGTTTACTTAGAAACCATAGATTTGTATTAGACATTAGGGCTTTATGCACACCTGATTGTCCACTCACCACAAACTTCTTCAGACCCAGCCCTGCAATCAGATCCATGTGAGTGAACACTTGTAGCCAGGTGGAACAACATTCAGTGGAGGCTTGCTTGTGAAGATTGATTGCAAGATCAAGCCCATGGGTCCACACACACTGCACTAACTCACTATGCAGTGAACTTAATCCACTTTCAAAGTGGATTATACAATATTTATTAACTGGAAGGCTAGTATGCTTTAAGAACTGTGTCGTGCACACAGATCATTTTAATGCGCACAAACCAAAGCTTGTACACAGTAAACTCTCAATGCAGACAAGCCTTTAGTGTCACATGGACTGAGAGTTGTGGGAAGTTGACACTCTGAAATAGAAGAATGGAGGTGGCATGGGAAAAATTCTAATTTCTGTTTTTGTAGGAGGTATGGGAGTTTAGAGAGAGATGATGTGATTTTCAAAAGTGCCTGAATCCAATTGGATTTGTGTCCCTAAGTCACTTAGATGCTTGAAAAGCCCACAGTTATTCTCTGGTGAGTCCTGATATTATTATCTGCAACTGCTAACTAGTTTTTTTTTAAAAAATATTGAATCTCAAACTCTGAATATAATTGTACTATCAGCATAAAAATGATTTTACTTTTTCCCACTTTTCTGTCTTTATTTCACTTTATTATTTTAGAAAGCTTCTGCTATTTAACTAGTTATTTTTAATGCATACTAGATTATTTTACTGTGGCATCATGGGAACAATCAATGCCCTCACTTAATAATGCATCACTTCATTAAATGTCCCATGTAATTAAATAAAACAAATACTATATTGATACTGGGTAATAAAAATCCCTTATCAAATAGTTTTACTATGATCACAGTCATATATGCAGCACTTGCTACTAATGCTAAAGTATGAACAAAATGTTGCATATTGAGATGTATGAACTAAAAGATAAAAGGCTGGTGGGTGGGGGTAGGGAGTGGCCTCACAATGAAGTAGTCAGCCAGGCATCCATTTTCTATTCTGATTTTTTAAATCCAGTGGCCAGGTTTTCTATACCTGTCCTGGTGGGATGTGCCTTCTTTGCTGCTGAATCTGTCAGGACACGGTACATCCTTACCATCCACTGACTCCAGAGGGATGCTGTCAGAATGATGGCAGTGCAGACAATGGGAGGAGAAGCCAAGCAGCCAGCAAGTTAACGGGATGTTGTGATATAGGGCTATTGAAGGAAAACATCTCGCAACAGTAAAAAGCGGTCTCTCATGCTCCCATAACTATCAGGACTTTTTTCTAAAGCCAGCCAACAAGCATGAAACTGCCCCTTCCTGATGCACCTAGAAATGTCAGCTCTCACTTTTTTAGGAAAGAACTTCCTAGCTCTTTGCCTTACAAAGAGATCCATGGAACTGTAAACCCATGAAAACTGATTGGGAGGGTTGGAAGACTGTCACTGATTTTTTCTAAAGATCATGGATTATTCCATCCCCCCTAAAGCTAGACAGGGCAGACCACTGGAATGCAGGCAGGGCCTTCACTTTTTGAGAGGATCTCAGATCAGTTTGCAGCTATCTACACTGAACACTAGGTCACGTTTAACATCTTGTTATCTAGTGTGTTACAACATGATATATCTTCCAGTGTAGTACCATGGCAGCTGCAATCCGCTGGGATGCTTGGGCAAAAAGCCCCAGGGTTTAAATGGGAGAGAACTTGGTGGTAGGGCATTCTTCTGAAGGATTCCTTGAATCTGGAACTACTTCTTCCTTGGTTCCGACAGTGCCTAGATTTGCTGACTCTTGTGCTAAGGCTTATCTACTTCCTTGACGTTTCCCGAGGGAGTTGAATGAGGTATGTGGCTAAAAGGGAGAGGAGTTTATTTGGGGTTATTTAGAAGGAGTTTATTTGGGGTTTTAGTTACATTGATCTGTATGAATTTTGTATGTACATTAACATCTTAAAGCACTTGGAATATTAAGCAGACACTCAATAAATTGAAATAGAAACAAAGTAATATTTTTATCAAGAAAGAAATGGGGGACCAGGATATAATCCTTGACTTTGAAGTAGTTTCATTTTTATGATTATTATAATGTTAAATGAACAGAAACTGGCTTTTTAGGGGGAGATTTTTACCTTCATCATTTATTAGCCATGTGTAACTGCTTAAATGGCAGAGTCACCTTTCCACGTCATTAACTTTGCATAATTCCTCTTTGTGTATAAATATGACGTGTGTGTTCAGCCTCCAGTATGCTGATGTAACTCACGTTAAAGCTAGAGCTCGTTTCCGTTCATTAGACATTCCATTTTGTCTGTGATGCCAAAGTTTTCCTTTTGGAGATTTTAGTCCCCACCCTCCTTTAGTGAGGGGCCTACGGTATACGTGCAACAAAACAAATTCAGAGAAACCCCTCTCCATGTAGCAAAGCATCATCATGACATTGCAATGCCCAATACTAGTTATCTACAACTCATATCCAGCAATTGTGCTAGCTCAGGGTAGGAGGAGCAGCAGTCCATTTTGGGTGGTTGTACATCATCATGGATGTTAATGTCATTGCAAAATCTTGTGCAGTAGGACATGGCACATGGGAAGAACATAGGGATAAGTGGAATAAATGTATATGAAAGGAGTCCAAGTTCCCCATGCAGGACCAAGCCAGCCAAACAAAAGTTTTGTGCATATATCCAGGCATGGAACTGGGTAGTGGAATTTTCCATATGCTTGCAAACTCCTTTGCCTTAGCTACACATCCCACTATGGAGTGTAAGGAGAGGATAGGCTATCAACAGGGTCATTCTGTTTCTCAGGCATTTTAGCTGGGGGCAGGGTCTTGCTTTTCTCCTGGAGGAGAAGGAGAGCTGGAGGAAGCAAGGTCTTCTTTCCCTCTTTGCCTCCGTGGGCAGAAAGGGATTCAGCCAGGGAACTGATCTTTCTGGAGGACAGAAGTGGCAGATAGGGCACTCCCAGCTTGGTCAATTCTCCCATTAGGTACTGGTGGGGCTCTATCTGCTGGAAGGAAGACTTGGAGCTCCATATACTCCTGAATGAGGCATCATCTCCTGCTGCTGCTCTGACTTCAGACTCTCCCACCTGATGAATCCTCATTTCACCCACCAGTGAAGAGGCATGAGGAGAAGAGGAAACTCTGGCAGAACTGACCTACCTCAGGCCTTGGAACGGGGGATGGAGGGGTGGGATTTTAGCTGCACTTCACCATATTATCTCTTATGTAACCTCTGCTCATTTCTGGAAACACTTTAACTCCAGCTGAAGCCTTAACAGTAGAAGAGTAGCCCAGCCCTGTTATACACCCTTATAAAAAATATAAATTTTCTACAGTGATTGCCAAGAACATTAGCAGCACTTAAAACATCATGGCCACTGGGTAGCACTTCTGACCATTACTGTGGAATCCTGTAGTAATTTTTACAAACTAAAAGCGAACTAAATAAATTATGCGTTTTATTGACCATATCTGCGCTGCACGAGTATCTCATAGAACTAATTAAGACTTCCAAAGTGCTGTCCCAAGATGCACTGGGCTCAGTTTAAAATCCAAAATGGCTTCTCAGGTAGGAAGAGATGGTCTCTTCTTTGATTGTTCCATTGTTTTGGACAGCTCTGGTAAGGGTTATTTCCCTCAGACATTACAACAGCCGCATTGTCAGGAAAGAATAAGCTGGGATGTTTTTTCTGGAAGACAGCTTTGGTTTTCACATTGCAGCAATGTGTGTCATGTTCTGAAATATCTTCAAAGCTTTGCAACTGGACTTTAATTTAGTCCAATGGTTCTGAAGGTCATTACATTTTGAACAGAGGATACATTTTTTTTTAAATTACACTTCCAGCTCTTTTGCTTGCAGAGATAAGCTTCTGAATATAAACAGTTGCAATAATTAGTTGTATTCAATGCATAACATGGGGGACAGTTATTACCCCACTACCACCATTTTAAGCAATAGCCACCACAGTTCACTTTCCATTGATATCAGGAGCAGGCCACAATTTTGCTCCACAACAAAACCAAAAGAGAGCAAACACCTATAGCTAAAGCAGCAGCAGAGTCACGTGCATAAGGGCAGAGTGTTCAACATCCTCACTAATAAATGTCAGCTTGATTTGAATCACTTGCTAAAGTGCAGAGTAGCTGAAGCCAAAAGAACACACCTTTCTTCAATAAAATGGAATCCCACTGCATAAATGAAAGATTTCACCTGTGAAGAGTGATTTATTATCTCCCACTCATGGGAAAGATATATGTGATTTACCCCCTCATGACAACATCTCTTTTGGAGGGGGGGAAAAACAACAGCACCAGCAACAACCTTCCCTCACCCCCACCTGAATTCCCCCCAAAATAATGCAAAACTGAGGGGAACAAAAGGCTTGAGGCCTGATTTACCCCCACTTACCCCAGGTCAAATCGGAAGTAATTCCTCTGACAGCAGTGGAGTTACACCTGTGTAAAAGTAGTTTAAGTGAGAGGAGAATCAGGGTCTTGGTGTTTGAAATCAATAAAGGTGCCCAACATGTTAGACCTGAAGGGGCACTAAGAGAAATCACTGATTTAGGTAGCTGGCCAAAAAGAATAATTCACTTTGGGCCTAAGTCCAATGTGAAAACCAGAGCTGTCCTTCAGCAAAACACTCCAGCTTATTCTTTCCTGACAATGCAGATGTTGTAATGTCTTAGGGACATAATGCTTACCAGAGCTGCCCAAAACAATGAACAACCAAAGAAGAGACCATTTCGTTCTACTTGAGAAGCCATTTTGGATTTTAAACTGAGCCCAGTGCATCTTGGGACAGCACTTTGGAAGTCTTAATTAGTTCTATGAGATACTCGTGCAGCGCAGATATGGTCAATAAAACTTATAATTTATTTACTTCACTATTGAGTCTTAGGGGCTTGATTTAAGGAGTTGACAACAGATGTCAAAGACGAGGAGGTATTCATGGATCAATGACCGGGTTTAAGTGTTGTCTAAGCTCTCACTTCACTTCTCCTAATCCCCTTGCTCTGACTCATACTCAGAACAAGGCAACCTTCATAAGTCTACTCATTATATCATCTTAAAGGGCCCTCTCTTAAGCGTGACCTTTAGTTACATGTGCAGAATGCAAAATTGTTGCTCAGTGATCAGACTAGAGTTGGGCAAAATTTTTCAGCTGAAAAATGCAGATTCAGGTCAACTGAAATATTTTGGAAATTCATCTATTTCAGTCAAAAAAAACAACACTCAAAAAGAAATCAAAACTGTTTAGTTTCAACATTTATAGATGAAATGTTTCAATTTGAAATGTCTTTTCATTTCAATTTAATTTTTTAAGGGGGGGTTAAAAAACCAAAAAGGTAACAAAACATTTAGTTTTGAGTTTAACACACTGTTGTGTTTGACCCCAAACTATTTTTTTTTCTTTTTTGTTTTACTGTAAAATGTTTGTTTTGGGTTCTGTCCAGACATCAGTTATTCACACAGCTCTAGATTAGACTCCTCTCCTCCAACCCATTCACTAATTATTCCCAGGCCATTGTACACTATGGACATTGGGGGGTGACACACAATTTTGACATGTCCTTACTTCTTTTCTCCCCACTGCTCCCAGGTGGAAAAAACATGGTAAGGACTTGGGGAAGTGGCAAGTGAAAACATTACAGAGTACATTTACTATTTTTCCAGTTCAAGTCTTCATCTTTCAGAAAGAAACATTGGGCTGGCCACGAAACCAGCTCTCTTTCTCTTTCATATCTGGCAAATTTTCTGTGCCCCATCAGCTTTGCGTTGCTTCCCAGTGCAAAATCAACCACAAGTGGTGCTTACACTGGTGCTGGGAGTGCGGAGAACCTGCTGAGCCAATGGCCTTCCTGGGACACTTTTAGGTGAAATAGATAACTACTAGAAATTCTTTGTTTTAATTTGATCTGGCTTTAAACCAAATCTAGGAAGCCACTCAGTGCCTTTTTTTTTCATTCTTCAGCAAAGAGTCAGTTAGACTTCTCATGCACTGATCACCAATAGGGACAGCTCTGAATGCATGACCAGCCTTGGAAATTCTCATGCGGCTGAAAATATGTTGATGAAGCTTCATGAAAAGATCACTGAGTGACTTACCCCTTGTTCTGTCTTCCCAAGGTTTATAGTCTCTAATAAAGGGGAAAATGTGGTTGTGTGCGTGACATGATTATTTCCTTGTGTATTTATTTACATGAGTATTATTTACATGAGTGATCATGTATTATTTACAAAGTGATCACTCTATATCTGGTTATCAGTCCTCATGCTCAAAGAAAACCTGCACAATACTTTCCAAAGATGAGCCTTGGAGCTTAAATTCATTACTCTGCTAGACACTAAAAATCATGGGCTGAACAAAAACACTGGATTTATGGCTGTAAACCACTATCCCCTTCATTTTGTCCTATGACTGTAGAGACGTTAATGGGCCACTCTACCTTGCACGGTCCCTTACAATATGTGCTAACTACTTATGTTAAACAATCTGTTCCACCCTGCATTTTGCTGTGACGCTGAGAATACATTTCCCAGACCTGAAGAAGAGCTCAGTCTGGTTTGAAAGCTTGTCTCTCTCACCCACAAAAGCTGGTCCAGTAAAAGATAGGAGCTCACCCACCTTGTCTCTCATGATTATTTATTTTTATTTGTAACATGCAACCCATTGCCTAAGCTGCTGGTTACCCTTTACATCACTAAAATGTAAGTAAAGGGAGATGCTGAGGAACGAACCATATGATTTAAAATGTGCAATTTTCCCATGTATCATATTTGCAATGACACTGCCCTGTTTTGGTTTCTGTAGATTTCCACGCAAAGGGGAAGCACTGGTATCCACACAAAGCCAGGATACCCTGGGTATGGAATCCTCCCTCATTCTGAAGGCAGGACACTGGGAACTTGAACAGACATGCTGTGGATTGCTGTAGTACTACATAGCCTCCTGTTCCCAGCCCCATGGAGTGTGTGGCCAGTGAATCCTCTTATATCATAGACCCACTGACTGCACTGTTACTACCTTTAGTCTAACCTAAACGCCCTTGTGTATTCCCTCAGACAAAGTCATCACAGAGCTCAGCTCTGCAGTGCACAAAGGGTCAGTGAGTCTCCCTGCACTGTGTTTCCACTTTCTGGCCTGCCTGCACAGCAAAATTGTTGCCATTCCACTGCATTTTAGGCCTTCTGCTGTCACAAAAGAACCAGGAAAATTTGGCCCTAGCATAGGAAACAGTCTACCCTTTCAAACATAAGCTCTCCAATCACTTGAGCTGTTGCTTCATAGTTCCTCACACCTCTCAAGAACTAACAAATCAGCCTTCCTTGAATCAGCTCAGCTAGGAATTGGTGGAATTCTCTCTCTTCTTTATATGTTGTTACAAAGCACTGAAACCAGTATCTTTAAGCACAAAGCAAGACACGTCAACATCATAAGCACCATTTTTCTCCAGAAGCAGTATTATCACCAGGTGCTGAAGAAAAAGAACTGCAAAGGGGCACACTGAGAAAGAGAGTATTTGGGATATTCCAGAACATTAATAAATACAAAGTTTGGAGGGCAGGATCCTGGTCCATGACTAGTTCTCCTAGGAGCTATCATAATACAAATAATTAGTAGTAACAATATACAAATTCACACATACACACACACGCAATGTAATTTTTCCCATGCATTTAATGCTATGGTAGAGTAACCCTGGTTGTCCTCTTTCTCCCCTACAAAGAAGCAGCAGAAATATATCTCGATTCTAATTAATTCTCCTGTACGTGATAGATGCTTACTCATTGACACCAATCTGCACAGTGAGCTTTCAAAAGGGAACTTCGGCAGTAACTGGAGAATTCTCACTGACATTTCCAGTGTCTTGTTCAAACATAACAGAGAAAGATTCTGCCATTTCCATTGCCCAGTTTGAGTCTTTCTTTGATCGGGAGTTCTTCTTTGATTGGCTGTCTTTGGGTCTTGTTTTGCTCTCCATAGCTCTATTTTGTAATACCGTATGTACAGATTTGCTCAGGTCACAAGTGTGAGCACAGCAGAGCCAATGTTACTCAGCCTCTGAGTGGCATTTATTCCACCTTCCGCAGACAGTCCCATCTTCGTCACTGGGGCTTTCAGCTTTTGTTTGCAGAAAATGATGGAAAAAGTCAACTCTCTTTTGTGTCTGAGTATGGAGTTTTTAGCACTGTTTTGCATTGCAGAGAAGTTTTGGAAAGCCCACCTGCATCTAATGTGCTGTAATGTGACGTACTAATGTAATACAAGTTCTGTTTGCTTTTTCTCAAGCCATTGCCTGCCTGTTGCATTATTACTGGAATGCTTCCAAAAATTATAATAAAAAAAAGCCTGTTTAGAAAATGATTATCCAAATATCCGGGCTGTTCTTTGAGTAACAAATTCATATTGAGCACAGATATCACAGTAATAATGTCTGGAAGAAAAGAAAAATGAAAAATGTCAGTCAAAGTAAACAGATTCCATAATATAACCCCCACGAGGCCTCAGTACGGTGTGTAATATATTCAGTTGCTCACACTTATCCCTTATTTTCAAAGCCATAAATTGGGGGGGATTTGTCAGAGTTTCAACAATGTAATTGTTGAGCTGTAAATTTTCCTGCTGGCAAGGTCCTGAGCTTTCCAATAATCACAGGCAGGGATTCAAGGTAGAACTCACACACAATGGATGGTTCATAGGGGATGTGTGGAGATTTAGGAGAAAGCCTATGATACCCACAAACTGTGCTCCCACAAAAGTTCGAAAGTGATCAGGAGCTCCACGCAGCACCATATATAAAATGTATGATACATAAACACTTTAATTATGTTGCACGCAGAAGGTGACACACTATCCTTTGTGGTTATACATGATTCCATGCGGAAGTACTGCATGTTAAAGGTCCATAAACCACTCAGATATTCTAGCATTTTGAGCAATCAGATGCATGTCCACTTAAATCCATGGGGAAGAGGCTTGACTCAGGGTTCATTTTACAGCAGAACCCAAGAACAGTCAAGGGAATCACCAATATTTCTGTTAATATGGGCCCTAGCCCAGTGTTTCTCAAACTGGGGTTGCCGTTTGTGTAGGGAAAGCCCCTGGTGGGCCGGGCCGGTTTGTTTATCTGCCCTGTCCGCAGGTCCGGCCAATCACAGCTGCCACTGGCTGCGGTTCACTGCTCTGGGCCAATGGGAGCTGCTGGAAGCAGCACAGGCCAACAGATGTACTGGCCGCTGCTTCCAGCAGCTCCCATTGGCCTGGAGCAGCGAACCGCAGCCAGTGAGAGCCGCGATTGGCCAAACCTGTGGACGGGGCAGGTAAACCAACCGGCCCGGCCCACCAGGGCCTTTACCTGCACAAGCGGTGATCCCTTTTTGAGAAACACTGCCCTAGCCCCTACTGGGGCTAAACTTCTTTTGACCACACACAGCTCACGGCCAGAAAGCAAGCGGTAGTGACTTTTTTTCCATGTGGATGCTTATAGAGCTGGGTATGTAAGATATGTAATGGGGCTCAAAGTATTTCTAGAAAATGCTGCCCAGACAACATTCACACTGAAACACTTGAGATCTGATGCTGATATACACAATCTAGCCGGTCATGGAGCAGGAGGAGGGAGTTTCTATTCATTTCTCCCTAGATTCAGATACCAAAGACCTTTAGACAGCTCCCCTCCCCCTGGTTGTGCTTAATTTTTCTGTCTCGCATCATAGACTTAAGCATTTGCTAGCTCTTGGGGGAGAGAATACAAAGACTGAGGACTCTGGAGCATAGTCTACTACTTGATATCCTAGCTCTCACATAATTATTCTATTTATTGCTTGAAGAATAGCATATAATGCATTTCTTTTTGACCAGTGCAACTTATACTCCTCTGAAGTGCACTGTAAGTAACCTCCCTCACCCATTCACCCTTCTGAATACAAAATATGTTGCAATAATTATAATCTTCTGCTTCCCCACCACAGCCTAGGAGTGCAAGAGCCATGTCCTTTCTGCCAGGATTTCTCCATTACACACACTGTACAGTTTCTTCTTTCCCAAGAATAATCCTTCCTCCATGCCTTTCCACCAACTGCCTGTCAGGAAGGGCCCCATAATTCACTCGTTCACAGCACCGAATGCAGCTGGTGGTGCTGTGATGGGATTTACCTATGCACTTCCAAGGGTCACCTGCTGTATGTGTCAGTGCAATAGGACATCGCACCAGCTGCTTTACCTTCATGCCCCTTCTTTCTAGTCGCTTCAGCTCATTGGAGTTTGAAGCAACATAGTGGGCAGCCGTTCATCTGGAACATCCCGATGAGCTTCCTCTAGTACCTTTCCCTCTTTCTAAAAAGTATAGTTGGGTTGGGGGGGAAGGGAAGGGAAGGGAAGGGAAGGCTTCCAGAATTTAAGATATTATAAGCCGGTCAGATATCTTCCCCTCCAAAATCTGAGTTGGAAGGAGCAGCACAGCAGCCAGAGTCCACAAAGAGGGAGCGCAAAAGTGGCTTTTACCCATGGGATTTTGGACGTCTCCAAGGGCCAAAACAGACCTCAGATAAAACAAAACAGCCAGGGGCTATTCTCTTTTATCACAGCCTCCCTCAGTGTTGCTATAGTCCGGAGCAGCCCAGAATCTCCACATTTCCAAATGCTCTGGGGCCTCCTACCTCCAGCACACACACACTCCCCAGGCTAGAGGTTGCAGGGAGCCAGCAGAGCACTGTCCACGGGGGCTCAGTGCAATGCCTGCCCTAGAAAAATTCTCCCCCAGCCCTTTGCAGGCTGTTCTCAGCCCCTACGTGCAGGTTGGATGGTGCCAGAACTCGAGTGGCATCCCTTTGTGAGTTGGTAATTTAAAGAGGTTTTGTTTGATTGATTATTTTTAAATCAGCTTTCAAACTTCTTCTACAATGACTGACACTGGTGTATATTTCCAATGTACACTGCCCTGGGCACCAGAGAGGAAAAGGCTGTAAATGCTTGCTGTTTCTTTTCCCTATTGAAACCATGAAGAAAGAATTGCCTCATCTCCATCTTCCTTGAATACTCTCAAAGATCAAGAGGCTGATAGACTAACATATTATAAATTCCACTGTAGCACCATTCTTTGACTGGTGAATCTGCTCTGATTTGCCTCCAGCTTTATCCAATAATTAATCAGTTTGCCTTGGTCACACACACTCGCATTGCACATCGCCCCCAGAACACGCACACTCGCTACCAACAAACACTAACTCCACACATGAGGCTCCAATTTATTTATCCGTCTGGCCCTGCTGGACTTGAACTAATCATTTTTCATCTGGAGTCTGATCCTGCACTCACTGGTGTCAATGGCAAACACTCCAACAGACTTCAGTGGATGCAGAGCCAAACCTTGGATGCTCACTAGACACTTGCAAGATGAGTCATGTGGGCGAGGAGAGTCCCTCCTGACAATCTGGAGTGGAGCAAATTTTCCAGGGTGGGCTATGAGACATAAGAACTGCCTTATCATCAATTCACAGGGACTCAATATTGAGGTGCATTGTGATAGGGTGGTCACCCCACCATGCCTTGAAGGGCTTAAAACAGCCCTGGGAGAGGGCTGGGCTGATTTGGAAAGCAGCCACAGCTGCAGCCAGTGCAATCAGGGCCCAGCTGGCCCTTATAAGATGGCGGCTAGCTCTAGCTAGCCACCATCTTGTGGACTCTAGCTCCCTAGAGAGAGGAGAGCTTGGCTGCCTGGGAAGCTGAGGAGGGTACCTAGGGTGGAGCAGTGCTAGGGAAGAGCAGAGGGAGCTGGGGAGCTCCAGCCTAGCAAAGCCCCAGGCTGCAGGCCAAGCTAAGGGCCCACAAAAGGGTACTAGGGCTGCAGAGGGGCAGCCAGTCCAACCCGCCCTTGCTGATGATGAGTGGTTTACAGACTGCCATCTGCCCCCAGTGAGCGAGGGCTAAATGGTGACTGGCAGTAGCCACTGAGGCAAGGCTGGGGATAGAGGATTGGGGGTTCCCCTGGGTGGGGAGACCCAGATTGTGGGTTGCTGCAGTGAGCAGAACTCCTGGGTCCAGGAGGGACACAGGGGCCAGTGGCAGGTGAGACATCAGCCAGCAGAGGATGCTCCAGAGCTGGAAAAGAGCTAATTCCCTGGACAACTACCAGGAGGCGCCGCGCCAGTGAGTCGTCACCCCGCCACACGCATACACTGGGCCTGTACTGTAAGAATAGTCACATAGCTGTTGTTAGAGTCATATTACAGCCTGCACTGGACTCAATATAAAACTTGGGATTATTTTTGGAAGTAGTGGTCGCATCTTCAGTTGTTCCAAAATTCTGGCCTGAAATCTGGAGGGCATGTGCCCAGAATATTCAATAGCATTTTTATAAAAACTTATTTTACTGGGTTTTAAATAAGTAACTGACAGATGCAGACGTCACAGTACGCAGTACCAGACACACAAACCACACTTAAGTGATATCTGTGTATTTAAATCCAACTTCTTCAGCAAATACTACAGCGTTATTAGAAACTCTTGGTCAGTGGGTATTGGGAGGGGAAGGAAGGAGAAGACAATCTACCAGTGTCTAACATCCGTGTAGGCCCTTGTTCTCCCTGGTCTTGTTCTCTGGTCAGAGTGAGCTCAGATATGTAGGTCTAAGTTCTGCTCTCAGTTAAAATCTGAAGGAATTGCACCTAAAGGATTGGAAGTGTTCAGGATTACAGTGGCTTAATTCAGAGCAGAATTTGGCCCCCAGCATATAACAAGTAGGAAGTTATTCTAAATAAAGGCACTGGGGATAAAAGTGATTGTTTTCTTTTCATCTTCAATTTTGGTTAAATAGTTTTTCTTTTAATCAAAATGCTGCCCTAGCTTTTTTCTACATTTTCTACAGCTGTTGCTTTCTTTCCGTTGGTTTCTCTCCCTTTTCCTCTCTCTTTCTATCCATTCCCCTTGACCCCAAATGCACTAAAATGTCCCACAATCTCCCATCATCCAAAGGTTAGAGGGGACTGGTTTACCAAGAGTGCAGTTCATTTAGATTGACACACATACAGAGAAACTGGCAGCAGACAGCTCCCAGGTTCTGGCCCTGCAAGCTGTTTCCATGGTTTAAGGAGAGGGGGTTTAAGCTGTGACCCATCAGTAGGTTGTGTGCATGCAGCAATAATGGAGAATGCGATAAACTGTCACCAGAAGACAGTCTCAATTCCCCGAGTCTTAATGGTAGAATAACACAATAAGGTCAGACTAAAAAGGTTTCCTTATGAAAATTTTATCAGCAACTTTGGTAAATTGCTATGGGAAAGGTGCCTTGCTCTCAGGCAGACCTGGAACCTGTTTTTACAAGGTACAGCTTGCATGCATTGCATCACCCCCACAAGATATTAAGGGCACTCAAATTGAATTAACACCAAATCAGGCCGGTGCACTTAACAATACAAATGCACTTAAGGGATGCCTCAGAATGATTTGTGACTAAAGAAAGTAAAGAAGAAATCGGCCTTCAAGACCACAGGGGTGGTATTGTGTGTCATATACAGGAAAAGCCATAAGTAGAACTTAGAATACCGGAAAACCATGAACTTCAGGGGCTCTCAAATACCTTAGACCCAGCCGTAAAGTAGATGGTCTCTTTTGTGGTATGTAGAAACAACTGATAAATAAATTACAGCCAATTTTCTTAGTGGCACAGTCTCCATTACCTCTGACAGCAGCGTAACTGCTTTGCTAAAATGATAAGAGGCGAATAATGGCATATCAGGTAGCAGCCAAGGAAATTCTTTGAGAGTTGCCTAATCTCTTCACAAAAGCAGTGACACAAAGATCCTTTGCAGAAGTGAATGAGATGAGATGTGACAGTTGATGAAGAATGCCATGCAGGCTGCTGCTATAGCAGCCAAATTATAATCCTAGCAATCATGGGGTTGTATTGCTTAGTTTGCCCTTCTCTCTTTTTTTCCCTCTCTCTCTCACACACACACAAACACAACAAAATGCCAAACTTCTTTTTTACAATCTGTCTTTTGGTCACACTACATTTGATCAAGTTCTCCCTCACTCTCAGACTCTCTGGACCATATTCGACTCTGAGTTAGGGTCCAATCCTGCGAAGTTCAGAGTGCTCTCAATTTCCACTATGGTCAATGGGAGTTCATAATATTCTGCACCTCATAGGAACCACTTAGTGTCACTTGGTGGACCAAGCCTTATTGCTGGTATAACTCCCTTTTGGTCAATATCCGTCTGGTGAAGTCCCGTAGACTGGAATAATTTCATCCAAGCTCTGGAATTCTCTAGGTTGGTTTAAAACACTATAAGAAGGTTCTTGTTCTCTATAACATGTATAGGCCTTTTCTGAAGTGTAGCATTGCACCAATTCACTTCTAACAGAATTTGGTTGTCTTCATTGAAGGAAAGGATTTCAGTCACCTAAGGAGACTGGAACTAACAGAGAAAATGTGACAAACCTAATGTGAAAAACTCTGGATAAAAATTAAAAGCATTGGAAGATTTGCCTGTCTGTGAGACAATACCTAACACGTCTGCTTCTGTTGTTTGTTCAGGAAGTAGCTGACTCAGCAGGATCTTCTCATTTAGAATATGGGAACTTCCTTCAACTGGGAGATGGCCCAACATTAACAGAGTTAAAGGAATCATGTGTAAAGTCACAGGGTTTCTGTGGAAAACTGGGACAAGGTTTTGTTTTGTATTTTAAAAAGAACATGACTGGATGTTCTGAAACAATGAGGGACTGTTATGGGCTGTGTTGTGAGTCTGTTGAGCAACACACATGGCAGAATTCACTGTTAAAAACAAAACAAAAACTTTGTGAAGAACTGGCTGTGTGAGACTGTGGCTGAATGTTTAGGAATAAGCTCACAGACTGCAGAGCATGCACCCACTTCCACAGCACAGTTCTGAAATCCCAAATACCTACATCTGGCAGAGTTTAAATTAGAAACATAGGCTAGGCTCTTATCTTCATCTCTGCAATAGGGGGCAGGAGAGAACCAAATCACAGCAATCCAGGGGAAAAGGAGCAAGCAGCGGCATGAAGGTGAATGGCAGTCAGACCAGACACTCACCACCACTAGCTTGCCTGCATAATCTATACACAATCCACTTGTGATGTGGGCAAAGAGGACATGGTGAGGATGATGGGGAAGGAGTAGAGAAGAGGCATCTTCCAAACAATATTTTCCCTCTTATGTGGCCCAAAAAAATATGTATTAAAGAGAGTCATGAATAATGATCAGAACAGAATTAACTTTCCCTCACTATCTGAGACCCATTAAAGGGCAGAGTGGCATAGGAAGCATAATAACTTCTCTCAGGCATTACCCTGCTGTGGCAGCAGGGGAGTGGAGGGGTCCATCTGTGCATCTGGCCAGGGATCAACAACGCTAACACAGGATTTTCCATGGCTTCTGGTCTTCTTCCTGTAGGAGGGGAACATACAATCCTGTTGCAGAGAAGGACTATATCTCCATCTGAGTGGCATCAAGAGAAAAGCAAATTAGTTCAGATAAAACAAGAATCACAATGAACCATCACCTCCCAGTACTCAATGGAAAAGAATCTAAGGTTTGAAAAAGTTTAGTGAACCACAGCTCCCAATCAGTATGTCATACGCACTCTGCAAAGTCTTGTAGCAAGGAGAGGAGACAGCCAAGCAGCCAGCTCCTCTTCCACTCTGGGTATAGTGCTCCTCATCCCAAGTATTCATACAACTTCAGGGAGCAATCAACCAGTTTAGTTTGTCTTACTTATGGAAACTGCAAAGGGGCTGGAGGCTGTTGATCTGAATCCTCTGCTTATGGAAGTATTAAACGGTGGTTCAGGAGTCCTGTAAAGGAAGCTCATAATACCCAGTTCAACCAAGCACCTGACACACACTTAGCACCCCGATGCATCTTTAATGCAGTTTGCCACTAACTTGTATTATTTACTCAGGCAAGCACCTATTGACTTAAATCAGAGGTTGCCTAAGTAAAAACTAAGTGAGGAATTCTGCCCAAAGCTTGGGTTGGTTCTCTTAAATTAATGTTGCTACTACCAGTCA
The DNA here is from genome assembly GCF_025201925.1 of Gopherus flavomarginatus. Classification (NCBI taxonomy): domain Eukaryota; kingdom Metazoa; phylum Chordata; order Testudines; family Testudinidae; genus Gopherus; species Gopherus flavomarginatus. Next base: position 107,605,617 of record NC_066619.1, read on the forward strand.
TTGACTTTGTGTCTAAACAATTGTTTTTTAAGTCATCACTGGGCTATTAGGCTATGTATGTAGTCAGATTCCAGCAAATTCATCACCCAGGATCTATTTTAAAACACATAATAAAGAAGGAGGATGCAGTCTGTGATTTTCTTCTATTCTATTTTATTTTATTTTCCCTAAAACTTGGAAAGTTTGATTAGTGTCCTTAACCAAGTGGACAGAAACTTCAGTTATTAGGTGTCATTTCCCTTCCCAGGACTCTTAAAATGAATTTACATTGCCACATGATAGACAGTAAGGATTCCCTCCACAGTCAGCCCTGCCTTCTGGTCTCACTTCAGTAGGATGATGTAAAGTTCTATTCCTTGCCGTCACAGGCCTGGACCTGTATGTCCTTGCAGCTCTTCAGTTGTTCCACCATATGACAACTTACTCACATATTCTCACTCATTCTCTGCTAAATGTATTCACATTTTCTTATACTCATACATTCTGTCACACACATAACCTATTGATCCCAAGATATACTTGGTAGTCTTCTCTCTCACGCTCTCTGTCTCTCATATATACAGGGCAGATGAATATGGCATCTCTCTCTCTCATTAGTATTCATTTGACTGCCAAGTTTCCTTTGGTCAGTACTATAATTTTACCTAGAACTTTCCTTTCATCAAGTAATAAATTAAGTCTTTGCTCCCCACCAATGTGTAGATTGGCCAGGAGAGATTAATTGATATCTCTTTTTTGCAGGACATGGTTAGAGTGGGTGAGGGATTGACTTTCTTCACATTACATCCATATGGTGGCCAGCAATCAGGTCAAGCCCAGCGCCCATGTGAAGCTCCATTGACCTTAAGGTACAGATATTGAGTCCACTGGGGTTTCGTAAGGGAGCAGTGATGTGCATTAGTCAATCTAACTGTAACACATGACCTTCATGTGTTCACATCACCCAGGTTCCCACCATTCCAGAAGAAAAGATATGTCCCTTCTCTCTCTTCATGTTAGCATAGATGACGTTTCAGAGGGCACATCAGTAAAGGATAGTGGGAAGCCTTTTGATTTTGGAAGCTTGTAATTTTTTTTTACCAAAAATGTGATGGCTTATTAGAAGGAGGCAGTTGCTTAGCTATGATGTATAGATTTGAGCATGCCATGGTGTGGAAAGGCTTAGAGTTTTGTCCACTAAAAAGAAAAAGGAAGTACCAAAAAGGAGGAAACAAATAAAATAACCACTATACAAAACAGAATTTCAATGGATGAGTCATAGCTAAAGCTGCATTTTTGTCACAGCTGTGACAGGAATCGTGGAATTCATGTTTTTCAGAAAACTATCCATGACTGCTGACACTTGGGGACTTTTTGCATGTGGGTGGGTGGACGTGATACTAACCAGTTGAATCAGTTTCAAAGAAAACATTTAGTGCTGTCAAGTTAAATCCAGGTCTGCAATGGAATATGACAAAGAGCAGGAGCTCAGTAATAACACTACAGTGACACCAAGTCCCCGTATAGTGACCTTTCAGTGAGACCTCCAGAAGTAATGAGATTACTCCCACTCCCAAGGAAAATATTTTTTTTTGGGGGGGGGGGAGCATTAGGTTGGGTTCAAAGGTTAGCTATGGCACAGCAACCATAATGACGAACCCTGCCCATGTTGTTTATTTTATTTATTCATTGTCCTATGTAGCACTGAGAACAAAAATTTCTAGTGAGAGTCTAATTCTAGTTGTTTGCACCAAGTTAGTTACTTACAGTTTAAAAACAACAAAACAAAGAACTCAGCCTCATTTGATTTTATTTAATTGGATCTCTCTCTCCCTCTCTCAGATGTTTCTGCTGTACCTCATTGTTTTAGTCTCTAGATATCAGCTTATTTCCAGGATTTTTTCCATTTTTAACAGGGTCATGCATGAGTTCATTTACAAAAATGTGTAGGCAGCCTTATAATTAGTGAAAAGGGATGTAAATGTTTCTACAATGTACATTACTGGAAACTAATACTTATTACCACCTCACTATAAGGGCATGTCTATGCTTACTGGGGATTGATGCTGTGGCGATTGATCTACTGGAGGTCTATTTAGTGGGTCTAGTGAAGGACCACTAAATCGACCACAGATCATTCTCCCATTGACTCCAGTACTCCACCAAATGATAAGTGTAAGGCTTATTGTGTAACTTAGGTCGACTTATCCCTGTAGTGTGGACAAGGCCTAAGTTTCCTTACCCTAACTTCTCTGAAAAATTAGCTGTATTCTAGCTCAGCTCTTTATGAAAGGTGCAAGGGAGGCTGCAAATTCTTATTAATACCATAAATATCACATTCCCACTCCACTGTTAGCAGATAATGGTGCAATGGTGCAAAGGTCACTCTCCTTAATCATTTTACCTATGTCCTCAATTGACATATCCTCAGTTCAACAGACATATTACGGCAAAGCTCCAATTCAAATCACAGGAAAACGTTAGCTCCCAGATTATATGACATAGTGAATCTACTTGCATTCAGCAGCATAGAAAACTTCTACTTCAACCTGTTTGTGATCAGCCTCAAATGGAACAATAAGGTGAAACACTCTGCTGCATAACTCTCCTATCCTTTAGTGGAGTTACATCAGAAGGTAATTTCCCCCAATATCCAAGGAGTCAATGTCTTCAGGTAGTCAACAACAAGGAACTAGTTCAGAATTTGAATCTGGTGTGACCCAACCAGGAATTCAGATTTGCATTGATCTCAGAACAGTTAACACATCCATAATCCCAGAAAAAATAGCTCCAGTGAATGGCAGTAGCAGTGACCTCTAATTTGATTGATTCTGTCTGCTTTTCTAATTTGTATGAGTCATAGTGATACCTACAGATCCCTCTTGCTAAGAACAGACTTATGAAGGTCTTTTGTTACAAATAAAGGCCCTTTTAAATTGAGTTTTTCCCTTTAAGAAAATTACTACATGTATTCCAGCTGACAATATGAAGTGCATGCATATCTTCATGACATCGCCAGATATGGCCCCTCTATAGCTGCTCATGACTAACAGCTAGCATTTCAACAGCTGTGATATCATCACACTACCCACACTACCCCAAGCAGTGTTTTGGAACACTCAGAACTGATTTTGTTGGTGTATGTGCTTTGGTTACTGAACCAAAAGCCCAGCTTTCCAAGTCCAAGCTGTTCTGACCTTCCCACCTCAGAGAACCCGCCCACAACTCCCCTTATTACTTCACATTATCTTAGGTTAATTTCTTCCCAATATGGCGTCTCTGCTGCTTTGCAAGGATTGGTAAAGGACTCCCCTTGCTTCTGGAACACTGCTTGCACACAGGTTGTCCAAGCCCTTGAGCGCAAGAAAATATCAGCCCCTATTCTCACTTTGTTGCGGACACCCCACCTTGATAACTGTAATGCATCTATGGTAGCCCTAAAGCAATGATCCTACCATCACACCCTGGAATTGAGACTCCAGGAACATACGGGTTTCTTACCCTTAGCCTCATGAATGTAAATATTCTGCGTTTGAATGGAAGGTCTTTGCATAAAAGTGTGGCAGATTCTTATCAGCAGATCCTTTACTGTTCATAGAAACCAGGGGGAATGAAACTATAGAACCATAAAAACCCTGATGGCTCTGCTATTTATTACCATTTTTCTCTCAGAAAAAACTGCTGCAACTATCAGCTACATTTTCTAGTTCAGAAAATGAACTTTGTGGCTGATCACCTAAATGGGATAGAAGGGCTCCCATCTATTTTGTATGTGCCTTGTAAAACAAATTAAACAGATCATTGCGATGCTAGACTTCAAGTCCAACAAATATTTCTGAGATATCCCCAATCACTAAGGCAATTTCCCATTCCCTCGCTGCAGTCATTACTTGTGAGACTTTGGCATGTTGTGAAACCCCGTTCAAGCCCACAAAATATCACCACATTCCAAAACAGCATTACAATACGCTGAGATTGAAATGTAGCCATCAGTGAAGCACTGGAACACCCATTGGGAGTTTTAAGAACAGGTTTGACAAACATCTGTTAGGGATGGTCTAGGTATACTTAATCCTGCCTCTGTGGAGAGGTTCCTTCCAGATTTACATTCCCATGTTATTGTACGACAGAGTGATCACATCTACAACACATAAAAACATAAGAACATAAGAATGGCCGTACTGGGTCAGACCAAAGGTCCATCCAGCCCAGTATCCTGTCTACCAACAGTGGCCAATGCCAGGTGCCCCAGAGAGAGTGAACCTAACAGGTAATGATCAACTGATCTCTCTCCTGCCGTCCATCACCACCCTCTGACAAACGGAGGCTAGGAACACCATTCCATCCTGGCTAATAGCCATTAATTGACTTATCTCTATGAATTTACCCAGTTCTCTTTTAAACCCTGTTATAGTCCTAGCCTTCACAACCTCTTCAGGCAAGGAGCTCCACAAGTTGACCGTGTGCTGTGTGAAGAAGACCTTCCTTTTATTTGTTTTAAACCTGCTGCCCATTAATGACAGTGCAACTATCACCACAATGGGACAACTGAAGAGTTTGTCCTGTCAGATAAGCCTATAGAAGGGAAAACTATGCAATATCCCCAACAAATTCAAGGTGATTGCCCTACCATTTATTTTGATATGGGTGACAATTGTGATATGGGACCTCAGCGCCGGAGAATATATAACATTTCTCATCCTGCTTCATTCTCAGTTTAACCTTGCAGGAACATTACTGTTCAAACATAATACAATATAGGTCACATTTAGGCCTAGTGCAAATGAGTGACTTCAGCTGAGTTGTACCTATCCAGGCCCTAATTAGGAAAGTATTGAAGTATATTGTCCACGCCTATTTAAGACAGAACTTAAGCTCATGCTTAGTTTTAAACATATGCTGAAAGGAAAGCATGTGCTTAAGTGCTGTTCTGCATAGAGATGTTCTCCTGACTCATGGCATTTCACCAGGCCTGAATTCAGCCAATTGTTTGAAGATAAAGTTCTTCTAATTGTTAAAGCAGAGCTGCTGGTGCTGGATGCACGCTGGTGTGCTGTCTCCAGGACTGGCTCCCCAAATGTCACCTTTCAGGAAGTCAATGACCACCAGGCAAGCAGCATCATGGATACACTTCATACCAACATGATGAATGCTGCTTGCCAAGCAGACTTGCAGAATGCCGTGATGAACAAAGACGGGTGCTGCTTTGACAAAATATCACTGACACTGTAATTCGGGAAGTCACGAGGCTCCTAGCCAGGGGATTATATGTACCTAATGCTACAGAAATATCACTTGCAGAGAATTTCTTCCATAGCATGCTCAGAATGTCAAAAAAATAGTATTAATTATCTGCACAAATTCAATCTCCATATTTCATTCTGGTTTTTAGTCTTCTGTGGTTTTTCACCATAGTCAGTTTTGTCATGTCATTAAAAAAAACCCTGAGTATATGACCTCAGATTAAAAAACAACAACCCAGCACCCACCATTTGGAAAAGGTAACCAAATCCCTCACTCTGACAGGTTGTAAACTGGGGAATGGAAGACCATTATTTTTCCTTTGGTTATTTTGCCAAGTTAAAGAGGAAGTGAGAGATTAGAACAAAATATTTAAATAGAAAATGAACTCTTGAATGGTAGTTGGTTAAGTTACTCCTCTCTGCTTTGCTTAAGAAGCATGGGCATTCTTAGGCTTCCCTTATTCACACCTGACACACCATCGTAATAATCTTTGTACAAAATATGTCAACTAATAACTTGCTGGTCAATAATATCATGGTGAAATGTGTGTAGGAACATTATATGTAAAGTTATGAACATAAACTGCAATTATGACTGAAATGTGTTTGCCAGACAAGTCTGGAGAGGGGGGTAAACCTGTTTCTCAAAGACAAAGGACATGCTAGCCAGGTGTCATCAAAGCTGACTGGCAATCACCAGTCAAATGGCCATTTTTTCGGCAACGAGAAGGGCAGAAACAGTCGGTCTGCATTTTAACACATGACAACATGGAATCTCTTTCACCATGAGACTCTATGTCTCCATCCTCACAGTGGAAAGGAACTTTATCTAGGGGTAAGCCTCAGGAAAACGCATTTTGAAGGGTGACTGGACTATAAAAGGGAGGTGCAAAAACACCCCAGGAATTCTCTCTCTCTCACTCACTCACTCACTCTCTCTCTTTCATCTAAAAAGACAAAGGAACCAGCCTTTGATTTTTTTTTTTTATTTTTTTTGCAGGGGGAGGGAGGGTATACAGACCTGAGAATTTGGTCAGCAATGTTGCTGGGAACACGTGGTAAGGATTTGAATTGAATCAAGTCTAGTTTGTTACGTTTCAGCTATAAGACAGCATTTTATGTTTATTTGCCTTGTAACTACTTCTGACTTTAATACATTCTAATTGTGCTCATGTAAAATCTCTTTGTTGTCAAATAAACTTGTTTTATTTTATTTTTTAATCAAAACTAATCCAGAGTTATGTTTAAACTGAACTGTTCAGTAAAGTAGCAAACTGTTGTGTATTGACTCCTGATAGGGGTAGGGGCCCTCTAATATCTGGACTGTCCAAGAAAGGTCTGGATTGTGCAGAACACATGTTTTGGGGGAAATTTGGGATTTGGAGTGTGGGGGTCACCCTGCAGTAGTAACCACAGCTGCTGGGAGCCAGCGTGTGGCTTGTGTGTTGCTGACAGGCTGCTGGGGTCAGAAGTGCTGGATCAGGGCTGCAGCTATACCCAGACACTCAGGATGTGAGCTGCCTGCTATTTGGCTGTTTGTGCATGACCCAGGTTGAGAGCTTCAACAGCACAGCACTGAGGCACCCAAGGTTGCAGGGCAGATGGTGACATAAACCCTCACTGGTATGGAGTGCACCCCGGAATGTGATACACAGCTTTAAGGAATGCATCCATTAAAACCTCATCGTGAAATTCAGCTAACCAAGGATACTGTTATAAAAGAAATCAATGCACAATTCGAGCACCATATGTGCTACCCACAGAGGGAAAGGGAATACAAACTGAGGCCTCATTTCTGCAAATAATTTAAGCAATTGTTTAAGCCTACCCCTATTCAAGTAAGCGCTTAAGAACGTACCTAAATTTAATCACAAGCGTAAGCCGTATTGACTTCAATAGGATTTAAGCAAGTGCTTAAGCCCCTTTCCTGAATAGCCACGCTTTCCTGACAGGGCCGGCCCTTGGGTGAACTTGTATTTTGGCGCCCTTTCTTTGAGTTTAAGTATAGATACACAGTACAGTCACATACTTTGAGTTTACTGGAGAAGCTTTTAGGTTATAGTAGGGACTTTGTGCACCTTCAGCAGAGATCGCTCAGTGCTGGCTCCCTGAAGCACCCGAGCCTCTGGCACCAGCGGCGAGAACACCAGGCTGGCGACCGTGAGAAGCGCCAAGGCGATGGCAGCACTGCAGGGCACAACCTGAAGCCCAGCATAGCACACACAAGGCACGGAGTTAGAACGCAGGAGAAAAATGGTGAGGGGAAAATTGCAAAATATTGAAGATATTTTTGTTTGATGGGTTTGAAAAAGGAACATTTATTCAAAAATTTTCATGAAAAGGTTTATAGAAAGCTTTTGGTTGGTTAATTAGATGGGTTTTTGATTCCCTCCTTTTTCTCTCTCTTTTTCCACTCATTTTGCCACTTAAAGGAGAAGAGGGGGAAGGAAAAGGAGAAAAAAGGGAGTGTTAAAAAAAGGAAAATCAATAAGCCAGAAACTGAAAAAAGCAACATTTTTTGCCTTTTCTAATTTCATTTTTATTTTTAAAATAGTTTTATTGAAAATTTCTGATTTCAAAAACAGGACAATTTTTCCTCTGAAAAAAACTTTTCATCAAAAAATTTCAGAGTTCTACATAGCAGCATCTACTGCTCATCCTCACAATGCACACACAATGCACAATGCACATAGATTCCTACGCATGACAGATCCCTTCACAGCATTAATATGAACAAACCAAAATTGTAGATGGGTACAAATATATACACCACAGGCACTATAGACAAAACTTTCAAACCTGGGTACCTACAGTTAAGCTGATTTTCAGACATCCTGCGCACTCACAACTTTCAGCTAAGTCAACAGGAGTTGCCAGCAACTCTGAAAATTAGGATCCTTTTATTTAAGGTGCCAAAATCGGGACTTAGGAACCTAATTTTAGGCAACTAGTTTTGCAAATGTGCACCAGCACTAGGGACCCATGCCAAGCATTGTGGGATAGGCCCTTGTTTGGACTGGAAGATCTTCCTCCTTTGTGGTCTCTTGGGGGGTCCAGTTTTGACTCTGGCTGAAGCCAGGATATGTGACTGCACAAACATTTTTTAAAGAAACAAAGCATAGAAATAAATAATAATAGCTTGAGCACAGTGTGGTGCACATTAGGGCCAAGGATCAGGCTGGTTTTTGTTTTCTTGAAGTTGGATTTATAGTCATTAGTAATAATTAAATACAGATATGTCAGACGTAACTGCTGTCATTAGCTACCATATCTATATGCATGGTGCAGAGTTGTCCTAAAGAATCGACACCACCTATGCAACTTTACTTTGTACATATAGGAAGTTTCAGTCAAGAACCTAAACATGCTTTGCAAGCATTAATTAAGCATCATCATACTCCTGTGAATCAGGCAAGTATTTGTTTCACAAGTAAACTGGGGAAAAGAGGTTAACTGACCCATTCAAAGTCACACAACAAGTGACAAAGCCAAAAGTAGAGCCCAGAGTCCTGCTTTCCTCAGTGGATGGATAGGAAGTTCACACTGCATTTAACTGTACAGGATGCAGAGTGTGGTAAATTCCTTAGAACATACATCAGGGACATATTATGGTAATATTACTCTTCCACATAAAGAAGTCTCACCTAATTTGACAATACCTGAAAAGCAATCCAAGTTGTCTCTTAGCTGGGTGCTGGTAACGTATTTGGATCCAGAAGACTGCTTTTACGTATGAAGCTTGGATAGAGGTATATCCTCAGGGTACCCGTAAGAAATTCACACCTGTCACTAATCTAACAAGATGCTGGATTTCCCCAGTGTCCCATACAGATACAGCTGAAAGAGCAGCTATGTAGCTGTGAATAGCTTGATTTCTCAAATAGACAATTTGGGAACACCCGTTTCAGGTAATTTAGCACATCACTATAAGTAATGCTAATTCACCCACGCCATACCATTACTGTTTCTTTTTAAACTCAGGACTTGTGTACAGTAGGGGGTTTTAGCCATTAATATAATTTAGTGATGCAAATCCTAGTGTAGACCTACCACATTGATTCAAACAGTGACTCCCAGCAGGGCCTTATACTGCACTGGTGCAGTTAATCCAGCATCTAGAACTCGAATGTAGACAAGGGCACAGTGTTCCAAAATTTCTTTTACATTTTACAAATGAAAGTGACGGTGAGGAAGGGAAGGATGCAGCTTGTTAATGGTCTTGGTCTGATACTACAAGTTCAATAAGATTAAATCCCTGGTCTGTCAGCTCTAAATACTGAACTCTGTTCTATAACTCGAAGTAGCATCTGTCCACCAGATTTTTTGACTTATTACCAGGCCACTGCTAAAAGTGAAAAGCGGGTATGTAAAGGAAGCCCTGTGTTTTGAATGTTTATTTATGTCATGTTGCCAGATTGGCTTCATGTTATTCCCATGAAAAAATGCAAATCATTGCCACATGATTTAGAGTCCCCTGATACAGTCATTTCAATAAATCAAATGTGACACAAGCAATAAAAGGATGCAATTTCCCAGTCTATGGTAAGAGGTCTTAAAAAATTATTAAGCTAGTGACTTCACAGAGTCCTCTGGCTTGGCAGCAACTCAGCTGGGATGTTACTGAGGCCTGTGCCTTGACATCAGAGTAAACCAGAGGTGGTGGGCTGGTAACCTCACAGAGGCTTCCACTTTGCAGAAAACTAGTGGAGCTGAGCAAGAGGCCTCCGCCTAGAAGCCAGCAAGATAAAGGTGCTGAGTCAGTAACTTCATAAACGCTCTCGGCCTTGACACCAGACCAGCATACTAGAGCTGCTGAGCCTGTTGAAAATTAGCTCAGCATTTTTAGTTTGGCCAGATTTCTGAGAGGTCTCTAACTGAACCTCTCAGGACTTCCTGGGGGTAAAATAAGAGACATGCCTCTCTGAGGTTAGTAGCTCAGCTTGTTCTATGTTTAAATACATGTCTTATTATGTGTTTTCCTTCAGCATGGTAACTTACTATTTGTCATGTCAAGATGGATCTGGGAAATTGCTGCTCCAGAAAACCCTAGCTGGATTATCATTTCAGTGCAGGTGCTACTAACGTTGGAAAATTTACTACATTCTCCTAGATCTTCCCAGCAGAAACGATAACACTCAAAGAAAGAAGAATTAAGTAATTTTCATTTACTAGTGGTCGCTAGAGTATTAGGAGCTTTTCATTGGAACAAACCCCTCCCAAAGTTGGAGGAATGGGTCAAAAAATGTAGACGGTCATAGCTATGGAAAAATTAACACATCAAGTACATTTCAAAATGGACAGAAGACAAATAGATACTTAGATATTTGGTTACCATTCATACAGTACTCACACCAAATGCACTGGTCCAAAAAAAAAATAAAAATCCATTTCTTAGTGGTTAAATTGCTCTCCTGTGATTTGTTAATGAGCAAAGACAGAATTGTTTTTAGATAAAGCCCAGAAACAACTAGGTCTGATTGATGAAATGATTTTCATTCTCCACCATAAGAATACCACTGCCAATAGATAACCACTTGTCTACATCTTTGCATTAAGTGTCTCTTCAAACCAAAAGTAATATGTTCATTTTTGTAATTGTTAATATTGCATTTTTGACACCTGCGTGGCAATGATTTGGAAAACTGCTTATATTTCTCAAACAACACTTGTTGTTTATAAAAGGAAGTGTCCAGGTGCAGTAGCCATTTTCCCCCAATTTCAGCTTGTCCCAATCCTCATGCTCATAGGTACTTTTCTGCAGCTTTTCAATGTAGCAAAACATAAGATATAGATGGGCATAAAGCCTCACAAGCTACTATGAGCTATGTTTACATTTCGTAGTAACTTGCAAGCTCCTGAACTGTTTTATATTTCTTTTGACTTATTTAAAAAGACTACACGTGCACACACACACACACACACAAATAACAAACACATCTTGACTTGAGATCTGTATATGCCACGTTTCAGTCCAAACTGAATTTATAGCCAAATTAAAAAGACTTAGAAATTGGAGCTTATACTAGAAATTATAAGAGTTTAACATGTAATAGCAGCACACTACTGTATAAAATGGGTAGCATTTGGAGAGATACAACAGTATTTCTGCAACCCCTGACTGGTACATTTAACACCAGTTTTGCTGTGAAAAATGGATTCAGTAAACAGCAGTTCACAATTTCTGCCAGCGGTATTAATATCAATGACTCTTGTAAAACCAATAGCATAAGTCTTGCATTTAGCACTGGAGCACATGTTTAATTAATCAGGCCTGCCATCCTCATTTGCTCTTCGCTGGGTTTCACTGATGATTACCCAGTGGAAAATTCAGCCCCTTAATGCAAACAATATCCTACTTAACACTCCCTTTCCATAGATTGGCTTTCGGGATAGCTGTATCATTGTCAATGAATTAGGCCTGAATGCCACTGTTGTACCCCAGGCATTGTACCAAAATTTAACCCTTTATAACTGGCTGGGCCTGCCTTTGTTCTTTTTCTGATCCATAAAGCTCATTAGTTTTAATGATAAGAGTCTAGATAAATATTTGTGTACCATGTATAATGCAAGGCAAGGGAGGCACTGGGTTTTAAGTTATTCTAATTTAAGAGATTAAAGGAATTATTTGCACAAGGAAACCTTTTAAACCATCTCTGATTTAGAGTTTTGGGCATTTTTTGATCATAAAGGACACCAGGAATATCTTTCTCCCGGCTAGGAAAGGAAAATCAGATGAACAAGTGACAACCTTGTAAATAAAATATAATTCACACACAGAAGCAGAATGTTCCTTTGGGTCATTATCAGTGAAACCCAGTGTAGGGATAATAAGGACAAGAAGCTTGATTAATTAAACATTTGCGCTGTGCGTAGCTACAGTTGGGTGAATCATTTTGCGGACATCTGTTTACATTGGACCACAATCCCACCCCTCCCCCAAATGAAGCCTACTTCAGCTCTCAGGCAGAACAATGGACAGCAGCCTGAGAACTGAGATACCTCTGTGTTTTCTTCATGGGCTCAAAGAACTCTCCTTCCTGCAGGGCCGTCTCCAGCTTTTTTGCCACCTACAGTGGCGGCGAAGAAAAAAAAAACAAAAAAACAATTGAGCGGCCATGAAGAGGAAGTGAAGGACTGAAGGACCCGTTGCCGAATTGCCCCTGCAGACCCGGATGTGCCATCTCAACAATGGACGGACATGCCGCCCCTTTCTATTGGCCGCCCCAGGCTCCTGCTTCCTTCGCTGGTGCCTGGAGCCAGCCCTGCCCTCCTGCGCCTGAGTTTGGATTTCAGTCTGAAATTCTGGTCATATGTTCCTGGCCACTTCTCTCCCAGAGGCAGTCTCAGACACTGACACACTGAATCAGTCTAATGCTCCAGATAATCCTAATTGGTATGTATCTACTGTTTCAAGTTTTAGTGCTTTGGATGATTATGTAGCATACTTATGGAATTCTGTTTGCAAGTGGAATTTAATATTATCTTATCTCTCAAATCTATCCAAGCAATACATAGCCCAGATGATTTCATACAAATAGAGTTTTTTATCTGAAATATTTTTGGGGGAGGGCTCTATGATACAGTGGTTACACTTCAAAACTTTTAGTTGCTTTAGATAACTCATTAACAATACCTCAGTATTTGCAATCCTCCCTAAGACTCTTTATCTAAAGAAAAACTGGAAACTTTTTAAGCATGGTAAGTTCTTTGGGGCAGGGACAGTCTTTTGCCTTGTTTGTTCAGTGACTAACATGAGGGGACCCCAACCTGGCTAAGGTGTCTTAAGTGCTACAGTAATATAAATGTTGAATTCTGTCAAATTATCTGAAAATAATGGCCACTGTATAATGCCCAGCAGTCAGAGTGTGGTTCTGCTCTGAAAAGCAGTTGTGAAAATGATGTTGTGGAGCTCCTTGTTTGTCTCTCAGTGGCTTCCTCGGACAGAAGGGTGAGCAAGGCTGGCTGGAATTGAGAACACTATATATAGCCCCGATATTGCTCAAGTGCCTCTCTTTTGGATGAAATCAAGAATGGTGCTGCTGGTCAATTGATGATGATGCTATGCCCAACCCTGCTGAGTGGACTACCATAGCAAGACTTATGGGGAGTGCATGTGAGGAAACAGGAAATCCTGAAGGAACACTTAGAAGATAACATTTTATCCTTTGTCACTTGAGCTTACTGAATGGATTCAGTTGTCCTCATCCACAACTATTTCACATTTGGGGATAATTTATACCTTCAAGTCAGCGGCACTGCTATGGATACCCGCATGGCCCCACAGTATGCCAACATCTTTATGGCTGACTTAGAACAATGCTTCCTTAGCTCTCGTCCCCTAATGCCCCTACTCTACTTGTGCTACATTGATGACATCTTCATCATCTGGACTCATGGAAAAGAAGCCCTCGAGGAATTCCACTGTGATTTTAACAATTTCCATCCCATCATCAACCTCAGCCCAGACCAATCCACACAAGCGGTCCATTTCCTAGACACTATGCTAATAAGCAATGGTCAAACAAACACCACCCTATACCGGAAACCCACTGATCGCTATACTTACCTACATGCTTCCAGCTTCTATCCAGGACATACCACACGATCCATTGTCTACAGCCAAGCTCTAAGATACAACCGTATTTGCTCCAATCCCTCAGAAAGAGATAAACACCTACAAGATCTCTATCAAGCGTTCTTAAAACTACAATACCCACCTGCTGAAGTGAAAAAACAGATTGACAGAGCCAGAAGAGTACCCAGAAGCCACCTACTACAGGACAGGCCCAACAAAGAAAATAACAGAATGCCACTAGCCATCATCTACAGCCCCCAACTAAAACCCCTCCAGCGCATCATCAGAGATCTACAACCTACCCTTAAAGATGATCCCTCACTCTCACAGTTCTTGGGAGACAGGCCAGTCCTTGCTTATAGACAGCCTCCCAACCAGAAGCAAACACTCACCAGCAACCGCACACCATACAACATAAACACTAACTCAGGAACCTATCCTTGCAACAAAGCCCAATGCTAGCTCTGTCCACATATCTATTCAAGTGACACAATCATAGGACCTAATCACATCAGCCACGCCATCAGGGGCTCGTTCACCTGCACATCTACCAACATGATATATGCCATCATGTGCCAGCAATGCCCCTCTGCAATGTACATTGGCCAAACCGGACAGTCTCTATGCAAAAGGATAAATGGACATAAATCTGACGTCAGGAATCATAACATTCAAAAACCAGTGGGAGAACACTTCAACCTCTCTAACCACTCAGTGACCGACTTGCAGGTGGCAATTTTGCAACAAAAAAAAACTTCAAAAACAGACTCCAAAGAGACTGCTGAACTCGAATTAATATGCAAATTAGATACAATTAACTCAGGCTTAAACAGAGACTGGGAATGGTTGGGTCATTACACTAATTGAATCTATTTCCCTATGTTAAGTTCTCCTCACACTTTCTATGGGTCATCTTAATTATCACTTCAAAAGTTTTTTTTTTCCTCCTGCTAATGATAGCTCATCTCAATTGATTAGACTCTTTCTGTTGGTATGCATACTTCCACCTTTTCATGTTCTCTGTATGTATGAATATCTCCTGTCTGTGTGTTCCATTCTATGCATCCGAAGAAGTAAGCTGTAGCTTATGAAAGCTCATGCTGAAATAAATTTGTTAGACTCTAAGGTGCCACAAGTACTCCTGTTCTTTTTGTGGATACAGACTAACACAGTTGCTACTCTGAAACCTGAATGGATTTTGAGAGTCTGAAAATACTGATTACCTGGATGGTACTGGCTGTAGCCAGCAGTATAGTATGTGCCCAGATATGTTGTCAGATGCATCCAGTGCCATGGAAATCCTGCCATCGGAGGCTGAAATGACACACATTGAGCTGGTTCACTTCCCCAGTACATGTACCCCTGGGGGTTCACAGAGGTCTCTCAGGGGATACATCAACTCATCTAGATATTTGCCCAGTTTTACAACAGGCTACATGAAAAGCACTAGCAAAGTCAGTACAAACTAAAATTTCATACAAACAATGACTTGTTTATACTGCTCTATATACTATACACTGAAATGTAGGTACAATATTTATATTCCAACTGATTTATAATTATATGATAAAAATGAGAAAGTCAACAATTTTTCAGCAATAGTGCGGCTGTGAAACTTTTGGGTTTTTATGTCTGATTTTGTAAGCAAGTAGTTTTAATGTGAGGTGAAACTTGCGGGGAGGAGGGTATACAAGACAAATCAGACTCCTGAAAGTGGTACAGTCATCTGGGAAGCCACTGCACTTTACTGACAAAAACTTGTTAATGTTGCTTTCTTTTGGAGCAAAGTGCTTGCTGCGTTTGGTGCCATCTTGCTTTTGTAATGGATGACAATGTGTGCGCTCACTGGATTCTGAATCAGTGCCTCTCTTTCTGTTCAAACCACACCCCTTGTGCTCAATCTGCATGGGCTAATACACTCTTGGTGCACCGTGGCAGGCGCACTACTGCATGCACTCAAGGCATGCACTCTGCATACACACTAAGGATCAGTTTGTGTCTGGCTGCTGCATGGATGTTCAAAGTGCGGGTCTTCTCTGTCCTAGAGCAAAGCACCCTAGAGGATGGGGGAGATGAGACCATGGGAGCTAGCCAGGCAGCAGAAAGCAAACATGATGATGAAGTGGCTGTAGTTTCCCCCTGCCTAGGAACTTAGGGAAGAACTGTGCTTCCCTGAGGCATAATCCCTCTCAGAAGCCCCCTTGATTCAGTGCATGCCCCTACTTGTTCCAAACCAGAGCAGCCTCTAACTGTCATGACTGATCCCTGCATTTTGCACTCTCTGTTTCATTTCCCTGATCTATGCACCTCCCTAGCCACTAAGAGGATTTAGCCCCAGGTATCGTGTCCTTCAAATGGCAAGGAACCAAATAAATAAATAAATCATGAGCACTGATTTCTGCTCCTGGTTGGTTTTAGTAATTTGCTAGATTTCCTTGTAATTGCTCCTAATTATTCACTGCATTAGGCTGAAGCGCTGCAGTTATACATCTTCAGTGAAAGTGAGATCTGGATACAATACGCCTAAATGTCTCCAGTGGCACAAGCTGCAGCATGTTTCCACTATGAGGAGAAACATGACAGACACTCCCAGCACAGGACACTTCTAATGTGACAGAAAGAAAAAAACCGAAACAAAAAGGAGAAATGGTGCCAATTTTATAAGTTGATTTAAAGGGCAAGTATATGCACTTTGCTCACAAGCAAAAATATTTATCCAGTCATCATTTTCAGGCAGTTTATCATACAAGTCTAAATTATATATGGGTTTTCCACCAATGCCTGCTAATCAGCTTGACAGGAAATCCCCTGTACTGCAGCAGTGGAAAGGACACGTCAAGAGTGACTTCACTTAAAAAGTAGCTTAGAATGAAGCAGTAGTAGAGAATCTGGTCCATTTTCAGACATAACACAAAACTTTAAGAACCTGACCCTATAACTCTTATCACATAGCTGGTACCACTGAAGCAAGTGAAACTATATGAGTTTGTAAAGGTTACCAGGACAGGGTCCTAAGTTTTATTTGGCACCTAAGCTGGAATTTTCAAGAGTGTAATAGAGTTACACACTCAGTTCCCATTGAAATTAAATGGATTTTGGACATTTAACTTCCTTAGACTGCTTTGAAAACCCCAGCCAGAGATGGTGGATTCCAGATAGAGATAGATGAATTATGTTAGTAAGCACACAACATATTATATAATAATAGAGAAGAAAAATTTGGATGACTGCCTTGAGAAAGGGACTGCAAGTCAGGACACCTAGGTTCTATTATCAACTCTGCCACTGACTAACTTCTTGGGAAAGAAGTTACCTTCTCTACACCTCAGTTTCCCTGTCTGTATAATGGAGATATTAGTACTTCTCTATCTCACGTTGGGGTTGTAAGACTCAGTGAATATTGATATTTGGCTCTATCGGTGAAAGACACTGTTTAACACAAGTTATTTTATCAATAATACAATCTGCCTTTTCTTATGAAGTAGGCAGGGGCGGCTCCAGGTACCAGTGCAGCAAGCGCATGCCTGGGGCAGCAAGCCGCGGGGGATGGCCTGCCAGTCCCTGAGAGGGCAGCAGTCAGGCAGCCTTCGGCGGCATGCCTGCGGGTGGTCCTCCAGTCCCGCGGCTTCGGCAGCAATTCAGACTTCCCGCAGAAATGCTGCTGAATCCGCATTAGCGGTGGCCACCTGCAGGCATGCCACCAAAGGCCGCCTGACTGCCATGCTTGGGGCGGCAAAAAATATAGAGCCGCCCCTGGAAGTAGGAATGGTAATTCATGAAGTGAAGTATTTGAGAATACAGTTCTGAGCACATGCTATATAAGTTTCTCTTCCTGGATATATTCTGACATATTATTGAGCAGTGCTAAGTAGTGAAAACAGCATGAAAATCAACTTCATCAATTTTCCATAGAGCTTGGACAGGATGCCACTGTGGAGATTTCTCTACCAGTGCAACTTTGCTATGGAGAGTATCAGCTTCACTAGGAGCCTGCAAAACAGAGTTGAATGTTGTATGAAAACAAACAGCAGGGAATCCTGAATGGTTTACAGAGAAGCTAGAGTACAACCACAGGACAGCATCTTTTTACCTCGCACTGTGCAATGTTGCAATTGACTGGGTGATGCAGCAGCAGAAATCAATTGAACACTCTAATGAGGGCTTCAGATGGGAACGAAGGGAAATAAGTGAGAGACTATCTAGCTGATATAGCACTGCTGTCTGAAAATGTGATAGGAATGCAAGAAATGACTAGCCAGGGTGTCAGTTAGCTACGGTGTCTGTTCATTTTGGCCTCACCATTACCACAGCAATAAGAGCCGGGGTAATCAGAGGCAGCATTTCAGAGAGTAGAGGGGAGACGTGCAAGACACTAGCTGAATGAGACGGATGGTTTTACCTAAGTGGGAAGCTGTCTCAATGCACTGAAGATTGCAAAATTGGCCAAGGCCTAACCAGAAAAGTTTCTGGGTGAGGCAGAAGGGATGACCAGATCAGTACCTCACCCAGAAGTAAAAAGGGTAGGAAGCCAGTGCTCCAAGGTAAAGTATCTTCTATATCATATCTATCCCATGCACTAGCTACTACAGAAAGTTCAAGCTTAGAGCTCAGTACACCTGCAACCCATTCCACCATGGGAGGCAGAGAGAAAATACATCTGTAGCCTTGTCTATACCACTACCAGCATTATAATCTATATTCCTATTACCTCTGCACTGAATAGGCTTAAGTCTCACAGTGCTTTTAATGCTGGTGGCAGTCGACTGGCCATCTACACTAGATCTCCCTGTGTTGGTAACTGAAAAGCTGAACTGGTGATAGCAAAAGTGGGAAATATTTGCAAATTTTCCCTGGTGTAGATAAGGGATGTGCATTACTAATGACTCATCAATGTGGTTTTGAATGGACTAAAATCTTAGACATGGGCTGAATTTAAAGGCATCCAACTACTTGGGGCATAGCCTGAGTTTTCAGAGTCCAGGCATCCTCTTTTGGTGCTTTCATTTGGCTACAAGAAGAAATCCATTCCCTCCTGCTGGCTTTGCCACTTCTTCAGCAGCATCTTTTCTGCTGGCACATTGCCACAAAACAGGAAAGACTCAAACATCAGCCCCCCAGGAACAACAGCAGCAAAGAGAGAGGGCAGAAAGAAGGAAAGAGGAAAGAATTACAATGTTACCTGCCCTCCAGCGAGTTTTATAAGCAGTGGGCTCCAAATAGCCCTGGCACAGTGACCTCATGTGAGGCAGCCAATATGCCACTCCCCATTGTATTTTCCTGGTGCTATTTTTTTTTCTAAAGATAGATAGTTATGAATAGGAGCAGCTGGGAACCAGTGATTAAAAGCAAGAGGCTGAGAGGCAGAAGACCTGTTTTCTTTTCATCACATTGTCACAGGTATTTGATCTCAGACAAGTCATTTAAAACTTTTTCATGCCATGGTTCCCTCATTCTTATAATTGGGCTCTGGCTAATAATACAAATCACGAGTACTACTCACTCCCAGAAGAGGAGAAATGTTGAGAAGCAACTGTTGACTCAGTAACATACCTTAAAGCATTGAGCATTCTACCAGACAAGTCATCAGTTCAGTCTCCTAATAGTCATAGGTTTTAATACTAGCCTCAATGAAGTCAAAGGCAAAACTCCCATTCACTTCAATGGGGCCAGGATTTCACCCATGAAGTGACTTTTTCTTTCCTATCTAAGATATTTTATAAGTCCTGACTCTGGAGCCCTACCCTACCCCCAAATCTCAGAAATTCCTTGCTGACTCCACAATTGCAGGCTTATCCCTCACCCATCTTCACCTTTTCATATCTGACTTCCAGCAGCTGTGGCTTTTCCTCTTCATATGTATTCATGGGAGCGAAGTTTGTTAGCAAGCGGATTTTTCGGGCAAACTTTCACATTTCTAAACCTGCTATAATATCACATCACTTCTGCCACAATGCACCACATACGTGCTAACTAAGTAAAACAAAACAAAACAAAATTAGGAAGTCAAGTGTGCAGCAGAAGGAGATTTCCAGCTTACATGGCATTAGATCTTTGAAGTACACTCAATCTGGAATCAATTCAGGAAATTACAGATACAGGTTATCAGCTCTTGTTTATTCACAATGATGAGAAGAACTTAATTAATATAATACATATTGGTCAATTCTTTGCTTTTAAACCTTACCTTTTGCACATCAGCCAATCAATATGTATTTTAATCTTCTCCCCTTTTTTAGAAATGGTTTAAAAGTCTCACAGAACCAAGTAGCAGACTTCATGATCATTAATTGCTATTATTAGCCCTTTCATTTTCTGAACATCAGCAGTTTCTATAAATTCCACTTTTATCCATGTGTTAAATTATCCATTCTTGTTCACCACTTACTTCTAGAGTGTCTTTCTAAGAAGTGTAGAGACATCCCATTTAGCCAATAATGTGAAGATAATTTTTTTAAAACGTCCCTGTTGTTCTTTTACTTCTTTGACTTTGAAAAGGAAAGGAGATAAATACAATACTAATTCTTAACTACCCAAAGGATTCTATTCCCAGAAAAAAAAAACTTCTTTAAGGTGTCTTTAAGCTTGTGAAGATGTATCAAATGTCTCTGCTATCAACCTTATTAGCAAAAATGTTTAAAAGCCAGGAAATTCTAAATGATAGAAATCTACCAAAAAACATATGTTTGAAAGTCTGAAACTCAGAATTAATAGTCTGCAAATAGCCCTAGATCTGCCAGCCTATTCCTACATATGTGGCATAGGTTGTTGCTCATGTACTTCAGCTAAATATTTCCACTTCGTCCTTTGTATTAAATTAAACGTGCAAGGTCATAGGTACAGCTAGGGAAACGATTCCTGGTGAATCATTTATTTGGCTAATTTAGTGCCTCTTTATATTCACAAATTATCTGCAAACAGGTTAAAGATGCTGCAGATTTGTTTGCTGTTCATAATTGTTTGATTAATCATTTGTTAAAATTTTAGCTCCTGGCTTTTTTGAAAACTGTTTGCTGCAACTATTAATTTTCTTACTTGATGCCTGCGGTTTGGCATTTGAGCCACAGGACTGCTGACAGTCCCATGGTATTGTTACAGTTCCCCAAATGGATGAGCTAATCTTTATAAATCAGGAGCAGTGCCTAAAATCCTTTAAAGTCTTTGATTCCCTCAGGGAGAATAATCACTCTAGGGAGAGACTGATGGAATTTCAGGACATTTCAATCCCTTCCATGTCCACTTTTCCAAAAGAAAGAGCATTATATTTGGCTATGCATGTAGACTTCATATTTTAAAATCTCTTGATTCCCTTTATAATTTCTTATTTGACTGATTGTCATACCTCTAGCATCACATACTGAATACCAGAGGCTCTAAACTGTGGTCTGCGGACCGAGCTCCATTCAGGTGGTCTGTGGATAGTTCCCTCTAAGGTGCACGGCTGGGCGAAGCACATGAGAGAATGAAGGGCCACCCACCTAATTAGTGGAGTCGTGCAGGCGTGGCTCCACTAATTGGGTGCTTGGACCCTGGAGAAAATGCACTTGTAAAGTGAGGTGGTGGCCTTGGGGGGAATAGAGGGTGGATGGGAGGAGAAGTAGGGTGAGAATAGAGGGTGGGGGGGAATTTGGGATGTGCAGGTGTCATAAACAGATAAGTAAGAGTTAATAGAACAGAAGTACTTCATATCTCTTTTGCCTGTAAAGGGTTAACAAGTTCAGTGAGCCTGGCTGTCACCTGACCAGAGGACCAATCAGGGGACAAGATACTTTCAAATCTTGAAGGAGAGAAATTTTTGTGTGTGCTGTTAGAATTTGGTGGTTGTTCTGTCTGGCTTCTGAGAGTGACCAGACGTGCAACCAGGTTTCTCCCCAATCTCCCTGATACAGGTTCTTATAGATTAAAAATAGTAAGTACTAGGTGATAAGGCGAGTTAGCTTTATGTTTGTTTTCTTTATTTGCAAATGTGTATTTGGCTGGAAGGAGTTTAAATTTGTATTTTGCTGAAAGGATTTTAATTTGTACTTGTATACTTAGGCTGGGAGGGTATTCCCAGTGTCTATAGCTGAAAGACCCTGTACCTATTCCATTTTAAATTTACAAAGATAAAGAAAGAAAAAACAGTAAAAATTAATTAAAAGCTTTCCTTGTTTAAGAACCTGATTGTTTTTTTATTCTGGTGAGACCCCAGGGGGCTGGGTCTGAATCCACCAGGGAATTGGTGGGGAGAAAGGAGGGAAGGGGGAGAGAAAGGTTAATTTTCTCTCTATGTTAGGATTACTTTCTCTCTCAGGGAGAGTCTGGGAGGGGGGAAGGTAAATTTTCCTCTCTGTTTTAAGATTCAAGGAGTTTGAATCACAGTGATCTTCCAGGGTAACCCAGGGAGGGGAAGCCTGGGAGAGGCAACGGTGAGGGAAAGGGTTTACTTTTCTTGCTTGTGTTAAGATCCAGAGGGTCTGGGTCTTGGGGGTCCCTGGGCAAGGTTTTGGGGGGACCAGAGTGTACCAGGCACTGAATTCCTGGTTGGTGGCAGCGCTACAAGTACTAAGCTGGTAATTGAGCTTAGAGGAATTCATGCTGGTACCCCATCTTTTGGATGCTAAGGTTCAGAGTGGGGAATTATACCATGACAGCAGGGCTGTGGTGGCCAGAGAAAGAGGCAACTTTCCCCAGCTCCAGAGCTGCAGGTGCCGGCGAGAGATGGCCCTCCTTCCCAGACCCAGCTTGAGGGCTGCCATGGCAGGGGAGAGAGGGAGAGAGCCCCCCTCCTTCCCAGCCCAGCTAGGTTGCTGCCATGGCAAGGGAGAGTCCCCTCTTTCCCAGCCCCAGTTCGGGGGCTGCCATGACGGGGGAGATAGGGCACATCCATCGCATTATAAAGGTAAGACTACTGCTATTAAAATATGAGCTGTTTACTTTTATTTGTAGAACAAAAAGAGTTTAAATTATAAAGATTTTTTTTATAAAACACTTTTATCCAAAGTGCTTTACATTAGTTAGCTAGCAGTACGAACAACATTTGGAAAGATCATTAAGTGGTCCACTGAGACCCTCAGCAATTTTCAAGTGGTCTGTAAAAAAAAAGTTTGAGAACCTCTGCTGTATACAATGCTCTGTCAACTCCATGAATTGAATTTATTATTTCCATTTTTCTACCACTTTCACTTCAATCTAAACACCCATTTTTTCAATTTCTGGTTCATATGCAAATTGTATATTTTATTTATTTTTTAAAAAAAATTAATGTGTAATGATGGAGGAGTAATGATATCTTCTGAGGAAGAACATAAATCTTTTCAGCTAGGTACTTCACAATATCAACAAATAGACCAAGTGAGTTTAGACAAGTTACCAAAAGTTCATCCAATCTGAAATTCTATTACAACATTATCAGACAGCTGTTTGAAGTAAATGGGTTTACAGTGAGGTAACTAAGAGTAAAATTTGGCCAAACAAATGCAACTTGGATCTTGTAGCTGAAACCCAGCTAAGAGTTTAAATGTCAAATGAGGCAGCTCAGGTGGAAAAATATATTAAAAGATTACTTAGATTTGATTTACTATATGCCAGTGAGAACATGAACCATTACGGAATAAGGTCTATGATACGTTTTGGCACACTCCTCACAGGATATTTCAACCTCTCCTCTGGGATAGGATCGGTTTGGAGAATGTGGAAGGATTCATACATTGGAACTATTTTCTCTCTTTCTCTCTTCTCACTAAAGTAATGTTCATTTTGGAATAGAGGGAGGAGAAAAAATGAAGAGTGAGGGGAAAGGAAGAGGAAGCAGAGGCAAAGGCCTGAGAATGAAAAGAGGAGAGATGTGGAGAGGGAGAGAAAGGAATGGAGCAGATAGGAAGAAAAGGAGAAGTGGGAAACTAAACAGATAACAGAGGATAAGGAAAGCAGCATGAAAATTTGGCAGACATTTCTGTGAACACTTTCTTGAGGAGAATGGCCCAAATTCTAGTGTCAGTTACACCACAGTTGAACCAGAGTTACTCCATTCATCTCAGCTTGGTGGCACCAAGATTTTCAACTAGCCTTCCTGAGTTATCTAAAGAGACGCCCAGGATATGTCTATAACATTCGCCATCTCTAAATTGGATTTCAAGTGCCCAAATGTTTTAATGAACATGAAAGATAAGTAGTAGCTGCTCAAAGAAATAAGTTTGTATTCTACTAGTTCATGTGGTGAACTATAACTACTGTGAACTTTTTGAGAGGTTCTCACAGACTCAGACATAGGTAGGACCCATTTCAGTTATTAAAAGAATCTAAGTCTTTTTGTTCAGCGCCAAAAGGAGAAACTCCTCCCTTTCAAATTATAAATCTTTATAGTGCAATTCTTTCTGGCTAGGAGGAGGACTTCAGACACTTTTTCAAATAACCCCAACTGTTTAATCCATACCCTTTGGGAAGTCATGCTGTGTGTGTACGTGAGAGAGAAACAGCTTTTTTGAAATAGGAAGAATCTTCTGGTTCTGCTCGGCCCACTGTAAAACTAGTTGTCTCTGCGAGTGAAAGGGACCTAATTTTCCTTTTGAAGAGAATGGCATTACATGGCTCATGAAGCTTTATCCTTTCACAGCCTGGTCAGGACCTTTCATCCACAGGGGACTGTTGGAGAAAGATGCACACAAATTCCTACTGCAAAATAAATGGAGAGTGCATCAGTTAACATGTCACGGTCCACACACCCAAAGGGAGAACAAAAGGTTTAAACCTCAAATATGAATAGTTGGACCAATTGTTTGCACACTGTATTATGGTACTATAAAACTTAAACTGACGAGGTCTTTTATGAAATATTGTAATGTTCTGAACTGGATGGTTATTTGGAGCTGTGCATAAAGATGGTGGTTGTGAATCTATGTATTTATGTATATGGAAAACTGGGCCCATAACCTGTATACCACACAGCAGGGAGGGACACATCCCCAAACAGCTACATGAAACTAGCTTCAAGTAACACCCCACTGTCCAGCAGGAAAAGATAATGGTGGACCATTAAAGTTAATGGAAAGACATTGTGACATCCCAGCTCTCCAGTCAAAAGGTTTCCACACTTTGTATAAACATGAGTCAATATAGACTAAGGCGGGGGCAGGGGGAGAGAAAAAAGCCTTTTAAAAGCAGGCTTGTGTCTGAAGTTTTGCATCCAGAAACTGAGGGACAGCTATTGGCGGTGGCTGTCTGTGAAACACTGGGTCCCTCCTATGGCTAGGGGTAAGTTGGGAAACCGATCAAAGGCAATAAGTGACTTGTATTAGGCCTGGTCTACACTACGCGTTTAAACTGATTTTAGCAGCGTTAAACCGATTTAATGCCACACCTGTCCACACAATGAGGCCCTTTATATTGATATAAAGGGCTCTTTAAATTGGTTTCTGTACTCCTCCCCGACAAGAGGAGTAGCACTAAAATTGGTATTACCATATCGGATTAGGGTTAGTGTGGCCGCAAATCGACAGTATTGGCCTCCGGGCAATATCCCACAATGCACCACTGTGACCGCTCTGGACAGCAATTTGAACTTGGATGCACTGGCCAGGTAGACAGGAAAAGCCCCGCGAACTTTTGAATTTCATTTCCTGTTTGGCCAGTGTGGAGAGCTCACCAGCACAGGTGACCACGCAGAGTTCATCAGCACAGGTAACAATGCAGTCTCCTGAGAATAGAAAAAGAGCTCCAGCATGGACCACACGGGAGGTACTGGATCTGATCGCTGTATGGGAAGAGGATTCCGTTCTAACAGAACTCCGTTCCAAAAGATGAAACGAAAAAATATTTGAAAAAATTTCCAAGGCTATGATGGAAAAAGGCCACACCAGGGACTCAGTGCAGTGCAGAGTGAAAGTTAAGGAGCTCAGACAAGCCTACCAGAAACCAAAGAAGCAAATGGAAGGTCCGGATCAGGGCCGAAAACATGCTGCTTCTACGCTGAGCTGCATGCAATTTTAGGGGGCTGCGCCACCACTACCCCACCCTTGTCCGTGGATTCCGAGGTGGGGGTTATAATCTCAATCATGGCTGAGGATTCTGCGGAGGGGGAAGATGAGGAGGAGGAGGAAGAGGAGGACGACCTTGCAGTGAGCACACAGCACTCCGTTAGCCCCAACAGCCAGGAGCTTTTTCTGACCCAGATGGAATTACCAGCCCTCCCAAGCCACTAGCCCAGACAGTGAAGCCATGGAAGCGACCTCTGGTGAGTGTACCTTTGTAAATATAAATTCAGGTTTAAAAGCGAGCGTTTTTTAATGATTGATTTGCCCTGAGGGCTTGGCATGCATTCACGGCCAGCAAAGTTACTGGAAAAGTTTGTTAACATGTCTGGGGATGGAGCGGAAATCCTCCAGGGACATCTCCATGAAGCGCTCCTGGAGGTACTCCAAAAGCCTTTGCAGAAGGTTTCTGGGCAAGGCAGCCTTGTTCCATCCACCATGGTAGGACACTTTACCACACCATGCATGTAGCAAGTAATCGGGTATCACTGCATGACAAAGCATAGCTGCGTATGGTCCCGGTGATTGCTGGTATTCAAGAAACATCCGTTCTTTATCTCGCTCTGTTATCCTCAGCAGAGTGATATCGTTCATGGTAACCTGGTTGAAATTCAGGAATTTAATTAAAGGGACAGAGATGGCCATTTTCCTACTGGGCTGTTTGCCTGTTGCTTAAAAGAAATTCTTCCTTGCACATAGCCAAGCGGGGGGGGGGGGAGGAGGGGAATAGCGCTGAGCTTTTTCGCGTTTGGCTAGCAGGGATCTTCCCAGGTACCAGCCACACGGTGGGTGGGGGGGAAAGGGGGGTGATTAGCAGTGATCTTCCATGATACCAGCCATGCGGTGGGGGTAGAGGTAAAGCGATCATCCTAGACAATTGGATGGGGGGCGGCTGGCTTCTGCTGCTGCATGTTAACAGGAAAGAAGCATCACTGAATGGGATTTGTTTGGTATTTGGGAAAGGAGGGCACTGTGTATATGAACGCTGCAGAAGCCAAAAGACAATGGCTTACCATGGCCGCATGCAATCTGAATTCTGATGCCCGGATTTGCGTCTGTGAGATCTGTAACACCAGAGCCGCAGGCACTCAATATTAAGATGCAAAGTGCGACCTTGTAGTGAAATCACATGTGCTATGTAAGGTGAATAGTGTTGTTCACTGTGAAAGAGTATAACCATTGTTCTGTAAAATGTATCTTTTTAAATACTTCTCTCCCTTTTTTCCCTCCCTCATGCAGCTGCACATTTTTCAAGCCTCCCTACTCCATCCCGAAGGCTATCTCAGATAAGGCAGAGGAAAAAGAAGACGCGAGACGAAATGTTATCAGAAATCATGGAAGTAACCCGCAATGAAAGAGCTCATCTGAATGAGTGGAAGGACGTGGTATCAAATTACAGGAAAGATGCCAGTGAACGTGAGGACAGGAGGGACCAATGTGAGGATAGGAGGGACCAACGTGAGGATAGGAGAGATGCTTGAGATGAGAGGTGGTGGCAGGAAGATCAGAGGTGTAGGCAGGAAGATCAGCGGTGGCGGGATGCAACACTGGGGCTGCTGCATCATCAAACTGATATCCTCCGACGTCTGGTGGAGCTTCAGGAAGAGCAGCGGGGTCACAGAGTGCCGCTGCAGCCCCTGTGTAACCACCTCCACCACTCATCATGTTCCATATCTTCTTCACCCAGACGTGCAAGAATGCGTGGGGGAAGGCTTCATGCACCCACCCACTCCACCCCTCTGGACAGTCCAACCGAAAGGCTGTCATTACATTGAAATGTTTTTAGTGGCCTTTTCCTTCC
The DNA here is from genome assembly GCF_025201925.1 of Gopherus flavomarginatus. Classification (NCBI taxonomy): domain Eukaryota; kingdom Metazoa; phylum Chordata; order Testudines; family Testudinidae; genus Gopherus; species Gopherus flavomarginatus. The sequence continues at coordinate 107,633,220 of NC_066619.1, forward strand.
CTCCTATCCTCCTCCCAAACCACACCCGGGATACCTTGTCAGTTCTCTCCCTCTTTTTATAATGACTTTTTAATAAAGAATACATGATTTTTAAACAATAGTGACTTTATTTCCTTAAGCAAGCTGTAATCAAAGGGGGAGGGTGGGTTGCTTACAGGGGATGAGTCACTCAAAGGGGGGGAGCTCATGAAGGGGAAACAAACATAGCAGTCACACCGTACTCTGGCCCATGATGAAACTCGTTTTCAAAGCTTCTCTGATGCGCACCGCTTCGTGGTGTGCTCTTCTAATTGCCCTGGTGTCTGTCTGTGCGTAATCAGCGGCCAGGTGATTTGTCTCAGCCTCCCACCTCACCATAAAAGTCTCCCCCTTACTCTCACAGAGATTGTGGAGCACGCAGCAAGCAGCAATAACAAAGAGGACATTGGTTTGGCTGAGTCTGAGCGACTGAGTAATGTGCACCAGCATGCCTTTAAATGGCCAAATGCACATTCTACCACCATTCTGCACTGCTTGTAGTTGAACAGCTCCTGACCACTGTCCAGGTTGCCTGTGTATGGCTTCATGAGCCATGGCATCAAGGGGTAGGCTGGGTCACCCAGGATAACTACAGGCTGATAATCCCCAACTGTTATTTTCTGGTCTGGGAAATAATTCCCTTGCTGCAGCAGTTTAAACAGAGCAGTGCTTCTGAAGACGCGAGCGTCATGAACCCTTCCTGGCCACCCCACGTGGATGTTGGTGAAACGTCCCTTGTGATCCACCAGTGCTTGCAGCACCATTGAAAAGTACCTCTTGTGGTTTATGTACTGGGTGCCCTGGTGCTCCGGTGCCAAGATAGGGATATGAGTTGCATCTATCGCCCCCCCCCCACAGTTAGGGAATCCCATTGCAGCAAAGCCATCCACTATAACCTTTCGTAGCAGCAGCTTAATGATTGCTTTGGCTACTTGCATCTCAGCAGCCCCCACAGTAGATTTTCCCTCTCCAAATTGATTCCCGACTGACCAGCAGCTGTCTGGCGTTGCAAGCTTCCAGAGGGCTATTGCCACTCGCTTCTCCACTGTGAGGGCTGCTCTCATCTTGGTATTCTGGCGTTTCAGGCCAGGGGAAAGCAAGTCACAAAGTTCCATGAAAGTGCCCTTACACATGTGAAAGTTTCGCAGCCACTGCGAATGGTCCCACACCTGCAAAACTATGCGGTCCCACCAGTCTGTGCTTGTTTCCCGGGCCCCAAATCGGCGTTCAATGGCTAGAACCTGTCCCATTACCAGCAGGACCTCCAAACTGCAGGGGCCCGCGGTTTGAGAGAATTCTGTGTCCATGTCCTCATCACTCTCGTTGCCGCTATACCGTAGCCGCCTCCTCCTCGCCTCCTCCTTGCAGGTCCCGGTTCAGCATAGACTGCACGAGAATGCGCGAGGTGTTTACAACGTCCACAGTTGCGGTCTTGATCTGAGCAGGGTCCATGCTTGCTGTGCTATGGCGTTTGCACAGTTCACCCAGGAAAAAAAGGCGCGAAACGGTTGTCTGCTGCTTTCACGGAGGGAGGGGTGAGGCTGTACCCAGAACCACCCGCGACAATGATTTTTGCCCCATCAGGCACTGGGCTCTCAACCCAGAATTCCAAGGGGCAGGGGAGACTGTGGGAACTATGGGATAGCTACGGGATAGCTACCCACAGTGCGACACTCCAGAAATCGATGCTAGCCTCGGACCATGGACGCACACCGCCGAATTAATGTGGTTAGTGTGGCCGCGTGCACTCGACTTTACACGATCTGTTTTATAAAACCGGTTTATGTTAAATCGGAATAATCCCACAGTGTAGACGTACCTTTAGATAACGGATTTTATCCAATATAGAAGTGTAATGCCTGAGGTTGAATCTTTATGTTTATTTTTTGTGTAACTTGTATCTGTTTGCTTTCCCTTACTACTTCATCTTGGAATCTGTCGCTTTTCTATTTACTAAGCCTTTTGTTTATTTTAAACCCAAGCAGGTCTCTGTTGTGCAAACTTCGTGGCGTGTAGGAACCAAAGTGAGCTGATGGGGCGGGGGCTGGTCTCCTGCCTTTGGGGTGCCAAACCAGAGGGACAAAGGCTGTGTGTCTGATAGTTAAGAACTGAGAAGGATGGATTTGGGAATACTCTGGACTGGAAGGGCTACTGATGTCATCCTGCAAGGAGTAACTAGTCTGGGGGAAGCCAGGGTCATAACTTTGCAGGGTGATAACCTTGTAAACAGGCTACTGGTGTCTGGGGTCTGAACCAAAACTGCACAACATTACAGGGCTGGTGGTGACAAAACCCCTTACTGGTCTGGGTGATCTCCAAGCATCACACTTGGTAATGAATTTTTACATAAGTAGAAAACTGGAAGCTTTTGATCGTAATTGATAGCAAACAGATCTAAAATCAGATCAGTCAGGGCATTCTCCCTTAGGTTTTAAGAAATTTGTTTAGAATTCTAGCAGATCTAACATCCCATTACTAGTAATAAAGTTTATCAATTTCCCTATCTTTTCCAGTGCTCTGATCAGCCAATCATTCAGGTGCAGAAGTGCAAGCCCAAATGACATAAATACTCCAGAAATACTTGATGGAGACTTTTGATGTAGTCACTATTGTGCACAGGAATGTTTTACACTAGAGACAATTTGCATTTTCAACGAAACCAGAATGCATTCACTGACTGCAGAGCATTCAATAATAATAATAATAATAATGATGACGTTAATCTTTTCAGACATATACCTTTTCATCTGAGGATCTCAAAAAGTGCTTTGGAAAACTGGATAAATTATTCCCATTTGATTAGGTTTTTTGCATTTAGTAGTTTGCAGGAGAGTGTACTAGAGAATATCATTCTTGAGGGGTTTTCTTTTGGTAGGAATACATTATTTCTAGGGCTGTCGATTAATCACAGTTAACTCACACGATTAACTCAAAAAATTAATCATGATTAATCCTATTTTTAATCGCACTGTTAAACAATAGAATACCAATTGAAATGTATTAAACATTTTGGATGTTTTTCTGTATTATCATATATATTGTATTCTGTCTTGTAATTGAAATCAGTGTCTATTTTTTTTGTTACAAATATTTGCACTGTAAAAATGATAAAAGAAATAGTATTTTTCAATTCATCTCATACAGGGACTGTATTGCAATCTTTTTTTGTGACAGTGCAACTTACAAATGTAGATTTTTTTGTTACATAACTGCATTCAAAAACAAAAACATGTAAAACTTAGAGCTTACAAGTCCACTCAGTTCTACTTCTAGTTCAGCCAATCGCTAAGACAAACAAGTTTGTTTACAATTACAGGAGATCATGCTGCCTATTTCTTATTTACAAAATCATCAGAAAGTGAGAACGGGGGTTTGCAGCCAGCCTTGCAAGGTATTCTGCCGGTGGCAGAAATGGGAGTGGAACCCAGTTCTCTCAGCTCAGAATTCAGCACCTTATCTACTGGACAACACTATCCTCAGTTGGCCCAAATCTCAGCAGCAATGATGTCTTTTCTTCTCCAAAAGAAAGGCATTAGTCTGCAGAACTCATTTGATATCTACAGTTTAAAAGAGGCTAACCCAATTTAAAACATATTCACAGTACCTCAGCCATCCAGAGCAAACATTTAGAATAGCCTGTATGTGCCTTGTAGAAAAAGACTTCCATACATAGAATTTACATAGAAGTATCATGTCATTCCACACGGTCACATTGGTATGTGAAATGACAGCACTTTGCACTTTTACAATAACTTTCATTCAAGGATCTCAATGGCCTTTAGAAGAGTGAGGATTATTTATCCTCCATTTACTGAGGCAGAGAGGTTAAGACCAAAGTTTCAAACTTTGCTACCTAACTCCACAGGCAGATGGATTTTCAGAACTGCTGAGCACCTTCAACTCCCATTGCTCCAGTGGAAGTTCTGGGAGGCCAACATTTCTGAAAAATCAGGCCACTTATTAGCTAACTAACTTAAGACACCCATATTTGAAAATTTCAGCCTAAGGGACTTGCCCGAGGTCTCTCCGTGCAATAGTAACTGAACTAGGCAAAGACTCCAAGCTTCCCCAGTTCTAATTGCTAGACCATTCTTGACTCCCTCATTAGGTCTGGATGTTCATAGAGAGCTCATCTGTGAGCTACTTTATGTGCAGTTAGCCCTCTGCATAGGCCTGCTTGCATCACCAGTCTATATTTAATGCGGTGAGCAGCCTCAATGAGGTTCCTCATCGCCTCCTGTTTAGATGAGCAGGAAGTGGATGGAGCCTTGTTTCTCCCATCACATACACACCCAATATGCCGACCAGCAAAGCTGAGGTAGCATGGAGAGGAAGCATGCTGCACCAAGTACAGGGCTGGCATAGATTACTTCCACTCTGGAGCAAACGTGAGCCAAAAGACCAGATCAGAGATCTTGTCCCTGATCTGACCCTGTGCTCCTCAGGGCAACACAACTATGCACTTACTCTTGGTCAGGATTTGTGGCAAAGCCACAACTGAGCAACGAGTCAACATGCATCAGGTGACTGTCAAGCCTCTGCCAATCCAGCATAACATTTTCAAAAGTACCAAAGTGACTTAGGAGCCTGTCCCATTTTTTAAAAAGTGACCTAGGCACTAAGGAACCTGTCACATTGAAAGTCAAGGTGACTTAGGCCTGCAAGTGCCTAAATGATTTTAAAAATGGGACTCAGGCTCCTAAGGTTTTGAAAATTATACACAAAATTCCTAACGATTTTTCAGTAAGTGTCCAAATTGTGCAGTTCTCAGTACCTTTCGTAGCCATAGCAGCGTCCATTGCCATGTCATGTGAGTGTGTTATGGTAGATGAAAATAAGTTATGCATTGGAAGATGACAGCGAAAAGAAGACAAATTATTCTGTGTCTCCATTAAAAAAGCAGGATGAAAGGCCACAGGCATGACCTAAGGCAAATTTACAAAAGCTACAAGAAGGCGCTCCTATATCCAACCTGAATTCTAAGTTTGCTTTTCACTTTTCAAAGTTTATTTATTAATGTATCAACCACACTCCTCACTAAGTCTCTGAGTTAATGTACATATATAAAAACCCACCATTATCCTGTGAACTCCATCACCAGCTCAAAAGGCAGACTGAAAACACAGAGTCAAGAGCTATGTAGAAAGCACAGCCTACTCTATAGCTCCTCACAAAATATAGTGAAACTAGTTATCACTTAGACTGTATCAGATTCTTCTTCAAGTAGCATAAGACCATTTGCTTTCCTGCAGTATTGTTCTATAGAAGCACAATGTGTCAGTGGATGCTTCACCGAAGAGGACTCCCTGTCAACAATCATTGTTTCATTGGCATTAATGTGCAGTAAAAGACAATGAAGCATGACTCAATTAAACCACCAAATACTGCACTCAAATAACATTAACCCCTGACATTTTAAAACAACTGCAGGATTTTAGCTGCATGACACTCATTAAAGTCAGTTTTAAAAATGTATACCTCTAAGCATTTGACTTAAGCCCACATCAGCACATCAGTTCAGAGTGAAGACTAAAAGCAAGATTCACTTAGTGTTGCTCACATGTTGCAACACATACAAATATAATAATGTTTATGAGGTCAATCTACCATTATGGACCTTCACGTGCCAGTAAGAGGTAAGAAGAACAGAGTTTCAAACTTAACTCTGAATTTCTTTGCTTTGGAGTTTTCGGATTTGTAACTATTACATGAATGTAAGATTGGTGATTATAGCTGGATCTTTTTTTTATTTAACAATGTGCCATTGGCATATTATGAAATCAAGTAGTGCATTGGCCCTCAGTTTGTGCCAACAGAATCCTACAATGTTATAGAACTTTGTGCATTAATCATAATGGGCTGAGTCCTGCCAAGTGCCGAGCACTGCCCCTTCAATCCAGGAAAGCATTTGCTTAACTTTAAGCATGTGACTAGCCAGCATGAGTACTTGGCGGGATTCAGATGAATATGCATCCCCACACTTGTTTCTTTGATCCAAAGGCATGTGTTTTTAAAAGTATGCAATCCCTGTGCCTTGTCCTGCAAGTCTTCATTTGCATCAACATACACTACTCATGTTAGTAAGGTGTGGCAGGGTGGACTAGGTCCAGAGGCCCCCTTCATCACCCTGTCCCAGAAAAGAGCAGCGAGGAGTCCTCCAGGCAGCCTAGAGTGACTGCAGAGGAGGGGAGTTCAGTTGCAGTGTGGCAATTGAGGATGGACTGATGGAGCAGCAATACTGTAGGCAGCTCATTGTGGACAGGACTGAAGCCCAGGGAAGGCTGCTGAAGACTGGGTGCCTGGTGGGTGGGAAGGACAGCAGGACCAGCGGAAGGTCAGAGAGGGGGAAGGTTGAGCCCAGGGGACAGAGCACTGAACCTGTGCAGGCCAGTGTGGGTACCAATGGGCCCTGTTGGTCTGGTTGAAGACTGAGCCCGGGGAGGCCTGCTGAAACATCACCAGTTGTGGGTACAGAGATAGGCCCTGGCAGGGTGGTTGAAGAAGGCAGTGCCTCTGGAAGAAGCCTAAGAACTATGGCCCCATACCAAGGCCGTGATAAAAACTCGGGACTGTATACCCTGGAAGGGGGGACAGTGTATGCGGCTTGGCCGGAGGGCTGAGACGCTGAAGATTCACCAAGAGAACTATCAGCTGGGGGTGGGGGCGGGAGTGCTTGCGAGAGGTGGGTGCCACCCCCAGTATAAAAGCAAAAGCAGGCTCACAACCAATCAACCACTGGGGGCTGCCCATGAGTGGTGGATGTCACACCGTGAAAAGACTGATTGCAGGTATGTCAGCCAGAGAAAAGGGAGTGCCCATGAGAGGCGGGTGCTGACCCCATTACATAAGGGTTTGCAGGATCAGGCTTCCTCTGGTACTGCTTATTGTTAATTTGCAGTTGTAATAATCAAGGTATCACCATGGTTTTACCATGTATTGGTAAAAAACAATTGAAATGGCTGAATATTGTTTAAGAAATGATATAAAAACACTACATCTGAAGTATGTTATTTCTTGATTTATGATTTTTATTGGACTTCAAACAAACCACCCCCGGATCACAGACATAACAGAGCTACACAAATGCTGATGATGTAATACAGAAAATGCCAATTTCCTATTCCACGGAATTATAGAATAGCAAGGGGAAGGGGGAAATATACAAGCAGTGAATAAACAGTGGGAACATGAAAATTGTCTCCTATATCCAGATTCATCTCTCTTAGAATCACCTTCTTGAGAGCTACCTAATTCTAAAGAAATTTCTCCATAGCTTTTTATTTTCTTGTGCCATTTTATGTAATACAGCACTTGAAATAAAAAATGGTAGCCTAATGAACTTCAGAAACGTCACAGTGAACTACCAGTAAAGAACTGGTTTAAAGACTAGAGTAATAACACTTTTTAAAAAAATTGGGATCTTTGACTACAGTAGATAACACCGTATAAAACAGAATACTTCTTGAACCATGTTCCCCATGGTTCTGGATATTGCAAGCAGATCCATGTAGGACCCTGGAATCCATGGCAAAGTGCACTGAGTTCGACAGGACTCCATTCAGTTACAAGGATTCACTTGTGCAGATCCTGTTGCAGAGGTGGGATATTAAAAGGGTATTAGACAGATTCTTGTAAATAAAACTTCAGTTTTATATGGAAATATCACACAAAGGCTTCAACATTCAGAAGTAACTGTGCTCATAAAGTGCAAAAAATCTAGTACACCTGGCTTGTTTACAGCTAAATAACTGACGACTATGAAGCAATTTCATACTTTAAAAGTCAGATAAAATAATTTTCTGTGTACTAAGTTATACCACTAAACATAAAGGTTCATAAGGAAAACACTGACAGAATGTAAACTATAGGATAACAACATGATCAACTGCTGATATAAGTGATCAACCGCACAAACTGACCTAATTCATGAAGACGTTGCATATGACAATGTATTTCAATTTACTCAGGCAGGGATTTCAGAAAGTTTAGAGTTGAGAGTCCTTGAGACAAGAGAGTGACCTCAAGTTCACTATTTAAGGATCTGACTTGGTGAAGAGCTCCAAGGTCTTTTCCAGCATTGGAGAGAACTCCCATTATTAGTATATATCATCTTGATTAATAGTAAAGCCTGTGCTGAACTGGCAAGTGTAAATTTATAAATAAATAAGGGGAGGGGGTGTAAAAACCCAGAAAAAAAGATGGCATAGAAGCACTTGGGGGTAAATTGCATCTTTCTAGGGCAATACCTGCATACAACTACATGGACTGTGGAATTCTGTGAGATGAGCTTTGGTGAGTGTCCTTCAAATTGCTTTTTTATGGGCTGGGAGCAAATGGATCCTGGGGATATGCTGGGTAGGGAAATGTCAGCCCATCTGTGCTGCTCCTCCCCATAGGCACATGGCTGCTGCAGAAGCTATGCTGCCGTTAGCAGTCACCTGGATCCTTTGCAAAATGTGAGGGGTTAGAGCGCAGAAGATATTTCTGATTAGTTTCTTATACCATACCGATCATCATGCTACCTGTGCACATTGCCAGAGAACACACATACATAATGTACATTAACAATTTAAATGTTCCTTTCCATTGTGGGGGTGTAAATGATTACAATTTCAACAAGGACAATAATAAATGATCCTTATGTAAATTGTAATCAGAGTCCAGTTGCTTTGTGTGAAAATAAGTTCAAAGAAGCAAGCTTAGCATTTGAGACCTTCAACTGGGGAGTCTGGGGTCATTCTTTGTTCCTGTGGATGTAAGTTCCAAAGTGCTAAGAGCCAGCTCCAGGTAGACAGGTTCCAGTGTTCTCATGGAACAGAGCTACTGAGGGCAGTTAAGGTCCCAAGAATGAAGCAGTCCTTTTGAACATCTTGGGCCCAGATCTCAGAGGGCTTTGTAAGTAAGAATCAAGATCTCATACTTACTTCTCTGGCTCCCTTTAGAAAACTAGGTTAAGTGGCATATTACAAAGGTGATGTACAAAATGTGGCAGCACTTCTCCTGAGCAACATGGACTACCAGTAGCACAAGTAGCAGCCTTTTCCCAGGCTCCTGCTTTCAAGCCAAGGTTTATGGAGTTTTAATTATTTAATCTCTGGGTTGTTTTTTTCCAGCCAGTGTTATGTGAAGTCTAGCATCAGCGAGAAATACAGAAAGACTCCTATGCTACATCCTACTTCAATGATTTGGGAACAAGCATCCTCAACTGGAAGAAATATGAACAGTCATGAGAAGCACTTTAAAATGTTTCCCTGTGCATACTAGCATAACTTCATTCTTGCTTCAGCCAGCTACTCCTCACCCAGATTTCAGGAATAAATGGGCGGTGTTGGTGTTTGCATATGATGCGAACAATAAACAAGGGAGAAGTGTCATCTACATATTGCTAGCATTTGAGACCACACAGGCTCATAATCTCTCCTAGCAGTTTCATGTAAATAGCGAATCAAATAGTAGGAATGAAGCTTTTAGAGGAAAGTTGTGGTGGCAAACAAGCATTTATCCACCACTATCCCAGGCCATTTCTGACCTATATTCTGCCTACAATCAGCTTGAGATAGACCTAGGATATTGGCTATGGACGGACGTGCTTGAGCAATTTTTCCCCCCCTCTCACTGCCTCTAAATGCATGGAGTCCCAATACAGTGGGCTCCAAAGTGCTCCCAAAGAGGGGAAGAAGGGAATGCCATGGAGGCACTTTCTCTTTTTGAAACGCTCTTAGGTGAGATCTGCCCAAGCAGGATCTTCTCTGCTCCTTTATAATTTTTCACTTGGCCATGAAAGTTTGTTATAAACCTGAAAAGTAAAGCAGCAGCATTCTCCTGTTGATGATCCAGATTATTGATTATTGAGCCATTAATGAGTTTGTGTACCAAAGAGTATGCACAGTATACCTCAGACTGACATCTCTCAAATGGTACTATTTTTGAAAGTAAGCATACACATATAAACCACGTACACAAAAGATATAACAAATGCTCAGTGAAATGTATTATGTCACTCTACATGCAAGTATAAAAGACCTTTGACATTACATATGTGAGAAAAATGTACGGCATTTTCAATACTTTTACTAGGAATAGTCATTGTTAGGAAGGAGGGAAGCTGTCTTAGGAAGTAAATAGAAAAGTCTGTCTAAAGCGATCTAAGCCAAACACATCATAAAGAAAAGAGTATTTTTACTTTTTGTATCAGTACTTTTGAAAATAAAAATAGCTCAAATATTATATTTGTGTAGATCTACACCAAAATGCCCGCAGATACACATATAAATAAGGGACCTGAAAATCAAAAATACTTGAAAACTTGCTAGTAGGTTTCAAGGTTCTATAACCTAATATTGATAGTAGAGTTCTTGGTAGAAGGGAAAATGGGAATTTGCATGATTTTTCTTATAATGTATGTATTATGTATGCAAATATCTTCCAGGCAAAATAAAGAACATTTCAGTAGTCAGAATTCTTAGAATCAAATGTTACTTTTAACATAGCACAAGAAAGACAAATTCCACAATGTTATTTTTATAATGTATCACTGGTCCACAATAAGAAACAATCTAATATATAGATTTTGCATTCAATCTTTGTCAAAAACTACATAGCACATCAAACGTTAATAGCACTAGGGAGTTCAGTGATTAATACAAAAACAAATGGTATATTATAAATTTTCTTTTGTTCTTCACTCACAATGATGCAAGATGCTAGGACGTAACCTTTAAGGGTTAAAGAGTTTAATCAATGTCAATGTCTGATCTTCTGAAGGCGATAAAGAACAGTCTGTCTAGCGATACCCAACAGAACATCACTTTGTCAAGCCACAAAGCACCCAAAAGCTTGTCAAGTAAGTTACCAGAAACCTCTTTGTGGCTAGAACTCAGATCCTTCCTGCTTGACCTATTATTTGATATTTGACCACTTGGTTGCAAGACACTTGCTCTTTCCAGCTGAAATGTCACTGGGGCATCTTGTCAGCTCCCCGACATCTCGGCCTGACATACAATTTTACTTTTGTGTGCTACAAGGCAGAAAATGCAGGGCAATGGCTTTGCTTTAAATTCTGTCAGCATCAAAGATGGGCGTCACTCTTGGGTCCTACCAACAACAACAAAAAAGGAGTCTATTTTGAAGGTCAAAACTGCCATTACTTTAAAGTATTTCAGCTTAAACTAAATATATTTCCTGTAACACTGGTATGGGAAGTGTCCTTATAAGGTACATAAACATGTCATCAGAAATCCTTCCTGCACAATTGTTCTACTTTCTCATCAAATGCAGACTTGATAAAAGGATGAGTTTTCAACGCCTGCAGGGACCAGATTCAGCAGTTAACTTAACTTGTTCAAATGGGCAAGTGGTATCATGTAGGAGCAACCTGACCTTCTCACATTGACCAGGAGTGACATTATTGTGCAGGAGGAGAAGCAGTCACATCATTTCTGTTTTGCACAACCTGCTTAAAGTTTGCAACTAAATGCTTGTCTTCAGTTGAGCTGACAAGAGAGAAGAGGGGGCTCAGTGAACCATGGCAGGGCTGCCATGAAATGACAGGAATCATTGGCATACATTTCAAATAGCTCTCTCAATCCTATTAAAGTATTGCAGTCCTGATTTAAAATAGACAAGTATGAAACAACTTTGATAGATAGAGACAAAAATGGCTTATTGATTTTTTTAAGTCTGAAGAAAATTACCCAAAATGTGTCACTCTTTAACATTTAAAAATATATTACATAAAAATGAGCAACTGTGATAAATAAAACTAAAAACTGGACTGTTTCACTACACTGGGACTGAGAAGTATAGAAACATGGTTGTATGAACAGACACTCACCGTTTTCAAACAAATGTAAAAATGAGTGCCAAAAAATACGTTAGAGCACAATTCAAAGGTAAGATAGCCCAATAAAATATCATTTTAATTGCATCATTTAAAATTTATACAGTTTTTTCCTCATAAAATTAATACAAAGTCTTAAAAGCCATTTTGTATTGTTCTTTTGGTGCTGGCTGAGATGTTGAGGGCAGAGGAATATGATGAAGACTGAGAATGGGGTCTATTGTGTATAAAACTGTAAGATGTATCTGCCTCAGCTTGCAATGGCAAAAAATCTGGGATACAGCTCTGGTCGGGCTGAAGTGCTGATCTTGAAGCCACAGGGAAGTTGGAACTGTCTCGTGATTCCTGGAATAAAGTTTAAAAAAACAAAAACCACACACACTTATTGTGGATCAATCAATAAAATCAATAAATACAGTAGAAATAATTTCAATTTGTCCTTCACGCATTATGTTCAAGTTCTTTTTTGTTTTATTAATTTATTAAAAATGCATATTACTTTGCCAGGCACCTCAACCCTAGGTAATCAGCAGCAAAGAGCTTCATATGAAGCACTTTGCACTAGTACTAATCGTTAGGAAACATCAGGTTCCACAGTCTAAAGAATTTTGCATGTGTACAGTACATATTTACCATTTGTAATGCTGGAAATGCTTACATTTGAAATGATATTAAGAGGTACTTTTTTCTTGATAAATAGCTTAACTTACTCTCTCCCTGTCACTGTATTGGGAAGAACCCCCATTTTTGTTTATTTGTGCTTTTTCATTTTTAACTGTGTTTTATTGTAACAATCAAACTTTTCTTACTTTTTGTTAACATTTGTTGGATCATAGAATCATCATAAAACACACTCTCAAAGTGCCATACTTGGAAATGTGATCCATGTTTGAACAGATCTAGGCATTTAGTCAATTAGTTACAATTGTAAGTACCAGTTAATATTTAGCCTTGAGAAAATCCCAGGGTCACATAATTGTGCATCATATCTTGACAGTTTATGGAATATGGATAAAAGGTAACTTTACCATTAGAGCTCATTCACATCTATATAAACTGTAGTGTACAACAGTAGAATTCCAAATATTCCCTTTAAGCAATTTTTATTGTTTTCCCTCTTCCCATTTTTGCACGTCAAAGATTCCATGTATGGTACGCTTAAAGTATACTGAAATTAGCCATTGCATGCTCCATAGCATTATAGGCAGTGGTTAAAATAGCCCATTAAAAGGACAAAAGTGCAATATGCTACTGAGTTTTCTTAACTTTTCTCCTAAATATCCATGATTAGCATTTTGAAAAAAATGCCAGAGTTCTAATGGTTAATGTTACTATACTTCCATGATCCATAAGCTTTCAAAATCTGATGCACAAAGTTTTTTGGTCCTGAGATTTATTTTTATATATATTTATATATATGAGAGCGAGAGAGAGAGATTCCTTCCCCCCTCCTACTTCCTCGTTACTACTGTCGAAGAAAAATCAATGGTTGCATCTAACACCTAGTTCAGCAATTTTCTTTGATGCTGATTCTTTTGATTTCCAGATACTCTACAAGCCATCTTATGGCTGACTGATATCAGCAAGGTTTATGCTGGACCTTCAAGGAGAACCAACACGGCAGCAGATTCAAATCTCCTTCCAATGCAAGGAGATATTTAAAATGAAGTAGTAGTTTACATTTTGCTAAACTATTGTGGTTATGAAGGTGAGTTAACTGAAAGCACTAGCAAATATTGATCTGCACCACCCCTGGCATTTCAGTCCCATTTTGCTCAGGTTTTGTAGGACTGAGGCCATAATAAAACTTTATTGTATTTGTAACTAACAATCTGATGCCTTTATGGAGGTATAATTTCAATCTATTGTACCAATTAGCAGTTTTACATTTTAAGTTTTTTTAATTAGCTTAACACATAAATCAAAATAGAAAATACAATTTATACGAAATCCAAAAGCAGAATTCGTCATGCTCTTTGTAGAGATTCTGTTATTTGTTTTGATAAAGAGTTTTTGCCAGTACAAAGAATAAGAATAAACTGCGTAATTCTGAAAAGACTATTTTCTGTGTTTAAAGAAATGAAATCACTAAAAAAAAACAACCTGTAATCAAGTTGCCCAATGGGTGACAAATATTGAAGAAGGGCCTGTTTTCCATGTTTGCACTGTTTTCCATGTCTCAATTATTGGAACTATCAAACTGATTAAAAATCACTTGCTACAGTCACATTCTCATTTTTCCCCCCAGACTTTTTATTTATTTAAGATTTAAATCCCAAGTAAGGAGTTGGGAAATCAGGTTTCCTTTGAGAGATGCACAAAAAATGTATGAAACTTAATGATTGGCAGCAAGTCAATAGAATGTTACAGTAAAAGCTTCAACGTTATGGGGGGAAGATCTGTTTTAGTTATCCAGTTATCCAGTTCCTATGCAACACTTCATACAAAGCTAGTGCAGAATTATATTCACAGAATGGGGTGGAAATAAAATTTTATAGTAGCTTGACTGATGTAAAAAAAATCTTCACTACTGTTGAACTGGTTTGGATCTATATTATATAAATTTACAACAAAGAAGAAACTAGTATTTCACAGAACTATAAAAAAATTAAACTGACATAAATTAAAACCATTATGAAATACCATTGTGTACAAATACATGAAATTTAAAGCTAGTTATTTCCCCAATAAACCTCTTTTGAAACCACTGCACTCTATATGGATTTAGGCACTTTTTAAAATTGTGTATTATTAAGATGACAAACTGAAATGGCTGGGCAGGAGCTATGTTATCTATATAGATTATAGATATCTATAATCTATCATGTAAATATGTGTGTAGGTAATTTTTAGAAAGGGAATTACTTACCTGAAATAAGGGGTCTGTTTAGGTAAATCTTTAGCATAGCTCTTTTATTTACTCAATCAATTGTAAATGATTCCATGTAAAATGTCACACACGATCAGGTAAATATATATTTAGGACACAATGTGCCTAAAAAAAATATTAATTCAAAATGCTTTTGAAACATAGTAATTAGGCATGTCCCTGGCCATTTTTCAAAGTTTGAAAGCCCAATTTTTTAAAATATGTTCTTCTAAACAAGAAAATATGAAATTAGTCCATATTATAAAATAACTGCATTATAAACTATACTTAAATCAAAGCCATATTTTAGTCATACACAAGCAAAAAGGATTAAAAACAATGACATTAAACTGATTATCTTTCATAACTCCTCTGTGATTAGACTTTGATCCTATTTTAGAGATTGCCTCATGAAAAATTAGTTGATTTTCCCAATGTTTAAAATATTTTTTTACAAAATTGATATTACTACATATGACATTGTGTGGGAACATGAGAATACTGTCATGTGTGACATCCTTATGTATGAAACTATTTAGTGATGTCAGCATATGCAATGGCATAACACTGAGATCAGGTTTTAATATTTAAATACTTGTGGAATAATACATACATAGTTGGGATTGGTGGAGTATGTGTGTGTGTTGGTTGTACAGATGGATAACTAACGAATACCTACTATTATAGTGAAGCATGTTGTACAGTATATTGTTTATCTTCAATTGTAACAGTAAAATCTATAACTAGAGTTAGCTCACAAATCAGTCAGGATGGTTTCAACCTTCGAAGTCTATGCAAGGATAATCTTACTGTACCACAATCCCCATCCTTACGAATTGCTTTTATACCACTCTGTACTTTTTCATTTCTTTCCATTCTTCCGCAATGTGTTACACCAATACTTCCTTCTAATATTTGATTTTGTATCATTAATTTTCAGTGTCCACAACTGCTGTAGAAATTTCCTTTTTGAAAAGGTAATAATTACAATCCAGTAATGAGATGAAATAAAAATAGGAACACTAAAACACCATTAAAAATCCCATTTGCCCGATTCTCCATGATTTAGGACTGTTGAATCATAAGTAACAGGCCTGGTTTTCAAAGGTTCTGAGCACCAACAGCTGTGACTGAGATTGATTGGAGATGTGACTACCCAGCACCTCTGAAAATAAGGCACGTTTTTATTTCATGTTAATAAATTTTCAACAGCTCAGCATGCACAACCACCAGCACAAGTAATTATAAAGTTCGAAGCAAGTGCATAATACATCATTATATCATCGATCACTCAGAAGATAAGTCCTCAAAATATTTATCTTTAACACTGGAATAATAGCAAATGATACGGGGGCATGCAGAAAGAAAGAAGATTAGAGTTAGAGTTAGGGGTGAGATGGGTGGGGGTGGGAGGAAGACTGATACCAAAGTTATAAGTACATATAACAATACAAGAATTAGTTAAGGTCTGGTGTCCTGTCTGTGCTAGGTGAGGCCTAGTCTACACTACGTGTTTAAACCAAATTTAGCAGCATTAAACCGATTTAACCCTGCACTCGTCCACACAACGATACCCTTTATATCGATATAAAGGGCTCTTTAAACGGATTTCTGTACTCCTCCCCGACGAGAGAAGTAGTGCTGAAATCGGTATTGCCATGTCGGATTAGGGTTAGTGTCGCCGCAAATCGACGGTATTGGCCTCCGGGCGGTATCCCACAGTGCACCATTGTGACTGCTCTGGAAAGCGGTCTGAACTCTGATGCACTGGCCAGGTTGACAGGAAAAGCCCCGCAAACTTTTGAATTTCATTTCCTGTTTGCCCAGCGTGGAGCTCTGATCAGCACGGGTGGCGATGCAGTCCCAAATCCAAAAAGAGCTCCAGCATGGACCGTACAGGAGATACTGGATCTGATCGCTGTATGGGGAGACAAATCTGTTCTATCAGAGCTCCATTACAGAAGATGAAATGATAAAGCATTTGAAAAAATCTTCAGGCTATGACAGACAGAGGCCACAGCACAGTGCTGTGTGACAAGCGTAACGGAAAGCCAAAGAATCAAATGGACACTCCTGGAGGGAGGGAGGGGGGACTGAGGACTCCAGCTATCCCACAGTCTCCGCAATCTCCGGAAAGCATTTGCATTCTTGGCTGCGCTCCCAGTGCCTGAAGTGTCAAAAACATTTTCCCAGGTGTTTCAGGGTAATGTTGTCAATTTACACCCTCCCCCCCCCCCCGCGAAAGAAAAGGGGAAAAAAACATTTCTCATCTTTTTTCAGTGTCACCCTATGTCTACTGCATGCTGCTGGTAGACGGGGTGCTGCAGCGCTGAACACCAGCATCCCCTTCCCAGTGGCAGACGGTACAATATGACTGCTATCCATCATCATCAGCAGCCTGTGAGTGCTCCTGGCTGGCCTCAGTGAGGTCAGCCAGGGGCACCTGGGTAAAAATGGGAATGACTCCCAATCATTCCGGGAAGATGGTACAGAATGGCTGGTAACTGTCTTCATCATAGCAACTGGAGGCTCAGCTCCATCAGCCCCCCTCCCTTTCATGTCTAAAAAAAAGATTCTGTACTGTCTGGACTATCATAGCAGAGGGAGGCTGGGCTCCTCTCCCCTGCCACCCTTTAATGTCCTGCCTGGACTATCATAATAGCTGTAGGCTTCTTCCCCATCATTTTATCTCACTAAAAAGTCAGTGTTTCTTATTCCTGAATTCTTTATTACTTCATCACACAAATGGGGGGGGGACACTGCCACCGTGGCCCAGGAAGGTTGGCAGAGGAGGGAATCAATGGGTGGGGTTGTTGCAGGGGCACCCTCTAGAATGGCATGCAGCTCATCATTTCTGTGGGATTTCTGGGGCTCTGACACGGAGCGGCTGTGCTCTCTGGTTCTCTAGTACACTTGCCCCATATTCTAGGCAGGACTGACTCTATTTTTAGATAAAACATAAAGAAGGGAATGACCCGGGGAGTCATTCCCATTTTTGTCCATGTGCCCCAGGCCAACCTCAGCGAGACCAGCCAGGAGCACCCATGACAGCAGCAGACGGTACAGAATGACTAATAACCGTCATCTCATTGCCAATTTACAATGGCATGGCAGACGGAGCAATAGGGATGGTAACCATCTCTGCTACCTTGCAAAGGCAAATGAATGCTGCTGTGTAGCACTGCAGTACTGTGTCTGTCAGCAGCATCCAGTACATATACGGTGACAGTGACAAAAGACAAAATGGGCTCCATGGTTGCCATCTATGGCGTCTGCCAGGGCAATCCAGGGAAAAAGGGCATGAAATGATTGTCTGCCGTTGCTTTCACGGAAGAAGGATTGAGTGACGACATTTACCCAGAATCACCCGCGACATTGTTTCTGCATTGGGATCTCAACCTAGAATTCCAATGGGCAGGGGAAACTGCAGGAACTACGGGATAGCTACCCACAGTGCAACGCTCCAGAAATTGACGCTAGCCTCGGTACATGGACGCACACTGCCGAATTAATGTGCTTAGTGTGGCCTAGTGCACTCGACTTTATATAATCTGTTTTACAAAACCGGTTTACATAAAATCAGAATAATCCCATAGTGTAGACATACCCTGAGTGATGGAGATGTAACTGATATGCCCAACATTAAATCACAAGGTAGATTTTACGGAACTTGCTCAGTCAGAGTCACATCTGCCTGGAAAAAGAGATTAAGGTGTAAATTATGGGATGCCTGGTATACAAAAGTGTCTACCAGAAGCAGTCAAAGGTAGTGGGGTAGCACTGGGCAGAAACTTCTTGTGCTGATTCCAGCTTCTCCAAATATCTGTGGAGAGGCTGCAACCACCAGGAGGAAAAGCAGGGTGTTACAGGGCAGGGTCTAGGAGTCATAGGATGTAGTCTACATATTTGTGCACAGTTTATGCCTGACTTGGCAATGGTAACTAGATTTATTTCACCCCCATGCATAATCTAGTATGGGGGACAGGCCATTACTGGGTAGGCTATGGTAGGGGGATGACTTGCAACAGCACTACTTTAGCAGCACACAGTCTGACTTTATCTACACTGGACATTTTCTCTTCAAGATTTCCCATTTTTATTACCATCATGGACAGCTCGACCAGTGGGAAAAACAACAGGAGTTCTATGATAGTGTAGTGGCTTTCACTGGCATTTTAACTACAGTGTTGTTAATAAAATCTCTGAGAAAGGTGACATGGTGGTTAAAGTACTGGAGAGGCAGGTCTCACTGGCATTTATGCCATTGCTCCTACCAACGATAGGAAATTTTATAGGAAGAGAGAAGGGGGAAAAAAAAGTCTAATGTGGACAGTCCCTGTTTGTGAATCCTTTTGGGAGCATTTCTGTTGCAAGGCAGAATTTGGCCCCACTAAAGTGTTCCAAGGTTTTAGATCATGAAAAACTACTTTCAAACACAGCTGTTTCCAGCATGGAGTTGCCTATTTGCTACATGATGGAAACCATTCTAGGCTTCCAAGATGCTGCTATGAGTCTCTTTTCTGTTAGAAGTAGCTTGAAGGAGCCATTTTCACTCTGGATGAAATAAATAAAACATAAGAATGATGAAAAGTCTAAAATCTGGTGCTTAAAATGGGAAAGCGCTGTTACTGGGTGCCACTGTAATATAATGAGCGTTAGCAAACTTTTCCAGAGCAAGAAAGTACAGCAGCCAAGAATAACTGTTTCTTCCCCATCTCAATGGTTTCACAACTCTATGTGCTGACGCAGTAGGACTCAAATTGGTGTTCTGTAACAAACAAAGTAGTAACATAGTAACATGCAGTATAAATCCTCATTGTCAGCATTTCTTCCTGGATCCAACAAACAAGTTGTTGTCAGAGACAATAATTCAGTAGACTGCCAACTCACTACATATTAGAAAGGTACACATCACACTTTCTTCTTTCGGAACTGCTAGCCAATAGTTTCCAAATAGCTTTTCAATTACTGGACAATTTCATTTTATGCTTACAGAAGTTTGTATGTAACCAAATGATTAGGTAATTATCTGGAAACAATTATTATCATCCTACCCCCAGCATGCTCCAGTATTTTATATGCTGAGTGGAATCATCAACTATAGGTTCTGCTTAAAAAAATAATCAAAAATAAGATTTAACATTATAATAGACAATATATTTCATACATTTTCCTATAAAGCTCTTGAATAGAATTTTTTTCTGAACTATGTTCACAGCCTAAGGCACACCTATGCCAATCTACAAGACTTTCGTACCTGTGAAGAATCTGTAGGACTAGAACCATGATTATCAGTTTAATATTTAATAAGCACAATGTGTGAACTATATCTTGTAGGCAGGGAGATGGTCTGGGTCTTTTGCATTGTTAAGTTCAATAATTTCTAAATAGCTTAGCTAAAATCCACAATCTATACTGTCTTTCAAGATTCTTTCTGAGCCATAGCACTTTACACGTTGTGCTAGTAGGTCCCAGTTTTCAAACTGCATTGTTTTACATTGCTCTATAATGACATTGAAACCTCAGGCGAATGGCATAAGGTGCTATTTTCACAGTGTAATACTCAGCATGCATTGATTTAACCCCAAATTTCTAATTCTTTACTAATGGAATACGTGCTCATCACAGAAAGAAACTTTTCACTTATGTTATTTATTTATCAGTGTCCCTGTACCTTCTCAAGAGTAAATGCACTTTTTATTTTTTATCTGACTAGCAAACCTGAATTGTTATTGATTTATTTTGTGTTCTGTATTGAAACTTACAATCTTAGGGGCACCCGGTACTCTTATTAAACTGTTTTGCTGTTTCTCTGAACATTTTTTCAGCATATAATATTGGTACTATGTGTAATTGATTGCATCCCTCAGTTCCAGGCAAGCCCTCCCCAAGAGGTGAGTTTTCCCTACAACTTTTCACTGTTTATCTTCCTTGTATCTGTACTTCTAATAGCTGCCTCCACAGCACTTTACCTCAAGTCAGTGGGCATGTGAGAGGAGACTGAATATGTGTGACCTCAGCAATAAATGCAGTCTCAAGGAGCCTATAATATAGAAGTCCTTGCCACTAAACCTTTTTTCCATGTGCTGGCGAGAAAGCATTGCCTATTCAACAGTTTTAATTGTCAAGTCTCGTACTCTTCTTGAGAAATGTATTCAGCTATCAGCTGAACTACCAAGCAGTCTAATTGTTTGCTGTAACCCTCCACAGTTTCTTTTTGAGATGGATGTACATTGACGCTCCAGCGGAAAAGGAGGAAAAAAGTATATTTACATTCACTTAGCCAAACATTAGCATCTTTTGTTCAATCATTTGAATGCAGAAGGGTTAGGAGAAAACAGCTTAGAGAACAAGGGCTGACACATACAGTGTGAAATCTTAAGGTGCTTGAATGCAATGAGGGAGAAAGTGAGACTGAACCATATTTCAGATCAGCTATAGTCCATATGAACTTTGTGACAGGTCTCTGTCTCGCAGCCACACTTGACTAGCTTTTGCTGACATTCAACTGTCAGACAGCAACCCTTTACCAGGCCCCTAACATGCTCTACAGCTTCACCCAATTAACTTGCTTTCACTTGACATTGCAGCAAAAAGCTTCATAATAGGTGGTCAAGGTGCATGGTGTCTGCCTGCCCTCTAACTGCTCACGCACAGCAAGATGTTTAACTATCCTCCTTCTTGCTTCTTTGCTCAGTACTGGTGCGACTACGATTTAGTCATTCTATTTACTAAACTGGACAGGGAAAGCTGAGATATGGCAGTGGAGCATTAAGCTATCTTTTACAAAAGTCTAATTTTAAAGCAGATCCTTGGACCCAGTTACCAGAAGCCTTTTAGTTAAAAAATTACAGAAGTTCAGTAAAATGTTTGATCACTTTCTAATTAATAAAGATATATATAGTGTATTAGCAAGATGGATACAGGATGAAAAATTAGATAAAAGACATTATTTCTAACTAACATTTTAACATGTAGAGGAGAAAAAGACACTTCAATTTGTTCCTAGTCCTATGATTCAGTTTTCTTGCATTATAAAAATCTTTAGATATTTAGAAAAATCAACGTTTCTGTATATTTTGGTTAAGTATGTAGTACTTATAAATAAAAATATTGAGTATCCATAAATCTATATATCCAAGAAAACAAATGAATTGTAAATCTTTTTCTTAAAAAGATTTTACGTGTCCACTCTCCACATGTTTTCTGGAAAACAGAATCTGAGAATATATCTGGGACTCATTTATGATTCTTTTGCAAGTGGATGAATTCAGAGAAATCCAGGTTACTTTACACTTCTCACTACTGGTTTTCACTAAATGTCTGGGTTAACTTGGCAATGTCCTGAGCCCTTTCAACTCCTATTTGCAATCAGTACGTCTGGGTGCTCAGCACCTTTGATTGCCTCTATAGATACATACTTTTCAAATCACGAGCCATACAATGCAGACCCTATACCTGTTGAAAGCAGTTTGCTAGGATGGGGCATTAAGTATGCTGATAGGTGTTGAGACTGAAGATATGAAGGGCCTCATGAATCCAGGAGGCTGTTTTACCTCTATATTTTGCATTGGAGTGACCACTGTTGGAATACTGCGTCTAGTTTTGGTGTCCACAATTCAAGAAGACATTGATAAAATAGAAAGGGTTCAGAGAAGAGCCATATGAATGATTAAAGGATTAGAAAACATGTTTTATAATGATAGACTCAAGGAGCTCAATCTAATTAGCTTAACAAAGAGATGGTTAAGGGTGACTTATCACAGTACACACATAGCAAACAATTTGATAATGGATTCTTCAATTTAGCAGAGAAGGGTATAACACAACCCAGTGTCTGAATGTTGAAGCTAGTCAAATTTAGATAGGAAATAACAGTGAAGGCAATTATTCATTGGAACAATTTACCAAGGGTCGTGGTGGATTTTCCCATCACTGGCAATTTTTAAATCAGGAGTGGATGTTTTTGTAAAAGATCTGCTCTAAGAATTATTTTAGGGAAGTTCTATGGCCTGTGTTATACAGCATGTCAGACTAGATAATCATTACAGTCCCTTCTGTCCTATATCTATGAAACTAATTCTCTCAGTTCCTCTCTGTCTATCTAATCATATTTTAGTGATTCCAAAAATTAGGGAAGACGGGGAGAGGGGGTATGGCTCTGTGTAGACAATTTGTTCTGTAAATTCCAGCTACTGACAGAGAAAACTAAGCTGCCCTTTGTTAAATTATCTCTACCAACCCTTCGTTTCTGAAGATTCTCTAATTATAACACACTTTCCAGGAGGGATGGGGGAGCAGTAAGTTTAAACAGGACTGTGGAACAGCCTCCCAGAGAGCGCATGTGAACACTAGCCTGGGAATCTGGACAACAGAGCTAAGAGAATGTCTGCAGTGAATTCTGTGTAGCTGCCCTATGGGTTATAGCAACTCGGGAAAGGTAAGAGCCCCTCCAACACTTGAGCATATGCCTCACTACGGCAAGTCTGGATACATTCCACAGTCCATTTGGACAGGTGCTGAATGGAAATGGACTCCTATATGTGTGTTTGATTTTTTCCCTCTATAAGCAATGAAAAGACAAGAGATTTTTCACAAAGTGTCTTTGTTCTTTACTGATGGAAGCAGTGAGCACTAGACATCCCTCTTGTGCAGTGCTGCAGCTTCTAGGGGAGTCATGAGGATGAGAGAAGAAAACCAAAAGGGAAATATACTGAGTGAGATGGAAACTGGACACCAATTTCAATTGAAATTTATGGCAAGGACACAGAACCAACTCATCTTTATGAAAGATGGCAAAGATAAGAGTAAGCTGTAAGAGCTCTGTACTTGCATAATTCTGCCAGAGCTATTTGCTGCTAATATGGCTACTTTTCAAGAAATAAAACGTAACAAGCATTTCCCTAAAAGTTTCAGGTAATGAAATAATATTACTCAGGGTTACAGTGAGATTCTAGGGGGTCCTGGGGGTCTTCAATGCAGGATATAGATAGAGCCTTTCTAAAAACTTTTTTCCTTTGGATAAGCAAAGAGGGCTTTTCCCTCTACTTGGTTGTGAAAATACACATTAGTGTTTATAACACTGTACCTCAAAGGAACACCCTGGTACTCCCATATTCACCCCTGTCATATCATTATATGTTTTGTACAAAGTATACCTTGTGAGGTATCATTTTAAAAGTCTTTATCTGTTGAACATTAATATCCTATTGGATTGTATGTACTATCATTGTATGTGAAGTTATGAAGTATTGCTATCTGTGCTATTGAAATATGTTGTGAGGCTGGGAAATGCCCACTGGCCAGACGGGCATTGACGACTCATGAAAAAAGAATTCACTATCTCAGAGGGATCTCAGAGAAGGCACCTACACCATGGAGGCAATCAACCCACGTCACAGTACGGGTCTTTCAAGAAGATGGAAGAAGGTATAAAAAGAGATACAGTGACATCATCACTTGACCTCTCCCCTGCCTCCCATTTCAACACCTGGAAGACCAACTGAAAGACAGAGACTTTGGACTTGGGAGTTTGGTCCCAGGCTGGAAGGAGGTCCAGTCTTATATTGAGGAACTGTAAACTGCTTGTACCATATGCTAGGGGAGACACTGCTTGATTCAAATCTTGCTTAGTCTAAATTAGGATTTAGACTGTGGATTTATTTTTGTTTCTTAAGTAACTAACTCTGATCTCCAAGCCTGCTATTTACAATCACTTAAAATCTATCTTTCTGTAGTTAATAAACCTGTTTTATATTTTACCTAAAACAGTGTGTTTTGGTTGAAATGCTTGGGAAATCTCAGCTCAGATTACAAAGGCAGGTGCTTGTCCATTCCACACTGAGGGAGTGGTGAACTAATTCATGAACTTTCAATGCCCAAGGGAGCTTTGAGCAGTGCAAGACAGGAAAGTTCTGGGGTGCAAGGCTAGGAGTTGTGGGAAACTGGCTGGCACATCTCTGATGATGGTTCATGAGTGGCTGGGAGATCATTCATGTAACTATATAACCCAGCTGGGTGTGTCCCTGCCTGTGGATACCTGTGTAAGTGCAGTGCCTGTCAGAGGCTTGCAGCTTGACATTAGCATTACAGTGTGAGGGACTACCCAGGTGGGTGGGTTTAGAGGGCTCAGTGGTCCCATAATCCAGGTTGCACCCCAGGAACCCCATAACAATGTTCTCCTTAACCCTGAAAAAGGAAGGTAAATACTAAATTGACAGATCCCATTGTCTTTAGGATCCAATGACAGACTGCTGGTGGAGGTTGGGCTGTGAGAAACCAAGAGAATCTGGGCCACAGAGCTTTTATAGTCTTGGGCAATGAATCTATCGCCACATGCTTAAAGAATAGACTAATTCTAGCCCACTGTACAGAGAGCACACACATGCATGCAAGTATAGGAAGGACAACTTCATTAGCTTTAAGTTACAGCTCTGTAACTCAGCTCATCTGAGCTAATTTTAGAACCACACTGTTTTGCTACAGACCCTTTTGAGGACAGGAAGGAACAAAAACATTATACTGTAGTTCTCCAAGTTAACTATTGTTGTAAGCAGCATATCATCATGACAGAGAGAGGACTGTTTGCTGTTGCATTGCACTGATCATGTTGGATCAGAGAGGAAGCTGTACCTTGTGGGATCCCAAAAGGTTCAGGATATTCTTCATATAGCCATGCAAACTTTTCATGTTTCTCCAAGCTAAACATTTTGAGTTTCACCCACCTCCTGTAATGCTTTATTTAGCTAACTTAAGGACAGTCTTATTTATTGTATCTGAAAGAGGTTATATCCAGTGAATAGCTGGGAGGGGAGCTTTGCTCTTATAAAGTTCAGGTAACTTAGAAAACAAGTATTTTTTAAGAAAGAAATCACCTAATGAAATAACCTGAAGGATGACTGTGGAACAAGCCTAACAGTAAAAAGATTTCATTCAGGACTGAGGCGATGAGTTAGAGTAAAAAAGAAAACTGCATTATTAGCAGACTATGGTACATTTGAGAATGTTGTCAAACATAGAAGTGTGTTGCATTAAACAGCTGGGCTTGATCCTGATCTCACTTGCACTGGTTCTATACCAATGTAATGGCACTGATTTTAATGCAGTAATTCCTGATGTACCCTGCTGATGTACCCTGAGAGTAGAATCAGCCACTTATGGGTTGTTTAAATCAGAAACTAGCCTAAGAAAAGAACTGGCCTTTCTGAGACATTGCTCAGAAAATACCAGTTAAAATCTGAATAGTTTAAAATAAATAGCCATATGTTTTAGGCTCAGTTTCATTTAATGTCTAACATGTAGGTCTTTTGTAAATGCAAGACTCAAATTATACTAACTGGGCAAGGAATCAAGCTTATCAGTTATAAACAATTGGAGTGTGGGTGAACTAGGGTTACTGTCTCTATTGTTTTTGGCCCAGTTCATATACACAGTTATACTTCAGACTGTGATTAAATAAAAGCCTAATAATTAGTTCAACAGAACCTTGTATACTTATTTGATTCAAGAGCACAATCAATTTCTAAGTTCAGCTGCTAGTTCAGGTACTGGAATATCACTTTATATGAGGCTAAACATTCAGTTTCAATGCCGTAAGCAAATGGAACTAATATTTTTTTGCATACCGATCACATCGTATGAGAGTCAACATTTTAAACAAATTGTTAATGGAATTTCATCCTTTAGTATATAAGCCAAATATGTGTTCTGAAAGCTCAGTGGAGCTTTTAAAAACCATATAACATTACAGACTGAAGTCAGGCATGTAAAATTTTAATCAGAAGAAATTTTCATAAGGAACATGTAAGGAGATTTTGAAAATATTTTTAAAAGCCCTGAAAACTTTGATATAATAAATAAGTGCAGTTATCTCAGGATTATAAATGCAATTCCTATATATTTTTCCTATATGCTCTCCTACATTCCTATATATTCTTTTTACTTTGTTTCCCATACAAGTTGTGGAATATTTGATATATTTTGTTAGCTCTTTACAAAGAGATAATTCTGTAATTTGGTGGGTTTTGTTCCAAAATGGCATAATTTCAATCTCCTGTTATTAATCAGGACTCCACGTTAGATCCTCTACTTTAACAAACATAACCTTGCAGTCTGATTTTTAAACATTATTTATTGAGTGAATTTAGGGTTTTTCAAAGTCCTGAATTGGCAGCACTGGGAAATGAACAAGTACAACACTTAAGGCTTCTCCACACCTCCCAGCCAATATACTTGAACTCTAATTGTCACATTTTGCACACAGAAGATAGTAAACTTCAAATATAAAGTTCATATCCCTCTGGCTCACAGGGATCAGTAATTAAATATAAACCACTTCTGCTAGTAATAGTTAGTGATAGATTTTTCAGTTGTTCCAATAAATATGGCATTGATAGGTATTTGGCACCAGGAAGTTTGGCAAAGCCTTGGTTAAATTATAATATATGCTCAATTTCACTTACTTTTGAGTACTTTGTTTCCAAGATCCCAAGTGAAGAAGCCTGGAAGCCAGACATAGTTTGAAAGCCTGATGGTGACCCTGTCCAATAGTGTGCATCTGCCAGGACAGCTATGCAATTGGGAAGACAAACAAGGTCCTAGAAACCACTGTTTCAAAGGTTGGAGAATCAGTGAGCATTCCAAAACTTTTCCATTGTGTTGCCTCTGGCCACCAAGGGCTTGCTTCCTTAACCAATCTGACTGTATTTATAATAACCACACCCATGTATGGCATGGATGAGTGAGCATATTAGTTTTAGCACTAGGACATTTTGTGATATTACCTGTATGTTCGAGTGTTCTTATTATGAACACCAACTTCACAGTTCTGTATTGGCTTTCAGACTCAAAAGTGTTGGATCCCCAAAGCAATACATGGCATTGAAGGTTCCAAGTGACCCTATTTAACAGAGTATACCAATTGGATCAATTGCGCCATTTGAAGAGGATGAAATGGGATCTTGGAAATCACTGCAACTACGTTAGTGTCACTTTGTATATACTCAAAGTCATAGCAGTATTAAGCAGAGCAGAACAGTTCTTCAGCTGCTATCAATACTAAAATTCATTATTTAAAAATTGTCTGTACATACTTATTGCACACTAAAAGGAAACCACCTTTCCTCCTAAAAAAATGCTTTGGCTTTTTTTAAAACAAAAAAAACCTGATGTCAGCAACCCAGGACTCCTGAACAGCCCAATAACAGTAACAACAAACTAATGCCTGCACAATGAAGGAAAGAAAAACACTAGCAAGGAAACAGATTTTACTTTTAAGGGACAGTATACCGTAGTAAATTTTTTTTTTAAATTAAGAAAATTACCATGACAACATCTTTTCCTCTGATAGAATGAAGCTATCTAGTCTATTGGGTACAAAGTCCATATTTTAAAACCTGTTTAAATATCCACTTACTCAACAGATCTGAATTGCTCCAGGGAACCCTCTTGATCTATAGAGTAAATAAGTCTTTACCAGATCAACTGGAACAGCTGTACCATCACTAAGTGATGTGGATTTCACAGCCTTCTATGAAAGAGTTATATATTTAATTAAAACACCCCAAAAGCAAATAAAAAGACGATTACTCATCTTTGTAACTGTTGTTCTTCGAGATGCGTTGCTCATATCCATTCCAGTTAGGTGTGTGCGTGCCGCGTGCAAGTTCGTTGGAAGTTTTTACCCTAGCAACGCTCGGTGGGTCGGCTGGGCGCCCCCTGGAGTGGTGCCGCCATGGCGCCGGATATATACCCCTGCTGACCCAACCGCCCCTCAGTTCCTTCTTGCCGGCTACTCCGACAGTGGGGAAGGAGGGCGGGTTTGGAATGGATATGAGCAACACATCTCGAAGAACAGTTACAAAGGTGAGTAACCGTCTTTTCTTCTTCGAGTGATTGCTCATATCCATTCCAGTTAGGTGATTCCCAAGCCTTACCTAGGCGGTGGGCTTGGAGTGAGATGTGGCAGAATGTAAAACTGCTGAGCCAAAGGCTGCATCATCTCTTGACTGTTGAACCAAAGCCTAATGTGAAGCAAAGGTGTGGACCGAGGACCAGGTAGCTGCGCGACATATCTCCTGGATGGGTACACGAGCCAGGAAGGCGGCAGATGAAGCCTGAGCCCTAGTAGAATGCGCGGTGATGTGGCTTGGGGAAATATGAGACAAATCATAACAAGTGTGGATGCATGCCGTCACCCAAGATGAGATCCTCTGAGAGGAAACAGGTAGGCCTTTCATTCGGTCTGCTACTGCGACAAAGAGTTGGGGCGTTTTACGAAACGGTTTTGTCCGCTCAATATAAAATGCAAGTGCTCTACGGGCATCCAGGGAGTGCAACTGTTGCTCCCGTTGCGTTGAGTGTGGCTTCGGGAAGAAGACCGGGAGAAAGATGTCCTTGTTAACATGAAAGGCCGAAACTACCTTAGGGAGGAAAGCTGGTGCGGTCACAACTGCACCTTGTCTTTGTGGAACACAGTGTATGGCGGATCCACCGTAAGAGCCCTAAGCTCGGAGACTTGTCTAGCCGATGTAATGGCTACGAGGAAAGCTGTCTTCCAAGACAGGTATAGCAGCGAGCAGGTTGCTAACGGTTCAAATGGGGGAGACATAAGTCTGGTTAAAACCAGGTTGAGGTCCCAGGTCGGGGCTGGGTGGCGTACTTGAGGGTATAAGCGCTCCAAGCCCGTGAGGAACCTCGAAATGGTAGGGTGTGAGAACACGGAGTGGCCACCTTCGCCTGGGTGGAAGGTAGAGATGGCTGCCAAATGTACCCTCAGTGATGATACTGCTAGGCCCTGCTGTTTGAGAGACCAGAGGTAGTCCAAAATAGAGGGGATCGAGACCTTAGTGGGAGTAAGATTAAGCATTTCACACCAGCAGGAGAAACGTTTCCACTCGGCCAGGTACGTTGACCGAGTGGAAGGCTTCCTGCTACCCAGGAGAACTTGTCGTACTGATTCAGAGCAACGTAACTCTGACTGCTTTAGCCACGCAGCAGCCACGCCGTGAGGTGAAGAGCTTGCAGGTCCGGGTGGCGAAGCCTGCTGTGGTTATGAGGTCTGGGTGGAGTGGCAGGGTAACTGGGTTGGCTAACGACAGGTCGAGCAACGTGGTGTACCAGTGCTGCCTGGGCCACGTTGGAGCGATCATGATGATGCGCGCTCTGTCCCTGTGGAGTTTCAGCAGGACCTTGTGAACCAGCGGGAATGGTGGGAAGGCATAAAGGAGCTGGCTCTTCCATGGCATCAGGAAAGTGTCTGAGATCAATCCCGGGGAGAGACCTTGGAAGGAGCAGAACATCTGGCATTTCCTGTTCTCGTGGGAAGCGAACAGGTCTATGGGGAAATCCCCACTTCTGGAAAACAGAATGCATAACATCCGGGCAGATCGACCACTCGTGAGACAGGAAAGACCTGCTGAGTTGATCCGCCAGGGTGTTCCGAACGCCTGGGAGAAAGGACGCTACCAGATCTATCGAGTGGGCTATGCAAAAGTCCCAGAGTTGGATGGCCTTCTGACAAAGGGGGGAGGACCGTGTCCCTCCCTGTTGGTTTATGTAGTACATGGCCGTTGTGTTGTCTGTAAACACTAGACACAATGGCCTCGTAACTGTTGCTGGAACGCCTGGCACGCCAGGCGGACTGCTCTCAGTTCTCAGACATTTATGTATAATGCCAGCTCCTGAGAAGACCAAAGGCCTTGAGTACGAAGGTGACCGAGGTGAGCACCCCAGCCGAGAGATGACGCGTCCGTCATCAGGGACACTGAGGGCTGGGGTGGATGGAATGGCATCCCTGCACACACCAGGGAGGGAGTTAGCCACCATTCTAGGGAGCCTAGGGTGCTCGAGGGAATGGTGACTATCGTGTCTATTGGGTCCCTGCCCGGGCGGTATACCAAGTTGAGCCAAACTTGGAGAGGACAGAGGCGGAACCTGGCGTGTTTGGTTACGAATGTGCAGGCAGCCATGTGACCCAGGAGACCGAGACAATGCGACCTGAGGTCATCGGAAAATTCTGTAGACCTTGGATGATTGTTGCCATCGCCTGAAACCGCGGATGCGGTAAGTAGGCTCTGGCTAGACTGGAGTCCAGGATAGCTCCTATGAAGTCTAACCTCTGCGTGGGAACCAGAGTGGATTTTTCTATATTTATCATCAGGCCTAGATGTGTGAATAGGTCCTTGACGATGCCCACATGCTGAGTGACTTGTGTCTCAGAGGCTCCTCAGATGAGCCAATCATCCAGATACAGAAAAACGTGTATCCGACGTTGGTGGAGGTAGGCAGCGACTACGGCCATACACTTCGTAAATACCCTCGGGGCTGTAGAAAGGTCAAAAGGCAGGACCGTAAACTGGAAGTGCTGACAGCTGGCTACAAAGTGGATGTATCTCCTGTGCAGAGGAAAGATGGCGATGTGAAAGTATGCGTCCTTCATATCGAGGGCAGCATGCCAGTCTCCAGGATCCAAGGATGGGATAATGGTCCCCAGGGATACTATGCAGAACTTCAACTTTATCATTAACTGGTTGAGTCCTCGCAGGTCTAGGATAGGTCTGAGACCTCCCTTCGACTTGGGGATTAGGAAATAACGGGAGTAAAACCCCTTGCCCCTTTCGTCCATCGATACCTCCTCTATGGCTCCTATGGCGAGGAGCATCTGCACCGCTTGTAAGAGGAACTGCTCGTGAGAGGGGTCCCTGAAGAGGGACAGGGTTGGAGAGTGGGAGGGAGGAGTTGAAATAAATTGGAGGTGGTACCAATATTCCATTGTGCGTAGGACCCAGCGATCTGAAGTTAACTGGGACCACGCTGGGAGGAAGTAGGAGAGACGGTTGGAGAAGGGAGAAGAGGGATCCTGGCCTGTAACTGGTACGCCGCCCTCGGGCGCACCTTCAAAAGTTCTTCTTTGGTCCCAGTAGTGATTTCGATGGACTTTGATTTTGGCCCCCTTGGGGTCCTGACAGTCGTCTGCGACCACCTCTGCCGCGTCGCCTGTCAAAGTCCTGTCTTTGTCTAGGCACAGAGTATGGGTGGTGAGGCTGGGGACGGAAAGGCCTGCGTTGGGTCACTGGCATATGCATGCCGAGAGAGCGCATTATGACCCTATTGTCCTTCAGGCTTTGCAGCCTGGGGTCAGTCTTTTCCGAGAAGAGGCCTTTACCATCAAATGGTAAGTCCTGAATGGTATACTGCAGTTCTGGTGGGAGGTTTGAAACCTGAAGCCATGAGATGTGCCTCATGGCAACACCCGCGGCCAGAGTCCTGGCTGCTGAGTCTGCTGCATCCAACGAGGCCTGGAGGGAAGTTCTGGCCACTTTTTCCCTTCCTCCAAGAGGGCAGCGAACTCTTGGCGGGAGTCTTGAAGGAGAAG
This sequence comes from Gopherus flavomarginatus, assembly GCF_025201925.1. NCBI lineage: Eukaryota > Metazoa > Chordata > Testudines > Testudinidae > Gopherus > Gopherus flavomarginatus. Next base: position 107,665,320 of record NC_066619.1, read on the forward strand.
CTCCGTAAACTTACCCACCGCCACCCAGGTGTTATAATTGTAGTGGCTAAGCAAGGCTTGTTGATTCGCCACCTGGAGCTGTAGGGCCCCTGCTGAGTACAGCTTGCGGCCAAGTAGGTCCATTTGCCTAGCCTCCTTCGATTTCGGGGCTGGTGCCTGCTGGCCGTGGCATTTCCTCTCGTTAACGGATTGGATGACTAGTGAGCAGGGAGGAGGATGGACATACAAATACTTGTACCCTTTAGAGGACACCATATATTTACACTCGACTCCCCTGGCCGCAGGAGGGATAGAGGCTGGGGACTGCCATATAGTATTGGCATTGGCCTGGATGGTCTGAATAAACGGTAGGGCCACTCTAGTGGGGGCATCTGCCGACAGAATGTCCACTACTGGGTCCTCTACCTCCGGGACCTCCTCCACCTGAAGGTTCATATTGAGTGCTACCCTCCTTAGGAGGTCCTGATGGGCTCTCAGGTTGATTGGAGGAGGGCCCGGGGAGGATGTTCCTGCCACTGCCTCATCTCGAGAAGAGGAAGAGGAGATGCCGGCGACGAGCGGGTCCTGGGTGGCCTGTTGCTCTTGGGCGATCTCCTGCTCCAGAGGAACCTGGGAGTCCGATGGGTGAACTGGGGCTTCCTCCACAGCAACAGCAGTCGGAGGAGGATGGCTAACCATATGATGAAACAGAGCGGGACGGAACAACTGGTATGCCTTGGGCCTGGTGGTACACCCAAGGTGTCCAGAAAGACCACTGATGGGGTCCTTGGTCCTGGGCCTCGGTCTCTTGGAAGACTCTGGTGGGCACATCAGAATCGCGGTCCTGAGCATAAGGGCTGTCCACGCAGGATGACGCTGATGCATGTCTGGATGGCCATGGAGGTGCTGAAAAGCCCTGGGCAGAGTCTCTGTCTCTAGCGGACCTTGCCCTACTCGGCACCGGGGACCGGTACCGGGAGGCGTACCAGTACTGGGAACGAGATCGGGACCTGCGACCAGAGCGGTGCCGAGAGGTCGACCGAGATCTCGAGGTGCGACGTCGGGAGCGGCTATGGGAGTCACGGTGCCTGAAGCGGTGCCAGGAGCTGGAACGGTGCCGAGAGTAGCGGGCTGGCGAACGGGATACTGACCAGTGCCATGAGTATGACCGGTACTGAGGAGGAGAACGGTACCGGGACTGCGAGCGGTGTCGGGAGCGGGAGTGCCGACGGGACCTGGAGCGTCTGCGGGACTGTGATCGTGAATGGTGCCACTCTGCTGCGCCGACAGAGGATGGTCTTATCAAGGCAGGCTTGCTGATAGACTGTATTACCCACACCGGCGGTGCCAAGGGTTGAGGCAGCGTCGACTCTGTCATGGCAATCAGATCCCTCGTCGTTGAGAATTTCTCTGGTGTGGAGAGAACAGTAAGCTCAATCACGGCGCATGCCAGGGAGATGTCAGGCACCGGACTCGATGGCCCTCGTGGGATTGGAATCGACGGTGCCGACATCGTCGGTGCCGCGGCAGGTGTCGGTGCCGGGCGATCCAACTTAGATGAGCTCTCTGGCTGTGGTGCAGGTGGCACGGAAGCAGCAGGAGTCTTAGACTTTCTCGACCTCGGGGAGAGGGAGTGGTGCCAAGTCGACTTCAGTGCCGGCGATGGCCGGTGCCGAGAGGCCTTGGCAGTACCGGCGCAGTCCGGTGCCGAGGATGTGCTTCTGCCCGCCGGTTGACCAGTGCTCGGTGCCGAAGGCGGAGGGGTAAGAGCCGCCTCCATGAAGAGCTGTTTTAGCCAAAAGTCCTGCTCCTTTTTCGTTCTAGGCTTAAAAGCCTTGCAAATGTGACACTTATCGGTCAGGTGAGATTCCCCGAGGCACATAAGGCAGGAGTCGTGTGGATCTCCTGTCGGCATCAGCTTATGACAGGCCGAGCACGGTTTGAAACCCGCTGAACCGGGCATGAGCCTTCACACTGGGTGCGGGGAAGTGGCTAATCCCCGAACCCCTCTTAACTATACAGTAACTATGAACAATAAAAATTAACTATAACTAGAGTACTATGAATAACTAGGGAGGTGGAGGTCAGTGAAACCTCACTCCTCTGTTCCCACAATCTACACAGGTGGTAAGAAGGAACTGAGGAGCAGTTGGGTTGGCAGGGGTATATATCCGGTGCCATGGCGGCGCCACTCCAGGGGGCGCCCAGCCGACCCACTGAGTGTTGCTAGGGTAAAAATCTTCCGACGAATGTGCACGCAGCGCGCGCACACCTAACTGGAATGGATATGAGCAAGCACTCGAAGAACATATGTTTAGTTAATATAAAGAGGTGTGACTTAAATGTATACCACTCAATAAAAATAAATGTTTAGATGTTATTTGCTGACAGTATGCCCTTAAGTCATGTCAGTGTTAAAAGGAACACAATTATGAGTTAAGAACAGTTTTAATTTTTTATGCCCTAACTTTGAACTTCCTATCTTTTATCTGTGTATGTCAGACCTTTTAACATACTTTGTAAAACTCAGTAAAAAGACATACATAAGAAATTTTAAAGTATAAAATACAAACAATCAAGCAGCTGAAGCATATTAACAAAGGTCTTTCTGCATAAATATATTTCTCCCTAGTAAAAATATCAAAGTAAAGGCACGCATTTTACAAGGGTGCAACAGAAAAACCAAAGCTGCTATTTCTCGTCAAACTGTGGGGATACACCCATATCCAAAAAAGCATTACTGGTTCCACCTGTAGCTTAAGTAACAGGAACTGCTAGGAAGTGCAGCTCTCCCTCTCTTTTGCTCCCACTCATCTCCTCTCCTGAGCTCAGAGCAGAAGTACCCCAGCTACCTACTTCTATAGAAAAATCTGCCATCCTACTAGCTCCACTCTCTTCTAAGGGGAAAGAGCAAGTGATTAGATCACCCAGCTCCCGCTCCAATCCAGAGGGAAGTACAGATAAATAATCATGATACATAAGATTCTGCATAAAAAAATTCTATTGAAACGACTTGAAGTCTTCAAATGTACAGGAAATAGCATCAAGCATTTCAAACGCCCTGAAAAGAAAACATGGATCCTCCTTTTTTATCTGTTTCTAGTCAATATAGTTTCTCAATCCTGGTCAAATCTAAACAGCAGCATTTACAAAAAAATTGGGGTGAGAAGCATCAACTCCACACTTTGACTGGCTGTCTAAGTAAGGTAGCATTTCTCAAATGCAGTCACCGTGGCCCCAAGCGACCACCAGGGGCTTTTCTTGCAGCTACAGCCTCCTGGGCTGTGATGAGGGAAGGGGCAAAGTAAAGCCCCCTCCCCCTCTTCGTTGCTCCTGAGTGGTGGGGCCAGCAGCAGGGGTTGGGCCCTGCCCCCCTTTCGAGACCCCTGAGGCACAATGCTGGAGGAGCAGGCAGCCAGTGAGTTCCCCACCTTCTGAGGGATGGTGGTGCTCAGGCTTTGGGCTTCAGCCCTGGGGTGGCGGGGAAGCAGGCTCTTGTTGTGGGGCTTTGGGCTCTAGCCCTGGGCTCTGGCTGTGCAGTGGCAGACCCCCAGGGGCTGGCCACGTGGCTTCAGGCTCCATCCCTGGACCCTGTCCTCCGGCCACGGTGCTTTGGGCTCTGGCCGCAGGGGTTCAGGCTCCAGGCCCCCACCCCATCTCCTCTGGCTCCCACTGTCTCCCCCAACCCTCCATCCAGGGCTTAATTTGTCCCAAGGCTTGCCAGGACCAAGTAAATCTGCTGTGAAAAGTGATATCTGTATGTTTATTAATATCACTTTTCACAACAGACTTACTAGTTAGCAATAAATAAATTACAATCATTTGGACGTGTATATGTGCATATTTATATGGTTTTCCTAAAGCTAACTAACTATTTTAGGAAAAAGTGTAAGAGTGGCAACCAGCAAGAGTTGGTGGTCACACTCTGAGGGCACCAAATAATTTGTCCTAAGAACTCCTAGCCCAAGGAATGATTACAGACATGAACACACTTTGGATTTCTTCTTTTCTTCTGTAGTTCCCATTCCCTTGTGCTTCTTGTATCCTATCACCTCAGAAAGATGTAAAGTGGCATCACAAAGCAATACTGAGAAATATGATGAAAGCCACCAAAAGCACTTTTATTTTGATCTGCTTTAACTACATGCAAAACATCTTACTGTATATACTAATGAAGGATGATCACTGCTGAATTTTATCATTATAAATGCTACCATATTTTTATTCGCAACCAGAAATACCCAGAAACAGAAAACAAAACAAATGCAGGAACAAGAAAATCATGATTCACAACAGTATATTGTACATGATGTTACTTAAATATGTCAAATGAACAACAGTAAGAATGACAGTTTAGAGTCCCTCAATCCAGGTCCCATCTAAGTCTCTGAGCCAGAGTAATTCAGGCTCAGCTATTTTTTAATCCCCTCCAAAAATGTCTTGGCTGATTCATATCCCCAGAACAAACATACTTTCCCTTTATGTTTAACCCATAGTTTAGCAGGGAATAATAGATGCTTCTAGCCCTCTGTCTTGAAACAACTTCTTCAAAAGGAAGGCAGAAGCACCTCCTGGCCTGAATAAAAGTCCCTAAGTCTGGAAAGAAGTGAATTTGGCTTCCTTTATATAAAATATTCCTTTTCTTCTGTAAAACCAGTAAAATTATGTCATTGGCTCAGTTCTTTTGTAAAAAAAATTTTTTTTTACTTGAGGGTTAAGTGTCCTGGTCTATAATATCCAGTTTTCAAAAAAACAGCCCGTCAAGCACTCACAGTGCTTTTATTCCTACCACAGTGTTGGCAGTATTGTTAGTTATATAAAAAAATTCTTTCTACTCGGATGTGATGGACACTGTAGCTTTAAGAGGAATGGGATGAGGGGCAAAGAGGAAGCAAAGAATACGGGGGCAGAAAGCAAATGCATGCTGCTGTACTGTGGCTGTTGAATAAAACTAAGCGTACATTATTCAGGAACATAAAACCACTTACTTATAATGTGAAGGTGCTCTCAGCATAAAGTGAGCCCTTCCTTAATGTTAAACTTCAGTTATGCCAAGTGCCATTTTTCAAGAAAAAGGGTTAGATTATATTCTCCTCGGGTAGATGGACAACCTGTAGTGTATGTATTTACCTGCTTTTCCTCTATTAATGCACCATACAGTGTGGATAAGTTTTTCCCAAAAGGGGCAAAATTGAATCTACATTTTGGACATGTTCCCTCACCCAAATCAGTTCTCTCTCCAAACTGTAGCTTCCCATTAATTACTCTTAGATATATCACTGTTGTACTGTCCTGAGCATTTAAGACAGAAGGAAGAGAGACATTTTGAGGCCTCAATGCCTATCTAATCTCTGATCCTGGAATCAGATTTCTCAATTTGAAGGAAAGTTGAGTACCGTTGTTTTTGAGCTCTCCATTCATATACTTCCATAGAAAAACTTCCCTCTAATAATTACTGCCAGAGAAATGCAAAATATTAACAAAAAAGGGTCGAGACAGATTAGCCTCCTGAAAACATAATCCTCCCTTTTTGCAGCTCAGCCAATAACTTGAAAGATTTGTTTTGTGTTTAATATTGGAACAAACCTGTGGCCATTGAGGAAAGTCATGGTTTCCATTAAGCAGCACAGCATGCAAGTTTTGAATTTCATGACAACAGTGGGATTAGAATTTAGATCCTACTGTTCCAAAAGCACAGGTCTACCTTGAGCGAACATACACACATACTAGCCAGTTCATTTCAATAAGGAGATTTTTAAACTCAGACAAAACAAGGAACATTTTAATTACTTAAGAAAAAAGTGGAAGTGATTCAAAACAAACTATTGTCACTGGAAATGCAACATTTAAATGCAATGAATGCATCATGTTCATTTACAATATTCATAACATTAACTGTATTGAAAAAATGGAAGGATTGGAAACCATCTAATTACTCAAACATTTAGTTCTCTACAGATGTAAATACATTGGGCCTAATAAGCTTTCCCACTGTGAAAGTCATTACTTAAATTATATTAAAATATTAAAAACTATTTAATGAGCTTTTTCCCCCTAAAGTAAATTGAGTGTGTGCCTTAACCTGCTTCAGGCAAAGGAAGTTTCAAACATATTGGTTTTGAAGCTAGCCATTATTTCCCATGTTGCAAAAATGGCAATTTTATTTCCCGACAGCAAATGAAACTGTCAGGAAAATTTAGATGCAATAAAACTGGGTGGTTAAACCAACATGCTGGATTTGGAATAAAACCGAATTAAAGGAATTAAAATTAAGCATTATGTCAGTCAAACTTTATACAAACTATTTTAAACAGTTTCCCTGCAAAAGTTTGGGCTTTGGACTTCGTGAAGCTCAATCGTAACTATCCACTTTGTGTCTATCAAGAGTGTCACATTGGAAATTTGCACAATGAAAAATATTTTGCATAAAATGTGTTGCTTCTGGCAACCTTTCTGCCTAAATAAAAAGTTGTCAGGCAGTGTGTGACTTTAGTGGTACAGAGTTTTTAAATGGTGGCTTCAGTCCAAGGCTAGCTAATAATGGGTGACATGCACTGGAATCTTGAGGCCTAAATCAACATTGTTTTCACAGCTGTAATTAAGCCACCTAATCAGAAGCACATTTTGACGGGACAGTTTCTGGAAGCCAGACATTACAATTTCTTATGCCTGGAGAGCAGTGGCTCATGAGAGGTCCTCATTTAATTTCAGGTTAAAAAAAAAAGCAGTAAAATGAAAAGACTATTAAAAAGGCAGTGTATGACTGTTGAAATGAAGCAGGCCTATGTGTTCATGCCTTGACCAACCTTGTATCCCACCCTCCTTCGGCTCTCTGCCGAGTCCCCATCTCTCCAGTGGCAGCTGCACACAGTGAGATTAAGGGCCTCTGCCAAAGTCAACAGATGAGCTGGTCTGAACTGGCTCTCTGTGTGTTCTGATTGTAAATTGTGCTGGTGATGATTAGAGAACTCTAACACAGGATGTCGACTCTTAAAACTGTCCAGAGAAAATAAAAAAAAAAAAAAATTAAGTTCAGGAAATTTTTTTAAACTTTTTTTGTGGCTTGGTACATAGTGTAATGTCTATAACTTTCAGATGATTCAAACATGAATTCATACAAATTAAGTTACTGCATTATCTTTTTTTAAAAAAAGCCATCACTAGCTCACAGCAGGACCCTTCATCTAAGGGTGTTTATATAACAGTGCTGCTGCTGAGTGCAGATCTTCAACTAGCACACACGTCTCCTGCGTCTACCACCTGCCAATGGGAGCTATTCCTAACACTCTGAGGATCCAGAGACTTGTTATTGTATGCCTCTCACTTAACTATGTTGTTGAATTTAAAATGGATAAACTGTCGTCTTGTTCACTTTCTGTAGCTCTGCTGCATTTGGTAACTTTAACATAAACTTTCAACTCCAGAGGCCATTGTAAAACTATCAACATGAAAGCAATAGTCACTCGGGTCTGATTATATTTAGTTCCGCATTTTAATTACATACGGATTCTATTAACTGAACCTTTTGCCTATGGGCAACATTATAATCAAATTACTATAATTTTCAAATATGTTAAAATAGTTTGACAAGTTAAAAGTTCACATACCTAGCATATTGAATATCAAAAAAGCTTTCCATAGAAAAGGAAGTGTTCTTTACAAAAAGGCAAATATATGTGGTTGGATTACTCAAACTTTTTTGAACACCTCGCCCCAAGTCACGTTATGTGATTTATAATACTGATTTCATATTATTATACTTATTAGTGCTATATAATAACTAAACAGTTTAAATCACATGATTTATACTGCTTGGTTATGACTATTACTTATATAAGCAACACTACATGACAAGATGTGTGTTTAGATTAGGATGCCTGCATGCCTCAGGTGTGTGTTTTAAGGCACTAAGCTGATGGCCAATTCCTTATAATTACCCACAAAATGCAAGTATTTCAGTAAAACTTCACTTTTTGAATGGAGCTATTGCTTTTTAGATATAATTTATTTTCAAAGTATTATTTAGTCCTGCCCATACTGATATTTAGTCCTGCATGTATACAGCATACCTGAATAATGTGGAATCCTTGTGGGCGCATCAGATTTTTTTTTTTCTATTACTTTAAAAATATTCTTCTATACTCTACTATAAAGCACAATATAACAGTAATTAATACCAGGGAATGAAATAGCATATTTACTCCTGGACTAGTGACCAAAAAGCACTGCAAGAACAAGGCACCAATGATAATATTAAGTTTCAATGCATTTTTACAAACCATTGTACTTAGAAACGAATGCATCTCAACACCCGACCCCGCCCCAGTGCCAAAGCCTTCAACGCTATCTAAATCAACTTTGAATCACACTAATGTGAAGTAGTGGAAAAGACAAGAAGAGTTTTCAGATGCTCCAGCCACGACCTGTGTACGCTTAATGATACCTGGGAAGAATTCTCTCTGATATGCCAGCCAAAGTACATTCAAAGGCACAGGATATGGCAGTCATGCTTACCAAGGAGGGACATATTCTGCCAGCATTTTTAAAACAGATGGGCTGCCTTTCTTCCATACATACAAAATCAAAAGGCCAAATAAGGAGGGGTGGGGGAACAATAAAAACGTTTACAATTCAACAGTGTAAGCCAAAGTCCGTTCGTGCACTGGCAGCTACAGGTCCCATAATCCTGATACACTGACCGATTCAGGTGAGGTGAGGGTGAAAGAGAGAACAAGAGAGACAAATACACGCACTCTGCCCTTAGGCAGCTAGATTGGAGTGTAAAGAAAATGGCTGTGCTGAGGTTACATGAATTTTTTAAAGGAAGGTTTTACATATAAGGGGGGTGGGTCTGGGGACTGGCTGCTGGTCCACCAAATGGAAAGACTGAGTGAATATTCTATTGAAATTTAGCTTATTTTTTAAAGTAAGCATCATTTATCAGAGTCTTTAAAACAGATAGCTGTCAGACAAGACTATTCTTCAAACTTGCATCTCCTGCTTAATCAAAAACCCTCTAACTCCTGTATTCTTTGCCCTGCATATTGCATCACTATGTGATGTTTCATAATGTTGACCCATCTTTGTAAAAACTTAACACACACCACCACCCAAACAGTGCAAAAAATAATAATTAAGTATAGATAACACAGAACCACAACAGCAGCAATTTGGGGGAACCCAAAGTGATTTGGGTTTCAACATCAGTTAGCATAAACATCCAAAAAAACAACAGCTTTTATTGTTTCCAAGGACAAGATGAAATCCCCACTCCCTCCTCCAGTAAACATCTGCCTCTCTCCTCTCCTGAGGGTCACACTCCTCTCTCCTTCCTCTGACATTGTTCAATTTCACAGAGTTCAAGGCCAGAAGGGACCATCAGATGACCAAGTGTGACCACTTGTATATCACAGGCTATTAAATTTCACCTAGATACTCGCATATTAAGTTCAAATAATTTAGTTAGACAAAAACATTTCAGTCATCAGCAAACTAATGCAAAGACCAGGCAAAGACCAGGCAAAGACCAGGAGAGACTAAGATGAAACCAAGGCTCTTGCAATGGCAGGGAACTGATTAGGTGAGCTATACACAGATGATCTCAGCAGGTGAACAATGTCTCATGCTACAGAGGAAAGCAAAAACACCCCAAGTTTCTTCCCCCCAGCCCCAATCAGTAAGACTCTGAGCAGCAAGACTCACCAACCAGGCATCTAAAAAAAGGATTCTCTGTACCTCTCACAGCACTGTTCCATCTTATCCAATGTATCATCTTCAAGTCTGGCCAATCTATGATGCTTCAGAGCATGGCAAAACACACCTCCCACTCTACTGAATACCTCTAGTCAATTGTGCATTAGGGAAAGAAATCCTTCCTGACCGCTGTAGGCAACCAGCTGAAGCATGAGGTTTGATTATAGTCATTAACTCACTGCAAAGCTGCACATGTTATGTGCCTGTCGAAGGCTATGCAGGGAATCCCATTCCCCCTCTGCCCACAGACTCAAACTTCAAGGCCAGAAGGAACCATCATGATCACCAGCCCCATTCCATCCTCATAGACTGCAGAATTTCTCCCTAAAGCTGGATTAAAGCATATCTTTTAAAATGATATTTAATCTTGTCTTAAAGACTTCAAGTGATGGTGAGTCCACCTCCTTCCCTTGGCAAGCTGTTCTAATGTTTAATTACCCTCACAGCAAGAAAATTGTTTTTTTATTTCAAGGCTAAATTGGTCTAATTTCATATTCCAGCCACTGGATGTTGTTATACCTTTGTCAGCAAGGCTGAACATTTTCTATACTATCGGGTGCCTTTTCCATGTGTCAGGTCATCTCTCAACCTTCTCTCTGATAAACTGAATATGTTGACCTCCTTACGCCTCACCTTTTATCCCCACCAAATTTCCATTTCCTTTGCACCCATTTCTCCGTCTTCTCTGTCCATTATTCTCTGTCTCTACCCTTTCTGTCTCCTTCCCTTCCCCCTATAATTTAGACTCCAATGGGATGGAGGAGGAGTAGGGATAACCACTGCCACCTACTCAATGCTTCTGCCCTCAGCCAGGTAGATGCACTGTAGTGCTGTACCAGGTGCCCATCTCATCTCGTATACTGACTTTCCCTGCCCTGAACCATGCAGCAGAACAGAGCAAGCCACAGAGCGTAGTGAGCACATTCAGGTTCAGAGAAACATTCAATCACCTGGCCCACCACAACGATGGCTCTCAATTTCTGTCATCACTATTAAAACTTTTCAAATATTCAACACTTCTACAAAACACAGGATGCTGACATCAGTGCAAAAAGCACAAGGCTGGAAGCTATGAAGGTCAGAGGCTCTGGAGAACTGACATCATATGAATAAATATACCATTCTTTACAGGTGTAGCGAGGGGGCCCCACTCCCCCGCACTCCTGAGGGACATAGGCCAGAGAAGGTGTGGCCACGGGCGGAGGCCCCACCGCCTGTCCCCGCCCCCCGGACGTCAAGGGGCGGGACAGGAAGTCCAAGGCCAACGCCGCCTGTCCCTTGCCCCCCAGACGTCAAGGGGCGGGACAGGAAGTACAAACACCCGGCCCCAGGGCTCAGTTAGAGGGAGGCGGCCAGAGAGAGCAGACGCTAGGGCCCGAGCTCCCGCTGGGCCTGGCCTACCCCGTGCCAGGTACCCGGAGGGGTACTAGCCTGACCTCCCCTAGGGTCAGCACTCAGAGGAGCCGACTGAGCGGTCCGACGCTCGGCCTGTGGAGGAGCTGCCTGGACCTCCCGAACCCCCGGTACCCCGAGGAGTGGATCGGACCTCCCGACGCCCGGTACCCCGAGGAGTGGATCGGACCTCCCGAACCCCCGGTACCCCGAGGAGTGGATCGGACCTCCCGACGCCCGGTACCCCGAGGAGTGGATCGGACCTCCCGACGCCCGGTACCCCGAGGAGTGGATCGGACCTCCCAAACCCCCGGTACCCCGAGGAGTGGATCGGACCTCCCGACGCCCGGTACCCTGAGGAGTGGATCGGACCTCCCGACGCCCGGTACCCCGAGGAGTGGATCGGACCTCCCGACGCCCGGTACCCCGAGGAGTGGATCGGACCTCCCGACGCCCGGTACCCCGAGGTACTGGACCACCCGACGCCGGACACCCTGAGGAACCCATGGTCTGGGACGCCCTGGACGAGGGCAGGTACCCAGTGAGGGGGAGGTTGGAAGTGGCCTGGGGGCAGCCGACCCCAGTCAGGCTGCAGGCTCGCCTGAGCCAATGGCAGTGTGTTTCGGTCAGGATCCCCCACTGACCATCAGCAGCGTTAACCACTGCTAGGGCCCCGGGCTGGAACGCAGTGGAGTGGGAGGGCCTGCGTTCCCCCTGCCACCCCTCCAAGGGTGGCAGACTCCCCCTCCCCTGACCTGAAGAGGCCGTCTCCGCTCGCTTGTTGCTCAGCCCCTGCTGAAAGGCCTGAGCATAGACTGTGTGCTGCCCCGCCCTGCCTAAGGGCCTGGGCTTATATATATACTGTTACCTTGTCGCTCAGGCCCTGCTCAAAGGCCTGAGCCTAAACTGTGTGTGTTGTCCCGCACTGCCCAAGGGCCGGGGCGTACTTATATACTATTCTCTTGTGCTTAACCCCGCAGCAGGGGACGGGTCCGAGGCAGAAGAAGTGAGGCGAGCCGGTGTGGCTCCCCTTCCCCCTCAAGAAGAGTCGAGCCCTGGCAGCGCTCTGCTACAACAGGTAACACAAACTTTGCCCTAAATTGCTTTTTATCACTTTCTAGAATGTGTTTGAAAGCACAGTGGCAAACGCCATGTCGCTAAAACAGCTCACTGCAGTACTGGACTCACAAGAGATATTCATTTGGCAGTATATGTACCATGGATTCACATGCTTGCCACGGACATCCATAGTGGCATGTGTTGCCCAAAGCTATGGTTGCTCCTGCCCCAAAGCACCCAAAAAGTACTTGCTTATGACTTGCCACTACTGTACTGTACAGCACTCAAAGCTCTCTGTTCAAAGCCTACTGTTAATTGTAACTCAGAATGAAAGTGCAAGTAAGCTAATGTGTTTGAAGGAGGAGTAAAATGGATCAAAGAAGCATAGCCCTCTACTGTTAAAGTAACTGTAAAGTAACAAGAGTTCATTTAATGGGAAACCTTGAAGCAAAGTCCAAACTCTGGTACTACAGCTAGATACCAATGAACAAGAAATAAGCAAGTAATGAGACTGTGTTTAAATACATTTTAAATTATACCTTTTCCAGTTGTATGCCTCAGTCAGGGTCTAAATACATAAAACCATCACAGAGTCACAAATTATGTTATACAGTTATAAGAACATAAAAACGGCCATACTGGGTCAGACCAAAGGTCCATCTAGCCCCGTATCCTGTCTTCCGATAGGGGCCAGTGCCAGGTGCCCCAAAGGGAATGAACAGAACAGGTAATCATCAAGTAATCCATTCCCTGTCACTCAGTCCCAGCTTCTAGCAAACAGAGGCTAAAGACACCATCCCTGTCCACCCTGGCTAATAGCCATTGATGGACTTATCCTCCATGAATTTATCTAGTTCTTTTTTGAACCCTGTTATAGTCTTGGCCTTCACAACATCCTCGGGCAGAGTTCCACAGGTTGACTGTGCGTTGTGTGAAGAAATACTTCCTTTTGTTTGTTTTAAACCTGCTGCCTATTAATTTCATTTGGTGACCCCTAGTTCTTGTGTTATGAGAAGGAGTAAATAACCCTTATTTACTATCTCCACATCAGTCATGGTTTTTTAGATTTCAATCATATCCCCCCTCAGTCGTCTCTCTTCCAAGTTGAAAAGTCCCAGTCTTATTAATTGCTCCTCATACGGAAGCCATTCCATACCCCTAATTGTTTTTGTTGCCCTTTTCTGAACCTTTTCCAATTCCAATATATCTTTTTGGATTTTGGACCACATCTGCACGCAGTATTCAAGATGTGGGTGTACCGTGGATTTATATAGCGGCAATATGATATTTTCTGTCTTATTATCTATCCCTTTCTTAATGATGCCCAACATTCTGTTTGCTTTTTTGACTGTCGCTGCACATTAATAATAAACAACAACATTGAGTGGATGTTTTCAGAGGACTATCCACAATGACTCCAAGATCTCTTTCTTGAGTGGTAACAGCTAATTTAGACCCCTTCATTTTATATGTATAGTTGGGATTATGTTTTTCAATGTGCATTACATTAGTTATCATTGATCAGGACAGTATTTGGTCCTGCGATGAGGGCAGGGGACTGGACTCGATGACCTCTCGAGGTCCCTTCCAGTCCTAGAGTCTATGAGGATACTTTCATTATAAAGCACATATTTTCAGAGTCACTAAACTTTCTTAAAGGGAGTGGGTGAGGTATAAGAAGAGATAAGGGCAGAAGACAGGGAGAAATTATGGAGAACTTTGTATATGAGATATTGAACTTTGAACTTCATGGAGGAGACTGTGGCAGGAATGTGGCATGCAGTCCTTGGAAGATGTTCATAGCAGAAATAACTGGGTGAAATCTTCTCACCTGTATTATGCAGAAGGATAGACTAGATGAGCATAGTGGTCTCTTCTATTCTTAAAAGTCAATGGATCCATTAAAACCTGATGGCCACATCCAAAGATGGCTAAGCCAATGCAGCTTTGCTGACTTAAATGGAGCTACAACCATTTACAACAGCTAAGTGATTCCAGCAGGTGGACAACCTGATTAGTGCTGAAAAAAGGAACAGGGTCTTGACAGATACATTTCGGGTCGGGAAAACAGAAGGGGAGGCCTACATCTCGGAAACGACAGTAGTTACTATACTATTATGATACTATTTCATAATGTTTTGGTACCAGAGATGGAGGCCAAGAAAAAAGTTGATAAAGGAAGGTGCAGCAGAATTTGGAGAGAGCATAGATAAGATGGGAGATGGACAGAGAGGACTCAAAAATTAAATCAAGCTTGCAAGCAAAGGAGACCAACAGAACAGTGGAAGTAAGGATGCCAGAAAAAAGTATAAGAAGAGACTCTAGATGGAAAAATAATAAGCACTGTTTTAGCCATACTGAGTCTTAGGTGATTGCAAGAATGAAAAATACATTAGAGAAAGGCAGAGATGCAGGGCTGCACAAAGGGAGAATGGCCAGGGACTGAGAAATATATTTGTGAATCATCAACATAGATGTGAGAGATAAAAACCATGGGAGGAAATGAGATCACCCTGGGAGACAGTACAGAGGGAGAAAGAAAGGGGAAAAAAGGATTAAGATACTTTAGGGACTAGTAGGGCCAGACTTCGTATTTTTTGTTAGGTCTGTGAACCATTCTGCCACTTATGTTCCCTGCTCCTACCCCTTGCCAAATAATTGAGTCCTCTCTCATTATCCCCCATAAAATAAATATTGATAGCTGACTCTTATCTACCTTGATCACATTCCACTCTGCATGAATGTGAATGAACACCACAATCTCTGGATATAACTAACTAAATAGGATACCCATGTGTCCCATTGCCAAGAAGAAAAGTAGTAGGGCTGGAAGTGGAGTGGAGAATGGAGAAGTTGATTCAGAGACACAGTTGCAAAATGAGAATAAACGGATCTTGCCATAAGGTGTCAGTTTTGTTTTTGCAGTAATCAGCAAAATCTTGGGCAGAGAGACAGGGGAAGATGGGGCCTGGGTAGCAGGTTTTAGAAGAAGTCTATCAGAGAAGTAACATTGCTTAAGCATGTGAGAAAACAGTGTGGAAGAAAGAGGATCAAACTAAGCTTCAATGGAAAATGTCTGTGAGATTATGGAACTGGAGGTGAGAAGAGAGGTACATCTACAGGTGAAAGAGACAGCCAGAGGGTGGGTAAGCAAAAGAAGAAAAATACCAAAAATAGGATGAAGTTAAAACCAACATCAGTTTGGAACAACTCAGGGGATGGTAGAAAGGGAAGAATGGAGAACTGAAATCTGATTTAGTAATTACCGTTTTAAGTAAATACTAGACATACACAGAATGTGTACTTCCCAGACAATTATTTTTAGCAATAAACTATGATTTGGTGTTCCAGATTGGCATGTACATGATGAGCACATATGAAAGCTCTGCACCCTGAAAAACTGTGTAAACTAATTGAGCTTGACCAGTTGGTCTGGGTAAATGCACTGGATAATCTCTCTGGATAAAGCCCTCCTATCTTAAGGTTTTGGGAAGGGGGAGGGGGCTAAATGTGATATCATTAGATCACACATTCAATTCCACTATTGTGTGCTCCAAGGCTTCGTGAATAGAGTGGTTTTGTGCTATATAGTATGCATGAAATCTGAAATACCTGGCCAAAGCAGTTAGCCTAAGAATAGGCCACTGGACCTACCCTTCCTTACCTTTGGGATGTCAGGAGAAAGCTCCCATGTACTATCTATCCATATATCTATTTCAGCAAGCAATCACACTGCCTTTTTATTAAAATCTAAGAAAGGAAATTCAATGCAAAAACATCCCAAACAATTTGGATTATTGGAGTGTTAAGATTGAGAAATTAAAACACAGAACATTCTGAAAGTTCAAATTTATGACTGCTACATTTGTTAAAATTCAGGCTTTTTGAAATCATTGCAAATATTAATGGATAGATCTTACAAAATATACAAATATTACAAAATACTACATACATACAAGTGTGTTGAGTTAAGGTGTTTCAGGAAAAATAACTTTGAATCTCCTGTCTTTTGTTATGTTTAAATTCTAAACCATAATTTTGCATTAATACTTATACTTAGGCTGTCAGTAGACTGAAAACTCCCAGGGAGAGGGGTTGTCTTTTTTGTTTGTGTAGCACCTAGCATAATAAGGTCCTGATCTGTGATTGGAGCCCACAGATGCCACTGCCATACAAATGACAGACAACAACAACATAGTTTTTGCATTGATGATGTATATAGAATTATATAATTTACAATAAGAGTTAAATTTAATCAGAGGCATCATAGCTTTTTATAGTGCCATTTCAAACCATAGAATAGCGCTTCAAAAACTGTAAGAGCATAATCTTAACTAAAAACTCTCTATATCCAAAGGCAAGCAAACCTCACTGCAGTAATCTTGGCAGGCTTCTCACTCTTAGCTACACAAGTGGTCATCTTGATTGAAACTCTCAACAATAAAAAGACAAAAAAAGCAACCTAGTAAGGCTGAAGCAGCTCAGCAGTACACATGTAAACCTAGTAGTACCAAAAAGATAAAGGAAAATTGGTTGGAAAAGAAAAGAAACAAATTTCAATAGACCTCTTAGGATGTCTAGAGTCACAAATCTATCAACAAAGCTTTGCACTTATGTGATATCATTAGATCACACATTCAACCTTTCATCCAAAGATCTTAAAGTTTAAGTTCAGCACCGAGGGAAATATCTCCCTCTGTGCTGATCCAATGGAGAAATGAGTCAATGAGAAATTAATGCAAGCTCTTATAGAGCCAAACAAAGTCACGAGCACAGTCCCTGAATAATGCTTTGCTGATATGTTTACTTGGTTTGTTTTAACGACTCCCCTTTTCCTACTTGACACTCAGTGTAAAATATCACCTCGGTTTTCCTTACTATCCTTTGCTGTATCCAGAGTGAAAAGGGAGAAAGAAAAAACCCAAGACAAAAAAATGCTCATCCCTTTATACAATAAGGAAAAAGAAAGAAAGAATTGGAAAAATGTATTAATTATATGCAAACTACCTACACAATCTCACTAAAGACATATTTAGCTACATATTTGTGACAGTTTATATGTCTGCCTGATGCCTGTGTGACACAAATATATCTGCATTCAATAATCCCCCTAAAGACAGTTCTCAGATCTGGAGAATCACCTTATTAGCCGTAAATTAACCCAAATTTTGTCGTGGACAACAATAATTTAGACATCAAATGATTCTTGAAATAGGATTTTAACTTTATAGATGATTAATCATAATATTTCTCTTTCTCTGGACATGTATTATGAATAAGTATAGTTGTCTACGGAGAATAATCACATGTTCTAATTACCATTTTGGTTATACGCATAATTAATAACATTCTGGCTTAACAGGACATGCTGCATCTATAGACAGTCACATGCTTCAGGTCCAAAATCTAACTGTCAGCTGCATTGCCAAAGACAAAGAAGCCATGATGCTGTGTTTTTAGCTTTGGCAACAATGGACAAATCTTTATACAAGACATTGTAGTAAAATTAATCCTCTCATTGCTCTCTATCCACCACCCGCCCCTTAGCCATGTATCAAGCATCACAATAGCATTTTTATACTGGTAATATTGTATTACTGTGCTAAACTGTGATATGAAATTAGCTACATTGAAGAAATATGATCACACATTCCTATCAGAACTACACAATGTGAGAGTAGATACTGCTTAGTAATCTGAATATCCAAATTATAAAATCAAATTAAACTATGGAAAGCAGACTTACTGATTGTAAGCTTTCATTTTCACGAAGACAAGCTGTTTGGAGTTCTGATTTCAGGGCTGCAATGTGATGTTGATGAGATGCTATTTCTCTCTCTAGTGTAGCAACTCTGGAGCTTGCGAGTTGGTAGACATCCATAAAACTTATAATCAGAGCCTTTAAAAAGTAAAATAAATAATCAATACCACGTGGACCTTACATAAATGCCAGCTTGCATACAGCCAAATTTATTAATAGAATCACACTAACTAACTTTTATTAATAAAGAAAACAAAGGTTGGAAGATTTTCTAAAGTTCAGCCACAGTATTTAACAATGAGAAGACATAGCAAAGGTTTATGTAACCCTACCAATATTGTAAATGGGTAATAGCATTACAAAAAGCACACAACTCTGCATTTTAATTAGGAGATACTTTCAAATACAGATTACTGCATTCAACAGCTGTCACTATTTTTCACTGTACTTAAATACAAGTTTCAGCGTAAGGTCAATTTCTCTCTGCAGTTTACCTCAAACACAGTTTGAGGTAAAGATGCACGTTTTCAGATTGAACTGAGACACTCACTCTCTCAACTCACATTAAAAAAAAACCACAGATTTAATTTAGCATGCAACAAAAGAAATAAAGTAACCTTCCAGACCTCTTAAAGTAAACAACTTGTTTACAGTATAGCTGAGAAAATATAATTGTGCTTTGTGTATATGGAAGAATGTTCTAGCTGTGTAATATTGATCAGACTGATAATAAAGTTAACAGCAAAAGAGAATAAAAATGATTTGGCAGTCCTAGTAACTTTAGATCTACCCTAAATAGTAAAGACTGTTGGGATTATTGCTCTTCTTTACAACAGGTTAATCACATTTTATAGGTTACAGTTTTCTCTTCTGAAGTGACCTGTAGTGAGTTTTCTAATGTAAGAACAGCTTTAAGGTTAATATGAAATCTGTAGGCTAAAATAAATTCATTAGCACTAAAGGAAACTCGCAAGATCTTATCAAGTTTTTGTTTTATACATTTTCTACTGTTTGTGAAAACAAAATTAAAGTAACAGGGCTGAAGTCAAATGTATTACACCAGGGGTGAATACGGCCAAATATTACTAATAAATTACTTACATCACATATATGGTATTTTTTCTCAGTAAGAAGAATCCCAAAGTGCTTTACACATTATGGCCCCACTCCAGGAAAGATATCCAAGCCAGCATAAGGGCTTGCTTTTGTTGATACCTACCAAATGCATCCGTGTCTTGAGTAGAATGTGGCAGCCATTTACAAAAAATATTACACAATGGTTTAGAACAAAACAAAGAATAGCATGTTCCATACAAAACACTATGATGCTTCACCTCAATGAGATTGCTCTGGGCTTAAAGTTAGGCATGTGCTGAAGTGCCTTGATGCAACAGGGCCTGTGACTGAGCACTCATAAATCAGGAAATATCAAAGCTGAGGTTACATGCCCATCTTAACTCTGACCCCTTCTATATAAGTATTAAGATAGAGTCCTCCAATATATTATACTCTCAACTTTTACAATAATGACAATAAGATTAAGTATATCAAATTGAAAATATATTTCAAGATGCTGAACATGTGTATCTCAAGATGTAGAGAAAAAATCTTGCCCCATTCTATTATTTGAAAAATTGTATGCTGTTGTGTAACTTACAGATGAATACACAGAAGGGAACAGGGTTTAGGCTGCAGGTGCAAT
Source organism: Gopherus flavomarginatus (assembly GCF_025201925.1). Lineage (NCBI taxonomy): Eukaryota > Metazoa > Chordata > Testudines > Testudinidae > Gopherus > Gopherus flavomarginatus. The sequence goes on from NC_066619.1 coordinate 107,684,966, forward strand.
TTGGACTCTGGTATTTGCAGACTTTTCTTTGAAATAAAACTCCATTTCTGTAACTATTTAGTCACCAATATGTGACTTGCAAGCATGCATACCTAAAGTACATATTTAAGGTCACAACTAAAATTAAAATGTGGAGACTGACTTTTCTTAGCTGCCCACCCTTTGAGCTGAGGACCTGATCCTACTAGCTTGCATGTGCAGGTGCACCTTTGTGCCAATGCAGTCCCATTGGTGAAAACAGGGCTCTGCCCACGTATAGGAAGTTGTAGAATCAAGGTGTTATTGAAGCCCCTACTGAAAAGGTGCTGTGCCCCCCATTTCACCATTTTCCTATCAACCATGACCTTTCTAACCCCAGCTGTTTCAGTTTTAAAAGGTTGGAAAGACTTATTTATTTTTTAAATCATAGGGATAGTGTATTTTCCTCTCAACTCTTCTTATGCTCAAACTTTCAGGGGGAAAAAAACAATACCTAGACTGAAAGGCAGAAATTTCACAAAGTTATTAACAAAACACAAGCAGCTGGAATGGAAACATTTATGCAACCTTAAGGAGGTTTAAACTCCCAGAGGAATTTTGACAGGGCAACCTAGATTTGAAATCATCAGGACATGGGGGTCAACACCCTCTACACCTCCAAAAGGTACCAGGAGATCTTCAATAACAAATATCCAGAACATCAGTTGTAAATCTAATCTGGAAGATAGCACCCTCAGCAGTAAAATGTGCTTAGTATCAATCAAGACACTGATATATTGTTGAGTCAACACAAAGAAAATCACATGGAGAGTCACCAACATTGCTTCCTATAGTACCTAAGCGTCACTTATTTGAATCCTTGGTGGGGGAGGGAGAAATCTTACCTATTTGCTCATTTTAAAGTTGGTCAAACAGTGATTTAATTCGTTTCTATTGGAATTTAACATTTTTTGTTTTTATCCTTATTTGTATACTACAGAAATAACATCTACAATCACTCTACAAATAAGGTTTATTCACTGATCAACAGCGTTGTTAACAGAATTGGAGATCAGGTATCTTCCAGAAACAGAGCTTCAGAGCCCCCTGCTTCCACCAGCATGCCAGAGTTTAAAAAACAGATGCAACAATGACAAGTACAGAGATACTTTTGTAGCCTTCCGGATATATTTTTATGACACTAAATTTGACATTCAGACATGTCTGTGGGAACCACATTTTAGTGAGCCCTTCTGTTTTTTGAATACACTGGTAATAGCGTGACATGCAAACTGGGAATAGAACATCCGAAACAAGTAACAAATCATCTTTCATTACAAGTAAGAATGATTTTTAAAATACATATTAGACATTGATTTTCATTCAGAAAAGCCAGTCATAGCGATCCCTGAATATTATAGGAAGCAATTTTTGCAACCCACACATATATTTTCACACATTCACCTTAAAAGCTAAAACCCCTTTCAGACTGATGAGTATTGTAGGAATGTCAGTGGGGCAGCAGACTTAGCTAAAGAGGCCACAGCAATTCTGAGGGCTGAAGAATGTTAATTTTAAACATTAAAAAAGCCAGCTGGAATATAGGATGTGAGTTAATAAAGGCTGAAACTCACATAATACTGCCAATTTTACAGCAGAAATGGTAATGAATTCCTTTTTTTGGTTAGTTCAGAGGAAGTAGTCAGAGTCTCCTTCCTTTTCCCTCCTCTATGCCTCCATTTCATAGGCGATGTAGTTATTTTTTTTTAAATCATATATCTTATAGTGCTATTGACATGACAGAAGCATATTATAATGCCAAAAGGAGTTATCACCATGAGAACATACCAATGTTCCAACACTACTGCTCAAGACCTGTCAGCTTCATGAAAATGGAAAGGCAACATGCTAAACTGGCTGCAACTAATGACACAAAAAGGGTACTGAAGAGAGCAGCATGGAGAAAGGTCTTGCAATTAAGGTGATGGACTGGAGTAAACATTAAGAACTTAAATCTCATTTTAATATGTGATGTTCAATGAAACTTAAGAGCCTAAAGGCCAGATTTTTAAATATCTTTAGGTGCTTAAAGATGCAGGTGGATGGCGAGTGGGATTTTCCAAAGTGTCTAGGTGCCTAACTCCCATTGATTGTAAAGGGAGTTAGGTTCCAAGGTATTTTGAAAAGTCCACAAGGTGCCTATCTGCATCTTTAGATGCCTAAATACTTTTAAACACCTGGCCCTAAATTACTTTTGAAAATGGGACTTAGGTACCTTTGAATATGTTATTCTTAATTTCTTTTTGCGTCTATTCCCAATCAGTAAAAGGGGGCATTGTGAGAATAAATGTGTTAATATCTGTGATGCACTCAGTTACTATGACAATGGAGGCAATGTGAGTGGGAAGATAGATAAGATAGTACTTATCCTTCCACCTTCCTAATTTTGGTTAAAATGGACATTGAAAGGTGACACTATCTGTTTTAAATTAAAACAGATAAAGGTAAGGATTAGTCAAAAACATAACAAAACACTGGAAAAACAAGAAGAAAAAAAATCTATTTAAGCTAATAGGTAAGCTGAACCCTGCTCAAACACTACTAAGTTTGAGGATGGCCTATTTGTACTACAGAGTTTCTCACAAATAGTTCTGGTTTGGGTTACAGATCTACGAAGTTGAGCATCTTACTCTGACAAACTGTCAGTGAGGCAAACTACTTCAAGCCTTATATGATTTTTTTTTAACAACACAATGAACTATGAAGCAAAAGTACAATTTAAAAATCATCATATTGTCCCCCTCCAATCAACCTTAGAACAGAACAAGAGTTTTCACAGGAAGCCCCTTTCTACAGCACATGCAGAAATTATAGATCTATTCCCTCCCTTCAGTGATATGACTGACTGATCATCTCTATGTGCTCACTGTTATTCAGAAACAGCAATTCTAAGATGTACAGTGCAACATTATGCTTTAAATATCTTTTTCATTATATTATTAGCTAGAAATTTGTCAGCTAGAAGATTAATCTTTGGGAATTTTTTTTTATAAAGTATAGTAAAATATGGCATTCTGTTAGCTGGCACTGAAATTATGCAGCAATGGTCAAGAGACATGAAGATTAAAGGACAAAATGAGGTCTAAAGCATATCCTTTAAATTTAATTAACTAGATCAAAGGTCATTCAAAGTATTACCAAGTTGAAAACTTTGGTGGAAAAATATTTTAGGAAACACATAGATCAGAGTGCACAAATTATTAAATGATTTCTTGTCAAAGTACTAATGTATTTATTATACTTCATGAGGAAAGGAAAATCAGTTATTTATTCCATGTGGAAATACGCTGTCAGTGGGATACCCTTTTCCCGATTATTAGGTTAATGTAACCTAGTGAGAGTAAATACAATCCAACAAGAACTTAAATTTTTTCTGCAATTGTACTTTCTGTGTTTTGATTTGCAGATAACAAAAGATTAAAATATTATTTAATGCCTTCATAGCTGCCAATAAATACCAAATGTAAAACAAACTGCATAAAGGACCAGATCCTCAGCCTGTAAATCAATGTAGTGCTACTGACTTCCATTTCGTTTACACCAGCTGAGTGTACAGCAATTACATACCTAGAGATGATTTTATCTCCTATTTAGAAGAAAGGAAAGGGAAGGAAATAAATAACCATAGGCAACCTATTATGAGCTAATGCAAATCAAAGAATGTGTCATAAACAGACCAGACAGGCAGCATAAGCCTCAAATGTGTACCGTATAATACAGCAGTCAAAAAAAATCAAGAAGCAAGTACTTCACATATTGCATCTTTATTTTTAAAGTATGAAAAAAAGAAAAATCAAAATTAACATTCCCCTGTTCGGTTTCCCCCTTCAGAAATTCCTGAACTAAAAAGAATATTAGTAGGTAGTAAAATGTACCTAAAGGCAATATATAGAAAGAGATAACAAAAGAAAGAATAATAAATGGACTGCAGAAGAATGAGAGCCTAACTTTAGTATAACAAAGCACTTAGATAAAAATCTGAAGAGACTACATATTTTATGTATAGTGTGAAGTTTGGCTGACGTGTGAAAATAAAACTCAAAAGATTGGAGTTCTGTGTGTTTAATGGATAACATACAGTATGCCTTTTATTACTGCAACCCTAGTTTATGTCTGGCCCTAATATTACATAAATAAGATTAGTTTAACAGGTTCACAAAAACAAACATATACCAATTAATTTTGGCTTTGAGAAGGCCAACCCCGAGTGATTTTATGATATTTATTAGAAGCCTGTGGAGGCTGTTTTTGTGGGTAGAGGGATTAATTTCCCCCCTCATTTTAGCATTTGAAAATTCACTCTGGCTGCCTTGTCCCATCGCCCAAAATGTCTAGTGGCAACATCAGTAGAGGATGTAAATATAGCAGCTTCTCAGGCATCAGAAAAGGCCTCATGGGAGACAACATTCAGCAAAATTGCACTTTTGCAGCTGTTTGGCACTTTTTTAATGATCTGTTCTCCTGGTATCTTGTTTCAACAGTAAACTTTTTGTTGGGCTCCATTCAACCGTGGCACGTACAATTTAAACGTGCCAAAAATCAAACCAGTCCTGTTATAACTTTTTTCAACCAAAGCTGACTCAGGGCCACACTTGGGGCCTAACTCTATCCCCTTTGTTCCGATAAGAATTATGTTCCCCCAAAGGTCTCGGAGGATAGCCCAAGGGAAGGAAGCTTGAGAATAAAAGGCTATATTCTCTGTCAGAGGTAATGACATGACTTCCTACAAGAAAACTGAAAAGAGAGCATTGAAATTGACAGAGACTGAAGGGAAAGTGCTTCTTCTGGAAACTACAGCAAATGGGCATAAAACAATAGTCATGGAAATTATTATAAAGAATAATTATTGATCCTATAGAAAATAATTTATAAATTAAGACCATTAGGGGGGAGTTTGTTGATAAGTTCAGGCTCTGGGGACTCCAAACTTTCTTCTAACTATTGAAGCAAGCTATCATTTAAGAAGGAGGATCTTGCTGATGCATGGAATATTATTTTCATTATTTATGCGTGGTAGCGTACAAGATGAAAAATAAAGGCAGTCATTGCCCCAGACAGCTTACAGTTTAAGTAACAGACACAGAGGAAGATGTTAAAACTATTCCTTTCCTCCTCTCTCCCATTTTCTTTCTCTTTTCCTCTTAAGCAATATTGGTCATTTTACTGTGGGTTAGTATTTGTGGGTCTCATGGAGAAAGGGAGTCTTTGGAAAGCTTCTGTGTCAGCAAAAGAAGGGCATGGTATTGGAAAGTCATTCCATGAATTGGAGAGCATCATGAAGAGGGCATGAAGATGGAGTGGGAGAAGAAAATGACAGACACCCCAAGACTAACACCACTGAGGGAACACAATAAGAAACTACAGAGATTTAAATATTTAGGCTGGGCTTTTAAGGGGCAGATGAGCTGATTAAACTTGATATGGTGGGGAACGGAAAGCTAATGAAGTGACTTGAAGAGGGAATGATATTGCCTGATGAACTGCCAAGGAAGACAATTTTAGAGACTACGTTTTGGAATGATCAGAAGGGAGCAAAATGGGGAAATTAATATTAGATTTCCAAGATATTGTGGGGGAAGGAGCAGCAAGACTCGGCAAGAGCCTAAAGGTACTGGGAGTATGTTACTTTGCTGTTAAGTCAGCTTCATGGTTAAGTGATGTATACCTAAGAAATACAGCAAAATGTATGTGCGCACAGGTACATTAGCTTAGTAGTTTAGAGCCTGATTCAACTTCGACTGCAGTGCCAAATAAAAACTGTGCTGATGGCTGAAAAAAATTAAAAGAATACAGGGCTGACAAAATTATTTACATAAATACCACAGAGAGTTTATATAAAACTCTAATTCAAGTTTAATCAGGATTATTTTGACAAAGCAGTTTGCGTAAACAGATAAAGAAAAAAGGTACAAGGTGTTACATGTGTATCTAATGTAGGAAAAAAAGATGATATTGTATTTACTAGAGATTACAGAATGTGACCTCATAGGTAAAGAGCCTACCATAAAGCAATGCATACAATGAATGGGCCAGAATTAAGTGCTTTGAATGCTTAATCATGCAACCTGAATATATTCAATATATTTTTTAAATGGAATTGTATAAACAGTTTTCATTCTGTTGCACTGTCTAACACACATTATATGTCTCAAGCAGAAAAATTTCTCACTGGGAAACTGACACTACTCTGAAATTGTTTTAGACAACCAGTTTTAAAAAGGGTTCTAGTCAATGTTTTTGTTCTGGCAACGTCTAGCTAGTGTGGACAGATCACCTATGTCTTGAGAGAGTTTTTGAAAAACGTTCTTAAACATTTTTCTACTTTGAGAAGGGGTTTGTCAGTTTCCCAGGGAAAAAAAAGGAGGGAGGTTTGGACTGAATGTTTATCTGAACCTATGAAAGTCACACTCATCTACAGGCCAGCTTTATATTTGATACGCATCCCTAATCATTCAGACTCACAAAATTATTCCATTCATCCACCCATCTGTTAGATGCTTCTTCTCTCCCCCCTTCCCACCCCCTTTCCAATCTTGGTGGTTTCTGCTTTGACTTTCAGCCTTGCCTTTCTCTCTCTCAATAAACACAAACTCAGGTACCACACCCCTACTTTTCAAAAGTAAGTGCCCCTGCCCCACTCAAAATATACTTGCCCTGAAAAGCAATGGAAATTTTGAACCCTAAAAACTGATGCTGTTTTCAATCCAGTAAACAGTGTTTGGACTTGACAATTGTAACTCTTTAGTAGCACGTTCCACTATCCATTACTCAATTTGGTAACCCAATAAGCAAGACAACAGGTTAAACATACGCGTGCAATCCTGTGTTTACACCCTACACACTATCATAATAATCTTTGTGCAATGTATGCCTTGCGAGGTATCATTTAAAAACTCATAACTTGCAGGTCAGTATTGTTATGGTGACATATAGATAGCAACTTTATATGTGAAGTTATAAGATTCCCCTGTATGATGTTAACAACACGTGTTCCAAACCCACAGCCCTGCTCAGGCAGAAATCAGCAGGTCTGTCCTAAACAAAGTAATCTGTGTGCCTTGCAGGGCTGGCTCCAGCATTTTTGCCACCCCAAGCGGTCAAAAAAAAAAAAAAAGAGCCGCCATAAAAAAGGCGTGATCGGCGGCACTTCGGCAGCAGGTCATTCCCTCCGAGACAGAGTGAGGGACCTGCCGCTGAATTGCCACCAAAGAGCCGTACATGCTGCCCCTCTCCATTGGCTGCCCCAAGCACCTGCTTCCTGCGCTGGTGCCTGGAGCCAGCTCTGGTGCCTTGATTTACATTTAAGCAGTAAACAATCATATCAAGTGGCCATTCTTTGGCAAGAACGGGAGGCAGGGACAAAGAGATCAGCATCTTAGCAAAGAAACAACAAGGTCTCCTTCCTGCACCAGACCCCGTGTCTCTTGGTTCTTAGCTGGAAATGATTTTCAGTGAGGAACTGACACTATGAAAAGGAGGGGCAAACACCTCAAACACCCCTTTCTGTCCCCTCGCTGACCTCATTTGCTGCACTTGAGAAGACAAAGGAAACAGCTGTTGGACTCTGGTGGGCCAGAGAAGGTCCTGACCTGAAGAGTCTGATCAGTAATGATGTCAGAAGCATGTGGTGAGAAGCTTTGCTGGATTCTAATATAGTTTGTTAAGTTAGGTACCAGAAAGCATTTTATATTTATTTTTCTTGTAACCACCTCTAACTTTTATGCCTTATTTGTACTCGTTTAGAATCTCTCTGTAATTAATAAACTTGTTTTATTGTTTTATCTAATCCAGTGTGTTTAAGTTAAGGTAGCTGGGCAACAGTACTTAGGATAACAAACTAGTGTATATTACTCACTTAAAGGAATAATAGTCTTAATATATTTGGACAGTCCAGGAAATGGCTGTGCAATACAGGAAACATTTCTGGGGAGAAATCTGGAGTGTACTGGGATCACCCTGCAGTACAACCAAGGCTAGTGAGAGCCAGGGTGTAAATGGCAGGCTGCAGTTACACACAAACACATCTGGAAGAGACCTGAATGCTGGTGGCTGGTTGTGAGCAGTCCAGGTTGGAGGCTACAACAGCAAGGCATTACAGAGCATCCCAGGTTACAAGGCAGAGGTGACAGCTCCCCATTGGTCTGGATTGTACTCCAGTATGTCACACCCAATAACCAAGACAACAGTTTAAATTACACATGCAATACGGGAGTACAAAAAGAGAACAGATGCATTTCAAATTGTAAGACTTCATGCATCTGAAATTCACATATTTACAAAACACACACTCTAGAACTGCACTTTCAAATAGGATAAAGATAAGAGAAAATTTAGTATAACTCAAAAATATATCATTTAATTTTTAATCCTTCCTAAACTTTTCTCTTTCAATTTCACTTCATCAGTACGCCACTTGGGACACAACATCAGCCTTTTTCTTAAACACAAGACAACTGTGGAATTAACAGAACAGCTTCTAGCTTTTATGCCTAGTTTTACATTCTGAAAGGTTTACTTGAGTTTTCCTTAATCCTTAAGTTGCATATTCATTGCTATATTTCCTCTAACTGCTGTCACTTAAATTGTCATGCAGAACAGGGCAAATCGGGGTCAGTTTATGTAAGCGGCATCAATCTGAGAAACTTCATCAGTCTTTATTTCAAGGCATTATGCAAAGAAAACTGACATTAAGAGAGCCTTAACTGACAGCAAACTAAATCAATCAGCAAATCACTAAGCCATAATAAACTCGCTCAAGTTGTAGATAACCCTTCCTTTTCCAGGCCTTTATCTAAACAGCCCATCAAATGCTGCCTTTGACCAAAAATCCCTTCAATTCTGTTACAAAATCCTAGCAGTAATATAGCGTAAAACTGCGTACATTCTCATTACTTCAAATTATCAATAAGGATACGCAAAGATAAATGAGGTTGGTTTATAATGATGAAATAGTAGGCTGTTAAATGAAAAACAAAAGATTCAAGATTTGGATAGACTTTTTAAGTTGACTACTAATCATGTAGCTAAAAACTAAATAGGACTTGCTCCTGCTCCCAGTGAAGTCACTGGGAACACCCAGACTTCAAATCACAGTATGATAAAGCCCAGTATAATTTTTCTCTGCTATTCAACAGATTCACTCTCTCAACATCTTCTACTTTTTTTGCTTTGTTTTGAAATTAAAAGAACCAGCACCACAAAGCAGATACCAGAGCTTCATCTTCTCTGACGTTTCACTTTATACTGTGTTATTCATGAGTCTATCCATTTTTTTAGGTACTCATATGGCCCTCAATAGCATAATATCTAATCTCCTGAATGGACTCATCCACAAAATGGTATTATATGCTGCATACAGCAATATCAAACAATAAGAAAAAGATTACAGTACGCTCAAGCTACAGTACACTCAGGGGAAAGAACTGATAAAACGAGTTCTTTCCAAAAGATACTACACATATTCCCTGACCAGTTATGGCAAGTCTGCACTCAAGGGCTACCTTGGCACAGATGTGCCACTGTAGCACTTCTGGTAAAGACAAGCTATGCTGATGGAGGAGCGCTTTCCCGTCGGTGTGATTACCTCACATCTGCAAGAGGCAGAAGCTATGTTGGCAGGAAAGCATCTCCCGCCGACATAGCACCAGTGTAGACAGCACTTAGGTCAATGTAACTAACTTTGCTCAGGGCTGTGTGTCTTTTTCACATCACTGAGCAACGTAAGTTACATTGACTTAAGCGGTAACGTGGACCAGCTCTTAGAGGGAGAGGGCAGGGGAGTATGTTGTATAAGCAGAGTGATCGGCAGGATGACGGACATACAGCTTGCAAATGCCAGTTCTTCTTTTCTTAACTGTATTCCAATACTTATTTATTTGGTGTGTGGGGAGTGCAGGGAAAATGGCAGGAAGGGTGAGCAAACAGGTGAAAGGGAGTCAGGAAGATATCTATCAAACAGCTGTCTACAGCTGTCCTCACAAAAATACCACTTAAAAATTAAAAGAACATTCAGATCTATTGCCAATGATGTGCCAGTCAAGAGGTTGGAAGATAGCTCAGCATATGCAAGAATCTCATATTACCAGTTTATAAAATAAATCATAACTCAAAAAGGATTACTTACTACCATTTTAATTATCAGAGGGGTAGCTGTATTAGTCTGGATCTGTAAAAACAGCACCTTATAGACTAACAGACGTATTGGAGCATGAGCTTTCATGGGTGAATACCCGACATGCATCTGACGAAGTGGGTATTCACCCACAAAAGCTTATGCTCCAATACGTCTGCTAGACTATAAGGTGCCACAGGACTCTTTGCTGCTTTTACCATTTTAATGAATCCCTGAAATAAATATGAACATCCGTAACTTTAAGATTCATGGTCCCTATCTGTATTCCACACATGAGTACACGTGCTCCAGGCACCTGAGACTGGAGATTTCTAGCAAGTAGTGCCAATTGGTCCTCACCTCCACAACTGCCCTCCTTGGGCTCCAAAGCAAGGGCATAAGAGGAAGTGCAGACCAATGCTCTCCACTTCTTCATCTTACCGCGAATCAGAAAGAGCTGAAGAAGAGATGGAGGAGGGCAGGTAGTGGAATACAGATAGAGACCACATGTGCTCTGGATTATGAACAGTAGAGGACATCCCTATCTCCTTAAGGTGGTTTCTTTCTCCAGTGCCAAGATGTTTCTTCCTCCAGTGCCAATTGGAGTTGCAGCTATCAAGGGATGTGAAGAGTAACAAGAAGGGTTTCTACAGGTATGTTAGCAACAAGAAAGTGGTCAGGGAAAGCGTGGGACCCTTACTGAATGGGGGACACAATATAGTGACAGATGATGTGGAAAAAGCTGAAGTACTCAATGCTTTTTTTGCCTCAGTTTTCACAGACAAGGTCAGCTCCCAGACTGCTGCACTGGGTAACACAGTATACGGGGGTGGGGGGAGGTGAGCAGCCTTCAGTAGTGAAAGAACAGGCTAAGGACTATTTAGACAAGCTGAACATGCACAAGTCCAAGGGTGCTGAGGGAGCTGGCTGATGTGATTGCAGAGCCATTGGCCATTATTTCTGAAAATTCGTGGCAATCGGGGGAGGTCTCAGACAATTGGAAAAAGGCAAATATAGTGCCCATAGTTTAAAAAGGGAAGAAAGAGAACCCGAGGAACTCCAGACCTGTCAGCCTCACTTCAGTCCCCAGCAAAATCATGGAGCAGGTCCTCAAGGAATCCATTTTGAAGCACTTGGAGGAAGGTGATCAGGAACAGTCAACATGGATTCACCAAGGGCAAGTCATGCCTGACCAACCTGATTGCTTTCTATGATGAGATAACTGGCTCCGTGGATATGGGGAAAGTGGTGGATGTGATATATCCTGACTTTAGCAAAGCTTTTGATACGGTCTCCCGCAGTATTCTTGTCAGCAAGTGAAAGAATGAACTATAAGGTGGATAGAAAGCTGGATAGATTGTCAGGCTCAACGGCTAGTGATCAACGGCTCAATGTCTAGTTGGCAGCTGGTATCAAGCGGAGTGCCCCAGAGGTCGGTTTTGTTCAACATTTTTATTAATGATCTGGATGAACTGCACCCTCAGCAAGTTCGCAGATGACACTAAGCTGGGGCAAAGAGGCAGATACGCTGGAGGGTAGGGATAGGGTCCAGAGTGACCTAGACAAATTGGAGGTTTGAGCCAAAAGAAATCAGATGAGGTTCAACAAGGACAAGTGCAGAGTCCTGCACTTAAGAAGGAAGAATCCCATGCACCGTTACAGGCTGGGGACTGACTGGCTAAGCAGCAGTTCTTCAGAAAAGGACCTGGGGATTACAGTGGACAAGAAGCTGGATCTGAGTCAGCAGTGTGCCCTTCTTGCCAAGGCCAATGGCATTTCGGGCTGTATTAGTAGGAGCATTGCCAAGGCTCGAAGGAAGTGATTATTCCCCTCTATTCAGTACTGGTGAGGCCACACCTGGAATATTGTGTCCAGTTTTGGTCTCCCCACTACAGAAGGGATGTGGACAAATTCGAGAGTCCAGCGGAGGGCAACAAAAATGATTAGGGGGCTGGGGCACATGACTTAACGAGGAGAGGCTGAGGGAACTGGGATTATTTATTCTGCAGAAGAAAAGAGTGAGGGGAAATTTGATAGCAGCCTTCAACTACCTGAAGGGGGGGTTCCAAAGAGGATGAAGCTAGGCTGTTCTCAGTGGTGGCAGATGACAGAAGAAGCAGCAGTGGTCTCAAGTTGCAGCTGGGGAGGTCTAGGTTGGATATTAGAAAACATTATTTCATTAGGAGGGTGGTGAAGCACTGGAATGGAGGTGGTGGAATCTCCATCCTTACTGGTTTTTAAGGCCCGGCTTGACAAAGCTCTGGCTGGGATGATTTAGTTGGTGTTGGTCCTGCTTTGAGCAGGGGATTGGACTAGATGCCTCCTGAAGTCTCTTCCAACCCTAATATTCTATGTCCCTCAGGAGGGCTGGTTGTGAAAGAAGAAGACATTGAGGGTAGAGATGGCTGATGATATCCTCTGGGGAGGTGGTATAGGTTTCAGTTCATCCCAAAGTGTGAGGTGTTCCAGTGCTCTGGACTCATGGATCCGGCACATCCATAGTTATGGTAGATCCTTCTGGGGTGGTTCCATACCGTAGAAGAGTCTAGCCTGAAGTTCTTACGTTGCATCAGTGGGTGCTGATCCTTTGGCTTGTGAACCAGAGCCTTAATAGGTACTGGTGGATTCTTTCTCCTTTGTGCCTTACTCTCATGTTCAGGTAGCAGACCTAAATACTTAGGATCCACACATAAGGACTCACCTGACTTGGATGGAATCAGAGAGGGATCCCTTTTTTAAAGGCAGACGTGGAAGGAGAGATCTGTCCCTGCATTTGTGAGAGTGCCGTTTATTCTCATGAAAAGCCTTAGTGAATGATTCCTTGGGCTTAGAAGCTTTGGCCTCAGCTCCTGAGCTCATTTTCGGAGGGGTGCTGCTCATTGCCTGAGGCTGATATACAGGGGGTCTCCCTGGCCTGGATCTGAGAAGGTTATGAGACATTTCCTCAATGTGAGCTCTTGTCCCTCACGGGTTCAAGGAGGGAAGGAACAGCAGATGCTGTACTTAGCGGATATGTGAGCTTCTCCAAGGCGATCAAAGTAGCACTGATTTTCTTCACTCATGACACTAAAATTTTAACTAACTACACTAAAAACTATGAACAATTATATTTCCAGGTTCTGAAGAAGAAGAAACATGGAGGTAGCTATGGACAGAGAGGATTCTGACTCAGGCCATACATCAATATGAAGGAATTGGAGAGACATTGGTCTGTGACACCACCTGCATCCTCCATTCAGAGCACAAGGAGGGCAAATGTGCAGCTACAGACCAATGGACACTATTTGCTAGAAATCTCCAGTCTCAGGTGCATGGAGCACATGTATACCTATGTGTGGAAAACACACAGAGACCAACACTCAAAGAACCACCTTTACTTTCTACTCAGGTCAGAACATTTCAGAAGTATGTAACTACACAGCCAACTATAACAACTTAAAAACAGGCATAGTGGGTCAGAATAAAGGTCCATCTAGCCCAATATCCTATCTTCTGAAAGAGGCCAATGCCAGGTGCCCCAGAGGGAATGAACAGAACAGGTAATCATCAAGTGATCCATCCCCTGTCGCCCAGCTTCTGGCAAACAGAGGCTAGGTACACCATCCCTGCCCATCCTGGCTAATATCCACTAATGGACCTATCCTCCATGAACGTATCTATTTCCTTTTTGAGTCCTGTTATAGTCTTGGCCTTCACAACATCATCCTCTCACAAGAGTTCCAGAGGTTGACTATGCATTGTGTGAAAAAAATACTTCATTTTAAACCCGCTGCCTATTAATTTCATTTGGTGACCCCTAGTTGCGTGTTATGAGGAGTAAATAGCACTTCCTTATTTACTTTCTTCATACCAGTTATAATTTTATAGACCTCTATCATATCCCACCTTAGTCGTCTCTTTTCCAAGTTGAAAAGTCCCAGTCCTATTAATCTCTCTTCATATGGAAGCTGTTCCATATCCCTAATCAATTTTGTTCCCCTTTTCTGAACTTTTTCCAATTCCAATAGATCTTTTTAGAGATGGGGCGACCACATCTGCACTCAGTATTCAAGACGTGGGCTTACCATGGATTTATACAGAGGCAATATGATATTTTCTTATTTATATCGAGGGAATATGATATATCCCTTTCTTAATGATGCTCAACATTCTGTTTGCTTTTTTGACTGCAGCAGCACATTTGAGTGGATGTTTTCAGAGAACTATTCACAATGACTCCAAGATCTCTTTCTTGAGTGGTAACAGCTAATTTAGACCCCATCATTTTATACGTGTAGTTGTGATTATGTTTTCCAAAGTGCATTACTTTGCATTTATCAACACTGAATTTCACCTGCCATTTTGTTGCCCAGTCACCCAGTTTTGTGAGATCCTTTTGTAGCTCTTCGCAGTCTGCTTGGGATTTAACTATCTTGAGTAGTTTTGTATCATCTGAAAATTTTGCCACCTCACTGTTTCCACATTATTTATGAATATGTTGAATAGGACTGGGTCCCAGTACAGACTCCTGGTGGACACCACTGTTTACCTCTCTCCATTCTGAAAACTAGACTTGCAGGGATTACTATATTTAAAGAGTATTCATACCCTACACATTATTGTAATAATCTTTGTACAAAATATGCCTTGTAAGGTATCATTTTAAAACTAATACCATGCTAGTCAATAATACCATAGTTGAATGTATGTAGCAACATTATATGTAAAATTATGACTTCCCTCTCGAATGATGTTGGTGGCACATGTTCAAACCCAGATAGCTCCAACTGGGCAGAACAAGTCAAGCAGGTCTCAAACAAAAGAATGTGTGTTTACCTCAGTTTACATGTAAATTATAACAGGATCCTCAGGCAGCAAGAAGGGGAAGATAGGAGACAAGGTAAATCTGCCTTTCAGCAAACAGAGGTGAGAAGAAATAGCATGGACCTTCTTTCACCACCAGCCTTCTTTACTGTGAATGAATTTTAACTATGGGTAACTCTCAGGAAAATGCATTTCAAAGGGTAATTGAACTATATAAAAGTGAGGGGCAAACACCTCGTAGTTATCTCTCCTTGTCCATCTCTCCTTTCCACCTAAGATGACAAAAGAAACAGCCTGGGGACTTTGGCATCACATCCTAACCTGAAATTTGGTGAGCTCTGTTGCTGGAAGCAGGTGGTAAGAATTTCACCTTGAACCAAATCTAGTTTGTTAAGTTTAGAAAGCTTATCATCTTTATTTCTCTTGTAACAATTTCTGACTTCAGTGTCTTCAATGTACTTGCTTAAAATCTCTCTTTATAGTTAAGTAAGCATGTTTTATTCTTTAATTAAAACTACTGCAGTGTTGTGAATTGTTTGGGTAACTTCACTTAAGGTAGCAGACTGTTGTATGTCGATGCCCTTGCCTTAGAGGGGCAACAGATCCAATATATCAGGACTGACCAGGAGAGGGTTGGACAGTGCAAAACACATTTGCGTTCTAGCACAGGTTCTGTTTCCAGAACTGCTATAGACTTGCCATATAACCTTGGACAAGATATGTAAGCCAAAATTTTCAAACTCATGGCAGTCTGTGGCAGCAAACCAGAAAAGGTAAGTAATATAGGAGGTTAGATACAAGGCTGGATGCTTGGAATAGAATGAGGCAAGTAATTCTGATAAAATCCAGTAAAGGTCTTCTTGTTGCTCATCCAGATTTTTATATAACTGGTCAATATTGTTTCTATAGCCCTGCACCAATGTGTATTTTAGTGTATTTTTGGTAAATTTAAGTTTGCAACAGGTCAGGTTCACATGGGGAATTCAGCATCCTGAGGAAGTGTTACTCCAGTTTAATGAAGATTAACATATTTACTTAGTTATGAACAAATTCAGTTCAGGGTGGAAGAGCAAAGTATTTATTATAAAGAATTGTTTTTCTCTTCAAAAGATATATTAAAAAGCACTCAGTCCAGCAGCAGCACTATATGCTGCTAAATGGGTGATGAGAGTTCAGGTTTTGAGCTCATCCTATATTTTTGGGGCAGGAATGCTGTTGAGACAACATGCAGAATTCCAGAAGGGAATGCTTCCTGTTGTTTGAAGGATCATCATGCCCCCAATGGAGCAGTTCAATCCAGTCACAGGTTCTCAAGGGAGCTGCACTCAGGCATTCTTGACAAATGGGTGGTCATTGCAATGCTAGGTTACTGAGGGTGGAGCAAGTAAAATAAAGAGAGCATATGTGTACAAGAAATCACCTAAAACAGCCTTCGCTGTGCTTCAAATGTTACTAAAATCAAAACAAAACAAAAATTACTTAAAAACAAATTTATAAAGCCAAGAGATTCAGAGCTCAAACTACTACTGTACCCTTAGCTCATCCAGGGTGTGATTTCTAGTACTATATACACTACAATGACTCGGCACAGCAGGATGGTTGGAGGAATGAAGACTCAGTGTTTTCTTTGAAATCATTTGCTTGTTTCAGTTTGACCACAACTTCATCAGCAACTAAATGTTTGACCACAACATCATCAGCAACTAAACATAAATGTGTGAACGAAAACAATGTTTTTATTGTTTGATAAATACAATAAACCTAATTTTTATGTAAAATCTCTTAGCTTCTAATTTATTCAGAAATGAATCTAAATCTGTTGAGGAAAACAGGAAAGTGAAAATAAAGACAACATTTCAACATTTAAACTACATTTGTGTTTGTCTAATTGATTAGAAAAATGGGTTTTACTTCTGCCTACAGTACAGTATGATAAGCCATGACTACATCATACATGAATGCATAATTTACATAAAATAAATGGAAGGACATAATTTCCTTATAAATTTATAATGACTATACTCTATCACTGAGAACAGATATAGTTGAGTACTGACATTACTACTACTAATACTAATAACGATAATATCACATTGTGTTTATACAGCATTTTTCATTCCAAAGAACTTCATAGTACTTTGGAAACTATAAAATGTATCAAGTATTAGAGAGGTAAGCTGTGTTAGTCTGGAGCTGTAAAAGCAGCAAAGAGTCCCGTGGCACCTTATAGACTAACAGACATATTGGAATATGAGCTTTCGTGGGTGAATGTCATGCATCCGACGAAGTGGGCATTCACTCACAAAAGCTCATGCTCCAATATGTTTGTTAGTTTGTAAGGTGCCACAGGACTCTTCATTGCTTATAAAATGTATATAAATTATATATAGTATATCTAAATATCCAAATCTATGAGCGTGCATGCACTCACATGTAGGTCGGTATGAGAGAACGCTAAAGAAGAAGAGGGCAAGCACACACCCTAAAACACATATGCAGAACATGAAACCTATGAAAACCTTTCAAATGGAACACAATGAACACTTAGCAGCATATACCAACACTACACACAGTTTAAGAAATGTATGGGGGAAATTTAGTTATGTAGAATACAGACATCCACATTTAAGTTTACTCAGGGCACCAAAGCTAACAAGACTAATTTCTGTGAAAAATGCAATGGGATTTTAATGCTCGGAGCTGTTCAGGGTCAGTTTTATGTCTCATTTGAAAGGCAGCACATGAAGCAGCAGCATCCCCCAACACCATACAGGGAATGGTTCAATAAAGAATCGAAGAATCCACTCATCTGTACACACACAAGCTCTATATTTAAACTCAGACACACACTGAAATATATACTTCATCCTGTCATAGAAGCCTGTCTCATCCTTACATGCCATATCTTTTCACATACACTGTGAAACAGTTTCAGACATGCATGTACTCATTTAAGCCCCGCGTAAAGCCCACACATTCAGAGCCTCCAATTTAGACACAGATGATACACCTAGTTAACCACACTCCAACTGACCTGTGCACACTCACCACACACAATCATTCAAGCTTATTACACCACACAGTAGACACAGACTGCATATATCTATATGGGAACAATCATGCATTTGCCACATTTTCTCCATTTCTCTTTTTGTCTAATATTTTTACTCTCCTTGTAATAGAAGGGTTATACATAGGAGTCATGATAAGAGATTGAATGGCTTTTCCTAGATCTAATCACTTAGCATGAGGTAGGGTTACAAAAAACTCTTGCCACTATGACGTGACAGACAGCAGTATCTGACTTCAGCGGCCAATGACACTTCTCTCTAAAAAAAAAAATCAAAAAGCAAATAAAACAGAATACCAAATAAATACAACAGCCACAAATTAATAGAACTAATTACAAAAACATGCACATGCTGACTTCTAAGATGGAGGTCAACATAGATCCCCTGACAGATGAGAGGATTAGTCTGTCTCTAATTGCACATCTGTCAGCAACTACCACACTCTGAACCTCAATGGCAGTTTAACCCCCATGGCCATACACCACTAGTTTCTTCTGCAGTGGAATTTTCGGCAGTTAATGTGGATCTGACAACTGCAGTCCATGTTTGTTGTCGGTGACCGGGTGAACATGTTTTACCTTCGTCTGCAGAGGAACAGTGTCATTAGCACTCAGGATGTTCTCAATAAACAAAGCCACAATCATCCTTGGTTTTGTTTAAATGTACAGGAACTCCTCACTTAAAGTTGTCCCGGTTAACGTTGTTTTGATGTTAAGTTGCTGGTCGATTAAGAAACATGCTTGTTTAAAGTTATGAAATGCTCCCTTCTAATGTTGTTTGGCAGCCGCCTGTTTTGTCCACTGCTTGCAGGAAACACAGCCCATTGCAGCTAGCTGGTGGGTGGTTGGAACCAGAGTGGACCAGCAACCCCCCCATCAGCTCCCCACTCCCCTAAATTCCCTGTGTAGCAGCTGTCCCTCCCCCCACTGCCATGTGCTGCTCCTGCCCTCTGCCTTGGAGCTGCTCTCAGAGACTCCTGCTTGCTGTATGGGGAGGGGGGGGCGGGAAGCAGGGGGCTAATTTCAAGGTGTCTCCCCCTCGCTCCTGCTCCTGTACCCCGCTTACTCCATCTTCCATAGAGCGGGGGGACACACGACAGAAGGAGGGAGCTTCTAGGCAGTAGCTGCCATCTCAGGTCTCAGCAAGCTGATTTAATTAACAAGACAGAGTACTTAAGCCTGGGGTCAGCTACTTAAAGGGGAAATGTGCATTTTTTCTCTCTCACACATTGTGTGCATCTCTGTCTGCCCTCCTTCCTTTCCTGCTGCCTTGTAGTGTTGAGAGAGTTAACCCTTGAGGGCTCAGTCTATTGCTAATTCATTTAGCAGTAAGGCATTCCCTGGGAAATATCCCACCCTTTGACTCCTCCACCTCAACCAAGCTTCACAATCATCACTGTGCACCAGTATTAAATTGTTTAAAACTTACACTCTGTGTGTGTGTGTGTGTGTGTGTGTGTGTGTGTGTGTGTGTGTGTGTGTGTGTGTACAGAGAGAAAGAGAGAGAGAGAGAGAATGTGTGTTTGTGTGTCTTTTGTCTGATGAAAAAAAATCCCTGGAATCTAACCCCTTCATTTACATTAATTCTTATGGGGAAATTGGATTCACTTAACATCATTTTGCTTAAAGTCGCATTTTTCAGGAACATAACTACAACATTAAGTGAGGAGTTCCTCTATTGTATTCCTCTGGTAGGGCCAATCTCTCAGGGTGGCTAGGACATATAATCTCAATGTGGCAAAGGTATTAATGTGGCAAGTTGTCAGGCACTTTCTATTTGGGTTCTAATACTTATCCCAGTTGTGAGTGGGAGGAATTGTTTGACTTGTTGTATTTCTCCCGTTCTACCTTTTTGGCCTACAGCTCTTTTCTAACTATGTCTGGAATAACTGACTTTGGTTCAACTGACTTTGGTTTGTTTGATATTGGCTTTGTCCTTCTGCATGTGAGTTTCTGAACTCATGATCATAATGAAGTATTGTGAGATATGTTGAGACAATGCTATACATGTATACTTTTGATGTGACAAAGATAGTTTCGATTTTCTAAAGTCAAGGCGGTGCTCTTAGTACTGACTCTGTATATTAACACCTGCACATGGTATGCTTGATCTGATACATCATAAAGAACTGGTGAAACGAGTCACTTTTCATTGCGGGCCAATGTGTGTTATTAACTCAGGAAACTGTGATTTATGATAGGTTATTACATTGCTACTTGATGTGTAGTGCAACAGCTCAATTAAAAAAAAAGTGAGTAGTAGGTCCTAGCAAAAGATTATATTTCCAGTTTAATTCAAATAGACCTTGGTAAAGTCTTGGCTAGGGCTATTACGTTGTTTCAATGGGCCTTTTGCATCTTGTTTCCTGTATTCATTGCAAGTTTCACATTTGGATTTCTTCTTATCTTCCATGGCTGCTGAAGTAACTGGGCTTTTTCCACTGACCACCCATCTTGAATACCTCTCTCAAGCTGTTGTAATGATGGGTTCATATTGTCATTCTTGTTTCAGCTTGCCAAGTTTTGTTCGAGAAATGGGTGGCCATAATTACTGCAGACTCCTGTTAATGTACCTTATTTTCTCTTGTTTGGGGTATTTTAGAAAGCACGTCAAGTGTAAGAAGCTCCTTGTTAAGCTTGCACATTTAATATGTATTTTTGCAATTCATTAATCATTTAATGTATTCTCAGGTTGAGGAACACAGGTCCTTTGGTCACTGTTGTTTGTTTGCCCACGGATTTTGTCTTTACGCCATGGTATGCATTTTTGATTAGATGTGCTTCAGTTCTCACACACTTTAACAACACTTTCCGTTGGGAAACACAGATTTTCATTAGCCCTGTAAATATCCACTGTTCTTTGCAAGCTCAGTCCATTTTCTTTCAAGAAATTTCTTCTGGTTTTGACTTGGTTATCTGTTATGCCAGAAATAATTAGGTTTCTAATTAGTTCATCAGTTAACTGTTCAAATTCAAGCAACTTAGCTTTATGTAGGCATGTAACATAATGCTCGAGCATCTCACCTGGCAGTTGATTTCTTGTAAAGAAAATGTACCTTTTCCAAGTGATGTTCATATGTGCATAGTATTCTTGAAATTTCTGAATGACTTTGTCCAGCATTTGCAGTTCTTTCATACTCCGGCTGGAATGCATTATAGATCTCTAATGCCTCTGGGCCCATCACATACATCAAGCATGGAGGATTTCATCCTCTCCGATTCCTCTGCAGTACCACTTGCTTTCAGGGAAATTTGGAAGAACTATGACCAACTCCCCTAGCTCTCAGTCAGGTTCCCTTACAGAGTGAGGGATTCAGGTGGATGCATTTGCTACTTTATTGCAAAGATTTTGTTTTCTTCTCACAACATGTAATACAGGGGAAACACACTGGAGTGCTGGCTAGAGGCTGAACTTTATTTGTGGGGATCCCAGTCACTTGATATAGATCAGATTTAAAAATTTTTAGCTCCCCATCACATATCAGGAGTCAGTATTCACTGATTCCAATGGCTACAGCTATACCTCTCACCCATTTGTTTTTTTCCTGTTTTGAATTTAAAACAAAATGAAAAGAAATCTGTGCAAGAAATTAAACGCACAAAACCTAATGCATTTAGAGTTGAAGCTGAATGCTCATTTTTAACATTTGCATATAATGCACTCTTTAGTTACACGATTGCATATTTACCTAATAATACACTGTAAAATATATTTATAATAGTGATAGGGACCAATCATGAAATTTTAACTAACGTAAATAAGCCCACTGATTTTAATACCATATAGGACTACTTGCATGAGTAAAGCTACTTCATAATTCAAGATCGTAGGACAGGGTCCTTAGATGCACATTTTGCATACATTTACTCCATGTGATGAAATTAAAACTAAGCTAAACAGGTACCCAACATAAAAAGGAAATGCTTAAATAAAGTAAATATCTGGAAAATATAATTGATAATATGCTCTATTCAAGTACTGCTATAAGTAGTTGTTTCAGAATAAACACAACAAAGAAAATCCTTGGAAATTCATTCAAGATAAACCATAGACCATGTCTGCTGTTTACCTATATGCAAAGTAACCAGATGCTACTGCTGCTGTCAAGGGCAGAAGCAATATACATGTGTGAAATCACCCCACTAGTTAGCCACTCAGGGAACTCAGCCATGTTGTGCAGTAGTCCAGTTCCCTGGCACTCAGTGAAGTCCTGAAATACAGTTTCTTACATTCCTATTCATCCTCATCCCCTAAAGAGGACGAAGGGACAGGCTGTCTTGCAAGAGCTTCTGCAACATTACCAGGGCCATGGGAGGGAAAAGGAAAAGACAGGTGGCCTCACACCAGGCTACCAGACTAGAGAGCCATGAGGAAGCAGCTTTAGAAAGGCATCAGACTTGCTGTTCTGTTTTTACACGGCTTTCTCTTCTAGGACACAATACCTCTGGAATCTCACTCTTAGCCACAGGAGTGAATAACAATGACCACCACTGAGTTAGGGAGAGGTTATTCTACAGCTCTATATTCTCCCCATCTCCTTTCAATGAGTAAATACATACCTATTTGAATTTAATTTTGCATTGTATTATTCAAAAAATATTTTATATTATATATTTTGCATGATTAAAATCTGCGTCATATCATAATACATGTGTGCAAGAGGACAGATATTAGAATGAGTGTCCAACTTTAATTCTGTGGTTCCTGAATGTATGTGATTAGGTGTGCAATCCTCACACTTCAGTGGCATTCCTTTTACGGAATACACAGTTCATTTTGTTTTAAAAATGAAAGCCTACATCCACTGTGCGACATATGAAGTAAAAATTCCTACGATTTGCACACAAGTTAACACATTTCAGTTTTCCGTACATAGCAAGAGCACAGTGAAAGAAATATTTATTCACTGTCTTCTCCATCCTCTGAATCAAAACCAAAATATGTTCTGCCCTTAGCAATACTGTGGCACAAGAATTAAGTCATTTTGAATGGCTATAAAAAGAGCAAGGGATAATGTGTGCATCAATAGACATAAACTAAAACACACATGGAGTCTATTTTTTTTTTAGTTGAATGTG
Organism: Gopherus flavomarginatus; assembly: GCF_025201925.1. Taxonomy (NCBI): domain Eukaryota; kingdom Metazoa; phylum Chordata; order Testudines; family Testudinidae; genus Gopherus; species Gopherus flavomarginatus. The sequence goes on from NC_066619.1 coordinate 107,708,047, forward strand.
GGGTCCTTCTTTAGTTCAAACCAATTTTCCCCTCACTGTTCCCCTCCAATGAATGAATACTCTGTAGACATGGAAACATGCCAGTCTTTAAAACCAGGGATTACAAGAACAAAATATTTTCTGTGCTTGATTATTCTAAACTGCAATTCTACTTACATTAGTATTGCTCTAAAAATGTTGATTCTTTGGCAGTTTAAATCTCCAGTAATCTGTTAATTTTTAGAGAAAAAAATCTTAAACAAGTCAGAAGAAGCAGGGAAATATTGTTTCTTTTCTTTATTCTTCTGTCATGTTCCGGCTAAATTAAATAGGAAAGCAGCTTTTCCCAACATTACTTTTCAGTCAAATATAACATTTTACATCTTTTTCTGTGGTAATTGTTTTTTTCCCTATTATTTAATATTTCATCTCCAATATTAAAAGCTCCTAACAGTCTCTGAATTATATCATTCAAAGACATGTAAGGAGATTAGTTTGTTTTTCTTTTTAGCTGTTGACTACAACATTTCTGAAGCTTTTATTCTCTCCACTTAAAGCAGTTTTGTTTCTATGTCTCATTTGCAAAAAAAAAAAAAAAAAAAAAAAAAAAGGTTATTTAGACTCTAACCTGAAATGCTACAACCTCTGGCCCGCCCTTCAGCCCTTCCATTGCAAAGGTCTCCAGGTGCAGTTTGGGTAGCTGCAGGGTGAAGTCATTCCTGGTTGCCGCAGTCCGTGACAGCGAGATCTGATCTCTGACCTAAAGGGAAAAAAAACCCAGCATCAATGGTAATTCCCCTTCAGACACATTAACTGGGATGAACTGGGTCCCCTTGAGCCCACTGAGTGGACTTGCATTGATCGCTGGACCTGAAATCCATGAATAAATTTAGGACTAATTGATTTTTCGTTGCAAATAAATCTCTAATTCGGAGTGCTGGGAGAGAATGCTAAGAAGAAAAAGAATCCTCCTCTAGACTGAAATGAGAAGGGAAGAAGAGTCACTGAGGGCTTCACTCCAACTGGTGGACAAATTTTACAGATCCATCCCTCCTAAAACACCTAACACAAAAGAAAACAAATAGTAGGCAGTAATTACACTTTCCATCCAACAATCATCAACTATTAATAAAGTACTGTGCAACAACACAAGAAAGAGATGATAAATGAGTTTCCACTGCTGTGTAGAGATCATATTCACATCGTAGAGGGGTTCAATAGAACAAATTTAATTAAGCCCCAGAATAATATTTAAAATCCTTCCTAAAACAAAAATAAAAATCTACCTGTAGCAGGATTTTTTTCTTCTGTTAATTGCACAGCCTGTTAGATTTCTTACAGCAGATTCACATAAAGGAACTAATACATATTAGTATTAGCTAACTTAGCTGTACACCTTCTAAACAAGGAAAAGGAAACCAGTAGCATTTGTACAAAGCCTAGAGAACTTGATTTTTTTAAGGACTGTGAAAGGTAAAAATTAAACAAAATAACCAACCTTCCTCCCCCCCCCAAAAAATACACATGTGAAAGTCTTACTTATGTTGACAAATGTAACCATATGCAGTTGGTATCACACTGCCATCTGATGGCTAAGAAAAAAACTGCTTTTAATACATTATACAAACATATGCCATGAAAATGACAAAAATAGATAAGTAGAACTCTCAGCTATATAAATGATGAATATTTTCCCCTTTAAATATCCATATTACTGTGTCACATTAATATGAAATACTTTCATTAACAAAAAAGATTTTCCCCACATACTAAAAGTATAATTATATTTTGTAAGTGTATATTACACATAGAACACATGTAAAAACTGTACACACTCAATTTTTCCATTTTTATTTGATACAAAAGGTAAATTATCAATTTGCCCTTTTCCTAATCTTGCACAATTTTTGGATCTTGCAAAATAAAATTTCAGTAGTTAAACTGAATTATATTATATACTAATATGATATACATTCTGTTACATAAGATTATCTACCATGGCAAAGATCATTATTGACTTTTATTGTTAATGCATAGTTTTAGAAGGGAATAATAAAATGACAGAACATACAATTTACCAACATTATTTACGAATATAAATTTGGGCCGCTTCTAAAATATCCAATCAACCCTAAATTAAAATATATTCCACTGATTTAAGATTCCAGATGGCATTTGTCTCCTTTTAATGGCTTCTACTTTTTAAAATGTTATTGATTATACTTCAGAACATACTCCACGTAGCATCACAACAATTGAAATCTACTGTGATTAAACAAGTGTGTTTGTGTAATTTTATAGATATACAGGACTACAAATACATTATTTTTTCATTCGCTGCTATCTTCCATAGGAATAGGGAGCTCTACATTTCCCAGGTTGACCTAAAGAATTCCTGTCAATACCTGTGGCTGCCAAACATATGCACTATAATGCAATTTTAATAACAGCATAGGCCACACGTTTTTTCACACATAGTGTACTAGGTTCAGGATATACAGTCCTGCGGAACAAATATATTCTCCTGGGTCTTCTGTCAGAATGTGTAATGCTGTTCAGATATTAACCGTGCTTAATATAATACAAACACTTTATTTTAAACATATATTTGATTTAAATTTTTATAGTTTATATATATCAACTTTTCAGGCTCTTTTAGTTGCCAATATGCACGCAGATAAAAGAAAACATTAATGTGGATTAAGGTACTAAGAATTTATCAACATCAAACCACCAGTGTTTTGCCTTCTACCCTTCTGAACCATAGTCAATAGATCTAAATATTTTACTGCACCCTGGCCAATTCATTGTTTGATGTTAAAAAACTCACCCACAATCAAAGAAAATTTATTAAATTTGAGCCCCCAAATGAGATACTATTAGCTTTGAAAGTCAAGTTTAACTGCGATATTGATGATTCTCTTTTTTCTGTGACAAAATTCACTAGGGAAATCCCTGATGTCAAAGTATAAAAGCAGATTGCTAATACTGGGGGAAGAGGGCGGGAGGGAACAATGTATAAGCAATGTAGGTATAATGCACAGCATAGTACACATAACGGAGATCCTTTTAACCCTGTTAGCATCAGGTGCTATGTTTCACTACTGCAGCCTGACACTCACTGGACAATAAGTCATTTTTAAAAAATGTAGTAAATGTAAATCATTACCACCACCAGCACATCAGAAAGGAACGTATTAGTTCCTTAAATGTATGACTCCTGACACCAAGATTCCCAATTAAAATATTTCATAATTTTTTTTATCTTTTAGATATAAAAGGATGTATCTTATTTTCAAACCGCTTGGACACTTTGCTTAAATAAGATATTTAGAGCTTTCCTTTTGAGAAGTCAAGAGTCGTATATATTGTATTTGTCAAGATTTAATTGAAATGCAGAAAACTGAAGTCTTATTTATTTACAGGCCACATGCTGTGCAAACATCCTTATGCTGCTTCACCATAAAGTCAGCACAGTCTTTCAATTGACCACACAGTCAAGATGTGACAAGTCATCATGGCCCCAATTCTGTAGAAGCATCCACACAGCTAAAATTTTATGCATTTATGTCGAATCCCACTGACTTCCCTTTCAAGATTTTAAGTTGAATGTAAAAACTGTTTTCTAAACCTTGAAGACTTTTGAGAGCTAGAATGATGGATCTGTACTCAGGAGGAGGTGGTGTTTTTTATTGCCATGAGGAAGTTAGTAGGATGTCTGCAAAATGAAACTTTAAGAAAAACTAAAATTGTGGAATAAAGTGTTGTGCTGATACAAAATTGTACAAAACAATGAAGATATTTTTACTCACGGATTGCAGCAGAGAAAAAGCAAATAGTATACAATTTATTTTTGTACGCACTCTTTCATAGCAAAAGTATCACAAAACATATCACAGCTGACTTGGATCTGTAAGTGAAAACACAAGTACAGAGGTTTTGCCTGAGAAAGGACTGTAGGACTGAGTCCTTAAAAAAAAACAAAAACAAAACAAAGTCTACACCAATAGATTTATTACAATGACTAACAGTGTGCAAAACTGCTTTCAGCATCCTATATGAGGAAAGGGATTTAGAGGCGGAGACCTCAAAAGCAAAAATACTCATATGCATTTATGCTAGATTGCTTCAGAAACTTTGGATAGGTTTCCGGTTCCGAAAAAAGTGTCATAAATGTGGATCCTGCAAAGACTTACAGGCATGCTTAACTTTATGTACTGTGAAGATTCCCATTGGTAGAGTGGGTAAGTTAAGTACATGTGTAGTTTTGCAGGATCTGGGATTTTTTTTTTTTAATGGTGCCAGAAAATGGGCTAAAACTTAACGGATCCGTAAAGCTCCATGAAAACAACAGACTATGAAAACATTTTCAAACCGTGGAACATAAGGATTTATGACAGTCTGATTAACTTTTTAACGAATTGGATACTATACCCACTCAATTTTAAATCAATAAAGCACTGATAAATTAAGATCAAAAGATAATACCAAGAATATAACTTGACATTAAAAGGTAGGTTAGCTGTGTAGATAAAACACAGAGTTCAATGCACTAATCTTTCATGCCTAGAGGTTAAAATATTGTGCTGGTTACAAGTGGAAATAGTTTTGGCTGCATCCTAGTTCCCATTTATCTACATCACACATTTGTCTCCCCACCACACACTCTGATATAACTAGCAATACCTGCTCAAGACAGACACAGGACTATGTTCAAGGGTGTTTAAAGTCAAGGTTAAGATGCACTTGTCTATCTGTGGGCTTTAGTGCACTCAGTAAATATGGTAAGTTAGAGATTTTAGTCCCTTACTTTTGGCCTGATTCATCAACACTGTTTTACAGGAGTAAGTGCTACTCCACAGAAGTCCTGCAGAACTAGTCCTTTTATAAGTACTAAGTTCACCTTCAATGTTTAAAAGTAATGCCAGTGTGCTGTAAAACTTCTTGTTCTCTGTTTTGTTTTCAATTAATTGTATAGATCATAATATGGTCTGTGCAACTGTGAGATGCTCATGTTACTCAGTAGTTAGGAAGCAGTGAGAGACTTGTGCAGGTCATTCCAAATGAGTGCCAAGAAAGAAGTTATACATCTCCAATTCGGACTGCTGCTGGGGACCAAGCCAGCTCCAGATCTGCTCTAACTTGAGCCAGTGGTTAGACAATTTCAAAGAGCTGCTGTGCTGGGCAAGCTCACTGGCTAGGCAAGCACAGTCCCTTCCATGCCCCAGCCCCCACTGGGGTGGGGAGCATAGAACTGTCTACAATGCAAATCCTCAGCAGCTCTAAGTCTCCTTAGTGCTGCTGCACAGACAGACTTCCAGATTCATCTTGGTGCAAACTCCTCCCTGAATTCATGCCTACTGTGAGTCTTCACATTTGAATGAGAATAGGAGGATTATTTGCATCAGCTGTGCTCCCTCTTCCCTTGATGTCATACAGCCTTCAGATCTTCCAAGCCCAGACAATCAGCAACAGCCTTTTCCATTTGCTTCTTCAATGCAGATTTCAGACCAGACTTTATGACAGATCTGAGCAACTTCCCTCAACGTCGCTGTGTGCAGAGGCTGATAAGGTTGCTGCTGGTGCTGAGGCAATCAGCTGGGACTGCCTAGGACTGGCCTGCACTTCTTAAATTTTGAGCAATTTAAGTCCACCAAAACTACAAGATAAACAACAGGTAAAGGTAGCTAATCAGATTGGAACCAGTGTTAGGAATGGAGCCAGCCAAGCTACACATGGAATGGAGCCTAACAAAATAAACAAACTACACTAAAATGCAAGAAATCCTAACTTGACAAAATGGTGCCACGCAATAGGGAGAAAGAGGAAGATGTTTATTATTTGGGTATTTATTATCACAATGATATCTGAGTGCACAGCTCCTTACATAACCACTCACCAAACCAAGGAGTATGCACACAACTCCAAGGGGGGCTGGTTTCTGGAGATTTTTTACTTGGCTTAGAGGGTGCACACATAATCCCCTGAAGTAGGGCCACACTGACAATACTCAGAGGAGAGATGTGTGTTAAAAAAACACCATAATTTCCAAATTAACATCTGAAACAAATAACTTCTTAACTGAAAACTTGTTAAAAATTGCTTTATATTATGCCGATTACGAGGCTCTTTTTCATGTTATTGCCATGCAGAAACTACTCTTCCAAACACATAGTCACAATACAATAGTAAAGCAAAACTTACAAGTTATTTAAACAACATGAACTGCTGGATAAACAGTAGTTATGTGATGAGACATGGCTCATATAAAACTGATGAACTTTTTTAAAAGCTAGGCAAAGTCATAGGATTAATTGTCAGAGAGAAAGAGTACAATCCTGTACTTAACTAGAATTACAGTGCACACTACCCCACAAAAAATCCATGCTCTGTTGGATAAGATGTTAATTTGATCCAGACTCTCTTTAGCAAACACTAACCATTGTGCCAAAGCTATGCTGTAGTTGTGGGCTGTGTACTGTAATATGTCCCCTAAGAACAGATTTCAATGACCTTGGGCTTGAAATGAACCCATGTCTGGAGAAAATAATAGCTAACGCATTAACTAATTTCACAGTCCTCCACACAAGGATATTTCCTTACTTAAGGCAAACTACACAAAAATCTTCAGACTTCCAAAAGAATGAAGACAGTCAAGCTCCGGAATTGGTTATTTAGATAAGTCTAAACTGAAAACACTTAAGACATGGATATGACATTCTGCAATGTCTTATCTTTAGTTTGTCAAGGTTTTTAAATCCCTCTTGAGCTGGAGTACCATTTTTAGCTTGGCTAGGTCAGAATGACACTGAACAATATGAATGATGACACACTAGACAGCTATATGGACAGAGTTGTCATCAGCAAACCAGCTGTGCTAACACCTGTATGTCCTGCACAACTGATCTTTAGGAACAAGGATCAAGAAAGACAGATTAGTGTGTGTGGGGGGAAACAAAAGCTATTTACAAAATGTTAAAATTAAGGGGGAGAGGTGTTAATTTGAAGGAAGGGGAAAGAGAAGAAAATATTTTGTATTTAATATGATCAGACACAAAATATGATAGCTTGTTTCTTACTACAATTCCTTTCAACAGCCATTTGGAAGCTTTAAAATTTAATCAATTCCTTTGTAATTTGTTTGTTCCACATGCACATGCACACTTCTTTGCAATAGGTGTCAGATTAACATTACTGGAGACTGAAGTAAAGAACAGACACTGCACCCACAGTTCCTGTTTCCCCACATTTTCCTGCCAGTGCCTCTCAACCCTGTCCAGAAATAACTACCTTCGGGGGGGGGGGAGGGGGAGGGGAAGGGGTGATGTTAGTTAAGGCAAAAATTTTGAAACTTGAATTCCTAAAATTAGACGCCTAAAATCAATACTTAGACTTCTAAATAATGTGGCTGATTTCCAAATGTGCTAAGTACCATGGATCTCATACAAGTCAGAGGGAGATGGTGTGCTCAAGCTCTTCTGAATATCAGGCCACTTTTATTAGAAGCCAAATATAGATAAGGGACCCTAGCTGTAGGCACTCAAGTTTGGAAATTTTGGCCTTTGCTTTCTGGCCCAATCAGTCTTTGATCTAACTGTTGAGACTGACTGCACCGCATCTGAAGCGGGGCAAACGTTGTCTGGGCTTGCCAAAGGAGGGCAGCTGTGCTTTATGGCAGGGGGAATGAGGTCAGAGACTGCTGCAAAAGGTGAACAGTGGTCAGCTTTGCAGTGCTGACTCACCCCCCAGTAACGTGAGGTCTGAAGGCTATATAGGTGCAAGCCCTGGGCATGGGAAGCCCCTTTGTTCCACGCACAGCGGACGCCTGGTCTCATTTAAAGTTTGCCAGATTTCGTGAGCTTGCACCAGGAGCTAACAACGAACCTGAGCAGATGCCGCTGGCTCTATGGAACCTCAGCATATGATGTAGTCAGTGGCATGGAGATTCTTGGCTTCGGGCACACAGCTGAGCTACGCAAGAAGTTGTTTTTCAATGAGTTCTTTCAATTTAAGGATCCAGAGAGCTTGTCACCTATACTTCCCATTGCAGAGGGCAGTTGTTGCGGTACCTGGTCGAGGACAACCCAGCTGCTGGTGCCCCTTAACGATCCTGGCATGGTACAAGGGACAATGGGATCTTTCTGGAGAATGGGGCTTCACCTATTGGGGCTGCTATACAAGAGGCCATTGGGAGATGTTTGGGAACCCAACTGGGTGGGTGAGGAGGCAGCCAAGCAAATTGTTGGCAACGCCTTGTGGCAGATGTCCAGTGCAGGTACTCCATACGGAAGGCATCCAGTGACCAGATAAATGGCCTGGTAAAGGACTTAAAAGGAGGTGCTGGATAAAGGAACAGAGTGAGGGAGGGGGTTGGGGACTCCTATGATTGGTATAGCAGGGAGCCAACCCCACCTCCCATTCTCGCAGCCCACCTTAACTCTCCCGTGAGCTGAGTGGATAATAAGGTCCAAGCCATGGGTTGGCTGGAGGGACCTGGATGGAAAATGAAGGGGGGCTGATGAAAGCCTCAGGCAATGATTTGAATAAACGTGGATTTGCCTGCACTGTACACTTTATCTGCCAGGTAGTCCCAGGTATCTATATAATAAAAGTTGTGGCCTGATTAAAATCCATATCAAATGTCTCCTGTACTTCTTTTGGTATACCCAGACAATGCCAGTGAGTGTCACTTGCAATGAGTGTTAGAGAAATGGACACTGGAAGCTGGACTGAAACCTTGCTGTAAACTGATTTCTTACAGGCCATAAAACAACCGCCATAAAGTAAATGAATTTTTCACTATAGACTACACCTGAGGTAACAGCCTAGCATTGAGAGTGCAAGACTTGTTATCACATTAGTAATTCTTAAAGCTATCCACAGTCCCACCTCAACTCCTTCTATCCATTGTTCTCTATCAGCAGTTCCCCAACTTGTTCCACCGCTTGTGCAGGGAAAGCCCCTGGCAGGCCGGGCCAGTCTGTTTACCTGCCCCATCCACAGGTTCATCCAATCTCGGCTCCCAGTGGCCGTGGTTCGCTGCTCCAGGCCAATGGGAGCTGCTGGAAGCGGCAGCCAGTATGTCCCGAGGCCCGTGTCACTTCCAGCAGCTCTCATTGGCCTGGAGCAGCGAACCACAGCCACTGGGAGCCGAGATTGGACGAACCTGCGGACGGGGCAGGTAAACAGACTGGCCCGGCCCGCCAGGGGCTTTCTTTGCACAAGCAGCGGAACAAGTTTGGGAACCGCTGTTCTATATTCAAAAAAATAATTTAGCATTAAAACATATAGTAAAATCTCACCCCTACACACACAGTTACATTGATTTTCTGAGGAGAAAAACAAAAAAGGGTTAATTCAAGCCTCCCAACTTTCACAGTGACTCTTTTTTTAAAAAAAAAATTATCACAACCGAAGGATCAAATCTTGTTCTCAGTTACACTCGTGTGAAACAGCCCAGTAAGCCAATATATTTGTCATTTAGTCTTCTCTGTAAGTTCTCATCTATAGACCTTTAATCTTTAGACAACAGTACACTTTTACATACTAAACCACAAATGTAAGGAATGAGAAGAAAAAATATCCTGTTAATATTTATACTAAAATAATCTACTTTCCATATACACAAAGATACACACCAGTTGTACAGAATAGCTGCTATATTTTTTTTTACCATTCTTTCAGACAAATTGTATCTCCCAAATGCATTATAAAATAATACAGTTAAAGTTAAAATAAAAAAACCATCAAAGGGAAATTGAAATTAGGAGTAGAGGACCAGGTGAGGAGAGATGTTTTTAAGAGAGATTAGAAAAAAGATAGTTGATGGGTATAGAGCAGGGGGTTCCAACACTGGTCTTTTGGTCAGGGCCGGCTCCAGGCACCAGCTCAGCAAGCAGGTGCCTGGGGCAGCCAAGGGGAAGGGGCGGCACGTCGGGCTCTTCGGCGGCAATTCGGTGGCAGCTCCCTCGGTCCCTCTCGCAGCGAAGGACCTGCAGCTGAATTGCCACCAAAGAAGAATGTGGCGTGGTGGAGCTGCCGCCGATCACGCCTTTTTTTCTCCCTCGCCACTTGGGGCAGAAAAAATCCTGGAGCCAGCCCTGCCTTTGGTTCTTACATGTGGCACTTATAGACTCAGACTCATAGACTCTAGGACTGGAAGGGACCTCGAGAGGTCATCGAGTCCAGTCCCCTGCCCTCATGGCAGGACCAAATACTGTCTAGACCATCCCTGATAGACATTTATCTAACCTACTCTTAAACACTTGAGGATGATTGTGTTAAGAAGAAATTTGTATGAATGTGATTATGAATTGAAAATGTAATGCAGAAAGGGATTTTGGGGTGGGAGGAGAATTGTTCCTGAGTGTTTCATTAGCACAGAGTGAAGCTGAACGCAGGTTAAGTTGAACAAGCAGAACTTTATTAAACCTGTGAACTGCTCTGTATATATGAATGAGTTGCTTACAGCCTAACTCCTTGTGTTCCCTTGTTCGCACTGGTGACCCGTGTTTGATCTCTGAACTGTTCTCAACATGCCACTTTAGGAAGGGCAGCTGGGTTACTCTGTTGACAGGTGTTGGAACCTTGCTGGGAGATGCTAAATGATTTCTGCTAACTCACTGTGACAGGTGCAGCTCATTAACCCATCAGGACTAAACGAGTGGCTTCTCTGGGCAGAGAAACGTAGGGTCTGGGCTTGAGCAGGAGTTGTTTATTTTGTGTTAATTCATTAACAAAGATAAACATCAGAAGAGGGCAAGTTTTTGCGCCTACGCTGCCAATAGTGAGTGGTGTTGGATGAGGGTCAGAACACCACCAACTTACAAGGTGTATCTGGGTTAAAACAGTTAAGAGTGTTCACAATTTTATGGCCACGAATGGACTCATTGGGATGATTTGCCATGGCAGGACTGTGCACATGAAGAAGTGTGGAGAGCTGGGATTTACGGAAGCCTCAGAAAAGGGAGCTACAACAGTCACATTGAGAGGAAATGTAAAATCAAGGCTGAGGATTTCAGAAGAGTTGGAGCTCAGCTATTGCTTTGGCTGGCTATATGATAATAACTGGTAAATCACAAGTACTGTGTTTATAAAGCTAGCCAGTAAAAAGAACAAGTTTAGCATGTGCAGTAATATGATAAACAAATATATTACTATTACTAGGAAATATATAAAGTATAATGAAATATGGTTTGTCAACATAAATATAGCACGCATAATTATGCTCACATATTTATGATGTTTGAGAATTTTTCAAGTTTTTTATAATACAATTTTAATATACTGTTAGATTTTTAAATAAACTTCTTTAAAAAGTTTTTGTTGAGAAAAGTATGAACAACTACATTTGAAGAGAAGACCTAGTGCTAAGTATAACCTATGAAAAACTTGATTATTGTAGCGTACACTTTACTCTGGTATTTTAACTTTTACAACAAAGAATTGAAGTTGAAATTAGAGTTCTAGGAGAATTTTGCTGATCAGCGCAGTTAAAGATTTTTCTTTAAAAACTGTGCTAGTCCCTTTTTTTCTATAGTTTATTTATTTAAATGAAAAATAGGTTAATCGAGCCCTAGTATAGATGACCACTGTAAATACAGTTGTGATTAATGCTATTTTGTTACTGTAAGTATGGAATGGCTTACAGTATTTCCCATCCCAAGCATTCAAAAATTATGAGTAAGGCCTCAAAGTCATGTGATTGGCTTAAAATCATGAGATTTTAAAAAATAGCTTCCTTTTATTTGCTTTCTGCTTTTCATATGTATGGGGTACACTCAGGCCATGTTTTCAAACTTTTTTCCACATCCATGAGGGCTAAAAATATTGCTTTTTTTTTATTAAACGAAACCCAAGATTATCATCTAACTCACTTATTTCCAGTCCACAAGTGGGAGTTTAAAGAAAAACAGCAAATATTAGGAGTCGCATGGTAAACTTATGAGAGATGGCAACATTGACTTTAGTGTAAATTCTCCAGATCTTCCACTTTGTTGTGACACTCCAGTCAAAAAGAATCAGTCCTCATTTTGGACACAAGAAAGCTTTTTTATGTAATTAAAAAGGTAAACAGTATAATATGTCATTAATAGTTTAGATTAAAACAATGATGGTTCTGCTCTAATTTTCCAATTGACTGTGCAAGATAGCTGCTATCCAGTATAAATAAAAATAATCATTTCAACATATGAAACATAAAAGAACAGCTACCTCAGGCTCACGGTGCCCTTGACAAGTAATTAAAAATGCCAAACCAACACAAACACAAACAGTAGCCAGCCAACCATAATCCACACAAAGAAACCAGTCCACAAAACCGAAATTTGCTCACCTCAGAGCTCATAAAACTCTAACCCATTTCCCTACCCTCCAAATAATTTACCTTCCACTGGGAGGATGAACAGATAACTGCGCTCAGACCAAACAGTAACCTAATAAAAGCAGCCTTATCCAGAGCCTCCAAAGATACCTCCTAACCTGAAGAAGGAGGCCAGGGGGCCTTTCTGATTATACAATTTTAGACTTTTTTAAAAGGTAGATTTATCTAGTTAATAGTTCAGAAGGAACCAAACAAATCTGTAAGAAGAATTTTCAAATGTGTTGACAGCAAAAATGACAAAGGTTCTTAACATCTAAAACCTAAGTAATCATTCAGAGTATATCACTTCAACAGAGCCCCCTCCTCACTGTTATGTGGACTATGATACCATGAGTTCTGCAACCAACTTGATACATTTGGGTCTGATTTTCAGAAATGCTGAGTATTCACAGCTGTAAATGGAGTCACATAGGAGCTACGCTTTGAACATATAAAGTGCTGTATAATGCTAAGCACTGAAAAAATCAGGTCCTAGGTGTCTCAAATTGGGCATCCAAAATTAGTGGAAACTTTTAACCTTACTCTCTGTGCCTCAGCTCCTCATCCATAAAATGGGGATACTACTACTGCCCCCTCACCTTAGGGGAGCATTGTAATAATGACTTAATGTTTTTTTATATTCTATTTTGGTGATTGCCACAGAAAAGCCCATGAGGAAATTTATAATTCTATCTTCAGAGCAGGGATTGAATACTGTGCAGAAAATAAGATATGGGGCCACACAGTGAACAATGAGGATAATGCAAAACTGCATATTGATAGAGGCAGAAATCCTGTGAAAAATAATGTGAGACAATGTAAACAAAGACTCTTATAATGCTTATACACAAGGGGGCCAAAATGTAACCTTAATTCTGTTGTTTTCTAACTTTTGAGTGCTTGACTTTTCAATCATAATAATGTTCTCTTAACATAGGGATCTGTGTGTATAATTAGTAGGGTTGCCAACTTTCTATGTGCAGAAAACGGAACACTCTTGCCCCATACGCTTCCCCAAGGCTCCACCCCTGCCTCACCCCCTGCTCACGCCGTTCCCCCTCCTCTGTTCCACCCTCACTTGCATGATCATTTTCACTGGGCTGGGGCAGGAGGTGGGGCGAGGCAGGGGCTGAGGGCTCCAGCAGGGGGTGCAGGCTCCAAGTTGGGGCCAGAAATTAGGGGTTCAGGTTGTGGGAGGGGGGTCTGGGCTGGGGCAGGGGATTGGGGTGTGGTGGGGGTGATGGCTCTGGATGGGAGTGCGGGTTCCAGGCTGGGGCCGAATGGTTCAGAGTGTGGGAGAGGGTGCGGGGTGCAGGCTCCTGGAGGGAGTTTGGGTGTGGAAGGGAGCTCAGGACTGGGGCAGGGGGTTGGGATGCAGGAGGAGGTTTGGACTTCGGACTCTGGGCGGCGCTCACCTCAGGCAGCTCCCCAGAAGAGGCACTATGTCCCTCGGCTAAGAGGCAGAGGCATGGCAAGGAGGCTCTGTGCGGTGCACAATGCCTCTTCTCACAGGCACCACTCCCGGTGCTCCTATTGGCTATGGTTCCTGGCCAATAGGAGCTGTGGAGCCAGCACTTGAGGTGGGGGCAGCGCATGGAGCCCCCCATGCCATACCTCCACCTAGGAGCCGAGAGAGACATGTTGCTACTTCTGGGGAGCCACGTGGAGCCAGGTAGGGAGCCTGCCTTTTCCCCGCTGCACCACCGACCGAACTTTTAACGACCCAGTCAGCAATGCTGACCAGAGCCACCAGGGTCCCTTTTTGACTGGGTATTCCGGTTGAAAACCGGCATCTGGCAACCCTAATAATTAGATATAAGTTCAGTTAGTGCCTACAGAACTATTAAGAGTTCCCATTTGAGAAAAATAAGCTAGGTCATCCAGAAATTAGACCTATGAGTTCAACCCTTGAGAGTGATCAATTCGTGACCATTTGGAGCCTGAATACTGAACACTTGATGGCTGAACCATGCATGCTTAAATCAACATTACTGGCCTCAAGTCCACACCTACTCCATCTTGCAGAAAAGCGTGGTGTCTGAGGCCTTGTCTACATTAAAGAGAAAAGTCGATCTAAGCTATGCAATTTGAGTTACGTGAATAGCGTAACTCAAATTGACGTAGCTTAGATTTACTTACCACAGGATCCACGCTATGCAACGTATGTGGTAAACGCTTTCCCATCGACTCCCCTTACTCTTCTCAATTAGGTGGAGTACAGGAGTCAACGGGACAGCGATTGGCGGTCGATTTAGCGGATCTTACCAGAGGATTGATGCTGCTAGTGAAGTGTAAACAAGCCCACAGATACATGGTTTTCTACAGATATGGCGTTCCATGCATCAAAAAAAAATTTTTCTTGAACATGTAGATCTGCAGCTGTTGCATAGGTCGGTATCTGGAAACAATTAGTATCTCCATGGCTCAGAAGGTCCTGCTTGATCAAGAGGTAAGGTAATGGTGTACTGGACAGAGAAACCAAGTCTGAAAACCCAGATCATTCTCTGTAGGAAAGATGGATGGAAATGTGTAGAGAAGAGAGATCTCCTCTCCCTAGTGCTATTCCACATTCTTCCTCTACTTGTAGAAGAACGCCCTTTTGAGTGCCCTGATAATAGTAGGAATAAAAGGACTGCTTGCTTCTCTAGCTTGATTTGTATTCTGTCTGCCTCATTTCTTCATCTGCAAAATGGGGATAAACATTTATATACCTCATGGGTATGCTGTACAGATAGATTTATTAATGTTTGTGAGGTGCTCAGACACCACAAGTGATGAGGGCTATTACATTTCACAGATTTCCAGAGACAGGTCCAATACTTTGGCTTGGGTTTTCTGGGACAGGCCAAAGGACTTAAATTATGAATTATTTACAGCCATTACTATGATTTGCTGCTGTGACTGCTACATCGTAAACTGGTAATGTTCTCACTCATTCTCAATCTTCATCAGGACACATGATTTCTTTCTACTCTATCAGGCAGGTGACCCAGAAGGGGAAGAAACCCATTACTACTTGATAATTAGGAATTTAGGAGGTTAAGCAGCAGCAGAAGTTTGACTTCTTGTTCTCCTGTGGTGCAAAGCACAGTGTTCTGCCAGCTAAGCTGTATACAACTATAACTAACTTAACAGGAAAGAAATAAGAAAAGGTACTGCTACTTCTTTCCTGAAAGGGAAGCCATGGTTCCAAGACCTGTTTTCTATAGCATCAGGAAAAGAACTGAAGGCATATGCGATCACTTATGTCACCCTGCACTAAACATTTGGAACAGTGAAAGAATGGAACATTGCATGCTTCCTAGATTTTGGGACTTGTGATGCAGAAAAAAACTCCCAAGACTGGAGATATTCAGAGGCAATTCTCTATGGAGAGAGTACTTATTTTTCACTTAAAATAAATTAAACAGCAGCTTTTGAATGTTGTTACAAAAAATAAAATTTAAAAATGTGTACACATTGCTGCTTGGGGTTTACAATTTGTGACGCGGAAAACTAACATCATAAGATAGTAGAAATATATCTGATTTTCACTGGGTTCTAAGGAAAAACACCCAGAAAATGTCAATGGCATTTGTAATTTTAAAAATGAGATACACTTCATATACTCAGTCTTGCTGGTATTCAAGATGACACTGCAATGCAGCAAAATAATACAAGCCAAAGGGTTAATTTTAGATAGCTATTCAATTTAAAAAATAGTTTAAAATCACTATGATGTTTTAGAGTGTGCATAAGAGTTTACCCATTTTTCTAATTCTATTTAATTATTACCAAGGATTAAAATAGAGCATGAGAAGTCAAACGCTTTATGACCACTTGATATGGGCCCCTGTTGAATGACCTCTGCCTCACTCAGTGAATACACTGATCATTCAAGAGCAATTACACATAGTTTGGGATGATCAGTAGCATCCTAATTTACTTTAGCAAGCCTAAAGAGTACTCAGGGGGAATGGTTTGTAACAACTTTCATATTCAAAAAAATAAAAGGAACATGCCTGTCGACAACAATATTACAACATTTGGCTTGCTGATCTGAATGCTTTCTGGAAGTGAAAGAAGTTGAAGGGGGAGATCTTTTGATACTTTAATTAAAATTATGAATAACCACTCCCACCATGAGCCTTCTTGAAAATAAATAATTCCAAAAGCACTGGAAATACAAATGCAACTGAGATGAAAGTACTAAATACATCACCTTCTGTAGGGTGGCTTCCACAGATTTCATATGACTGGCAATTAATTCTTTATCTCTATTAAAAGAAGGAAAAATTAAGCCTTAGTAAAACAGAGGTTTTAGTAAAGACAGGTTAATTTTCTGCCAATCCAAATATCTTATCAACAATTTCATATTATAAATTTTTTTAAACAATCCAGAAAGTATTATTCTTAGATTCCTCCAGACCGTTTAACCCCATTAATAAAGTAATGGGGATTCTGGCTCATTGGAGACAAGGAGGTCTTTTGAGTGTCTAAACTCATGCAGTACTGGAAGTACATAGACTGGAGTTAGACGAGATCCTGTGAAGGCTAGCTTCAGCACTGATGCCACAGATACCAATTGCTCAATATGAGAGTGTCCAGGGTCTGACTCTGTTGGTATCAATGCAGAGATAAGAGATGATAGTACAGGTGGATAGGTATCTGGAATGCAGCAGGGTCCAATGGCACAGACTAGTTTGAGGCAGAACCTTTACTACCAAAGTACCAAATCTTTTTTCAAAGTATGGGTTGTAGAGGACATTTTAGATGCCCTGACAGTGCTGGAGCCACTCAGAGCCTCAGTGGAACTCTCTCTTGGACCTGAGGTCTCCAGAGCCACCTTCTGACTCAGTGACTGGGATTTCTTAGATCTAGTACACCTACTTTTCTTGCCAGTACCCCAAGACTCGGAGTGTGATTCTCTCTTTACCACAGGCACTGATACAGATGCTGCCTCTCCTGAGGCCTTCAATGACCAAGACCTGGAGGTGGATGGGGAAGCAGTACTTGTATCTCTCAAGACTCTTGGTGACCGGGATCTTGAAGTGGACAGAGCATTAGCAGAACTTGACAGCTTGTTTACAGGGGGGGTTCTCAGAGCCTGGGTCGGAAGCCAGTCTCAGGGCTTTCTCCATCATCAGTAATGCAAATTTGATCTCCTGTTTTTTCGAGATCTGCTTTTGAAGGAAGTGCAGCTCTTACACATACTGGGGACATGAGTGTCTCCTAAACAGTGGAGAAACTGAGAACGTCCACCATTGATGAGGGTAGCTTCCCAACAGGAAAGACACCTTTTAAAGCCTCAGGATCATGGCATACTCCAGAACAGAAGTCTAGAATAACCCTTCAATCAGGGAAAAATGAACAAGGGAAAATAATGACCCTAACAAAATACTAATAAGCTAAACTAACATTAACTACATTAAGAGCTAGGCTTGAGTAAGCGAGCATGCTCAACATTTTATCTCAGGCCAAACGCAGTAGAGAAGGAACTGAGGGTAGGTCGCCCAAGCAGTTCTGTATATCCTCAGTACGGGGCATGAGGATGTATAGGGCACATTCACAGGCCAAATGGGCACTGCTACTGAAAATCTCTCATCAAAGGTGCAGGGGTGCATATGCACTGAAGTGGAGCACCCATAGGGACACTACTTGAAGAAGAAGATACATTCTCCAACTTGTAACAGGCAAACAAAAATGCTCACGCTATTACAGGACACAGATAGTGGAGCACTTATCTGGGATTATTATATAAAATATACACTTAGTTCAGTCTACAAAGTTTTCTTTTTAGAGGATATATCACTGAATTTCAAAGAGCGAGAGCACTGTACTTTTGTTTTCAACCACTGCTTTATCTAGGGCTAAAACCCTGCGCATGAAAGTAAGAATTGATCTGTTGTCTGTTTTAAGTGATCTCCCTAAGGTCCCAGTGCTCACTTTGCTGCCATGCGGAGGGCACTCTCTGCATCGTGGATGCTCTCTTCCAGTCGACGCTTGTCCTGCTCCAGCTGGGAAAGATGTCTATTGAGCTGACGCAGAGATTGATCTTTTCTTCTCAGCTCCATCTTTGCCTCCGAGAGACTCTGCCAGCAGACAGAAAGCAGAGTTACTTGTCAGCCCTGATAATTAACTTCAATTTATGCCATAGGCTATTAAACAAAGAGGAATACAGACTGACTGTGAAGTAGATTTGGGCCATTATAAACCAAGGTTTTACAATTTTTCTACCAAAAGTATTATTTATTTACTAATACTACAGAAATCTATTTTTTTAGTGCATCATATATTTATAAATGTTTTATAAACAGTCAGAATGATCTGCTGAACTGAAGACTGATGCTACAGGTACAATATTTAAAAACCATATTCTGGGCACATGAAAATATCAGGAATATCATATTTTTAAAACCCCCAAATAAATATTAAGTAAAAATACTTCATAAAAGCAACTTACAGATAAAAGAAAAAGAAAAAGAAAAATGTAAGGTATTGTTCGTTTAAATATTGAGCAATATTACTCACCTTACGGATATCAACAGAAAGGAGAGAGTCCAACATAAAAATAAAAGAATCATCCAACAGTTTTTCTAGTGGGCAAAATCAGTGTTAACTACACAGCAAGTAATGTCTAACACATCATATTATAGTACATGAACTATTTTATGATTTTTCTGACCGCCAATATATTTTGCATGTTTCTGTTCCCTACGTATACACAATAATCTCGTACTTAGCATTAAAGCTTAGTGTTTAAAATTAATTCAGATTAATTCAATAGATGTCAAATAGCACTGTAAGCTGAACAATAAGAAACCTGACTAGCAAAACTTCAATTGAGGTTTTTTCACTGTTTCTGCTATAATGTAATATAGTGATCATAACATCTTTCAATTCATTCCTCCAATTCTCCTTCTCTCTTTTGTTTGGAGGGATCTTTAATGTTACAAACAAGAGTGTTAGTAACATGTTCACAATTTGGTAATATATTTTTTCTGTATTTTTGCTTATGACCATCTATTTTGTCTCTTCAGTATGTAAAATATAATTTAAGAAGGAGTTGGCTATAAGTTTACTTTTATGTTAAATAGAAAATTTACCATAAAATTTTCAAAACAGTAGTGAGATTTAGCTGTGCAGTTGCAGGGCTAAGTCCTTGTATGCTGGCTTTGCAAATTCAGGTGATATATTCTCACATCTGGAGCCAGGAGTTTTTATATTTGTATAGTAAATTACATTTCTATAGTTTCTTCTGTCTGAGGATTTCAATGTTCTAGAAACTTTAATGAGTTAAAGGTCTGCTTTTCAGAGTCACTTAGAACCCACAATTCCAGCTGAAGTCAGTGGGAACTGGGGACACTCAGCACATCTGACAATCAGGTTCCAGACATGCTGGAAAATAGGCAACTTCCATCTTACAGATGGGAAGCTGAGGATCAGAGAGATTAAGGTTTTTGCCAAAGGTGACATAGCAAATCTGTAGCAGAGCTGGGAGCAGAACCTAGATCGTCTGATGCCTGTAAATAGTAAGATTCTGCTTCTCCTAAAAAAGAAAATCCGCTTCATCAAATTTATGCATCCGATGAAGTGGGTATTCACCCACGAAAGCTCATGCTCCAATACGTCTGTTAGTTTATAAGGTGCCACAGGACTCTCTGCTGCTTTCGTCAAATTGTTTGATCTTCAAGTTAGAAGAATATCTTCCTAAGCAATCAATCAATCAATAAATAGACAGACAAATGTATTGCTCTAGAGTTCTATTTTTGAATTTCTGGAAGGTAATCAGACATTTAAAAAAAAAAGAAATGTTTTACATCTTTTGCCTCCATTGTGGACTAATCTCTTTTGAAATTAAAAAAGGAATCATGTATGTTGGCCGAGATAGAGAGGTTTTTAAAATTGCTACTACAGATATATAATATTTATCTTTCAAATATAATTTTAACTAAACATTTGATGATAATGATCCATACCTTGCAAACTTTTCAAAAAGGCTTCTAAGGGTATTTTGTAACTTCATATTAAGAATGCTCTGTGTAGTTTATATTCTGTATCCATAATATTGAATGTGAAGTGCCATGAACATGCATTCATAGCATACTATAACTGTGTGTTAAGTATACACAAAAGTCTGGTAAACATTTACAGGGCACTGAGAATATAACCAATATGAAGATATCTCAGGCTTGCTAAAGCCAATAGCACTTATATCTTTCTAAATACAGCCAGACACAATTGTCCCAAAGAAAGGAAATTAAAGAATATAAAACTATATTGAAATAATGTCCACCTGCAAAAGAAATGAAATTCAGCATTTAAAACTAAAATGTCACACCAAATCCATTTAATTTTGTCAATGCCTAGGTACTGTAGAATCCTGCTACACTGTTTTATGAAACCTTCACTCAAAGCCAGTACTACCAAGCCAATGTTTCAGTATTGAGCCAAAATGTATTGCATTGCCAGAGGTGTCCTTTTTTACATAAGATCTAGATTCCAAGCTCAGATCACATGTGGTTATTAAAAATCCCAGGGAATTCTTTATAAGAGTAGGGAGACCCTCCCTGGGTCTTGGAGCCCATACTCCAACCTAAGTGGGAATGTCTACACTGCTATTTTTAGCTCAGTAATTTGAATTCAAGTCAAGTGACTTGGGCTCTGAGACTGGTGCTGAAGGTTTTTCTTTCCAGTGATGTCATACCCTCAGCCCCCTACAGGGCTTGTTAGGCATGTTTTCCACAGGAGGGCTCAGCCTCTGCGAGGGGGTGGAGAGAAGGTTCAAAAGCCTCAGAGGCGTTTAACGACACTGACTCTCTTGTGACAATGTTAGATGGTTAAGGGAGAAGCGGAGAACGACACTGTTGGGAAGCACTCTGATTCCCCAGAATTCAGAGGTTAGGGTGTTTTAGGTAAGATAGGCTTCAGTCTTTAGGTAAGATATATGCACATAGACTGTTTTATTGTTTTAAAAATCCTTCTGTTTTGTTATGCTGGGCTCCTACTGTTAAGATTAAACAATATTTTGTTTTAAAAAGGCTGTTTTGGGTAACTGTATTCACTGCTGGTCACAGTTTCCAAAGGGAAGAACTGCAAGTAGCCAAACCCAGTTAAATCTGCTGAGTAATCACAGCTGGTACACGGGGTACTGTAGCCTCGGGTCCAGTCTAAGGATATGTCTACACTATGAAATTAGGTTGATTTTATAGAAGTCAATTTTTAGAAATCGATTTTACATAGTCAATTGCATATGTCCACACTAAATGCATTAAGTTGGCAGAGTGCGTCCTCACTACCATGCCTAGCATCGACTTATGGAGTGGTGCACAGTTCCCGCAGTCTCCGCTGCCCATTGGAATTCTGGGTTAAGCTCCCAATGCCTGATAGGACAAAAAACTTTGTGGTGGGTGGTTGGGGTATATTTCGTCAGTCGCCTCTCCCTCCGTGAAAGCAACAGCAGACAATTGTTTTGCGCCAGACACAAGGGCAATTAGAAGAGCACAGCAAGGCGTGCTGCACATTAGAGAGGCTTTGAAAACCAGTTTCATGACTGGCCAGGCTTCGGTGTGACAATTGTGTGTGTTTCTCCTTGATGCAAACCCATCTGCTTTGTTGATTTTAATTCCCTGTAAGCCAACCACGCTCCCCGCTTCGAAATAAAGTAACTATTATTTGGAAACCATGCATTCTCTCTTTATTAATTGAAAAAAATGAGATAACGGACAAGGTAGCCCGGGTGGGGTGAGGGAGGAGGGAAGGACAAGGCCACATTGCTTGTTGTAGCCACACTAAAAATCAAATTGTTTGAATAACAGCCTTCTGTTGCTTTGGCCATCCTCTGCAGTGGAGTGGCTGGGTGCCTGGAGCATCACCCTCCCCCAACCAGTGTTCTTGGGCATCTGGGTGAGAAGGCTATGGAACATGGGGATGAAGATAGGCGGTTATACAGTAGATGCAGCAGGGGTCTGTGCTCTTGTTGGCTTTCCTGCAGCTCCAACAGATGCTTCATCATCATGTCCGTTTGCTCCCCCAACAGATGCTTCATCATGTCCTTTCCTGGCCTCTGCCACTGAATGCCTCCATGCATTAAGCTGTGCCCTATCAATGTGGGAGGACTGCATGAGCTTGGAAAACATGTCATCACAAGTGCGTTTTTTTTTGCCTTCTAATCTGCGATAACCTCAGGGACAGAGATGATAGGAGGAGCATAGAAACATTTTATGCTCTATGATTCTGGCGGGACTGCATGATCACCCGTGCTGCTGAATTTGCTACGCTGACCAAACAAGAAATGAAATTCAAAAGTTCCTGGAGCTTTTCCTGTGTACCTGGCTAGTGCATCGGAATTCAAAGTGCTGTCCAGAGCGGTCACAATGGAGCACTCTGGGACAGCTCCTGGAGGCCAATACCATCTATTTGCATCCTCACTACCCCAAATTCGACCCAGCAAAGTCGATTTTAGCAGTACTTCCCTCGCCAGGAAGGAGTACAGAAGTCCATTTTAAGAGCCCTTTAGGTCAATGGAATGGAGTTGGTTGTGTGGACACATTCATTTTTAATCAACCTAAAGTGGCTAAATTCGACCTAACCCCATAGTTTAGACCAGGCCTTAGTGGAGAATGGCAGGAGTCGTACTGGGAGGGGTGAAGGCTCAAGGGATGCATGCAGAAGAGACCATAAGAGGGACAAAGGTGGAGCTAGCCCTGACATGTGACAGGTGTTACCATCATGTACAATCTTTGCTAGCTGGTAACAAGGTGAAAATTGAACATGGCAAAACGAATGCTCTTAATGCACTGATGCTATATTATTTTAAACAGTTGGGGAACAATTGTCAGAGGTCTTCAAACATTCACCAATTGTATTTGCCACAAAAGCTCCCACGCTTAGGCACAATGGGTGATTTAAAGATAAAAGTTTCAGCCTTATGTTTGTAATTCCTTGCCATTGTGGGTTAAAGTCAAATCTTTTAAACTGTTTGAACACCACTTATACAGCTTTAAAGGAAGGGCTGCTAAGCCTTTTTTCCCCCCTTTCTTCAGATTGATCTAATTAAAACCCTTGATAAACTTTATGGGCTCTAATATTTCCAGCTGAGTGACTGAAACCAAGAGGGTGTGCCTCAAGGCAGCAAGGCAACAATGATAAGCAGCAGGTTAGCCAGTAATTTCTCAACCAGGGTAGACTGTGAAAGTGTGATGTTCAGATATCCAAGAAACTGTTCAGGAGAGAATAGGATAAATCAAGTTTAATAACTCTGCTCCTAATTGTTCCCCCAATGCTCAACTCTAATTACTTGGAGAACTCTCCTGACTGTCACCTGATATTAAGTTGTTGGAGGCTGAGTGTGGAACAGTGAGATAATCAATACACATTTAGTGGGGAGAAGAATGAAGATCCCATTAAGCAGTGGGAACCTGCAGCACCCAAAGCCCTTCTGCTCATGAGAAAACCTATGGGACAGCCATAGTGATTGCAAAGCAATAATCCAAGCGCTGTTTCTAGGCCTTGAGGCCTTTAGGCAACAGTACATTTGAGAAAAAAAGGTTAACACGGTCATCCTAATTACAGCCCACTTTCACATATTTCATATATAAGCTAAGACAAGCCAATTAGGTAGAAAGGAAGATAAGGGAAGTTTTATTTGTATACTAATTAAACCCCTGATGAAATTAAAGGAAAAACATACAGCTCTGTAATTGTGTCTGAGAAAGGTCACTTCAGGTTCAGTTATCAGAAAAGCACAGCCTTGAGATATTTCACTTAATCCACATTATAGCCCTTATTTTGTTCCCTGGGTCTTAATGTTTACAAAAATGAGAAAATTTCCAAGCCTGATACTGCATTTATCTTGAAATGTTGCTGTGGACAATTTCAATTTTTAGAAAGTTAAGGCTAAATATGATAAAAAGAAAGTAAGATTAAAAAAAACAAGCAAACCCACCATTATGCCTGCACGTAGTTTTATAAAGATGCTGAGTTTACAGTTTCAAGAACAAAGGAACACACCAACTTTTAAAAACTGAACTCCATTTTGTTTACATTTAAATAAGCAGTCATTTGATCTAATTAGTTTAGATGTTTAGGTATTCTTATGCCCATTCACCAGACAATCATGTTCATTCATCTGTAGCCCACCAAAAATCTCATACATAAACTGAGTTTCCATCAGATTCCTCAGAGGAAGGTACTTGAGTCTAGCTGTTTTTTCCCCTAAGCTGAGCATGAACAGTAATTTGCTGGTGGAAACAGCAAAGTAACTAATAGCATAGGAGAAAAATCTCTTGGGCAGCACGTAGGTTGAGTTAGAAGATCTGTGCATTATTTTGTTCCTACACAGGTTAGGGTCTTTGTAGTTAGGACATTTTTTTTATAAGAAATTGTTAAACTTTGATTTCTGTTAACTCTGCTATCCTACATGTGAGAAAGCACTTTATTCAACCTCAAAGTAAGCACCTTAACCACTAGGCTATAAAGTCACTCTCTCTTTTGCTCTCTGGCCCAATCAATACTTAATTATTCATACAAACAACAGGAGCTCCAACAAGAGAGTGTGAGAGAGGCCCAGAATAGCCAATAGCCTGAGCCTCCTGGCACAGGACTGAAGATTTACATCAGCAAGCAGGGAGGGGTTCAAACATTGATGTAATGTTGTCACTTTGCCTGAGATCTGGGGAAGGAACACCTGGCAAGTCAACTGTACTGTACTGAGTTCCCTGACATTTGTATGCAGGGAGAGTTCTTCCTGGGACCAGAGGCCCTGAGTCTGTTGAAGGTGGCTCCCCAGATCTGACGCATCAAAGACTAAGGTTACCAATGGATGAGGGGCATCAAAGGGCATCTCTTTCATTATGGATCCTGGGTCTCTCCACTAGGTGAGCAAAGCAAGGACCCGAGGTGGAATCATGAGTGTTGAGTTCAAATGGTGTCTGCTTGGGGAGTAGACTGATGCCAGCCCCACCTGTAAGGGTCTGAGACATAGCCTTGCATACAACCCTATATACATGAGCCATGTGACCCAACATTTTGAGGCAGTTGCTAGTGGATGGGTCATGATCCTGGAGAATTGTGATCCTCAGAATCTGGTCTCCAGTAGGTAGGCCTTGGCCTGAGTTCAGTCGAGCACTGCCCCAGTGAACTCTATCCTCTGAACCTGGGCCACAGTTGACTTCTTCACATCTATTAACAGACCAAGTGCCTGAAAGGTGTACCAATGCTGTGCTGGACTTAAGCCTGCGAGCAACCTTTGATCAGCCTGTGGGGCTGCCGACAGGCTGAAGGGAAGTGCAGTGAATTGGAAGTGGCATTGACACATCACAAACCTGAGAAATCTCCTGTGACTGCAGAAGATGGAAATGTGGAAATAAGCGTCCTTTAAATTGAGGGCAGCGTATCAGTCTCCTGGATCTGGGAAGGGAATAATGGAGGCCAGGAAGACCACGCAGAACCTCAAGTTTCTATAGTTATTTGTTTAGGTGATTCAGGTCTGTGATGGGCTGTAGACCTGCCTTTGGCCTTCAGGATTAGGAAATATTAAGAGTAAAACCCATTCCCTCTCGAGGAACCTCCTCCATGGCTCCCACTCAGAGGAAGGTTTGCACCTCCTGGATGAGAAGCTGCTTGTGAGAAGGGTCCCTGAAGATGAATGGGGAACAGGGATGAGAGCAAAGGATCGATGAAAATTGGAGGGTGTAACTGACTGTTATAGTGCTGAGTACCCATCAGTCCAATGTTATATATGGCCATGCTGAGCTGAAGGGAAACAGGAGGTCCAAAACAAAAGGCAGGGGTATTCCGTCCTCAGGCATACCCTCAAAAGGCCTGCCTGGCCCTGCTGGGATATC
This sequence comes from Gopherus flavomarginatus, assembly GCF_025201925.1. Lineage (NCBI taxonomy): Eukaryota > Metazoa > Chordata > Testudines > Testudinidae > Gopherus > Gopherus flavomarginatus. The sequence goes on from NC_066619.1 coordinate 107,734,213, forward strand.
TATGTGAGCCCAACTGGGAGGAGGAGGTAGAAAGTAGGGCAGGGGTTAGGCAACCTGTGGCATGTGAGCTGATTTTCAGTGGCACTCACACTGCCTGGGTCCTGGCCACCGCTCCGGGGGGCTCTGCATTTTAATTTAATTTTAAATGAAGCTTCTTAAACATTTAAAAAACCTTATTTACTTTACATACAATAGTTTAGTTATATATTATAGACTTATAGAAAGAGATCTTCTAAAAACGTTAAAATGTATTACTGGCACGCGAAACCTTAAATTAGAATGAATAAACAAAGACTCAGCACACCACTTCTGAAAAGTTGCTGACCTGAGGTAGGGGTTGGCAATGCATATAAGCCTTTCCCTTTCTTTTGTAGGGCTCCTGCCTGGGAGGTGCAGTGAACCTGGGAGGCTGCTGGGGCCTAAAATGATTCCTTGAGGCAGGAGGTGTAAAAAGTCTGAGGAGTGAATGGTGGCCCTCAAGTCCTTGAGGCCATGAAGCTTGGAGAACAGCAAGGTACCCTTGGAGAGGTCCTGGATGGACTGCTGCACTTTGTGAGGGAGGCCTGATAAGTGGAGCCACGCACAGCGCCTCACGGTGACTGCTGGTGCCATAGCCCTGACTGCCGAATCGCCGTATCCAGGGCTGCCTGGAGGGAGGTCATAGCCACTGCCTTGCCCTCCTCTAGGATGGCTGTAAATTCCTGCCTTGACTCCTGCAGCAGGGAATCCTTAAATTTAGGCAATGAGTCCCACAGATTAAAATCATACCTTCCAAGCAGAGCATGCTGGTTGGAGATACACAACTAGAGGCTGCCAGTCGAATAAAACTTGTGTCTGAATAGGTCCAGTCTCTTGGCCTCTTTATTTCTGGGGTTAGCACTCGACTGCCCCCATCTGTCCTGTTCATTCGATGTCAACACTATCAGGGACCCCCAGTGGGAGGGTATGAGTAAAGGTACTCAAACTCACTGGCTGGGACATAGTACTTCTTCTCTGCCCTCTTGAGGTGAGGGACAGGGAAGGAGGAGTCTGCCACATACTTCTTCCTTAGCACTAGGGATGGAGAACAGTGTTGAGCAGATCATGGTACCAGCAGAACATTTCGCATGGAAGACAAAGCACTTGGCACTGAGATTGGTCTGAGGGCTGCCTCCATGAGTAAGGTCTCCAGACGAACATCCCTCTCCTTTTGAGTGTGCGCTCTGAAGCGCTGCGGATCTGGCATGTCTCTTTAACATGAGTTTCCCTGAGGCAGTTATACAGCTAGTGTGCAGGTCACTCACTGGCATTGGCTTTCTGCAGGAGGTACATGGCTTGAAGCCCACGGACTGGGGCATGCCCAGCCCCTGGCGTGAAAGTCCCTTGATGACAGGGACACCTATTTACACTACTATGTACAATAACATTGAGAACTATATATATTAACTATGACTATACAATATATGACAGAAAAGACCAAAATGAGAAAGAAGCCTTGCAAGAGCAAGAAGGGTTGCCTGGAACAATCATCATAGGCGGTCAGAAGGAACTAAGAGGGAGCGGGTCCGGCAGCAGCCCTTACACCAGTGCATATACATGCGGCTCCAGAGGGCACTAGAACCAGATATCACTGAGGGGATGCACATGGTGTGCACACACCTAGCATGGAATGGACATTAGCAAGCACTCCAAAAAGAAAAGAGGGTGTATTAGTCACTGTGTCATATGTAAGACACAGGAGGTAGCTGTTCTACACTATTCAGTACTGGTGAGGCCTCAGCTAGAGTATTATGTCCAGTTTTGGGTGCCACTCTTTAAGAAAGATGTTGACAAATTGGATAGTCCAAAAGAGAGCAACAAAAATAATAAAAGGTTTAGAAAATGTAAGCTATGATGAAAGGTTAAAAAACTGGGCATGTATAGTTTTGAGAAAAGAATACTCAGAGAAGACCTGATAACAATCTTTAAATGTGTTAAGGGCTTTTATAAAAAGAGGACCGTGATCAGTTTGTTCTCCATGTCAGGCCAAGTATAAGTAGTAACCAGCTTAATCTGAAGCAGGGAGATTTATGTTAGGTATGAGAAAACACTAACTATAAGGATAGGTGAGGACTGGAATAGGTTATCAAAAGAGGTTGTGAAATCCCCATCATTGGAGGTTTTTATGAACAGATTAGACAAACACCTGTCAGGAATGGTCTAGTCTACTTGATCCTGCCTCTTCTACATTTCAAAAGTGATCTTAATTTCCCATGTCTTAACCTACTTCCCAGCAGAAAATATAGTCTGATTAAAACAGAAGCAAAATGTCTGCATTATGGCCATCTTTTAATGAGCAAAAATTGGGTTAAGCTCAAATGAGTTAGCTTTACATGATTGAAAAACAAACATTCTAAATGTCCCTTAAGACACGGACTAACATGTTTAAGGGCAAGTTAGCTGGCAGTATTGTAGCACTGAAATGGATTTTTCAATAATGTTGAGCCAACTCAATTTTTGACTGTCAAGAATAGCCTTATTGAGTGAGATTCCAGTCCTACACAGTTATAAATGAGTGAGCAGTATATCTTGAAATCGTTCTGAAAAATCATTTTGTTATTATATACATAATGTGTAAAATACACACATCCACAGTATCCTAAAAACTATTTGTCTTTGGTAAACAGATAACATTAGTATTCATAACATAGGGAAAACTTGACTATTAAATACTAATTAGAGATAATATAAACTAGTCAAAGGCAAACTTAGGAAGTTTTTAGGAGCAATCACGGTGGTACGTATGTGTGTAAATACATACACAAACTACTGGAATAATATTATAAATGTCATAGCTATATTATCGGTTTAGTTCTCATTCACCTTTGACCTCTTCCCACTAATCCATTTTTCATGGTTTATTCTAACATTTGATTTAAGTGGAATGCAAACTGGTTGATGATGTTCTCCTTTCCTGGAAGATATATTAATCAAAAGAATTTCATTGGATTGGTCTAGCATTCGCAGCGACATCTCCAAGTCATAGGACAGACCAGTTGTGACTCTTCACAGATGTTCTTCTGAGTCACTTGTTAATTTGGTTGGGATACTTCTGAGATATGAGGGCTCATTCCAGTAATTCTGAGTTAAGGGCAAGGGAATGGTGATAATCCAGCATGAAAGAAAAATACCAAATAAATTCTACCTATTACTTTGAAATATGAAGCAGAAAAAGCAACAATTTTAGTCCTATCACTACTTCTTTAAAAGGAATACTAAATAAGGACCTGATCTGTCTTATTTGAAGGTAGTGGGAGTTTGCCATATATTTCAGTGGAAACAGGAGCAGGCCCTAAAATAGAATACTGGGTGCTTAGGGAATCAGTATTAGAATAAGCAGGCTATTGCATAGAGTATTTTCACCTTTAAGTCATTGGTTCAAATCTGTCAAGGTTGATAAAGTCCTCACTTAAATCCTTACAATGTTTTTAAGGAGTTGTCTCAATAGAAATAATGAAGATCCAATTCCAACTTTGTATGCGTGTTAGCATTCTTGTGTTAAATAGATTGAGTCTGTCTCAAATAATTCATTAAAGCAGTGTTATCCAGCACTTTATCAACTGGAAAGCTCTATTAACTGGCATTTCTAATATTTCCCAATACAAATCTTCAACCTAGTAACTAGGCCTAGTACAGTACACTGCCCAGGAAGTTATGCAATTGCACATTCTGCAAGCCACCTCTATGCAAAAGAGGCAGAAGACAAGTAAGCAAACTGATATTAGGTATTTATTCAAAAAAAGCAACTTCCAGGGTGTGTCATAGGGTCATTACAGATTCAGCCCAATCTCCTATACCTTCAATGATAATTGATGTTGAAAATGATGACCCTGAGGATCCTGAAGTGCCTTCTGAATCAAAGATTAAATTATGTTCAGTATAGTTTTAGCGTTAAGTGTATTTTTAGTGATTTGGGTGTACACCATGTGCTGCCCATAGTGATATGTAGTATCATAAGATAACCTACTGTATAGAACTTTACCTGTATACACCTAAGCTTCAAGAAACCAACCACTCTGCAGTGCAGTACTAATACTGGATTGGTGAGTACCTGTATACTACTTTATACTTTATTCATTTTATCATAGTCTAATTCTTTGAAAACTGGTATGCCATTGGAAAGAGTTATAACTCTTAATTAACCAGAATATTTGATTAATCAGCACAGCCATTTCCCCCAACATGCCAGATAACAAAGCTTTTACTGTACATCAATTTACTATTGAACAGTATGTTTAAAATGGAACTTTGAATAATGCTACTATTGAATTCCATTGATCTTTAGTGTAAAAATATACAGCTCTGTGATATTTGTGTTGCCATTTCTGAGCCTATTCCTGGCAGCCATCTTGCTGAACAGTGTCACACTGTAATATGAGAAGCCAGCTGAAGTCAAGGACAGATCCAGCTATGTCAGTTCACATGAGCAGAGGATCTGGTCCAGAGTTTCCACCCTGCTTCAATATTAGCGTTATCAGTTTATCAATTTTATTGAATACAGAACATGAGAAATCTTCTGAATATTACTCTGTATTAAAGAAGGCTTAGGTTGTTTTACCAGTTTACACTCTACATTCTAACACTGAGTTCTCCTACTTACAAGGAATAGTGCTGACCAAATCTGAAATTTGTATTCAGGTACATGTGCTTCCAAAGTCTGCCCAAATTCTGTTTAGTGTATGCATATTTTAGTTTAATACTATGCCAATCACATCTTGCCGCATTAAATATCTGCAAGGGGGGAAACAGTCATACATATTTTTATTCCCTCTTTTACTCTCTTTAAACCAAATAAAAGAATAATTTGATAAATATGTTTTGTACTGTAAAGTTTCAGCCACCCTCCTTTTATGCAGGTTAATACTATTCCTCATATTAAATTAAGACTGGACAGAGTAATCTTTTTAGCACAAGGTGCAAACACAGTAAAACAAAATTTAACTAGTCTAAGAAGCAATGTCTAACTCATCCTGCAGAAGAATTTTCAAAGATACATTACATACCAGCATTCTACAAGGAGATCAAAAAGCTAAAAAGGCATATTGACTGAGCATCTCCCTTCCCTCTGGATGTGCTTTGTGGCATACCAAATGCCAACACAGAGTACAATTCGTAGAGGCAAGCACATGTTCTGAGCACGGCAATACTTGGACCTGAAGCAGACATGTTAAAATCACTGAAAGCAATGAATCACTGCAACTGTTATACCTAAGGTGTAAAATGAGATTAGTGATTAAATATGTTTCTCCTAGTACTGCAAGATAAATTGGCATTAAGTACATTGGAGTTTTATTTGGCTTTTTTACCCCAATGATGCTGACTCAACTATAGCAACAATAAGTGATATACTACATTCAACAGACTTTGGTGAAGCCATAAAACCAATGATTCCTCCAATGATCCAACATTAATTAAAAACTTCCAGCAAAGGAAGCTACATAGTTGTGTAATTTATTTTGGCAAGCGCATGAGTGCTCAAGAGTCTCAGTGAAAATATATTATTTACAAATATAAAATCTTTAGAGATCTTAGAGCTTCAGAATCCCAAATATAACATTCTTCTGCTATACAGATTATAGGTACTACTTTATGTCTGAATGCAAGTTAAAACTGATATGTTTTGGTAGGCAATTTTTTAAAAACGATTTCTTGTCTGTGTACCTCTATTTCCCCAAAACACAGGGCAATCTGGCTGTCAAAATTAGACAGATAGACTTGAACCATTTTATCATAAGACTTATCAGGAAGTGTTCCTCATACAACCTGTCCTTGGGAAACTGAAATTTCTCTTTTCTATTGGTTATCCTGCATATGACCATATTATTATTTGATGGTAAAAAGGTGAAAATCTTGACATAGTTTCTGTAGGCTGGGAACGGTACAAGTTTGAAATACGATACGCTTGAAAACAACTAACATCAAGTAGAAAAAACAGCCAAGAACTTATCTGCAAGCAAGAAAAGTTATTGGAAAACCACAAACAAAGCTGGTCACAGATGCAAACATTTGCTTAGTTGAGCAAGGTCAAATGAAGGTAGGATGGAATTTCTCTCTTACTTCATGCCAATGAGATATGAATTACGAATTTCATTGGAACAGCCATTTTAGTGTTGGTTTAGCTGTGGGTTTCACAACCATAAGACAAAAAAAAATCTTTATATCCTTAAACTTCACACAAAAGGAAAGGGAGATCATGGGAAAAGTTGATTAAGGTGAAAAATAAAGACACCCTCAGGATATGTCCTATAAGCAGCATTTCTTAGTTTTAAAAAAACCTACTAAGTATAAGGGGCTTGTATATCAGGAGCACCAGAAAAGTCCTATGCATTGATATTCAAGCTACTAGAAACAATGGGGTTTAGAACATTAAAAAAAAAATCACATGCAGTTTTATAGGTCTATTGATTCCCTCTGCACATCTCAAGGTAACATGGTTACTTTGTAGTTGATTCAATAATATAACAAAGATCTCTCAGGACTTTGGATTTAACAAAAAGCCTTCCTGTATTTTTGAACGAAAACTTAAAGATCGTCTAAAGCTTTAAACTAACCGGGATAAATGGTATGCAAGTATATGTGCTCAACAACTAGGCATTACACTTAGGCAATAATCCCATTTTTCTTCCAAAATACATGTCAATAAATCTTTCCCACTGCACTATAAATTCCAAGGTCATGGATAGAGGTGTTTATTAGTATAATTAGAATGTAGCAATAATACCATTAAGCCTTCAGTTCCAGATTTTCATTTTTTTAAGATCCTAGAAGCAGAAGATTAAGCAAGCATCCAATGTGATTTCTGTACTTTTTTAAAAAAGACTACAAATCACTCCTTGTTTTCATGTCATCTATTTGTTAAAGTGTTATTCTTTTAAATTTTGTTTTTATTTAATCTTTGAATATAAAGTCAATGTATTTATTTATTTAACAGTAGAGTGCAGCGAACAAAAACGTCCAAGCATTTTGTGAAGAAGGTAAGTAATATCACCCTATTTTAAAACCGCTAAAATCAGAATGCTTTATATGCATGTGCCAATCATTAACTGATGTAATAAGAAGTGCCATAGAGTTCTGATCTTTTAATCAGCTACTGAGAGCTAAAATTGCAGCCTAAACTATTGACTCTCATGCAGCTGTTCTTTGCAAACATGTCCCAGCCTTCCTAGGCACTCTCATGCAATACTTCTCTTAGTAGCCAATCTTCTTTAGGGTTCAAGCCTTCAAAGTGCTGAAAGTTCAACCCCAATCCACCAAAGGATTTAAGCACATTTATAGATGTGAGTAGTAAGATTACGCATATGCTTAAAGTTAAGTGTGTTCTTAAAGTACTTTGCTGGATAGGGCCAGAATGCTCAGCACTTTGCACAATTAAGCTCTTAATCCATTACTTCTGCTTTTCTTTGACAGAAACTCCTGTTCTTAGTTGGGGCAGCAGGATCTTATCCCATTAACGGCAGCTATTCAAAGACACTAGACCATAGTTTACTCTCAATTACTCTGGGGTAATCATGAGTTATGAGTTCAACGTAGTTACTCCAGATTTGCACTGGTGTAAATAAAAGCAGAATTTGTTTCACTTGCCTTAAATCCTTTGACAAGCAGAACTTGGCTTCTCTATTTTTAAAAAATAATTAACATATGCCATTTTTATTACATTTAAAGGCTAGTTGATCAAATGGAAACCTCGGCTACCCAAGATAATGAAGTGGCACCCTGACCATTCTTTTTCTTTTTTTATAAAGTTGGATGTAATTTCAGTTAAACAGTTTCCCTTTTATCGGATTTATTATTTTTTAAGAAATTAACATGGTATTAACTTATCTAAAAAGGGCTTGAGTAACATTCCTACTCTTGGCCAATAAAACAATTACTTGTAGCAAGCAGAAGAAAAAAATACAAATAGGACATTTACCTTGGAATTTGAGTACTATTTTACTTAATATGAAAAAAGTAAAAACTTGAACAATACTTTGAACTTTACTAGCACTTCACATTGCACTTTTAGCAAATTACTACTATGGGATTAATTTACAAAACTGAACATAAGAATTACAGAAGAATGAAAAAAACCACTAAAATTGCAAGTGATGCTACAACTCTTCAGATAATATCAAACTCAATTCTGCAATGCAAATTGTTATGATTTTACTTTTTGCAGGTTTAGAACAAAATCTGGGAATCAAAAACGACTGAATGTAAATATAGTCTGTCATTTAAAACAAAGAGTAAGAAATACTGTATTCCATAGCCCAGGAATATAATTTTTCTGCCTTTTCTCTTTTATTCTGCTCATTGCTAATATATGTCCAGAAGGGCTCATATGAAAGAGTATCTAGAAAGACCTTTAGCAACTTATTTGCTACTGGGAGAAACCTTTTGTCAATAACTATGGTGCGACTCCATTATTTTCTAAAGATCATGTGCTGCCCTCTATCCCGGCAACCAACTCTCATTGATATCAATAAGAAATCCATGCACAGAGTGAAGGAAATATATGGCCACAAAAATTTGACTATACAGTAATTCAAGTGAGGGAGGTAAAGCACCAGTTTTCTTTTTCAAATGATGTGATCACTGGAATGGAGAAAAGCAGTGCCACTCTTAGATCCTCAATAACCAGTGAACTACTGCAATAATTACAGAACAGTATAATATAATTAACAGTTGTTTTTACAGGTGCTGAATAGAGTTATATATAAAATTACAATTCTCGAAAAGAGAAACTTTATTGTTTGCATGTGTTTGTAATTTTCTAAAACATTAGTAACAATGCATATTTTATGGACAGCCTACAACAGTTCAAAGATGAAAGCTGAAACTTACATTTAAATTACTTTCTTAATTGATTCACATTCATGTTTTGAGAGACACTGTGTTGATACCGCTACAATAGCAAACAAAGAGAGATGAAGAGGTGGAGCGCAATCCACTTCCTATCACAAATATTCAAGGAGGAAGGTGTGCGGCCCCACAGAACCACGTAAAATGCATCGATCTCCCCTGCCACATGGAAGGGAGGTCATCTGCCTCTGTGGCAGCATCCCTCTCTTCCTGTGGATCCCACGGAGGGTGTTCTATGGTGCAGAGAAGTGGATGGGCTGAGAACAGAAGGGCTAGACTAGGGGGTGGGTCATTGACTCACAAAAGCTTTTGAAGGAAGACCATCTAGAAAACAGTCAGTTGTGGAGACTGGATGAGGGGAAAGGTGGAGGATCAGTGGAGATACCATGTGCTTTTTCTATAATTTACCTCCTTTATTTTACAGGTGAACAAAGGTAGTGATAATGATCAAGAATTTAAATACAGGACAGAGTGTCTAACCTGTGGCTCATTATGGCATGGGGGGAAAAAAAGCCACAACTTTCCCTACTGAGAATAGGGCAGGTGGAAATCCTAATTTAAAATCTATTCTTAGCTACTTTATAAATTATTTAGGTGCTGAGAACATACAATATACAGAAACTTTTAAACAACTAAAACATTTAACTAATTAATGAATTATGAATTTTAGTCTCCAACCAATTCAGAGGGGAACACGCTCTCTTTAACATGCTAAATTTGATTAATATAGTTTCCTATTAAGTTGTACACTAATGAATAATCAGTTACATTCTTTAATGAACAGCTTTTAATTTAATAGAGACAATGTGTAGAACTGCCTCTTCTTGCCAATGTGACATAAAAGTTACTGGGAATCAACTGCATCCCAGAGAACATCCTAAAGCTCGACTGTCACTCTAGCAACAAAGCTCACGGGAAGTGATTAAAAAACAAACTCAAAAAAATAAATTTTCTGTTTTTATAGTGAGTGTGTCCTTAGTGATTCTCTTTGAGGAGGATGTCATATACAAAGTCTCCTACTGAGTATGATGGGTGACTTTTTTTTCCTATAAAAGTTAAAACACTGCATCATCTACAGAGACTGCCTTTGCCATGTATCAAAATGACTTGGTGGCATTCTCTAAGTCTGTGCAACGATGCAAATAAAACAATTAAAATAATTCTCTAATGAAAACATTTATACTATTAGTACAAAAACAACAAAGCCACCCAATCTAAGCAACAAATTCTGGACCATATTCTCCATAAGTGTGCACCACTAAAGGGCTGCAGCAGCAGGTACTATTTTATAGTACAGGTACAATTGCAATGGCGCAAGGTACCTGCAACGTCCCTTCCAGCAGATGTAAGTTTGGCTCTCTATGATTCAATTTAGTTAAAGAACACTACGCTTTTTAAAAGGAGGGTATAGTTATGGCTATCTATATATAATGATTTAGAATATCTAAAAAATCCAAACGGCTCATCTCAACTCCAGTCTAGATGGGACTGCTACAGTAAATACGTTTTCAAAACTCCAGGACTGAACTCTGCTCTTGCACAGTTATAGATCAAGAGTAACTTCACTGAAATCAACAGAGCCACTCAGGGTTAATGATAGCATAAATGAGATCAGAGTCTAGCCTCGGATGTTATTCCCCTTTAAATAATGTTTAATTCTTTTGGACTAGATCAGTAATAAGTTACAGGATGCAACAAGGCACTGAACTCAGAACTAAAAGATGTATGCAAGATATTGCCCTGTTCATTATCAATTTACAAGGAATCTTTTCATAAATTACTGTGAAATAAAATTCTTTATTCTTTCAATTATATTTTATAGTACTAACATCCATCTCTAAAATGAATTGGAGATATTATCTATCTATCTATCTATCTATTGATAGATATAGTGCCTGTAAGTAGGTAAAATAAGGATTTTACTGTTTGGAATTAACACATGCTTTCAGCGGAAGTAAAATTCTATACTTTGTGCTTTGGATACTTGGTTAGCAAACATAAAAAGCTATCTTTTTCTACACAGACAGTTGGGATCAGAACTAGTAATTTACCTAATCTTACATCATTTGTTTTATTAGAATTGTTGCTTACTTCTATGTGACCTTGAAATGTAATTGGCTACCATATATGTGTCTCAGTGGTAAATGCCATTAGGAAGATAAAAATATATGGGATTAAAATCTAAACTGATAAGGCTAAGAAATTAAGCAACACTACTTTAATAAACCTCCTTTATGAAAGTAAGTGAAAGCTGAGATATCTTCTTACTGATTACTACTGAAGTGTGTATAAATTTCAAAGCAGGGAATCAAATTTCAAAATGCCGAACAATTTCTTCATTTTATTCTTTGTTAGAAAATTATGACAAACTGATATCTTAAGGTAATCATGTTTTTAAAAAAGATTTAAATGTATACTATTTTAGCATCAGCTGTTAAAACTTCATCACAATTATTCCTTTGTCAAATTCAGTTAAAAATTCATCTTAAAATGTGTCACTTTTTATACAATGCTTTTGTGTTGGGTTCATTTATAAATTAAGTGTATTTAGACAGTGTGATAGGACATGATCTTTCAGTTATATATCTTTAATTAAAAGAATGATCTTGCAGTCACAAAAAAGGGATTGTCTGAATCGAAGCATCTGAAGAGAGACTACCTGCCAGTTAAAATATGTGGGACACAAGTACAAATTATTCTTTTGCCTGTGACATTAATCCTAAATAGATGTAGGATTCAGGCAACTAGCAACAAAAGCTTTTGATAAACCAAACAGATATTTAATTTTTAAAAATTTGAAAAGTAATGAGTTCTTAATACAAACTATTTCTATCACTTTTTACCGCAATACTTCTATATCATGAAAATTCTTACTCCCCAAATCCAAGAAATATTTAAAAATGCAACTATTCTTTGGATTGTTTTATTGACTTTCAGAATAACAATCTGAAGAGGAGTGAAAGCTATTGGAAAGAAAAGAGCAAGGTGTAGAGTAGAGGATGATATGTAAATAGAATATAATATTTTATAGGTTCAAACAAAGCCAGAGGTTAAGAAAAAACTGGGGAACATTAATATCTATGCTAACCTACTACTTGGTTGGTTTTTTAAAAATTATCTTCCCTCAGTGGTTCTAAAATAATCTCAGTAGCCAATACTAAAAATGACAAAATAGTCAAGGCTGGGCACCTAGTTGGCCGTATTCCCTTCAAAAAAGTTATCAGTGGAGGAGTTTTGAGCACAATAGTTGTCCTTGGGCCAAACAAGCCAAAGAAAATATCAACATTGTCAGAACTGTGGATGTTGTCCATTCTATTTTCTGCATAGTTTCTCAAAAGTGACTATTAATACAAATGTGAAATGTGGAATGCAATCTTTCAAAGATCCATTTCCTCCACATTCTTGGATTTCACTCTATCATGAGAGGGTAAAATCTCAGCCTGTTCCAGTGGATTATATTTATGCAATCTAGCCAGAATAAACCATAATTTCCCAATAGCCAACAACTGTTGGAGGTGTGAACGGCAAAATTATGACAATAAAGTATACTACAGTGGAAAGGGCTATATGAATTTTTTCCTCAAAAAACAAGCTTAGAAATAGGAAGTGTATCCTCCAACTAATATAATACATTATTCTAAAGGAAAGGGCCATCTTCGTTTCTGAAGACTAGAAAACGAAATCCTCCATTTTAGTGAACAGATCTTAGAAAGAGGACATTTTAATTGCTTCCTTACTATAAAAAAGCTAGGAAGTAATCCATTAAGTTTGGTTACATACCATGTAGGAGTATATAAGGCAATTTGCAACTAATTCCAATGAAGATTTCTAATTATAACAACAACAACTATCTCCTACTGTGAACTACTACTTCTCTTCTGGCCCCTTCCGTAGCGTCCACCACTCTAAAGAAAACCCCACATTTTTGACCTGACACCTCTTCCTAACTACCATCTCCATTCCCCCCATTTCACCTATTAGCTCTTGACTAGGCCAATTATAACTGCTGCTTTAGATGACATTATCTATTTATATTTGGTCCATTTTTTTAAAAAAGCCTTTACAAACCCCAAAAGTAATAGAACGGTTTTCATAGTGTATATCAATATATATAAAAATACAATGCCCTCTGTTCCATCTTCATCCTCTTTGATCCCTTTACTACCTCTGATATTGTTGATTACTCTCTCGTCAGCACCCTGTATTCTATTGGTGTTTGTAGCCTGTATTATTGGTTTTCTTCCAGCCTCCTGACTTCTCTTCTTTCACAGTTCATCTTCCTCCCCTCTCTGTTGGATTCCCACAATACTCTGTTATTGGCCCCCTCCTTTTCACCTCATCATTGAGCAATCCCATGGTAAATTACATATGCATTATGCCAATGACTCTCAAATCTATATCTGCATACCTCAACTCTTTTTTTGTCCACTTCCAAATACAGAACCATCTCTCCAAAATATCCTGACATGTTTGCTGTCAGCTCAAGATTAACACATCCAACACTGAGCTCTATTTTTCTTCCTAAACCTGTCCCATTTCATCACTCTGTCACAAGTGACACCCCTATTTTCCCTATCACTCACATTTGCAACATCGTGTTACATCTTTCTCCACAATGTATTGAAGAACCAACCCTTTCTTTCTGACCTGAAGGTATAATAGTTGTCCATGCTCTGCTACCTTTTGGCTTGTCCAAAATGCAATTGCAAAAATTATAGATTATGACACTTCTCTGAATACCTCTACTAGCTCTTACTAGTTCACATCAAGTTTAAACTTCACACTCTTATCTTAAAATACCTGTTCAGCTCCATTCTAGCCTATATATAATATATGGTAGTGGTAAATTCTCCATCACATTTAAATCAAGATTGGATCCCTTTCTAAAAAATATGCTCTAGTTTGATTACAAGCTATTTGGCTTGATGTAGGAATTATTTGGAGAAAGGTTATGTTCTGTGATATGCAGGAGGTCAGACTAGATCATCACAATGGTCTCTTCTGGCTTTAATCTATTATTCTGATTTCTGATCATATTTGTTCTCCACTCCTTCATTTTGGCAAAATTGTAGTCTTGACGTTCCCTTCATTTGCTTTTCCCCTTGTTATCCCTTATGCAAGGGACAGCTTCTAAATCCTAATGGGACAGGGCCCCTACTCCTTTTACTCGCTCCAGTGTATGCTAAACTGAGTTAAATGCTTTCTCCGCCCAAAGTTACATATGAGGAGAGAGTGAAATCAGAATAACTACTTTTTTTAAAAGTCTATATTGACTACCTGTGTGGGGGCATGGCTACACTTCAGATGAAGAGCGCTGTAAGTTAAACCAGCCCTTGGAGAACGCAGTAGGGAAAGCGCTGCCGTGTGTTCACACCGTCAGATTCAAGCGTACTGGCATAGCCACATTAGCAGCTCTTGCAATGCCGCAGAGAACAGCACATTGTAGTAGCTATTCCAGCATGCAAATGGCTGCAACGTGCTTTTCAAATGAGGGGGTGGGGTGCAGTGTGGCAGGGAGTGTGTTGTGTGTATGTGAGGGGAGAGAGAGTGGGCTTTTGGGGGTCTGAAAGTATGTCAGCATGCGGTCTTGTAAGTTCAGACAGCAGCAGACCTCCCTTTGCCCCGCCTCTCTCTCTCACAGCAAGCAACATTCGACACTAATGGCAAATAAGCATGCTGGCCGTCAGAAATGAAGCTTTGAAAGGGCATATCTGCATTCCTACAGCCAAGTTAAAAAAAACAACAAAACAAGAGTGGCTACTTGACTTAATGGGATTATGGGACGTTTCCGGAGGCAGAGTAAAGCGCAGTAATGCAACACTCCGTTCATACTGACGCCGGGGTGTTTCAGCCGAGGTGCTGCAAGCGTTATGCTTCTCATGGAGATGGATTACCAGGAGTGCTCCAGCTGCAAAGTCCAGGCGCTGAGCTGCAGAGTCCAGGAGCTCCAGCTGCAGAGTCCAGTGTGGATGGGTCGTGAGTTAGGGCACCTGGGGCTGCTTTAATGCGCTCTAAACTTGCAAGTGTAGCCAAGCCCTCAGTGTCATCCTCTCTATCTTTTAGATTATGAACTCAAGACAGGGATTGTCTTGATTTGTATCTTGTACAGGAACAAATTAATTGTCAATGCTTAACAAATAAATAGTGATCACATTTTCCAGCGCACATATGCCGCTCCCAATATTAAAAATGTATGCTATACCCACAAGACCTCACCATAAAAGGTAATAAGTATCTCCTGATAGCCCTCAACCTTCATTGGATTGAGTAATCCTTATTCCTGCAAACACTCCCATTTACTTTCATGGGATTTTTCATGAGAGTACTTGTGAGGGCTGCCAATATTGGCCCATGCACTTGAGAGGCAAACAACTTCTCTTCTCTATTTAGAAGCAATATTGTCCTACCTTTACAGCTTCACTTAGGGTTTGGTTTTTGTCCGCTTCTTCACTTGAGTGCAATTCCAGTTTATAATTTAACTCCTGTAGCTGTTGTGCCTGCTCATTCAAAAGCATTTGTGCCTGCTGCTCTCGATGTAATGCATTATTCAGTTCTTCACATGCACTTTCAAATCTCTCATGGGTGATCAATTTCTGATAAAGGAAATAAATTGTGTTCTATCATGGAATAACTCCATTGTTTATACACTTCACCTTTAGAATTCCACTTACTAATACACAACATTCTAATGCAAAAAGTTTTTAAATGCTCAATATCTGCCCAAGAGACCTTTTTTTCCTAAAGTGAAGCTCATTGCAAAACACTGTTAAATTACTTTATTTGTTGCATTTTCTCAAGAAAATCTGTAGTGTATTTACAAAGTACACTGAAATTTTGTGTGTGTGATTCCAAAACAGATCAAAGAGGACATCAATTGTTAAAAAAAGTGTTTACTAAAGGAGGGAATTTGCAGATGAGCATTTCGGCATTTCAGTACACACCCTGTTAAACCCTTATAAATTCCTGTGTGGACCTGATTCTCACAGAGTGCTCCAGAAGACAAAGAAAGGAAGTGCCTCCTGAGGGACAGCACTTAACTGACAATCTAAAAAGTGACAATTTAATCTGACAATTTAAGAAAGCGTAATGGAAAAAAGCCTGTTAAAAACAAAACTGAAGACATGAGATATACTTGTTCAGCTGTTCTACCTGCTGGAGACAAGCACAATGGACAGACCCTTGATGTGGGAAAATTAGGTTACAGAACACTTTGATCTTCAATCTCCACTGTTTGACGCAGACTACATTAATACACAATAGGGAATTTTTAGTTCATGACAGCATGGTCCACACAGCCCACTTAGTGCACAACACGTTGGTGTGCTTAAGAAATCATACCCCCTAATGCACATGATTGTTAGGTGTCGACAAGTCCTCAGAAAATAAATCCATCACAATTTGTGGAAGCTACTACACATCCCCAAAACAGGATGTTTCTACACATACCAGGGAAGCTACACAGCACTCATAACTGTTCATTCCCTTTTCCTGGATGAAGATTGACTTGATCTGAATGCCCTCTACAGAAAAGAGCTCAGAGTTTTGTTAGGGGAGGCGGTGAAGATGCCCAGTACGTCTCCAACCTCCTAGAGGAGAATGAATTACCCCCTGACAGCTGTGCAGAGTCTGTCACGTGGTTACAATGGAGAACAGTCTCTGATCTGCAATGAGGACGCATCAGTCTGAAAAAACCTCCACTCCCTGCACAGTCAAGAGATGGAGGATACAGCCCTTGAAGTAATTCCATTGATCCTGTGCTGAACAGTTTGGGTTGTTTTTTTTTAAAAAGATAAAGGGACCTGTTTTTAGTCCCTCCCTTTCATCCCTACTAGCTGTAGCTGTGCAGTGATCAACACGGCCTTATGGCTGTAGTAAATCCAGTGGCTCCGGGAAAAGGCAGAGAGAGAGGGTTTGGCAAATACAGGCTGCTGGGGATGTGGTAAAATCATCTGCATAAATTCTCTCCCACAAGAGAAAAACTATTCTCAAGTTTGCACTTATTGACACAAACTAGCTTCAGAACTTGACCCATAAAAAAAAGATACAGTAAAGAAGTGTGTCAGAATATGGAGCAAGGGTAAAATAGAGCTTAAAATATTGTGTTTATGCTGTACAATGTTGTCATGAATGTACCGTACTTATTAAAAATGCATGACTGCCCTATCTGAGGGGCTATATACGTTCTGTATGGTGTGTAAATCAGAAATGAACATTTTCAGCATGTGAAAGAAAAACTGGGTCTGTCAAAGAGCAAACGTGTAATTCACCCAAAATATCTCATTCTGCAAAATAAAAAGAAACTCCTATGGAAAAGAGTCACTTTTTAATACATATGGCTTGCAGCTTGGTGACATTCATGGGGCAAGTTTTCTGGAAAATTCTGTTAATAATTGGATTTATACTTATTTTTCTAAAGAACACAAATCAAAAATATGTAAAAGGAGGCTTTCCTTTAAGCCAGTCTTTTCTAAATTAAATATACTTACAGATTGCTTAAATGCATTTAATTGCTCTTGCAGGCTCTGGGCTTTGTCAGCCTCTTTTTTCATCTCATTCAAATTCCGTTTGAATTCTGTGAGTTCTAAGCGTAGTGAACGGCGTTCCACTTCTGCTGTGTGCAGCCTTTGTGTAAATTCAAATATTTGCTTCTGCAAGGATGCTATGCTTTTCTGTGAGTAAATGGAAATAATTTTATGTACTATAAAATGTGCTATTTTAGCAATAAATCAAAAGTATTTAATACCCAAGCAAATTAAATGAAGCTTTCATTCTGCACACATCCACCAACACACTAACACACACATTAACATGCACAGGCACACACAAAGATCACTATTTCACCTGCTGTTGTGGGTCATTGAAAAATTCCTAAATGCATACATACATACATAGAGTAGATATCTGGGGAGATGTTATACTGAGTTTCTGCAAAAACATAACTTGTATTTTGCATTACTAAAGTACACTGAAAGAAGAGAAGGCGAAAACATTTTTTTAACAAAATCATTAATCTTAACTTCAAAAGGAGTTATAGGATGTTCTTACAAAGAAAATTCAATTTTGCCAGATTTTAGAAAAGAAAAATTGTTGCAAGCTTAATACAACCAAATCTCATGCCTTACAATTATTTTATTTTATATTAAAAAATGTAACCGATTCAGGGCCCAATCTTTTCTGGTGTAAATCGCCATTTAATTTTGTAAACAAGTTAGTTAAATTAAAGTCAGCTGTGAAGCACAACCTGAAAATAAAATAAGCATAACTATTTTGAAAGCTCTACTATAATTATTCTGTGAAATTTTATATATATATAAATCAGCAAGAAATACACATACTCTAATGGGTATTCTATCACCTAGTCCAGCTTTTAGCGCCTGTGCATTTATTTTATGAAGTCCACGAGCCAGTCTTTGAACCAAGGAGTCCTTCTCTACATATGTGATGGTCCTGCTGCTATCCACTGCTACAGTCTCCATTAGTACATTAAGTTTGTCCATGAGTTTTGAAAACGAATTCCTGGCTGCACTTATGAGTAAGTGTCCACAAAGCCAGGAATTTGGATCTTTAGAAAAAAGAAAAGAAAAGAGAAATACATATTTAAAAAGTAAGTTTTTTCTTATTATTTTATAAAAACATATACATGTCCGAATAAGATTGTTGGGAATGTTGCCACTGAACTAAGGGAGGAAGACTCAACTCACTGGGCTTGAACCTTAAATCCTTACTCAGGGTACGTCTACACTACAGGATTATTCCGATTTTACATAAACTGGTTTTGTAAAACAGATTGTATAAAGTCAAGTGCACGTGACCACACAAAGCACAATAATTCGGCGGTGTGTGTCCCTGTACCGAGGCTAGCGTCGATTTCTGGAGCATTGCACTGTGGGTAGCTATCCCGTAGCTATCCCATAGTTCCTGCAGTCTCCCCCACCCATTGGAATTCTGGGTTGAGATCCCAATGCAAAAACAATGTTGCGGGTGATTCTGGGTAAATGTCGTCACTCAATCCTTCCTCCTGTCCCCCCATTTGTGTGATGAAGTAATAAAGAATGCAGGAATAAGAAACACTGACTTTTTAGTGAGATAAAATGAGGGGGAGGCAGCCTCCAGCTGCTATGATAGTCCAGGCAGGACATTAAACAGTGGAGGGGAGAGGAGCCCAGCCTCCCGCTGCTATGATAATCCAGGCAATACAGAATCTTTTCTTTAGACATGAAAAGGGGGGGCTGATGGAGCTCAGCCCCCAGTTGCTATGATGAAGACGGTTACCAGCCGTTCTGTACCATCTGCCGGGAATGACCGGGAGTTATTCCTATTTTTACCCATGCGTCCCCGGCCGACCTCACCTTAGGCCAGCCAGGAGCACTCACGGGATGATGACGAAGATGGCTATCAGTTCTTTTGCACTGTACCATCTGCCACTGGGGAGGGAGGGGAGAGGATGCTGCTGCTCAGTGCCGCAGCACCGCGTCTACCAGCAGCATGCAGTAGACATACGGTGACATGGAAAAAAGTTGTTTCTTTACTTTTTTCACTTTTCTTTCATGGGGGGGGGGGAATTGACGAGATATATCCTGAACCACCCCGGACAATGTGTTTGACCCTACAGGCACTGGGAGCTCAGCCAAGAATGCAAATTCTTTTCGGAGACTGCGGGAACTGTGGGCTAGCTGGAGTCCTCAGTACCCCCTCCCTCCCTCCCTCCCTCCATGAGCGTCCATTTGATTCCTTGGCTTTCCATTACACTTGTCACACAGCACTGTGCTCTGGCCTCTGTCTATCATAGCCTGGAGATTTTTTCAAATGCTTTGTCATTTCATCTTCTGTAATGGAGCTCTGATAGAACAGATTTGTCTCCCCATACAGCAATCAGATCCAGTATCTTCTGTACGGTCCATGCTGGAGCTCTTTTTGGATTTGGGACTGCATTGCCACCCGTGCTGATCAGAGCTCCACACTGGGCAAACTGGAAATGAAATTCAAAAGTTCGCGGGGCTTTTCCTGTCTACCTGGCCAGTGCATCAGAGTTCAGATTGCTTTCTGGAGCGGTCACAATGGTGCACTGTGGGATACCGCCTGGAGGCCAATACTGTCGATTTGCAGCCACACTAACCCTAATCCGACATAGCAATACCAATTTCAGTGATACTCCTCTCGTCGGGGAGGAGTACAGAAACTGGTTTAAAGAGCCCTTTATAGCGATATAAAGGGCCTCGTTGTGTGGACAGATGCAGGGTTAAATCAGTTTAACGCTGCTAAATTTGGTTTAAACGCATAGTGTAGACCAGGCCTCAGACAATGCTCTTATTCCAGTCAAAAGGAGTCTTCCCCAAGTAGAGAATTTGGGCCAAATTCTACCTTCAGATAGGAAGTGCTGCTTCTACTGACTACCACTGGAGTTATATGTACAAACATGAGGGCAGAACTTGGCCCAACAAAAATAACTGTTTTGTTAATATATAATTTTTCAAATAATTCTATGTTCTCCTCCAATACTGTAGTAAGTCCTTTTTCTTGCATAGTCCAACTTTTGGATTAATAAAATGCAAAAGTTTCTGATGCACACAAATTACATACTGTATGACAAATATCTTTGCATGTGTTCACACATTTGACAGCAGAAGGTAAATCATTTTATTGCAATATTTAAAATGCAAATGTATAACTGATTTTTTCTTTTTTTCAGCATAGTTGTCTAAATAATTTGCTGTTTAAAACTAGTGTGGCTTGGTACCTTAATGCCATACTATTTATATTCTGAGACAAGAGAATATAATTTACCTTATTCCAAGGCAATTAAAATTTTACAGCTACAATTACTTATTTTCCCACAGGATTTTGGTAATCATCCTTCTCATATAATGGACTTAAGGCCCCAGCATACCCAACATGTCCTGCTTACTGCTAGATTCGTCAGGTCTGTAATTAATAATTGTGTTTAATGTTGATAAATAAAATTGTCAGTGCTCCTTCTACTAATTGGTATTCCAGATAACGGTTAATAGGTTTATTTATGCCTTAATAAAAGTCTTGTAATTTAGTTTTCCCTCTGCTAGGCAGGTCTTAATCTGTCATTACTTGTCTTATGATACTATCAGTGTAAGATGACAAGCATGGAGGAACTTATTTACATTCAGTAGTACACCAGATCTCCTGTTGCTGTAGTGAATTAAAACATTTTCTTTAAAGCAGAAGCAGAAAAAACAAGACAGCTTCTTTAAAACAAAGAATTCTTCTTTACGCTAAAAGGATCAAATCAAAAGGTTCAAACAAATAGAACATGAAGACTTATAGAACATTCTTTACAATGGGTACCAGAGTATTATCGAAATTATACAGGTAGAATCACACATAAGTGAACAAAGACTATTATAGCACGTGATCAAATCAAAATACTCTGCATGATAATGCATCTACATTGCACCATATTCTGTCATGTGTATTGTAGCAATTTGAAATGATGGCTTCACTTTAAAAAAAAAAAAAAAGAAAAGTTTTTCTGTGCCACCAGATTGAATATGTAGACTTTTGATTTTGAAGATTAGCACAGAGATAAACTTTGCTTTTATGCTCCTCAAATGATCAAAGCATAACTGTGATGTGTCGTTCCATATTCTTTATGCTTATGATATGAATATGACAAAACTGAAATATACTTCATGCAAGATGGCTCATGTGATATATCACTGGAAAGGTTATGATTTACTAAGTGTGATTATCCAATTTGTATACCAGTATCATTTCTGTATCTGAAGTTAGGAATATTGACTATGTATCTGTATTTCAACTATGCTACTCTGGGTGACTGCTAACACTTCAGGAACAACAATGGAAAAGCCAGACAGGGCGGATGGCCCATCAGCGAGGACGATAGACTGTGAAAAGCTTGGCCTTCCTGTGGTTGCTCCACACGGCCACTGACTCATGGACACTGTGATCCTACAGAGTCAGGTGGTCTTGTCACCTGATACTAATACATTACCTGGGACTTCCTGTAACTTTCCAATGTAAGGGAAGGGGGGGCAAGTTTGGGAAACAAAGGATTCCCGCCTTATGTAAATCCTATCTAAGGGTGGGAAGGAAGGTAAACAGGACTCCTCCTCTCCATGGCCTGTCTGCCCAAGAAGAAAGACTGCAAAAAGAAAGGCAAGCAGGGAGTCCAGACTGAAACAAGGGTCTAGTCTGAAAAGGAATATAACTGGAACTCTGAACCACAGAAACTTTGAAAACTGCCTGCAACAATATCTAGGGTGAGAAATACTTTTTGTAATCAATTTCTTTAGTGAAACTAGCTTAGTTTGTGTGTTTGATTTCATTTGCTTAGTAAACTGCTTTGTTCTGTCTGTTACCCCTTTTTACCACTTAAAATCTGTCTTTTATAGTTAAAAAATAGTTTTGTTTATTATTAAACCCAGTTTCTGTAATTTCTAACGGGGGGGAGAGAAGGTAAGAAGTGTGCACACCTCTCTCCGCATTGAGGGAGGGGGCAAAATTCATAATATATCTTTGGGTCTGCACTCCAAGGGAGGTGGACATCTGAGTGCTGGAGCAAATCCTCAAAGCTGAGTCTTCCCAGAGCTGATCCACAGCTGGATGTGGCCCTGCCTGTGTGTATGTTAGAGGAGGTTTTAAGAGCCTGGCTCAGCAAGACAGGGGCCCATATTAGCAGAACAGGTAGACTCAGTGGTATCTCAGCACATCAGGTGACTTCCTAAAGAGTCCAACCTGTCACAATCACCTCTAGTTAATTTTTAATGAATAATGTTTTTGACTAAAACACACAAATGTTTTGGCGTGAGTCACTGACTGTTTTGCAAGGCGAAAGGAGAATACAGTGTAATTCCATAAGGTATTGTATTCTTCTATGTCTATAACAAGTGGAAAAAGAACACATACACTTTAAGTACCTGGCCACAGACAATCAGGGAATTACAGTAAAAGCAATAAATAATTTATGTTGTGATGAGCATGTAAGAAATGGCTTACACAAATGAAATTACAGTACAAAGAGCAATCAATTCTTTATTAAACAAATGAAGCAAAAGGCAATGAAAAGTGACAAACCTTCCTCTCATGACAGGTGGAGGGAGAATTCTGTTTTGTTTTGAGTGAGAATGAAGGGAAAGAATAAACGGATTAACATTACAGAGGAACTGAAATATTCGTATTAAGCTTCAGAAATTCAGTTTCTGTTACAGCAGACAATATCTGTATGTGTTGCTTGGTTCCTCTGAGTGCTAATGAAGTACAATTTCTATTAAAAAAAAAAGAAAAGAGAAAATGCACTTTACAGGCCTTTTAAAGTAAATCTAAAGATAAACCATTCCAACCCTATACTGTTAAGACTACTTGACTAAGTAAGGACAAATCTATTAGGAAAACAGGTTTTATAGGGAAATGTTTATAAAGGAAAAACTCCGAAATTCAAATTTAAAAATAAAACAAAAGCACACATCAATTTGCCTTCCTTCCCCACCCCCCACAAAAACAAAACAAAACAAAAACAAACTAAAAAGCACACCACCAAAAATCAGTGTTGCTTGAAAGCTTTGGATTCAATCCCTTTTCTTTACGTCAACCCCTCCAAAATGACTGCAGTTCCCAATGTTGCAGTCTTTTTGACTTGTCCATACTTACAAGTTTCTTAAAGAGACCCTGCACATTTCTCCTGTCTCCTGTGTATGTTTGGCAGCTTCAATGAAGTTTTGAATACTTCTGGGACTTTCCCCTTTGCAGTGTACCCTGAAGGGTATTTGGAAGAGGAAACCCAGAAGTGCATAACGATATCAAATGAGCTGCTGCTATAAATAGGTTGACCAACTAGATTCAAAGTTTCAAAAGTTCCTAAGTGACTTAAGAGTCTTAAGCATTTCGGAGCATAAACCCTTTGACTGTTAATGAGAATTAGGCTCATAGATGCCTATGTTCTCTTTTCAAAACGAGAGTTAGGCTCTTAAGCTGCATCATTTAGGTACTTTTGAAATATTACCTCTGATTTTAATTTATTTACTATTATTTTTACCATGCCAAAGTTTCTTGAAGGGTTTCTTTCACTTAGATAAGATCAAAAGTCTGAGTCACACATGAGCAGCTAGATGTCAGGATACTCTGAGGGCAAATTAAGTAGACATATGTGATGGGAATCAGAAAAGCTGTTGTGACCATGAGACCAAATATTTCCACATGGCCTTTCGCGGAGGCCTTCTCATGCCTCTTTTATTCTGCCCATGAATTCTACAGCATCTGACTCTTAAACAAAAAGGATTTTATCTAAACAATTGCTAGCAGGACTCCTATATATTCCAGGGATTTGAGTAGTATAAGAAAGTCTGAGATTTCAGCACCTCAATGCTGATATGATTTATCTTTGAAATCCTTTTTAAAGTGCAGTCATTGATCACCCAATTGTCCAGCTAGAGGAATGCATGCACTCCTGTGTAAACGGCTCCTATGCATTTTGACATACAGTGCAATCCAAAAGTCTTGAATTGGCAGTGTTGGGATGTGAATTTGAATTACTGGATATCAGGATGATCTGGTGAACAGGGCATAGAACTGGAAGTGAGGAGACTTGGTTCTGTTCCTGGCTCTCTGGAGCCCATTTGCTCTTTGATCTTGGGTATATCACGTCTCTACTTCTCAATTTTCTTTACTTTCTTGCAGTCCTGCTTCCTCACTTCTGATATATTTAATTTCTGTCGGAGAACTTTTGTGACTATAGGACTACCAGGGAGAAAAGAGCAATGAAGGAGCATAAGAACATTGCAAAGAGTCTAATGCCTCCTTGCGTATGCAAAACAATTAATTTGTGCAACTCCATGCCACAAAATATCAGTGAAGTCAAGAGTTCGCCAGGATTAAAAAAAGATTAAACATTTATCTGATTAATGAGAACATACAGAGTACACTAAAAATGTTAAAATATAAGGGATACAGAAATCATCATGCTTTAGGTCATTAGCAAAATATTAACTTTCCAGGGTAAGAAAGAAACTTCCCTTGATGACAGGCTATTCCAAAATTGTTCATTACAGGGATTTCTGTACCTTCCTCTAGAAGCAACTGGTTCTGTCCATTGTCAAAGACATGACACGGGATTACACAGACCCCTGGGCCAGACATGCTATGGCAATTCCTACGTTCCCATGCCAAACACATCAAATACTAAAGCCTCTGGTGATTAAGAACTTTCAACTCATTGTTTGCAAAGCACAGCTGGGCACAGTGCCATGGGACACGAGGTCCTCAGCTGAGGTTGGAAAGCACTGGGCACAACTCAGAGGTGGAAGTGGCCTTTGTATTCCTCTAATCTTGGCTGTGTTCTGCAGCAGCCCAGTGCCTGACACAAATCTGAAGCAGCCTGAAGGCTGCTATTATAACAGTCAGTGCTCTACAGGATGTACGGACACTCTGACCATGACCTCTTTTCCCTGATAGCAGGAAGGTAGGTAGGAGCCACCACGGTATCTCTATTCTTCCTGAGAATCCACCATTCAAGAGAGACCCTCCAAGGTTGGATGTGACTGGTTTAAGACCACTTTGCACTGGCGGAACAGTGTAGTGGCTGGAGAATGGCTTAGGAGCAAAGCTCATTTGGAAGGAAATGTAGCCTTTCAATCAGCATTGGTTAGAGCATTCAGGAAGAATTAGGTGTTCATTCAGGGTGTGCTCTGAACAGACAGGTCATTGTTTGAATGTCTCTTATTTGTGTCCAGCTCTCAGCGTAATATTAATCTAAGTGAGACTCTGAATAAGTACTCCTGCTCCGTAGTACCATGACTGGTGTCCAAATGCGATGGAACAATTATGTGCCAGGTGAAAAGCTAACTTATGCACATCTTGCGTGGTCTGGTTTTTATACCAGCAGAGGCTTTCAACATAGCAATCACAGATTGTATGTCTGAGGTACAAGCTTTCAACAAACCAAAAACTAGCACTTGGCTGTATGCTTCATTATGAGGCTACAGAGAAAATAAATACTGAACCTATGATGAAGTCCACCTTGTGTTTGACATGTATGCACAGAAATCACTTAAAATATTACCAGAAGAAGAGACTCCATGGTATTGCACTTGTCCAATACAAAATCACCGATTCCACAAACATCTTCAATGTCACAATGTCTCATACTCACATGAAGGATGAGTTAACCATACACCTTGCAGGAAAAATGCTCCAGCATATGAACAACTCTAAAGAATTTCATTGTCGCATGGCTTAATAAAGCTGCTGCCTCACACTGTTCAGTGGAGTTTTAGTCGTTTCCATGAGAAGACTGACACTAAAATTATTTTGCATGCCATCAATGCTACAGAGTGACAGGCTCTATTAAACTCCAGATTTTTGCACAAAACACAGGTTCTAGTGTTCTCTGTGTGATGCTACCCAAGCCTTCTCCAAGATTCTGTTTTTGTGCCTGCTGCTGGGGAACAGAATGGCTTGTATATCCCTCAGAGATGTATTCCTGTGACTCGGACCATTAAAAACTATTAGGAATCCATGCCCTTTCAGGATGATAAGTGCTGGAACTAGAGATGCTGGGGGTACGGGAGCACCTCCTGGCTTGAGGTGGTTTCCATTATAAACAGAGTTTACAGTTTGGTTCAATGGCTCTCAGCACTCCCACTATACAAACTGTTCCAGCACCCCTGTTCAGAATGTGACACTGCTTGAATGTTGGCTGAAAAGGCCAAATTACCTTACTGGAAGGCATTTGATTCAGCCTCTAAAGACTATTTCCTCACTCTGAAGCTGCTTGGAATGGCTGAGATAGTCACTGATGACATCACAAATGCACTGGAGATATTCATATGGAGAGTTCATCATTAGAAGACAACATTAAGATACTTGCAGAACTATGCTGGTGGATATCTTCCAAGAAGCAGACAGAAAAAGTTACCACCAATGAGGGGAACATTTATACCTGCTGTCAAGAGAGAAAACTGTCAAGCAATGGAATGGCTCAGGAATCACTGAGCATATTCAAGCCTACCTTCCCCTGTTGAGCATGGATGGGTCTGGGAGGATGGACCAATCACACCAGTTATGTGTGAAATACCATGAGCTCCCAGATTAATCCTTTAGCCAATCAAATGTTTCTGTGCAAAGACCAGATGCTCATCACCCTGAAAATATTTGGCCAGCAACCTGCCTTGTACGAAGATGTGCTATTGGAGCACTGATGAGGATCAGTGTGACAGTATGTCCAGCAGTGGTTTGGTGCCCTAGATAGAGACAACAGTTATGATGACTTTGATGAATAAATGTTTTCAGTCTTATATGTCAACAGTAATTTACCTAGGATTACCAAAGATCAATGTCTTTTTTTATGTAAGCAATGCATCTCTGTGTTCAAGTATAATTTAAAAAAAACTTTGATTTTTAAACATTTTCTCAAACATTTATCTTCATAATTGTTTCAGATTTGTCATGTTTGGTACCATTGTGGTCATGGGAGACGGAGCTTTTGGATAATACCTAACTTGACCCATTTCCAATGATGTATCATCAAAATGTCACCAACCAGAAGACCTAGGGCTGGGTAGGCAGCAAGTCCCCTCTTACCATACCACAGAGGGTGAACACCATTGAAATTATGATTCTGTAGATTTTTACAACACAAATGACCTTTCTATAGCTAGCTGTCCACGGAACGAGATTTGCTCCCAGACTATCAGGCTAGATCTACAACTTCTTAAAAGTAGTCTACATACAATCAAATGAATTTTCAGAACCCTCTTATGAGGCTGTGAAATGTTATTATTTCCATGTACACAGACAGATGAGGCACAGGAAGGAAGGTAAAGTAACTTGCCCAAAACCACACTCTGAGTCAGTAGAAGAGGTGGCATTGAACTCAGGAATTACTGGCTTTCTATACACAAGATTAGTTTCTCTGAATAGGCCAGTAGTAAATGTTGGCTGCTTTTGACCATTCTGCAATTAATGAGATTTAAGGAGTTGTCTTACGATCATTTTTAATTAACAAATGTTTAGTGCCGTTGAGAGCATCTACCAAAGCAGAAAGCTACTACTTGTGAGTCTCATGCACTGGTACCTCACTAATATTAGGGAAAGTGGTCACTTTATCTCTTTAATATTATAGAAAGAATTTCAAAAGTACTAGCTATCCCTAATCTGAAACTGCATAACTTAGATAGATCCTCCCCCTGGGTAGAACAGGCCTAAGTAAGCAATTACTGCATTGTTAGGCAAACAAATAAAACAGATAGAAGCCAGATTTAAACTCATGCTAAAATGACAGGAAACATTAAATATGTGTTATATATTTAAGTTAACCCTATCGTATTCAGAGCTTCATTTTGTGATACAATCTTAAGTAACTACTGCTTTTGCCATTAAGTATTCAGAAGTACTGACCACATGTGACATAGGGTTATTATTTACCTACTACCACATGTGAGCATGCAGGGCCGGCTCCAGGGGTTTTGCCGCCCCAAGCACCCACAAAAGGAAAAAAAAAAAAGCCACGATCGCAATCTGTGGCAATTCAGCAGGAGGGCCTTCGCTCTGAGCGGGAGTGATGGACCCTCCGCCGAATTGCTGCCAAATACCTGAATGTGCTGCCCCAAGCACCTGCTTGCTAAGCTGGTGCCTGGAGCTGGCCCTGTGAGCATGTATATGGGGTCTGGATATGTATATGCAAAAGTATCCAAAAGGAAAAACACAAGTACAACCACCAATAAAGATGAAGAAAATTTGACTCCCCAAACAACTTTCCACCTCCAGAAATTTGAGCCAGAAGAGAAGACATCTGAAGATATAAAATCCTCAATAGGAAATCACATAACATACCACTTTTTATATTCTCTACAACAATATATTTAACAATTACCTGTTTTGCTAACAACTTCCTGTAATTCAGCCACCGAACTGATTATTGCAGCAAGAAGGTCAGAACTAGTAAACCAGTTGAGTGCTTGAAGACAGTGGACTTGTTCCTTTTGGTGTTCTGTGAAACAAAATGTAATAAAAAGTAACATTGGATGAGATAGATGGTACACTACAATCTTCAGTTGTTTAAGAAATGGATCAAAATAAAGTTGACACAAAATTCATGCCAGGATTCCACTTTTCTTTCAAGAAATTTTAGATGGTGTTCACATGCACTATGCCATCTTCAGCTGTTAAATAGGAAAATAATTATTTGTTCTTCTGTTTATCACTTCCTCTTACTCAGAGAAACCATAAAATGAGTAAATATGTTTCTGTTTACCTTCATACTACAGTAAATGTACAATGTCTTTACAGTTACTGTACTCTGCAAATGAGGATTTAATAATCCCATACTAATACTATTTTATTTTTAATATGAAATACACATAACAGATTAGCACTTTGGCTTTTTAATCAGGACCTTTTATCTGGATCTCCATTTGTTTGGAGACTTCACAGGGCAGTGAACCAGGTAGCATAATACTGAAGTGTTTGCAACTTCTTTTTCTGGAAAGATAATATAAATCTATCACAGATCTCAGATATAATATACACACACAGCACCACCTTCTTTTTCAGCTATTCAATAAACAGAAAATATTTGTATTTGGGGTAGCCTCACATTCAATATGTGCATACAAATATTTTTTCAAGTCAGCATTATATTTGTCTTTACATATTATTATTAAACAAATAAACAAATAATACATAATAAGTTAAGCACCAACAGTGCAATCTGATATAACATTGCAATCTGATATAACATTATAAAAGAACAAACCAATTATCTTACTTGATAAATAATGTTTCCCCTTGGCCTCTCCTATGCAAACTAGGATTCCTATGCCTTCTTTGAAACCATCTACCCAGGAGAAAAGAGAGCTACTTGACTGTCCCAAAATTTGAAGTCTGTGTGCTGCCAGAACTGCAATAACACCTTTCCGGAATACATGTATCATGCCTTTGAAATGCTTTTTCTTTATCTTCACTTCATCCTGCCTCTTTTCCTCTACATCAGACAAAGCATAGACCAGAGTCCTAATTTCCTGTTTGAGTACTTCATAGGTGTGGACCTGATCCTGGAGAAAGTCTCTTTGTGTAGACAAGGCACATAATCGGCTGTACAGAGGATATAAGGCACCACCCATGAGTGCACAGGCAGCCAGCAGAGACGTATGTTCCTTTTGTGTCTGTATTAATATACTTTTCAATTGTGAATTTTCATGGACCAACTGCTCTCGTGCTTTTTCAATGACAGAACATCTTTCCTTGGCTTTTTCTGCAATTTCTTGATATTTCTGTAAAGACAAAAGTGGATTTAAACTAGAGCATAATTTTTAAAATAGAGAAATATCTACTGAACTCTCCACTAACTAAAGCTGAAAGAAAAGGCTTATTTATTCCATTTTTTTCTCTTCTGTTCAGATCAAATATGGTGGTGATTTAAAAAAAAATCACAATAGAAATCATCATATTCAGGTATGTCAACAGAATTAGTTTAACTTTTCTCTATCTTTGGAGGACAATCATTCAGTAACTATGGAAGCACAACAGTGTTATAAGCCATGATTTACCATGCTTCTCCAACAAGAATATGGACTCCAATTTTTAATTCTCGTTATTGTGATAGAAGATAGCATAGTATCCTCAATCAGCTTATCTGGGAGCAACACTAGGTCCAATTTTTAGAAAGAACAACTATGTTGCTCTTCAAAGTAAAAGACAAGTTAAATGAGAAGAAACACTTATTTTAGTATTTCTACTATGTAGAAATGCATTAAGTGGATTAATTTTATAATTTAATTTACAGGATTTATTGCATCAGTATTCTACTTTAAAAGAAAGTTTGTTCATCTACAAAGTCTTTTGGGACTACTGCATTATTTACAGGGCTTATTCTGCAAGAACCAAATACTATCTGATAGTGTGTCAGGAAGGCACTAAAAAGGTAATTTGGATTTGGAAATCATTTTATGGTTCCTAACCCTCAGAGCTGACAGGCCAGCATTTAAAGTAAGCACATTTACAGTGCAATCCCTATAGGTCTATGAAATACCAGCACTGGCATCGTGTACTCTGTTTAATGCTTATTTTAAAAATTTTTCAAGATGAGAAAATGAACAAAACTTAAAATCTTTCAAATATATTGTAGAAGTATATAAATTATTCTTTAACCATAAACACGGGTTTAAAAAAATGAAGCTACATCTGTTTTCACTTTTACAATGATTTTTAATTGTTTTTTCTCTTACTCTACATTGTTTCTAATATCTTCTTGGAAACTTAAAAGTACATTTTTTTTTGAGAGAAATAGCAGGGTTAGCTCCTTTAAGAGCGGCGGGCTGATTTCCTGGAGCGTATGAGCTTTGAGGGATGTCTTACTGGGTTAAAGAACTCTGTGAACTTCAAGTTCATTAACAAAAATTACACACTCCCCCGGAGAGCAGAACTCTATTTTATCCTATTTCTTGCTGGGTCCTTATCCTTTATGTTGGCAAGAAGACAGATTGCAAACTAGAGACTTAATGACACTTGGACTTCAAAAGGTTTCATTGTATTTCAACTATTTTATTTTTATATCTTACATAAGTGACTTTTGATACAATTGCAATACAGCAAAGTCCTCAGTTAGTTCACCAGCTTCTTCTGTAAAAATCACGCTTCTTAATAAAACATGCCAAACCAACAAGGAAATATTTTCTCTCCTTAGAGGATTTTTTTCCTTTCCTATTTTGCAAACCTTGTTATATTTATAATAGAGCTGAAATTAACATTCCTCTTTTTGTTAATAGCTTTAGGTTTTTGTTTCTATCCCAATATCTTCGCAGATATCAATGCATCTAAAGCCGTAACACGTATTAGTTGTAGTGGAGTCCACTAAAATGGTGGGGAAGAACAAAAGCAAACACAGTTAATTACTCACAGTAATGGATATTAGGAAATCACAGGATATTTCTTACAAGTCTGCACACTTTCTGAAGAAATGACATGTCTGAGACAAGGGAGTACATTCCACATATTCATTAGGTTTCTCAAAACAGATGTTTCCAAATGTATATTTTAATTTCAGATTGAAGGAATGTATTGGCAGACCCTGCTCAAGGTCAGAGGTGACCCTATGGACATCAAAATGGAGGACTTTACTCTTCCCACAAAAGCACTGAAAGTTGCATTCATTTTAAGTCCAGCTGCCAACAAGGAGCCCGAGGCATCCTCTAACACAACTACAGCCATCCTTGTTTGCTAGTACTCTGTGACAAGGCCACTTTGAGAGGTTCTGCTCCACAGAAGAACACTGACTCTTCTTTAGGGTTGCCAGGTGTCTGGTTTTTTTAATCAGAATGCTTGGCTGAAAAGGGACTCTGGTGGATCCAGTCAGAACCACTCACCAGGCCATTAAAAGTCCAGTCCATGGCACAGCAGGGCTAAGGCTGCCTGTCGTGGCTCTGTGCGGCTCCCGGAAGCAGTGGCATGTCCCTGCTCCAGCTCCTACACTGAGTGGCAGCCAGGGGACTCTGCGTACTGTCCCATCCACAGGCACCACCCCTACAGCTCCCACTGGCCGAGAACCACAGCCAATGGGAGCAGCGGGGGCGACACCTGCGATGGGGCAGCGCACAGAGCTGCCTGTCTGCGCCTCTGTATAGGAGCTAGAGGGGGGAGATGTTGCTGCTTTTGGGAGCTGCTTGAGGTAAGCATCACCCGGAGCCTGCACCCCTGACCCCCTCCAGTGCCCCAATCCCCGATCCCCCTCCCACCCTCTGAATCCCAGCCCAGAGCACCCTCCTATACCCCAAGTTCCTCATCACTGGCCCTGCATCAGAGCCTGCACCTCCCAGCCAGAGCCCTCAACCCCTCCTGCACCCCAACCCCCTTCCCCAACCTGAAGCCCCCTCCCGCAGCCTGAACTCCTAATTTCTAGCCCCACTCCAGAACCCGCATCCCCAGCCCAGAGCCCATACCCCCTCCCACACCGCAACCCCCTGCCTCAGCCTGGAGCCCCCTACCATATTCTGAACCCTTGGCTCCAGTCCCCAGCCCGGAGCACCCTCCTGCACCCCAAACCCTTCATCCCTGGCCCCACCCCAGAGCCCTCACCCCCTCCTGCACCCCTGCCCCAGCCTAGTGAAAATGAGCAAGTAAGTCAGGGTGAGGAGAGTGAGCAACAGAGGGAGGGGGGATGGAGAGAGCAGGGGTGGAGCCTCAGAGAAGGGGCAGGGCAGGAGCGGGGCTTTGGAGGAGGAGTGGGGCAGGCCAGGGGGCAAGGCAAGGATGTTCAGTTTTGTGCGAGTAGAAAGTTGTCAACCCTAACCTGCTTTCTAATTACATCATCTGAGAGCAACAGTTGTAGAGTATTATCTAGCAGCACCCAAAGACTCCAGTGGGAATCAGGGGCCCTGAATGCTACAGGATGAGGACAGCAGCATTGCTAGGTGTTATTACACTACTGGCACAAAGCTTCCAAATTGCACTGTTATATTTTAAAAAGCCAGTTATTGAAGTCTTACATTGCACTTTGGAATGCTTCCTGCACCAATGCAATACTAACCATCCAAAAATCTCAAAGTAGCATTACTCATGTTGCTATATAGCCACAGCTGTCAATTAATCGGATGACCTCATCAAAAGATTTCCAAGGTGTACCTCTGTGCAGAGGCAGTTCGCAATGTTATATACTAATACTGATACTGCCTGCAAAATTAAATACAGCTTGTAAGTCCCTTATTTAAACTTTTAAATAATCTTCAGCAGTGAATGTCTGGAAGGAAGCAGGGTGAATATCAAATGAGCTTAATGATAATTTCCTATCTCAAATCGGTCTTGCAAGGCTTAATTCATTAATGTTTGTAAGGCACTTTAAGATCCTGAGGTGGAAGACACTATACAAGAGCAAAATATAATATTTCTCTGCTGGTGTCAGCAGTATTCTCATTTTGTGCCATTACTACTTAACAGTGTTTATTTCTTTACTTGAAAAAATAAATCAAAACAATCATTTTTCTCCATGGAAAAGAAAATGTTAAGAGTCTAGCATTCACCACTGGGATACACAGTAGAATATATACAAAAATCATATTTTAAAAAGGCCTGATTCCCAAAAATGTTGGGTCAAATTGAGGTCCAGCACCAATTTCCCTAAAAATGCAAAAGCAATGGTGCAAAAACAGGCTAAGAGCAACCCTGCATTGTCAATGTCCAAGGATACAGTCATGGAGAACCCTGAGAAGTGTAGACCATGGCCTGGTTCTCTGCTGCCTTGCACCTTGTAGTCATTTATATCTACACAAAGTGTGTGTAAAATAAGCAACCATTTTGCTATGATAGAGGTTTAAACCCACTCCAGACAGGTGTGACTACGCAGGATGGAGAAGAAGGAAAAACAGGGCTCAGGAACAAGAATTCACACCCTGCATTTACCTCTTGTCCTGCTCATTCATAAATAGGGTCCTACCAAATTCACAATCCATTTTGATCAATTTCATGGTCATAGGAGTTTAAAAATAGTAAGTTTCATTATTTCAGCTATTTAAACCTGAAATTTCACAGTGTTGTAATTGTAGGGGTCCTGACCCAAAGAGGAGTTGGGGGGTGGGGGCAAGGTTATTGTAGAAGGGGTTGTGGTACTGCTACTCTTACTTCTGCGCTGCTGGTGGTGGTGCTGCCTTCAGAGCTGGGCAGCTGGAGAGTGGCGGCTGCTGACCAAGAAACTAGCTCTGAATGCAGAGCCACCACCATCAGCAGTGCAGAATTAAGGATGGCAGGTATGGTATTGCCACCCTTATTTCTGCGCTGCTGCCTTCAGAGCTGGGCCCTCAGTCAGCAGCCACCACTCTCTGGCCACCCAGCTCTGACGGCAGCAGTGTTGAACTAATGGCAACATGGTGTGGCATTGCCACCCTTACTTCTGCACTGCTGCTGGTGGGGCACTGCCTTTAGAGCTGGGTGCCTGGCCAACAGCTGCTGCTCTCCAGCCACCCAGCTCTAAAGACAGTGTAGAAATAAAGGTGGCAATATCCCGATCCCCCTAAAATAACCTTGCGAGTCTCCTGCAACTCCCTTTGGGTCAGGACTCCCAATTTGAGAAACCCTGGGCTCCCCCATGAAATCTGTGTAGTGCAGGGTAAAAGCACATAAAAGACCAGATTTCATAGGGGAGACCAGATTTTATGGTCCATGATGTGTTTTTCATTGCAATGAATTTGGTAGGGTCCTATTCATAAATTGAAGATGTCACCCTGAATTTGGCATAACACAGCATTTCCCAAACTTTTGAAAGCTGAACTCCCTCTCAGGAAAGTTCAATTAAACAGGTCCTCTTTCAATCATAACACGTCAGCAGGAGAACTGAGGGGGGGAGTCAGGGACTGCATTGGCAATGAGATATAGGAACGTCTGCCTGTAAGTAATTGACTTGAGTCCCATCCAAGTTGGTAAAGAAAAGAGGGGAAAAAACCTAACACTTCAGTCTCAATAGAGAAGTAAAAAGCTAAAAGAGTAAAGAACCATCTTCTCAACACAAAGTGGACCATCCTGGTGAGGGTTGAGGCATACTGGCAGGTCAGCGTGTGTAGCTTTTATCTGCCCAGAGAGAACTTGAGTTTCCAGAGCTGACAGTCTTCAACCTTTCATAAAAAACACTAAACTTCAAGCTCAGTGAACATAACTCAAGTCACAGTTATTTGTTTCACTGTAGTGCCTGAAACAAAGGGGACTATTACACTGTTTAACATTGTTACCACTACTACTAATTTGCTCCTGGGTTCAGAATTTATATACTTAATTTCATTCCACAGTGAATTAAAAATCACTGTTATTCTACAAACTCTCAGAAGGGGTGGGGGGGGAGTCATATTGGAAAAAGCAGCTGGGGCTCTATGTAATTCTACAAAGAAATCTATCTTTTCACCATATAGCTTTAACCTCTTCCAAAAAAAAAAAAAAAAAAAGGAAAAAAAAGAAATCCAACTGCAGGATCTAATTAAGCAATGCATTTCAGGAATGTTTTAACAGAAAGTCATTCATTTCCTAAAGTAAGTAAAAGTTAATAGTAAAAGAATACTTAAAATAAAAAAAATATATACCAAATTCCTAAGCAACTTTAAACTGGTTTGGAACTCGAAATACAGAAATAATATACTAAATATTTAAAGAAAAAATGTAGATGTTTAGAGCTTTCTGGAACAAGTACAGTACCTGTGCCCTTGCATGAACTTCCACAAGGAGTCCTGAGTACTGCTGCTCCAACTCCTTTTTCTGTTTCTGCCAACAGCTTTCCTGTGCTTTCATCTGCTCAGCCACTTTGTTAAAAGTGTCTTCCTGGGTCTGTTGAAGTTCCCTCATGGTATCAGACTTGTTCTTGCAAATATATTCTAGATGAGATATCTGCATCATAGGAATTTTAAAAAAGATTTATTAAACAAAAATGCGCCTTTGCGTTTGTTTTAAATCCTACTTTAATGAAAGATTCTTTTGGCAGAAGACCCTGATTGCATTTTCTTCAGACAGCACAGAAGTAAAAAGCTAAGCATGTCATAGATCTCCTGCTTCATATCTGTCTTTAAAACCTACTTCTTCCAAAAAATCCAGCCTATGGTGATCTCATCAATGTTGTCATCTTTATACACTCCTGTAGCTGAACAGATGCCTAGGTTTCATTTGGGTCTGTGTCAGAATTCTTCTGGACAGGAACCTTATCTTATTTGTTTTGAAATGTGCAGAGAACATTTATGGTGCTATATAATTAATAATCCTAGCACAATAATTATACAGCAAGTTAAGTGATAATGAAAACCAGAGATTGCATTTTTATGTAATGTTTTATTTGAAAACTACAGCATTACTTGTATTTTCTGAGTATTAAAACAATTTAAGAGAGCTTTACTGTACACATGATGCCTCTTTTCACAGGCAAGCTTGTTAATTTTATGATGCATTTCAACGAGCAGAATAAGGGGTATAACTTGCGATCAATGCTTTAGCTGTGCAACTTCTATTAAAGCTAAATGGAACTGTGTTTTCATTCAAGAATGTATCTCAAATAGGCATGCCTGCATTTTTCAATACTGAATCTAAACGTATGGTCAATATTCTTTTCTATACATTGTACAGAATTGCAGGTGAAAAAATCTCTGCTAAGAGATGCAGCAGACAACACTGCCTGTTAAATTCTAAGAAGCTGATGTGTCTGAAATATCACTGAGAACACTTGTTGGCCCATCTCAGCTACTGTACAGACGCTCCCCGACTAACGCAAGCATTCTGTTGCAGAACGCCTTGCATAACTTGAATTTTGCGTAAGTCAGAAATGTAAACCCAACAATTATGCAAACAAACAAAAAAACCCTCTTATTTCTAGCTTATGAAACTTTTTCCATAAGTGCGGATTTGCGTAAGACGGGTTTGTGTAACCCGGGGGGGGGGGCGTCTGTACTTAAACTACCAGTAATTTTGTTGTTGTTCTCTTTTCTCTGAAAGGACAAAGGAGGTGTTTCTTCCACATCTAATCTGCATGATCCACATCTTTGTCTAACCAAACCCTGTTTATGTTTTCCATTGACTGCTGGGATATTTACTAATAGTAGCGGAGTCAAAATGATTAACTGTAAGCAACCCTGTTCTTGAACTTGAGCCAAAGAGAGTGTTCATAAGTCCAACAGATGAGAAACTCATGGAAGTTTTTCCCTTCTTGTCCCTCAGGAGCAAATGTCAGCATAGCCAAGATCTGGAATCTTTCTTCTAGACCACAGAAACAGTGCTGACCCGATCAATGGAGCCAGAACATGAATGGAAATCCTTAGGAGCAGCATATGTTAGTCTACTGAGCCAGTTTAATTTATTGTAACAAAACAGATTTCTGAAAAATATGTTTCTTTTCAACAGACTTAGCCTTATGAAATATGAAATCACCCATAAAAGTATTCTGTGTTCCCCCAAACAATTTTTTTATAGTTCTGAAATTCATAATGCTGGTTCTACATGAATTATTTCAGACTATAAATGCCATAACCAAATAATCATATTTTTAAAAAACAGGATTTTGATTCACAAGCAAATAGTTTTAAGTTGATGCTCCTGTATTTTGTTTCTCTTTTATGCTAAGATAAAGAGTTGGTTTATTAGTATAAATGACTAAGTTCTTTGAATTGCTTCATCAGTAAGATTAATTTATTTTCTTTTAATTAGGTCCCTGTGGCTAATACTGGCTAGTAGTATTAGCATGTCCTGCACAGAAAGTGGAGCTTAGAGACTTCATACAGACTTCAGTCACATTTACATGCCCATAGCAATGGCATCAAACTGAGTTGTAGACAAGCCATAATTACTGGTATTGAATTATTAACATCCAAATTCTTTTTGAAATAAGATGAATGTCAGTCCCTTTTAATGATACTGTGATGTGGACAAATGTCACTGAATTTAATAGAGGTATCTGGCGCCTGAGGACAGTTACCTTCTCATTAGCCCTGCTGAGGTCTAAGATCAGGGCATCAACATTCTCCTGCAAGACTGCACAAAGCTCAGGCCAGGAGAATTTATCCAGGATGCCTTCTGGTTGTTTTATAAGCACACAGCCTGCTACCAAATGCTGATATAAAGTATGGAGGAAAGTTAGCTTCTCCTGTGAGACACAAAAAGAAAAAATAACTGTTGTATATAAATATTAGACTAGCTCTTGACTCTAATATTAGACTCTACAGAGATACCCCATGCACACAAGTCTTATGTGTTCTGTACACATCTGAAAAGACAGAATTACTCATATTCTGAAATTCTGTTTCAATTTCAAGTGAACCATTCCTAATGTGTCCAAATGCATTAACAAAATCAGAAGAGAAAAAGATTTTGTAAACTGAGTTTAATTAGATATAATGTATAAATACGTATTTCCCTACAATCCTCAGGATAGTAAATACCATGACCTGTAATAAATATTTACAAAATTGATTTCTTCATTTCTTTAACTAAGTATATGAAATTATTGTGTCATTTTACAGGAAACTAATGTTTAAAATCTCTCCCCACCACCACACACATTTATTCCACTGGATTGAAGTTCTATACAAATTATACCTGCTTCCAGTATATAGCATAACATAACATGTACAGTATATATTAACAAAAAAGTTAATTAGCATGGCAGCACAAAATTTGATTATACAAACACCAAATTAGATTTTTAAAACAGAAGCACATTTTTTAAATAATTTGATTTGATGGTTTGTTCTTTACATGGATTATATGTGAACACCTAACTGTACAAAACAGGTTTTTATGAGCATCAGTTAAACTCTACAAGCCTGATCCTGATCTCATTTACATACGATTTTACACGACAGTATACTGAATGGATTACAGTAGTGTTAGTACTTATTCACACCAGAGTGAGATCAGAATCTGTTTGTTTATCTATTTAGTCCATCTATGAAATCTAGCAACTTAAAATTAAGACAAATCAAAGATGATTCCATCACCACAACTAGGGCTCTGATCCAAAGCCCATTTAACCAATGGAACAATGCCCACTGAAAGCAATGGGTATTGGATCGAGTACTAAGTCAAGAAATCATGAGACTTCATGAAGGTATTAAGGACTCTCCCTATCTCCCCTCAACCCCACTTCCAGTGCAACTGCAATTACTACTGTGTCTTGAGGTAATTTTGTTGTTTGTAATTCATAAGACTTTTAAGCAATAAAACATTTTATAAAATGTTACAACCTAATCTTCTACTGTCCTGGGAACAGTTTAACTATGTCACCATTGTTTCCTTTTTGCCTGAGCTGTGATAAACCAAGCATGATAATCAGCCCTTTGGTGAGAAAAAGAAATCCCAAGTCCCAGAATCAACTCACACATGTTGATCTCAACCACAAGTAGACATGCTGACTTCACAATACAGTCAGGCTTCTAGTTTCCTTTCCTTTAATCACTATCTGATGTGTAGAACAATTCCAACTGCTTCATGTGGACACAATTTAAATCCCAGACTGTAAGAAGGGTGGAAAGAATGTTTCCTTTTTACTTAGTTTGGCATTTGTGATCATAGTTGCTGGAGTAAATGAGCTCAATATGCAGAACAATTGAGATAAAGAATATGATTGATACAGCTAATGCAGAACTATTTTATGTGGAGGAAATTAAAAGGAAGCAATTATTAAGATCAGTAAACAACCAAAAGAGGAAATCTGGTTTTGAAGTAAAGCTTCATGAAGTAATTACCACATATAGCATACCACAATCAGCCAATACACAAGGTACTAACCTGTTCTGTAACTGTTGTTCTTCGAGATACGTTGCACATGTCCATTCTACTTCAGATGCTTGCGTGCCCAGTGAACCAGAATCAGAGATTTTCCCCTTAGTGATACCTATTGGGGCAGCACATGAGCCCTTAGGGCTTTCACGCTGCTGCAGGGTGGTAAAAAAGGGGCGAGGCCACCCCCACCCTCCTTAATTCCATCTGCCCACATAGAAACTCCAATATAGAGGGAAAGGAGGGTGAGTCGCAGAATGGATGTGTGCAACACATCTCAAAGAACAACAGTTACAGGAGAGGTTAATAACTCTTTCTTCAACTGATTGCACATAGAGCCAGCTCCAGGCACCAGCCCAGCAAGCAGGTGCTTGGGGTGGCCAAGGGGAAGGGGCGGCACATCGGGCTCTTCGGCGGCAGGTCTCTCAGTTCCTCTCGGAGGGAAAGACCTGCTGCCGAATTGCCGCCAA
This sequence comes from Gopherus flavomarginatus, assembly GCF_025201925.1. Classification (NCBI taxonomy): domain Eukaryota; kingdom Metazoa; phylum Chordata; order Testudines; family Testudinidae; genus Gopherus; species Gopherus flavomarginatus. Next base: position 107,774,754 of record NC_066619.1, read on the forward strand.
AGAAGAAAGCAGCGCGGTGGAGCTGCTGCCGATCGCGGCTCTTTCCCCCGCCCCCCCCACTGACACTTGGGGCAGCAAAAATCCTGGAGCCAGCCCTGATTGCACATGTCCATTCCATGCCATGCCAAGTGACTCACAAGCAGTTCAAACTGGAGGTGAGTTTCAGAACAAGGATTGAAGAACTACTAGTCCAATGTGACAGGATGCTGGGCAAAGTCTTGCTGATTCAGTCCTCTGTCACACAGCTCCTATTTAGGGGAATAAATTAGAGCTGGATAGATGTAACCTGGCCCTAATTGGGGAAGCAGAAACAGCTGCCGCCTAATTAGCCTGAGGCTGTATAAAAGCCTCAGAGGAAGGAAACCAGGAGAGGGGAGAGCAGAAAGAAAGTGAAAAGGCAGGGAGTTGAAGCAGGGAGGTAGCTCTTCCCTCCCTCCTGCCTGCAGACAGTGAAGGGACAACTGTACATGGTGAAACGGTGGTGGGAACAAGTCTGTGAATAAACTGCACCAGTGGTTACTAACCCCAAGGTCTCAGAGTGACTTTGTGGTAGGAGGGACTTGCCACACTCTGCTACATGTGGGGGCTTGTCCAGGATCCCGTGCCAGAGCAAGTGTTTGGCAGCCTGGAGACGGAGGAGACCCTGCAATGGCTGGTCAAGCAGCAGCAGGAGGTGGTGCAGAAGGCAATTCAGAGTTTTCAGCAAGCCTACCAGCTGGAGAGAGAGGACTCACTCACCTGGCAGGCAAAACAGCAGAAGACCCTGCAGGACTTCATTTGGGAGCAGGATGGCACCCAACAACAGCTCCTGCAGAAAGTGGTGAGTCCCGCAGGAGAGGATGGCATTTTGGCACCGGGCTTAGGACTGTGTAAAATGGGCCTGACAGATGACCCCGACGCCTTCCTAAGCACATTTGAGCGGGTAGCCTCTGGGGCTGGATGGGACAGGGTAACCTTGGCTCTGTGACTAGCTCCCTACCTAGCCAGCAAACCCTAGGCAGCCTACATGGTCCTAAGTTAAAAGCAGGCCAGGAGTTATGAGGCAGTAAAGGCAGACATCCGGTATTGGGTGGGGCTGTCTGTGGAGAAGTACCACCAAAAGTTCCAGTCAGCGAGGTGGATGGGGGGGAGGGGTTGTGGCTTCAGGTTTTTGCCCAAAAGTTAATGGACTGGGCCACACACTGGGTGAGGCCTGACACCCAGACAATGGGGGAGATTATGGACACGCTTGTCCTAAAGCAGTTTTTACTCAGAGTCTCCCTGAGAACATAAAGGTGTGGGTAAGGAGGCACCAAAAGATTATGGTCAAGTCGGCTATAAAGCTTACAGGTATACAGAGGTGGACTTCCCCAGGAAGCAGGAATGGCCAAGCAGGGACATGGAGAAGGCCCGGGGAAACCTCGCCTGGGAAGGGCCAGGAGAACAAACGGGAAGACACCCAAGGGGCTCCCACCGGGTCCAGACCAGTTGTCTGCTGGCAGTGTGGATGACTGGGACACAAGAAGGGGGACTGCCCACACATGGATTGTGGGGTGAAATAGAAGGGTAGCCACATACAGCAGTTTATTAATCAGACAGCCCTGCCCTTGAGCAAAAGAATAGGCACTTTCTGTTGAGACGAGCAGCAAACAGGGCTCTGTGAGGGACCCCTCCACGTGCATTTGAAAAACAAATTTCACAATATCCAACCTGAGAGATAACTTGTGATCTCTGATGAATGAACTGCTTGGGTGACTTGCCAGACTGTTCTGAACACCAGGAAGATGGGGAGTTTTGTGGCATCAGCTTCCCAAGATACATCGCCTCTGATCTGGCTCCTCCCTGCTGCACAGTACATTGCCAGTATCGTCCAGGAGGTCTTGGGTCTCTCCCTTGACATGAGGGAGAAAAGCCCAACAGACCAGATGAATAGCCCACAATTCCCACATGTTTATGTGGTCAGCCAAATCTTGATGAGACCACAGATGTTGAGTTTGTAAGTTTCCTAAGTGAGCTCCCCAGCTTACAGAAGAAGCATCTGTAACCACAGTCAACGTGGGAAAGGGAGGGACCTAGCCACCAGACAAATGACCAGTGTACTCCTCCAGGTACTCAAATCAGCATGTCCAACAGGTGACGAGCCAGAGAGTACACTGACTTTCATCAGCTCTGCATCTTTCTGAGACAATGTCTGGCATGCCGACACACATACATGGAGGTGACCATGTGTCCCAGTAGTATGAGGCAGTTTCTTACTGTTGTGGCTGTATGGACTTTGAGATCTGAGGAAAAGTTTAATATTGTGTGGAAATGGCTTGAGGTAGGAACATCCAGGCTACTGTAGAATTCAGGATCGCTCTGAACTGGGAAGTAGATGGACTTGTCCTCATTGATCAACAGACTCAGAACACTGAAGAGGGATTGGATCCTGTATAGACTGGAGCTTGGCCCAACCTCTTGCCAGTAAGTTGTCTAAGCAGGGAAATACTTGCATCCCTGCTTTCCTTAAGAATGAAGTCACCACTACCATGCATTTTGTAAATACTCATGGGGCAGCAGCCAGGCCAAAGGGCAGGACCATAAACTGGTAATGGGTGTTGTTGATCAGAAGTCTTAGGAGTCTCCTGTGGCTTTAATGGATAACCACATGGAAACGCAACCTTCAAATTGAGAGCAGTGTACCAGTTGTCAGGATCCAGGGTGATGATGGAGGTTAGGTTGGCCATGAAAATTTTTTTTTGTATATATTTGTTTAAATTTTGCAAGTCTAGGATAGTTCTGAGACCTCCTTTTGCCTTTTAAATCAGGAAGTAATGTGAACAGAAACCTTTCCCTCTATGGAAAGGGGGAACTTCTTCCATAGGACTATAGAATTTGCTTTCCTTTTTAAAAAAGGAGTGTAAATTCCCAATGATTTCAACATGGCCCTCAAATCCTAGAGACTGTGGAGCTTATCATCTGTCTTCTATGAGAACAGGGTAGGACCTTCAAAAGGGAGATGCTGGATAGCCTGCTGGACCTCCTGTGGGAGTGCAGACAATTGAAACCATGAACATTTGTACATGGTTACTGGAGATGCCATGCTCTGGCTGCTGAATCTGCCCCATCAAAGGCAGCTTGCAGAGAGGTCCTAGCCACCAGTTTGCCCTCTTCTAAAACACAGAATTCCTGCCTGAACTTCATTACATTGTCTCAGAAGGAGAAGTTGTATCTGGCCAGTAAGGCTTGCTAGTTAGCTTTAAAAAACCGTAGGCCAGCTGTGGAATAAATCTTTCTACCAAAAAGGTCTAGTCTCTTTGCATCTTTGTCCTTTGGGATACAAGACCATTCCCGATGCACTCTTTCATTCACTGCCAAGGCAACTAAAGAGCCTGGAGAAGGTTGGGTGTAAAAATGTTCATAGCCTGAGAAGCGATATAATACTTCTCTCTGTCCTCTTAGCTGTCTGAGGAAGAGAGGATGGCATTTGCCACAAATATTTTGTAGATTCTAGAATGGCTCAGTTTATAGGTAAAGCCAACCCTGTATGTCCATCAGCCTATGGGAAGTCTCCTGAATATCGAGGCAGCTACTCTCGTTAGTAACTCCTAACAGTCATCCTGAACAAGTGAAGTAACCTCAGACACTTCTAGAGAATCTAGCATCAAGAGGAAGAACAGATCCCATGGTGCTATATGTATAATTCCAGTGCCTTCCATGTCAGGATATTTCCATGATGCTGCTGTTATTGTATCAAAGGGGTCAGAACTGCAGTGTGGGTTGACAATCCTCAGTGAGCTGGAGTTGACAATTCTTGATGAGAAGAAATCAGTATTAGGGAGTACCTCTTTCCAGATAATACTCTATCTCCCAGTGGCTTATTAGTGGACAGTACAGGGAACCTCAAACTTCTAGAGGAACTTGGTTTCTTTGGGGAATGCTATTCTGATGCTCTGTGCTTCTTCCTCAAGAACAGAGAAAGGGAATGGTGCCTACTATAAGATGCAAAGTCCAGAGGGGCACTCCTATCTGAGGTCGAAGTATGCAGGGCCTGCCCCAAGAGGTGGATGCAAGTGGCCTCCATAAGGAGGTAATACAGTCTCATCTCTGTCCTTTTTTGTCTGGGATCTGAAGTCTCTGCAGATCTTGCAATGATCTCAAATGTGCCTGTCTCTGAGGCACCTTAGGTACCTGCAATGAGAGTCACTCACCAGCACACATTTTTTTGAAGCTGCACAAGACTTATAGCCCAGAGACCAAAAAATATCCTGGTACCAGTTCCCTTTGTATACTAGGAATCAGATGATCAAAGTTGTAATAGAAAATAAAGAAAACATACCCTAACAAGTACTACTATTTACAGGAGGAAGATAAAAATCCATGAAGTGGGAGAAACCTCGGTCTGCAACCTGACACACTTCAACTACCAATCATGGATGATAAGAACGAATTAAGAGAGGGACTAAGCAGCTTCCCTTTATACCCTTGTGCAGTGGTACAAGAGTGCTAAGGATGTATGTGCCTCCCTAATGGGTACTACTAAGAGAAAGTCTCCAATCCTGGTGCACTGGGCACACACATATCTGAAATGGAATGGACAGGTGCAATCACTCCAAAGCAGCACAGGAAACACTAGTTGGTAGTGGGTGAGCAAAATGACATCAATTCCATGTTTGCTATTTTTGGAGGGGGGAGGGGTTGCTATTTGAATCAGTAATTAACACCAAGAGATTCTAAATACAAAATGTACATATTTACTTTCAACTAAGTAACAAAAAACAAAAAACAGTACCCCAGGCATAATTCTTTAAATAAATGTATTTGTCCAAAACAATACTTGCTAAGAGACAGATATTTTAAAATGTAAATGACCAGAAAGGTTAAACTGTTAACTTATTTTATAAAATGGAATAAAAGAGAATTAAGACACTTGAAAATTTTGTAGATACTAAAAACACATTTCAAAATACGTATCTTAAAAATCATATTTTGAAGATAAATCTGTTAAGACATAAAGCAAACATCTGATGTATGTAAATGTACAAAGCTAAGATTAAATAAAGGCTCTTTTCGACAGTCATCTGGTCTCTGGTAATACCTCAGTATCCTTCTGGTAAGCCCTGGTAAGCTTCTGGATTTCATTTTCTGATTCTGTGGCACGGACTTTCTCTTTCTCCCAGCAGTGAAGTACATTCTGCAGTTCCATTTTTAAAGTGCCTATTAAAGACTCTCTGTCTGCACACTTAGTGCGTAGATGATTTAACTGTTCGTTGGCATCAGCCAGGTTATCCTGAGCTTCCTACAGAATAGACACAAACGGAAAGGTTAGCAACAGTTTTACACCATACAGCATTACCTCAGCCAATGTTCAGTATCCTTGGAAGCAAAGAGCTATATAGAGAGATTTTCAAAACAACCTAAAAGAATCCATCTGCTTGCTTCTAAAGATAGACTGAAATTAAAATTTGACACTGTTGTCCTCTGGGAGCAGGGGAATAGTGTAGAGCAAAAGGACAAGTCCTACAGAATTATTCCCTTTTCTCCCTTTTTAATCCATCTCCAAGGTCAAAGTCTCCATAATACAACTGCCTTCCTTTTGGGGCTGGGTTTGTCTCCTTACAGAGAGAATATACAGTGTTCCTTCAATTGAAAATCTGACAATATAAAGATACAGCCTCCTATAGTTATAAGGAACTGGGTGGCCCTGGTAAAAGGATACAGTACTTTTCTTCTGTAGATCACTGGTTCCAATGCAGCCCAGATTGGTAGCAACCAAAGACTGTTATCATTTTGTTTCATATTTAGTGGTCAATGTGAAATCAGAAATGGTACCAGTTGGTACAAATGTACCAACCAGTACTAAATCTCAGAAGACTTTCACAGCAAGAGGTTGCCTGCTAGGCGAGAATAGACAAACATGCTCTACCTCTTCTGTGAGCAGAGAACTTCTATTTCCAGGACTGGTAATCTGACATCTTTCGTGACCACCAAGTTCATACGAACAAATCAACTCAATACTGAATATTGAAAGCATTTTGTTGAAAAGTTTACCTATAGATTTTTAGATCATAAAATCACGTTTGTCTAATTGTGAAGTATAGTATCGGTTGTTTACTAAAGGTACTCATCACAATTGTATTTTCATATAATTTCTTAACAAAAATATTCAAATCCAAGTTTAGGGCAACTTTCTTTAAGCAAGCTCTACCTTGAAGAAAAAACTAGGCCAGGTTCTGTGCTGAGTTACACATTAAATTGAGTTTCTACAGATTTACACCAGTGTAAACTTTGATCAGAAACTGGTTCACTATCTCAAAAGATTGCCTAATAAAAAAAAATAGTTGGTAGAATAGGTTTCATATAGAGTAGACATTTGCATTATAAAAAACTGAAAAATCCTTTAGGATGCTTTAAAAAAATGCATTGTGGCTGAAGCAAGAACCTAGGAGGCAGAAATCAGAGCTCTATTGTCAGGTCTGCCAACAATTTCCTGTATATTCCAGGGCAAGTCATTTGGGCTCTAATCCTCTAGGGTGCTGAGCAGTCTCAACTTCTAATGACTTCAAGGGGAGAAGTTGGTACTCAACACCTCACAGAATCTTATTGTTCATTAGTATCCTCCTCTACTCAAATCAGGAAAGTAGTACTTTACTTCACAGGGGTGTTGTGAATCGGAATTAATTAATGTTAGAAAAGTTCAGTTCATAAAATGGAAGGCCATTGTGTTACTACCAATGAATGCTAACAGTCTCTCACTAATAAATTGAAACAAAGAAACACAGTGTATCTCCAGTAAAAGAATCTGAGAAACCTTGGGAGTGGCCACACTCAAATTTGGCAGTAATACAAAATGCTGCCAGTTGGAAGACAGAGTTTAACAGTGACCTTAGGACTTCCCTCAGTCCCTGATGTACCCAGACATGACACATTACAAAAGAGAGACAAAAACAAACTCTAATTTGAAAAAGGTTGTAAAATCAGAACTCCAGCTATCCATGAGAAGTGCTTGGCTTAGAGATCATCAATTTCTTACTAGTAGTAATTTAGGCCTATAGATCTCTCCAAATGTCAGGATTACTTAATATTTGGCGGGATTATACACAAAATTTGGCCATAATATCCATAATAATTTCACTGTTATCTGTTTTTACTGTAAGTTTTGCACATTTCATACTATGACTTTAAACTTCACAGTTCTGTAACTGATACCTTCCAAATGCTTTCAGATGAGATCCATATACATAATCTAAATGTATGTGATCAAATTTCCCACAGGTGCAGTCACTGAGATGAACAGAGGTCCATCCTCAGCTTTCTATTGGCAGCTTTCTATTTCTAATAGGCAATCTTTTGAGATAGTGAACCAGTTTCTGATCAGATCTATTGATCTGTTTATATACCCCTCAGTAAGGTTATGGAATGAATATATTCTCATTCCTGTTTGTCTGTTTTTTAATATGTGGCTGAAACAATGTATTTTCCCCAGTAATACTAGAAAACTTTATTCTGAAACAAATCTGACCATTACAAGAAAAAGAAAAGTGAATATTTTAAAACTGGATTGTATTTTCATAAATAAGTGAATGAGTACTTAAGCGACAAATGTGAAAAATTATCAGACAGTTGAGCCGAAAAATATTTGAGGATAAATTTCATATGCACATTATATGCATATAGAACAAAATATGAAAAACTAAAAGCTAGCAGAAAAAAAATGTTCAGGATGACTTCAGCACAGAAGAGCTACCCTTCCCAAACAAGCAAGCACGAAATGATGAAGTAAGAGGACTACTCAAGGATTAGATCATCTGTTTAAACAGATATTACTTCACTAATGCAACCTTTGAAATGTTCACATAGGTAGGCTTATAACATCTGTAGGCTACAACCATTATAAGGAAATATGACCTTGCACAAACTTGAGGTTTGACATTCTACTCAATAAAGAGAAGTGATACACTTATTTTGAGATAATAGAGATAACATATCATCATGCAGATACAATCTAAGTGAGCCATATCAGAAATATATGTAGTATGCTAAGAAGTTACAGTTCATAAAAATATACCTTAAGGTCTTGACTTTGAGACCATATTTTTTGTTTGGATGAGTCAATCTCTTTTGTCATCTTTTCACGTGAAGCTTTCATTTTCTTTAGCTGAGGAAAAAAAACCAGTTGGGAGTTGCAGGAACTTAAACGTAAAATAATATTTTCTATACAAATGTAAAACCAGAATGTATTAGAAAACTCCTCAGACATCAATTGTAAACAATGTAACAGATTACCACTAAACAAGTTTGATATATTAAATATTAATAATGATATTACAAATAAATAATAGCAGCAATAACCCCAAACCAAAATTCACTATTGCTTTTGCCCATGAACTCCCTAATATCTGGTGGGGGGAGAAAAGTTTTTGAAGTGTGCGAAAAAATTTAAGACATCCAGCTCCCAATGACTTTCAGGAAGCAAGTTTCAAAGTCAATGGCCCCTCCCAGAAAATGCCCTAAAAGCAGCATCCTCCCCCTTAAACTGAGGGGACTCCAGCTCATGCATTTCTGCTGATTGCAACAAATAGGAGCATTACTCAAGGAGAGGCATAGTCTCTCAAGTCCCCTAATCCCAAACTATATAGGGTATTACAAGCAACTACTGATGATCTTGGAGCACTGAAGTTATGTGCCCTCTTCCAGATGCACTTTTCTGATAAACAGGTGGCCACAATATGCGCTAGCTTCCTTTTCCAGTGTCAGTGTAGAGACCAACATAACAGTCTAAAGGTAATCTAATCCCGAGTGTCAAAAGGTACAAATAATGGTAGCCACGTTTGTATGCGAAAGATACAAAGAGACAGGCAGAAAACAACAATCTTGGTCATTGCTACTACCTAACCAGCCAGGAGTTGCTCAGAACTCTACAGTACATCTAAATTGTAAACACTTCACAATTGGCCGCTGCATGTCTCCCTCAATCAGGGGTGCTAATATAATCCTTGCCTACTCTATTAGTTGCTTTCCCCAATTTACCAAAATTATTTCTATCTTTTCCATATTGTGTTTCAGCCAGCCAGACCTCATCTACTCATCCCCCGAACTCACATAGACACGTGAAAGTGAATGCTCTAATTTTAATATTTACTAGCTCTACAGAAATTGAGAGTTATTAGCTCTTATATTTATTTAGTAAATTAGAGCTAATATAATGTCACAAGTTCAAACAGGTCCAGACATATGTAAAGCCAAATAATTAGTTACATCCATCTATGTGTGGGGTCCTGACATAAGTCTATATCCTACAAAACTTAACAGAATTAAACAAGCCTAAAATCATAGCGCTGCATACAAGAACAAGTTATTTTTATTGGATGGTGTTCTTGATAATCCCTGAGAGTTTTATTCTAATATTAAGAGTTTTATTACAAAACACGTCTAAGGACAAAATGCACAAAAAGCCAGAAACAGCAGCATCTATGGGGAAAAATCAAGAAGGAGAGAACACTGCCCTTTCTGTGTACCACGAGGGCATTCCATGGTCTCTGGCTCCGCATGACAACTTCAGGGTCTGTCACATGCAGTCCTACTGGGAAGTCTTGTGGCAGGTCATCAGCTTGCGATTTATTTTCCTTGACAGTTCATTCTTCTTTCTGTCAGAGTACTCGCTTTGCTTTGTTAGCAGCCACCCCCTTGGCCGCCCCACTGCTGTCTCTGGCACTTTTTCATAACAAAACACATTACTAAGCCAAAGCCTGCTGAGTAGACTTTTCAACTGTGCTGAGAATCATGTGACATTCATCCTCCCAATTCACTGCAGGTAATGTGCTCCTAGTTATTCTTCAGCTTCCAGACCGGGGCCTCATAAGAGATTCATAAACTACTAAACACACTGCAGTGAGATAAGATAACCAGAGACTTAACAGTGCTTGCTGTTTACAGAAGTATAATTGTTTCTGTGTTGACTTTTTCTTGTGCCTCTTGAACAAATCTCAGAGGACTTGAAGGAGATTATTTTTCCCCAATAAAAACAGTAGAGTGAATATGATTTATTTCAAATGTAATGAGTGACTGGATAAACAATATGTTTATCAAACAAGAGACAAAGCTTAGGAATAGAAAAAAAAATAAAATACTGACACATTTCAGTGTTTTGCCAATTTTATGTACAATTAAAGGACTTTGAGAAGATCTAGTTAACTGCTCTCTTCTGGGTTTAAACCTATAAATTCATAAAAAATTTTAAACCCAAGAGGATTAACCAAATCACATTAGTAATATAAATAAGAAAAATAAATACAAGACAGATTTTTCAACCAGTAACTAAAAGCCTCTAAGACTGCATGAAAAATATATTTTTTTAAATAGAAATATTTGTTACTGTTCTTTTTTACCTTCAGAAAAGTATAATGCAGATATCTCTTCCTCTGTATGACATAAAAAACCCCCAAACCATGAAATTTAACAAATCTTCATCAATAATACAACTGATCTCTGAAAATAATGTCACTTTTCTTGTGGGGTTACTCACATTTACACAACTGATACCAATGCATGTTAAAATTCAAGTACTACATTGCATTTTTAAAATACTTATGTCACCTTTTACCTAAAGCCCTGGATGGAGGATGGGAAGTGTCATAAGTTTACTGAAAACAGCTCAAAATAAATATAAAAAAGAGTTAATATATTTTTAAGTGGAACTTTACTGTAGGGAAAGCTTAGGAAGAGTAGTGACAGATTATTTCTTTTTAGTATCCATGTAGCTGTCAACTCAACATTCCCAATCTTTTGACCTTTGTAACAAGTGAGGAATACGTACTGTTGCAGGCTGAAGGCTATATTTATGGAGCCAAACAGTGCAAATGTTACCTCATTAGATGTATCTTCCAGCTTGTTTTGGTAATCTGTCAAGGTATTCCTCAAAGTCTCAAGGACAACAGAGAGGCTTGGAGGTTTATCTTTGTCCTTGTGACTGCCTGAAGAAAAATTACAGAATGAAAATAAAGCCCTTGAAGTCACAGAGAGACAGAGAACTGCTCAAACTGGAACAGAGATATTAAAATTAGTTAGGGCTGCTACAGTGACAATACAGAACATCGAACAGCAGTCTTGTTCTCCCTACGGCATACAGTTTCATGTCAAATATAGCTAAATAACTGTTTGTATGAGAGCTGTTGTACAACCAAGTTGCAATCTCCAGTTAATACTTGCAGTTACCATCCAGGTAATGAACTCTATATCCAGTTTGAGGTATTTAGCTTTAGTGATCATTAGGTCTATATGTCATTCAGTCAGATCACCAACCATTTACACTGCACAGAGATACACTTTGCAAAAACATCTTGTATTAAGTTAAGTAGATTGCACTTTTCCTGCATTATTTTGGTGTCTTCTGACCAAGCGTGCATTTTGTAATGTAGTAATACATCACTTACTCAAACCTTTGCTGAGCCAAAGATCACATGACGTTGTTATGCTTGGAAAGGTCTTAAAACTCTTTAAATGTTCTTGAATTCCAGTCCAAAAGGAAACAGATTTTTTATTATCTGTCTGTGCATTCCTACATAATGTTCCAATTACAAATCTTAAAGCTGATATATCCAATATATGTATTTATTAAACCCTTAAGCTACAACTTCCGCTCTAGTTGACTTAACTGGGGTCATATGCACAAAAGTAGTTTACACTGTTGCCTTCAAAATGATTTCTGAAAACAAAGAACAATTTTATATCGACCACGTATTCATAAGTTGCCAACTGAACAACAGCAACAATAACAATAATTAGATCATTTGCATATCACCTCTTTCCAGAGATCTAAACTCCCTTTATAAACATGAAAAAGCCCTCAATCCTTAGTATTGCCCTTATTCTGCAGAAGGAGACACTGAGGGTATGTCTATACTACAGGATTATTCTGATTTTACATAAACAGGTTTTGTAAAACAGATTGTATAAAGTTGAGTGCACACAGAAACACTAAGCACATTAATTCAGTGGTGTGCGTCGATGTACTGAGGCTAGCGTCAATTTCTGGAGCGTTGCACTGTGGGTAGCTATCCCGTAGCTATCCCATAGTTCCTGCAGTCTCCCTCGCCTATTGGAATTCTGGGTTGAGATCCCAGTGCCTGATGGTGCAAAAACAGCGTCGCAGGTGATTCTGGATAAATGTCGTCACTTAATCCTTCCTCCGTGAAAGCAATGGCAGACAATCATTTTGCGCCCTTTTTCCCTGGATTGCCCTCGCAGACGCCATAGCATGGCAACCATGGAGCCTGTTTTGCCTTTTGTCACTGTCACCGTATGTGTACTGGATGCTTCTGACAGAGGCGGTACTGCAGTGCTACACAGCAGCATTTGCAAGATAGCAGAGATGGTTACCCTCCCTATTGCACCGTCTGTCGTTGTAAATTGGCGATGAGATGACAGTTGTCAATCATTTTGTACCATCTGCTGTGGTCATGGGTACTCCTGGCTGGCCTCGCTGAGGTCGGCTGGGGGCGCATGGACAAAAATGGGAATGACTCCTCGGGTCATTCCCTTCTTTATGTTTTGTCTACAAATATAGAGTCAGTCCTGCCTAGAATATGGGGCAAGTCTACTAGAGAGCCAGAGAGCACAGCCACTCTGGGTCAGAGCCCCAGAGATCCCGCAGAAATGATGAGCTACATGCCATTCTAGGGGGTGCCCCTGCAACAACCCCACCCGTTGCTTCCCTCCTCCCACACCCCTCCTGGGCTACTGTGGCAGTGTCCCCCCATTTGTGTGATGAAGTAATAAAGAATGCAGAAATAAGAAACACTGACTTTTTAGCGAGATAAAGTGAAGGGGAGGCAGCATCCAGTTGCTATGATAATCCAGGGAGTACAGAATCTTTTCTTTAGACACAAAAGAGGCTGGGGGGGGCTGATGGAGCTCAGGCTCCAGCTGCTATGATGAGGACGGTTACCCAGAATTTTGCACTGTCTGCCAGAATGACAGGGAGTCAGGGCAGGGAGTCATTTCCATTTTTACCCAGGCGCCCCTGACCGACCTAACCGAGGCCAGCCAGGAGCACTCACAGGATGAGGACGGTTTTCCACCATTTTGTACTGTCTGCCATAAGGAAAGGAAGGGAAGGGGATGCTGCTGTTCAGCACTGCAGCACCGCATCTACCAACAGCATGCAGTAAACATACGGTTACATTGAAAAATGGCGAGAAATGATTTTTTTCCCTTTTCTTTCATGGGGAGGGCGGGGTGGTAAATTGATGAGATATACCCTGAACCACCCGCGACAATGTTTTTGACCCTACAGGCACTGGGAGCTCAGCCAAGAATGCAAATGCTTTTCGGAGACTGCGGGGACTGTGCGATAGCTGGAGTCCTTAGTAACCCCTCCCTCCCTCGAGGAGCGTCCATTTGATTCTTTGGCTTTCCGTTATGCTTGTCACGCAGCACTGTGCTGAGTTCCTACTGTGGCCTCTGTCTATCATAGCCTGGAGATTTATTCAAATGCTTTGTCATTTCGTCTTCTGTAACGGAGTTCTGATAGAACAGATTTGTCTTCCCATACAGCAATCAGATCCAGTATCTCCCGTACGGTCCATGCTGGAGCTCTTTTTGGATTTGGGACTGCATCGCCACTTGTACTGATCAGAGCTCCACGCTGGGCAAACTGAAAATGAAATACAAAAGTTCGTGGGGTTTTTCCTGTCTACTTGGCTAGGGCATCAGAGTTCAGACTGCTTTCCGGAGCGGTCACAATGGTGCACTGTGGGATACCGCCCGGAGGCCAATACCTTCGATTTGCGGCCATACTAACTCTAATCCGACATGGCAATACTGATTCCAGCGCTACTCCTCTCGTTGGGGAGGAGTACAGAAACCGGTTTAAAGAGCCCTTTATATCGATATAAAGGGCTTCGTTGTGTGGACGGGTGCAGGGTTAAATCGGTTTAACGCTGCTAAATTCAGCATAAACGCGAGGTGTAGACCAGGCCTGAGAAACAAAGAGGTTAAAGAACATGATTTTCAGAGATGCTAAGCACCAACACCCACTGCAGTCAATAGAAGCTACAGTTGCTCAGCATGTCTGAAAAAAAAAATCAGACCCTGAGCAACTTTTTCAGCATAACACAGCAAGTCAGGACACACAGACTGTGTCTTGTATTCTAAACCTATCCATCAGACCAGGCACTACTTTCTATAAAACTATAGTTGCAGGAGCATTCTATCTTTTGACTATTTTAAAATCTTAGTTTATTTTTTTCTAATAAAAAATGGAAAGGTAAGTATCACTTAACCAACTGTGAAGCATTAAACAAAGCCTGGCTTTGGATACTCACATGGAGCACCAACTGCAGTCAATGGAAACATCATACATGCATGCAAAATCAGAATATTGCCGAGAACCACTTTAAAACTGAAATTTGAAGAGTAATTTTCCTCTTTTAATCACTTCAGGAAGTACAGAAGAGGGCTTTAAGAGATATTTCACTCTTGGACACACTAACTTTTCACTTTTATTTCTTAGTCCATCTTTATTACCATAGTCACACTTTGTGTTAAAACACATGCTGATTTGTGTTAGGGCTTAGAGCGCAAATTGCTTTATCCTCTGTTTCTGGAAGTTGGTGAGAATGCTATTCTAGGGCCAAATTCTGCACTATGATCAACACAAAATTTTCCAGTTAATTCAGTGGGATGGGAACCGTTCATGCATATCCCTGGGCATAATTCTGTTCTAAGGTTATTGTTATCACAGTCTGTTTTGGTCACCTTTTCAACATTAAGAAAAAAATTACACTAAAAATAAATTATGGACTAGATATGCCATCCTTGCTCTATTATTTGTATTACTGTAACACCTAGAGGCCACCTCAACTTAAATAAGACCTAACTGTGATTCCTTGCTGTCTGGTTCCATGGAACAGTGCAGGGAGCACACAACATAAACTAATCATCACCCCTTTGTGGGGAAAGCTGCAGGCAGGTCCCAGTTGGGCCATGAGATAGAAAACAAAATCAGGTGCTTGACTGTAGCAAAGTGTGGAATACTATGACATCTTAGAAAAATGCCAAATTCTACAGTGCTCTCATTGAGATGAATGGGTCAGTTCACACTGTGTAAAGCTATTCTTTCAGGCTCTCTGCTGACTCAGGTGGGCAATACTCCATGAGTTTACACTTGTTCATGCCAACCCTCAAAATGATAACTGGGAATTTTTTATCAATATAATTAATATATAATCTATTGATCAGTCTACACAGGTTCATCTCTAAAACCTTATGGGCTAGAAATTATTTTTTAAATGAAAGCTAATATTCTGGAGTACAGTTCTGTGATTGAAATCACAGAATATATCCCCTCCAAAGTATCCCACACATGGTACAAGAAGTATAACAAGATGAACTGATGAAAAATTATCAACTAAATTTCTTCGCTTTAAAAGTGACCATGTGCACGTGTGAGACCGACTTTTTGCTTTATGAAAAATTGTTTACGTTTTCCTGCTTGCTTTTACTTTAGAAATATCAGGCGTGTCAAATCTCCTCTTGTTTTGTTAGAGAAGTCCCATGAAGAACCCAAAGAGACTGGAAGATCTCTCCTCTCAGCCCTTAAGTGAAAGGACAGGACTGATGAACCTTTAACAAAACAGCATTTCTTTCAACTAGTTGACAGACGTTTGAATTAAACAGATGTTTAAAAGCAAAACAAAAAAGACTTTTTAAAACAGTTTGTCATCACAGGAAAGTTATACTAGTATAAGATAAGGTCTGAATTTAAACAGATACTATATTACTGTTATTAATAATAATATTACAGTTATGTCGCTTGGGAAGGAGGTTAAGTGAAACAAAAAAATTACTCTTATAGTGGAGTAAGTGTCCACTTGGGTGGTTAAACTGGGATAACTATACCTGTATAACTGGTAAAACTTTGCCAAGTAGACAAAGCCTAAGACTCTCTTCCCTTCTGTTCAGGTTTCAATATGTCAGAACCCCACTGCTTCTCAAGTTCTCCAACACAAAGAGAGAACTCAATGTTTGATACTTTTTTGTTGTTAAAAAGTGGTCTTTAAAATACCCTTTAGAAACCAAAATTCCTTGAGGCCTTTCTTTTTACATCATAAAGAAACAGAAAGAACACATTCTTTTCTCCTTCACAGGTCATCTTTAAAAGAGCAAGCATCCATTCCAGCAACATTTTTTTCTCATGTTCTGACAGAGAACAGTCATAGCAGGTGCAGAAATGTGATAAATCAGTCTCTCTCAGGTATGGCCCACGTGAGGAAGTTCTGAGGCACTACTTCCAGGAGTCAACCATTGGGAGTTTATCATCAGCTGAGTATGTCCGCAGTTGATTCTCCTTCCCTGCTATGTAACTGGCCACTAGGAACATCTAGTAGGACTATACCAACTCTCAATCCTTGAGCAAGGGTGCTGGAACAATTTTTATAGTGGGGATGCTGGGAGCCATGAACCAAACTGTAAGCCTTGTATATAATGGGAACCACTTCAAGCAGGGGGTGTGATAGACCCCGAACACCTCTAGTTCCAGCACCTATGTCCCTGAGGACTTTGTTTTTCAGTACTTGCTGATGTTACACTGCAGTTCCCAAAATATGATCCATGGATCACTGGTGGCCCATGAAGCCCTTGCTGCTGATTTGTGCAGAGCAGTCAGATAACATCGTGCTAGCGCTCCTAATTTTCAGTTGGTTTCTACATTAGACCACAAGGAAATATTAAAAGCTCCAACTTTTTGTTTTTATTGGTCCTAGATTTTCTGCAAGTCCACTTCACAGAGCAATAGTGTCTCTTTGTGGGCATGAAAGAAATAATAGAAGCAGCAATATTAGACAAACATATACAAGAAGAAGCAGCAGCAGGTAAGAAGAAAGCAAGCCATCTTTGAAAATATTACAACGTGATCAATTGAAAAGTGCAGCGAACCTGCAAGACAAACTGTAGAATTTTACTGTTTGTCTCCCCTCAAATGGGAACAGCACTTTTGAGGTTTCAGTGTTTGCTATGAGGACCCACTTGCAGCAGCAAATCAGATATTCTGCAGAGGAGCAACTCTCTACATCTGCTTTTGAAGCTTTAAAATATTTTATTTTTAGATGTCTTATTTTTAAAGGTGGGAGTAAATAAAGTGCATTAAAAACAAACTACTGAATTCCCACTAAGAGGGAAACACAGGATCAGATCACTCCTTGTGATACTTACCATCAAGGGTATGAGAAGAATGGAAAACCTGTTCAAAGTACTATAAATTGCTTAGGAATTGCCCCTTAGTAGCAGCAACAGATCCCCCTCCCTTTAACCCTGCAAAAGCTCCTTTGTACAAGAGAGGCGCCATAGGCTTGAGAGGAGACTGGGAAAGGCTGCTATAAATGGCACAAAATCCCAGTGAACCTATGGGGAAATACCCATAGGAATTAATGTTGACGCTTTCAGCATTAGTTCTCACCAGTTCCCACTATGCACCTGGAAACTGACTGCGAGGATTTATCTGGCCCAAGTGCAGGTGAGGAGGTCATAGCATCACAGTTCCAGATGAAGCCATGCTTTTATGGGAAACAGGAGAATCCACAGAAATATCAGAAAGGAGTCTAGTGCTCTTCCACTCAACTTTGCCTGTCCAAAGCTTTTTATCTGGAATGACATTTGTCACAGTTCAGGACAACTGCACCTGTATTTCCCCACAGTGGTTCAGCAAGGGAGTTCATTCTCAAGGATTCCAGCTCCCCAGCCATTGCCTTTCTGGGTGGAAATACATGTTTCTCTCCTTTCTGACTGGTGTATTTCTAGGCTGCACAGTTCCCTGCCTTCACTGTGTATTTCCCAGCACAGACAGGCTGCCCAAGGACACCTGCTTGCTTTCTCTTTAGAGAGGGATACAAGTGTAACTACTACAGATATAAATTACCATACAGATTTCTATGCAATCCTACTTAATTCTTCAGGTAAAAAGCACTACAGAGAAAGCACTAAAAACAATAAAAGAACCTACACTCATGCTAATAAGATTACTAGAATTAATCACAACCATAACATGGATTCTGGCTGGCCCAGTCCTTCTGGCCTTACCCTAAGGTTTGGGGCCCTCTGTGGACCAGGGATTTGCGGATCAGAAGGAAGGCCATATGCTAGTTTAGAGCCAGGCTATTTATCTAAAACTCCTTTCTTAATCAGTAGTTCCTGGATACTTCACTTTGAAATAGTATATGCACACCTTTCTATGGGGGGTAGCTTCTTTAAAGATGTTACAACCTGAGTCAATTTGCCTAATCATCCTGTTGTCCTTCAGATGGAAATACATACAATTCCACAATACAATACACAATTGCATTTTTAATACAATGAACTCCAAACATGTTAAAACTAATTCATTAAGGTTTAAGTTAATTCAGAAAAGTTCATTCAGGATATTGTAGGAAATTATCAGTCTGTCACAACATTATTTGGCCAGAAATGCAGAGAAAGTAAAAGGAGAGAGGAGGAGAGAAAAATCGATGAAAGGCTGCCACATCATCCCTCAATGTATCTTGTTGCTAGATATTGCAGAAATGCAGATATAATTTATATAGCACCACATAACACATTAGGTTTAACGTGAACTTAAAAACAAATAAACCCCTTTTCTGAACATGTTTTACCTATTTTTGTAAAAAGTGATTCCTAAGATTATTATAACATAGATTAGAGGAAAATATTTCTTTATGTATTCAGTTCATTTCCTGTGTGTGATTGACAGCACTTTGTGAATACTTTGTTTGACTGGTTCCCGTGTATAGGTATGTGCATGTTTCATGCATCAATGAGAAATTATTAAAAAAAAAAAAAAAGTTTTTCTAAGAACATAAGATTGTAAAAAAAAAAAACAAACAAACAAACAAACCACAAACACACACACAAAAACTGACAGGGGAAATAGCAGTCAGCTGTAGTATCCAAAACTACTTTTACCCTCTTTTTCAAAATAAATTTACTAGATTTCAGATTAATGGTGTCTCAATAATTACTGTTTATCTCAGTCCCCATCTCAATTGTAGAGTAGTATGTTACAGATAATGCCATATAATGCATATGGTAGAATGACACTAAATTATCAATTTCAGATTTATATACTAATCAGAAAAATATTTACCAGTATGCTGTTTGAAATTAAATGAATGCAACTCAGAGTACAAAGTACCGCTATAAAGAGAACTGTGTAACATCCTGTGTCCTACATAACCTTTGTGAATACGTGACCTTTAAGTCGCTGAAGGTTGCCTCAGAATTTGGCTCAGTTCAGTCAAAACATCTGTTCCCCTTGCAGGTAGACTGTAAGGACTTTTTTCTCAGTTGGATTTAGAGCACAGCAAGTGAGCCCTTTTCTGACCGATCAGAGAGATCCCAGCACTTGTAAATCAAATTCTGGGCTGACAACAGCAGGTCCACATTCCCTCATCCTTTCTCAGTTAGCAAGGCCACTTGACTGCTGTGAGAACTGCTCTTATCATGTCATCAAATCAAAGCATGTTGAGAAGAGGGAATGCGAGAGGCATCTGCAGAATTCCCACAATGTAGTGACTTTGGAACATTGACAGATGCATCTGTCATTTTATACCTTCAACTAACCTGCTGTCAGCTGGCTTGACATAGTAAAGCTGTCCAAGAGTAACTCCAGTTCTCTCACGTTGTTTTCACACATCTCTGTTAGGAAGGCCTGGCATTTCTTGGCCTTTATTTGACAGGGGGATGGGTGAAGGAAAAAAAATATTAAAGTGGTAAACAAAAAAAAAAGACATGTTACAATTAACATTTCTACTGTAGGACAAATTATATAAAGAGACACATTGCACATCATTACATTTTCCTGAAACCAAGCAGGTACAACATGATAGTACAAACAGCTAAAACAGTGTTTCAGTGTGGACTTAACATGCATTTGGGATAAAAAACCAGGGGAGAGTGTGGGGGGGCCCTTCAAGTAGTCAGAATTAGTAAATGTTCGAAGAGTATAGTAATTTTCTCTTCCTGCCATAAAAATAGTTATCTGCTGCCTATGTATACAAACAACAAAGTTAATTGTTGCACCCAGCAAGGACATCTGGAAAGGCACAATGCTTCTGACAAGATGTGATGGAAATCAAGGATCTACTGCTCTGGAAAAGCCCATACCTACTGTAGTTGTAACCTGCCAAGTGCAATTGTTAGCTATATTTTCCATGTTAGATAGTGGTTTCTTCAATCTCAAAAACTCTGCTTTCTAGTTAATGTCCCAGAAACAACAGAATAATGGAGAACATTTCAACTCCCAGCACTGGATTTTCTTTCGATAAGCTTTTCACTGGGGGACCTTGTGTGTAGGCTGTTATTCAAACTACAGGGCTGGTCCTATTTCAAAGGACAGCTTAATATTAAAGTGTCTGAACAGATTTGGAATGAAATAAAATTTCAAATAGTTATGTCACTATTATTGTTTTTTCTTCAAAGGGCAGCCCTGCATCCAACTTGAGTAGACAGGCTGGGCAGTGGGCAGATCAATGGGAGAGGCACCCTTCCCACAAGCAAGTCTAATAGTTGCACAGACAATCCACAAAGGCTGCTTCAGCCCATCAGCTGATTTAGCTCCATACTCCACTATTACTGGGGTAGAGTGGGAGGATCAGCACAGCAGTAGGTCCTGTGGCCACACACTCCATCACCACCTCACATCACACTTCTCCCTCCTCTGTGCAGCAGACTCTGCAGTCATGAAGGAAGGGTTAGATTTGTAATTGCAAGAGTGTAGATAAGTAAACTTAGTATGTAGTTACAAATATTGAGGTAGCATATGATATGTTTTCTTTTCATATGAAAAATATTTTAAAGAATATTAATAAAATGTGAGCTTAATATTTCACTCTTAGTTCAGGAGCACATTAAGCACTTGCCACTTGCCAAATATGCACTCAGTAATGACAGGAATGATTCCGAGCCCACAGCAAGTCTCTGGGCAGCTTAACAAGTGTAGCTGGCCTGTTCTAGGCTGCTTGCTTGGCTGCACCACCTCATTGGCGGGACGAGTCAGCTGACTAGCTCTTAAGCCCAGCAACAGCAGTTCAGCAGCTGCTCAAAGCATTTGCACATGGCTGTGATAGCTCCTGAGCCTGCTTGCCCCAGCCTTACTCCCACCTTGTTCCAGTCCCGTTCCAATCCTACTTTTAATTCTGACCCAGTCCTGCCCTTGCCTCGTACCTTATCCTGCCCCTGCTTTGTCTCACTCAAGGTAACCCAGCTTGATGCTCAACTCCAATTTCTGAATTCTGACTTTGGCTCTGACCCTCGGCTCTGGTATTTGGACTCTGACTCCGGCTCTGACCCTGGACACCTATTACTGGCTATTGACTCCTGCTCCAACCACTAGGCATGACCACCCACATCCCGATCTCTGACAATTAAGCTTAAATTTGTTAATACTGTACAAGTTAAGCAAGAGCCATGGCCATTCACTGTCATTGGCTATATTGGGATATTCACAGGAATACTAAGGCCTCAATCCAGCAAAGCATTTGAGGATGCACTTAACTTTAAGCACATCTCACTTACTTCACTCTGGTACATCCAGATTGAGTAGAATATAAGGCCTGGCCTATACTACAAAGTTTTGCTGGCCCAGCTATGTAAGCTAGGAGTGCTGAGGGGGTGAGGGGAAAAAAATGACACTGCTAGCTGACACAGCTATGCCGACAAAAACCCCTGTTTCATAGATGCAAGTATGACAAAATAAGAGTGCTTCTGTTGACGTAGCTCGTGTCATTTGGAGAGGTGGTTTAGCTTTGCTGGCAGAAGAACTCCTGTTTTCCACATTAGGGAGCTCTTGTCAACACTGCTATTTCAGCATAACTATACCAGTCAAGGCTCTGTAATGTAGACATTCCCTGAGTATATTATATTAGTATTCTGTTAAAAATTAATCTGCCAAAGGAACCCTCTAACTTTAGTTACTTAATTTTTAAAACATATGCTACATATGCATATAGTAGCATTTAAGAGCTCAGTCCGACATGAGGAACAATGGGTATTTCTACACTGCGATTAAAAAACCTGTGGCACCAAGTCTCAGAGCCTGGGTCAGCTGACACAGGTGCTGGGTCAGCATGTGGACTTCAGCCCAAGCCCAGGCTCTGAGATTTCGCAAGGGAAGAGAGTCTCAGAGCTGTGGCTATGCTGCGTGTCTTTTACTGCAGTGTAGCTGTATCCAATGGGAGATTCAGGTGCACAGGAATACGTCTGAAAGCTACTGAAGCTTCCAGATTCACTATAATCAAATATTTATATTATGGTAGCACCCAGAGACCTCATCAGGGGTGGGGCCATTGTTCTCGTCCCTGTCCAAATGAATATGTAGACATGGCCTCTGCCAAAGAGTTTACAATTAAAGAAGTCCATAGTCAAAAGATAGCATCTGTCCAGACAACAAGCGGGAAAGGATTAGGTCAAAAGTAAACCATAATTAAAGTACCCTTTTCATAACATCAATGTAATGGAGAGGTGGTGAAGAGAGACGGTCCATATCTCCTATTTCTGATCCTGACCTGTTATGCATTATTTATCTTCTGATCTAAAATTATAATTCGCTATCTGAATACATTTTCCTTCCTATTTGATCATCACACAGGAAATTTACTCTCCATAGCCCCAAGAAAATTCTACTATATTGTCTATTACATACAGACCAACACACCACTACTTATCCAAGGATCCAATCAGTTTTTCCAATGTGGGGAATGTCATCCCCCAAAAAGCTCTCTTATGAGCTGATAGCATATCATTGGCAAACAAGGACAAATATATGCGATTTTCGGCTGTGTTCTCCCCTATTCAGTTTAAATATTTTATAAAATGTGTTTTACTGTTTCAATTTTAATTACATGTGCTTTATATCTACTAATATATTATTCATGTGTGTTTCAGTGTTGGGTCCCCTGTAGCATTTACATGGGTTTCCCTATGTGATAGTTTGTACTACACTTCACAAAGAATTTCCAACACAACTGAAATCCATATTTGCACAAGTGCTTGTATTTGCAGAACACTACTACAAATATATTGTAAAGCATTATCTTTTCCACAGAATGCAAACATATTAGAAGGATTTACCTTACAGTGCATATTATCAATAGGAAAATATAACAGTATGGTCAATATCACAGTAAGAGAAAGGCTCTCTTTTTAATGTAAGCCATTCTAGTACAGACAAGGTCATACCGAATATATCCCTCAGAAAAGTCTTTTTATAAGCATGCCTAAACAAATGTACCTTTTTCCCCTCAGCCTTCCATTTTTTTTAATTCACTACATTTTAGTCAGTACATTCTAGTTTATTTGGCCTTCACCGTTTCTCTATTCTCACATTTGTTAACTGTATCCATAAGTCTCCATGCCAATTTCAGTATCTATTTTTCAATTGCAGTAAAGATCAAAAGGAAATTCCTTAAACTAGCCAGATCGTCTATATTTTACCCACAAACAATTTAGTTTCCTTCCTTTCTAACTCCTGTTCCAGTTCCCTCTCCCCCATCATTGCAGCCTATGATTTTTTCCTTAAATTTGCAAAGTGGAAAACCTAAGCATAGATGTGAATGTGCATTGCAGAGAATATACCAAAGGGTTTCTCAGTTTCCTAATGCATATACTTAATGAGAATGAGTAAGGTTCTACACTAAAGGTCAGGGCAGGTGTATTCATGGTGCCCCCACCAGTTTTTGCACGATCAAAGCTTTCATTTACATTTTTTAGAATGTTTCTAGTCCTTATGCTTGTAAAGATATTTTTCTGAGTACTGAGTCTAAAAGTAGGGTTGCCAGGTGTACAGTTTTCGACTGGAATGCCCAGTCAAAAAGGCACAGTTGCAGCTCTGGTTGGCACCGCTGACTGGGCCATTAAAACTCTGGTCGGTGGTGTATTGGGGACCCGGGACTAAGACAGGCTCCCTACCTGCCTTGGTTCCGTGTGGGTCCCTCTGTGGCCCGTAGGCGCATGAGTGGCCAAGGAGGCCCTGCACAATGCTCCCGCCCCCAGTGCTGGCTCTGCAGCTCCCATTTGTCAGGAACTGCAACCAATGGGAGCTGTGGGGGCAGCGTCTGCAGCATGAAAGTAGCGTGTGGAGCCTCCCTGGCTGCCCACGAACTTAGGGGATGCAGGGACGTGGTGGCTGCTTCCTGGGAGCTGCTGTAAGTGCTGCCGGGACCCCACATCCCAGACCCGCTCCCATACCCCAACCACCTACTCCAGCCTAGAGTCCCCTCACACACCCAAACCCCCTCCTGGAGTCTGCACCCCGCTCCTCCCCCCACACATCCCAACCCCCTGCCCTAGCCCTGGGCTCCCTCCTGCTCCCTAAACTCCTCATCCCTGGCCCCACTCCAGAGCCCACAACCCCAGCTGGAGCCCTCATTCCCCCACACCACCCTATCCCAGCACAGAGCCCTCTCCTGCACCCCAAACCGGTCATGCCCAGCCCCACCCCAGAGTCCGCACCCGGAGCCCACACCCCAAACCGCTGCCGCAGTCCAGTGAAAGTGAGTGAGAGTGAGAGATGGAGGGAGTGAGGCTAAAGTGAGCAGGACCAGGGTCTCAGGGAAACCCAAGATACACCTGTGGGGAAGAACAGTATGATAGAAGAAATCACTACACTAAAATCGGTTTTATATAGCAAAATTTTCCAAAAGTGGCTCCTTACGTTTTACCGGTTAACATTTCATGTGTACAAATTACAGGTACAAGTCCCACATCTGCACATGCAATTTTTTACCTGAATAAATAACCATTTGTACATGCAATTACCTATATTTTTTCAGGTTCAATTTAGATGCACAACTTCGAAAATTTGACAACCTCTGTTTGAGAGACCTCTGTTTTTCACTAAGGCTTCAATTAAGAAAAGCACTTAAGCAAGCATTGAAGTCTGTCCTATGCAGGACAGCACTAGGCATGTACTTAACCTCAATAGGACAAACAAACAAATAGATTAAGTAATTTTTTTTCTGGATTAACATCAGCATTACTGTTCCTTTGCATTTATATAGCACTTCACATCTTCAAAACACAGTACAAACACCAACTAATCATGTTTTATACTCTGCGTATCAACATACCAATTGTTACAGAATCTGAGATATTGCCAGTCTACAGGAAGTACCTCTGCAGTGACTTATGGTATGACCTTCAAATCTTAATAGTCTAGAAGCAGCTAAGCATTCTTTCAGAATCTCCAAACATTATATATGGCTGACATACCAACACAGGAAAAAATGTTTATTGAAATAATATCGACATTTTAGTGAGGAATTTGAAAAATCTAGGAACATATATGTTTAAATATTCTCATTAAAGTAAGTTTGCATTAGAAAATAAAGTTCATTCTGTTTCTTAATATACTTTTTATTAATAAAACGATAAATTCCCAGAACCTTCACTATATACTTTTACAACTCTGTCCACATAAAATAAGGAGCTTCAACTTCTCCTTCTCTTCAACAACTAAAAGTTAGGGTTGATCTGGTGCTAGATGGCAGGAATCGAAATCCAAAAGCATCTTTAAAAAAACAATTCTAGCCACAACTTATTTTTTAGAGGTCAAGTATAGAGATGGAGCCATTTCGATTTAAAGCCAGTTCTGAACCACAATGTATATACCCATTTCTTCCAAATTCTTATTCTTCAAACTCTAAATTCTTAAAACACTAGTTGGAAAGAATAACAAGTCTGAAAACAGTTTCCCTAACAATAACACAAGGAAATCTTGAGATCTTGCCCATACTGAATATTGCCCAGGCAATCCTGTCTGGTACTAACAGATTCTATCACACTTGATCCATGCAGATTTGTGACAGACTTTTTCAACATGCTGAACTTTTAAATTAAAAGCAGCAGAAATGCTTTACTTTATATGCAGTGGAGCCGTAAAGACAAACGTTCTTTTTAATATAACAAGTTTCTAAAGAATGAGCTTGGTCCCAACACAAGTTACTTCAAAAAACGACAGTTTGACCTTAAAATATTTTAAATGTTTGGTAATATTTCAAAACAAAATCATTGTATTAGAGCTGATCACTGGGAAACCCTAGAATGAGATTATCTGAGTCTGAAAAAAATGGACATTGAGAAGGTCTAACTTTAAAACAAAAGAATGAGAGAAAGTACTGGTAATTATTATACAAGAGAATAAAAGTATTAACATTTCTCCCACTGAGAATTTCAGTTCAGAAAAAGGGCAGCTTGGTAATAAAATATATCACATATATTTCAGTTTTTAGCCAGAGCTTTTTGCTTTAACAATAAAAATGATAAAAACTCTTCAGCATGAAAAAACAAAAAACGACACTCTACCTATTCCAGCTTCCCAAATAAAAACACAAAAAAGTCTTCAGAGAAAAATACTGAGTTTAAAAAAAAAATCTAATCCAGAAAGGGGCTTTGAATACCTATCCTGAACAAGCCTTTTAAAAGGTGGCTTGCATATTTTTGCCTCTTCAAGGCAGTCTTGAGGTTTTAAGTCATCTCAGCAGCTTTTTCCACCTACCCAATATGTCCCTTTCAGTCATACTGCAATGGTAGTTTTGAGGGCTCCTTTCTGCTTTATCATAAACTATATAGGATTTTCTTCCGAAGCCTTAATCTCTCAAGTGGCAAAAAGCATATACGTGTAATTTACACTCTTCTAAGCAAAGTAAAAAAAAAGGGAGACAGGAGGAGGAAAAAAGAGCGAGAGATATGACATGGCGAGCGTATGTACTCATCCAGGTTCCACTGAGAATCGTCATAGCCCGCAGCAGCTCACCATCTCTAATTTTACACTTTTAAACATCAGCCAGCTATTGGCAGTGGTCAAGGAGGCAGTGTTGCATTCCTGTCTTATGGGTTCTGTGGGGTTTAGAGAGGATGGCTTAATTTAGAGCGAATGTCCCTCAGTACCTTGACCTTAGATGGAAGAAGCTGGTCTCTTCTCCGGAAAGAGAGGAGCTGGGAGGAAACACTCTATTGAAATAGCCAGTTCAGGAGGGTACAGAGTCAAGTTTTTGCTGAAACAGGTTTATTAGCTTACCAGTTTTTGAAGGGGCATTGTTAGCAGTCTGAATAAGAAATGTGACTCAGCAATACTATGTTTTATCTGAGTCATTAAATAATCTAAATAAATACAAACCCAGGGATCATCAACCACTTGGTTTATTTAAAAAAAACAAAGATACTTCTGACTAGTTTGTTTGCTGGGGTTAGGCAAAAGTGAAATGATGAGTAATTTGCCATTCCCATCCCCTTATGAGCTCTTGAAGTTGTACCTGCAGTGACCTACTAATACAATTTTGACACAAGTGGGAGAAAGACAAGGGAGATGTCACGATAGAAGTAAAGTATTAAAACACTGGAATGAGCAGCCAAGAGAGCAATGCAAGAAATCCAAAGATTTGCATGAGTGGTGGAAGACATAAGAACGGTGTTGCGTGCCTGGATGCTCTACAAGGACGAGATCCACACACACGCAGTGAGTTAATTGGCTTTTATGAAGGTTAAGTGACACACCTGCAACGGGGACTCCAAGCATTGCTGTCACTGGGACAGGGAACCCAGCGCACGAAAAGCTCGGCCTGGTGTGGAGTCCAACTACGTAACCGATGGCCCACAGCAATTATAACATCATGCTAATCCTATGCAAAGCAGCACATACATATGCAATTTGGGACTTTCCATCAGCAATGGCCGTCCCCCTTGGCCTATGGCCAGGGGCTTCCTACAGTTCCTCATACACACCAGGGCTTCCCACACAAGGCAGTTCTAACTGGTTAAAAGCAGCATCTGCTGGCATATTAAGTCCTATAAATGACCTCTCCTCGAGAAAGCTAGGCCGTGACAAAGTCTTCCGGGGTCCCCTACAAATGGCCATACTGGGTTAGACCAAAGGCCCATCCAGCCCAGTAGCCTGTCTACCAACAGTGGCCAATGCCAAGTGCCCCAGAGAGAGTGAACCTAACAGGTAATGATCAAGTGATATCTCCACCCTCTGACAAACAGAGGCTAGGGACACCATTCCTTTCCCATCCTGGCTAATAGCCATTAATGGACTTAACCTCCATGAATTTATCTAGTTCTCTTTTAAACCCTGTTATAGTAAAGTCCTGTTCTATGACTTTATGCTTGAAAAGGTCCGAGATAAAAGCTGGGGTGGGGAAAGTAATCAAACTGGGACTGTGTTCCTCATGGGTGGATGTATATAATGTTTCTCCTACAAAGTTTCCCTTTTCTTTAATTGACTGCAACAAGCCTGCTGATCCTTCTGATGCAGACCTTTGCTGTAGCTCACAGACTAGCATGATTCCTCTCAGAAGCAAGAAGCAGATGGCACCCTCCCTGCTATGTATAGTGTAAACAAAGCCTTAGGCATAGAGGTGAAGTAACTTGCCCAAAGCCATACTAGCAAGACAGTGGCAAAGCTTATGGGCTGGTCTATACCGGGGAACTTACAATCGGCACACCTACATCTCTTAGGGTATGAAAAACCCACTCTCCTAAGACATACAGCTATGTCAACCTAACCTCCGCTGTCAACAGCACTAGGATGATGGAAGAGTTTTTCCATTGACGTATCTCTGAGGAAGGTGGATCAATTATGCTAATGGGGGTAGGTGTAGGTAGCACCCAGGCTGAAGTGCTATAGCCACCCTGCTGCACCATTGCAGCTGTGCCTCTCTAGCAGTTTAAATGTAGACATACCCTTAGATTAGACCTACAGTGCAATCAAATCATTTTCATAACATTCTTCAGCTTTTTATATAGTAAAATATACAATGTCATCTGCTGGCCCAATAAAGCAAGTGCCACAGGGTTTCTCTCTTACCTTTGCAAGTTCCTCCTGTAATTCTTTGCAACTTTTTTCATTATCCTGGAGTCTCTCAGAGAGGTCTGTAATTACTTTCTTCTTTTCCTCAATCTCTTCATTTAGTTGCTTGTTTGTAGAAAAATACTCTTTTTCAAATCTGAAAAGTTTCAGTGTTAGAATAGGTTTTTCAAATATATTTTTGTCAACCAACATTATATACTTTTAAACACAACTGACAGCTGTACTATATATCATGTTTTCATGCCATAAGGCTTTAAAACTTGCCTTTACTTTTTTTCATAAAAAATCCACTCTTTAAATGAAAGGCTATAAAGAAATAGTACCTCCCCTTAAGAAAACCAAGTGTGTGTACTGTGCCTGCAGTCATAAGTAAAATAGGTTTAGTGGTCGTGATGTGGCCTCTAGATTACATTTAATGAGCAAAATTCACCACAGTTCAATTACCTCAGAAACTGTTATTCAGTCTCCAGGCAAGTCTTGCCTAACCAGTTTTGAATTAAAACGTAACAGTAGCACCCACAGTGTCTATATGAAATCTGGTTATGTTCTATTCTAAATTGTGTGGCATAGGATTTTAATGTCAAACAGATGTTCAAACAATCATCTAACAATGGTTGAATTCTAAATGCTAGGGAAATTATTACCCTCATTACTCACTGTCACCAGAGGTGATGTCCAAGAGCTCGGAGTGAAAAATCCCATCATACTCCTTGTTTCTAGAATTTTAACAGTGGGATCTTCCCCTGAATTTGTTTGTTTGTCTATTTGCTGTAAAGAAGGTTTATGCTTTTTGAGCCATCCAAGACAGACTTGTGAGACAAGGGAAATCATCACTGAGAGAAGGGAGGTTGTTCCATGATGGCAGTTTGTGGCTTGGGAGAGAACCCAGACTGTCTAGGGCAGAGGATCACAGCCTTGAAGTGTCAGAGAGTCAGGGCTCTCTGCACTTTTGGTCAGAGGGAATCCTGGGAAATGCAGTCCCAAGTCCCAGAGGATGACGAGATTTGTAGGCCTCCACAGCAAAACATAATGGGAAAGGGGGTGGCAAGACAGTAGCAGTCATCTTCTCCCTTATAAAAGGGAGGTTGAAGATGCCAACAGCCCCTCTGAGTGAGGGAGAACTCTACTTGTTTGCTTTTGACTTTAATCACCAGATCTTTGGGGAGAGTCTGGAAACTCAGGAATAGTTGGGAGGAAGGAACTCTGGTGAGGGTCTGTTTCTTTTAAACTTTATTACAAGACTTGCCGTTTGTCTATTTGACTTTAAACTGGCACTTCTCTGGAGTCAGTTGGGGTTCTCTGGAGGAAGAACTCACCTTCTCAACCCTAGGGAGGGCTGTGTTTGTTTGTAAAATACTCAACTGGCAAAAGTCAAGCTGATACAGCAGCTAATAAAATTGCCCAGATCAGCAGCAGAGGTGAAATAGTAGAACACCACTGTTTAGTTCTGATGCTAGAGTCGATAATCCTTTCTCTATGTCTAACGTACTAATCAAGTATGTTAGTTAAGCTCTAAAATGGTTATGCCATTTATATCTGGCTATTTTAATTTTGGTTTTTTAATATTTCAATCCTCCCAGTAGGTATTTTTTTTTTTACAATATAAATATATTATTAAAGGTTTAGTACTAAATCTATAGATCAATATCTCTAATTCTGGTGGTATCATAACTGTAACAGTTATGTCCTTTCACAATCCAGTGTTAGTTTTTCAAAATAAGTTGATTACCCATAGTCAAAATATATTTCTAAAAGTAATTCAGACATAAAAAACTGCTGCTCCCTAAGGAAAAACTGGCTATTCATTTTTTCCTGTTTTTCTAATTTCTTTCCAAGCTTAGGTTTAAGGCCAAAAAAATTATGCTTTTATTATGGTTATGCAAAAACCTTTGTTTTTCAATTTAAAGAAAAGCAAGTCTCTTAACCTAGATAATGATTCTGATATTGATCCAACAGATTATTAGATCTAAGACAGTTGAATGCAATTTAATATTTAATTATTCTTATGAACAATTACAATATAACAGAACACTGAGATTTGTGTAAATCTGTTTTTGCTAAAGATATTGTGAAAGACAGCTAAAAACATGGTTATGAATTTTTTTTATAATTTGTAAATATTTTGTATTATGATTTAGTGTAAATTATAAATTTAAAAATAAGTTAGGCCTTTTATTTTATTTTATTTGACAAACAAAAAATTCACCACTTCCATTAGTTCCGAAGTTGCCTCAAGTTGCCAGTTTTAACCATTATTAAATTAATGTGCAACAGTAGCACCCAAATTATCCATATACTGTATATCAAATATGGTTGTGTCCTATTCTAAGTTGTGTGTTGTACAGTTTGAACTATTCGCAAAATTTCAAACAGATGTTAAACAATCATGAAAATGTGGTCTAATTCTATAAGGTTTAATTTTTATTCTTAAATCATTATTATAATTTGTGTTTCCAGAGCACATTCAAATATCAAAGCAATTAAAACATTAAGTCTTAACATCACGGTTACATTGGTATGTATTATTCCCATTTCACAAAGCTGTAAATAGAGGCACAGACAAGTTAAGTGACTGCTCAAGGCCACTAAGGAAATCAATAAAACCCAGATTTTGAATGTCAAGCCCTATGCTGTAATCACTAGACAACATTCCATATTCACATCTGATCAAATAATGCTATCGTACTATGTCCACAAAAATCTATGAATAAATACATATATGGTCTGATCTTGCAAGGCTCTGAGATGCCTCAGGTCCCAGTAAAGACAACAGGAGCTGAGTGTGCACAGCACTTGCAGGTGCATGTCCCTATTAACAATAACTGCCAAGGCAGAACCCACCGAGTTACTTTAATAAAACAAAATTTGTGGAAAGTTAAACAGTACTGTATCCAAACCACTTTTTGTTTTATTCTTAGCACCCAATTTTATGTGCGGAACAATTTAGGTGATCTTAATCCATTTTTCATTTAAAAAATAAAAGCACCTGTGAATTTTTTCCATCATCCAACTTTTGCTTCTAGATTGGTAAAGCAAGGTCCATAACTATTTTTTTGCATCCTGTTTTAACGCAAGAGGTCTGATAGTTTGGAACACTACATGTGAAGAGAAAAAACAGAAGTATAGCAAATAGCAGATGGGACCTCTTTCAGATGACCTAGATCTGATACTGGCCTTCCCTTTTTGTTCCTCTTTGCAGTGAAGCATGCTGAGGAAGCCAGGGATACAGAGTTCTTTCTCTACACCACCCCATACCCTTCTGAAGTCATACCAGAGTCCAAGATTAGGAAACATTCCAGAGGTAAGCATTTTGTTTTACTTTTGGATGTTTGCTTGGTCTCAATAGACTTCTGATGTAAAATGGTGGTGGAGAGGACAAACCAAAAAAACAGAAAAGAATTGTAGCATGGGAGTGGCGGGGAGAAAACAGATGACCACAGTCAGTGGGCAAACCTGATGGCAACAAATCAGGGTGTTACGGATAATTAAAGAGCATTCTAATGCAAGGGTACTACTTTGCTTGCCTCCTGTCTTCATTTTCTAAATATTTCCTTTTGATAACTCCGAACCTACTGATTACCAAAAAATCACATACTTTCATGGTAGGAACCATGTTTATATAAAAAGGCTGTGAATGGGAGAAAGGAGGTTCTTGAGACAGTTGCATGAACCACCACCCCTATACATCTGTAATTATATAAGTTCCCTGCGGCAATTACAGGAGTTTCTTAAATGAAAAAATATTTATGTATTTTTAGATATCTTTTAGTAAGATTTAGCATGGATGAAAGCATGGAAATGGAACAGGCAACATGTGATCATCTGCAAGCGTTTCACAGATCACAGCTTAGGAACCTCTGATCAAGCACAATATTTGTGCAATTTGAAAACAGCTGGGGGGGCAAGTGCATACTAGAGGAGTATGACATTAAGAAAACAGAACAGTACAAAGCTGGTAGGAAAACTGTATTGAAAGAGTAAATATTTCCTGGAAGAAATAAAAAATATTTAAGGAAAGGATAGTGGAAAGAGAAAGCCTCTGGAAATTTTTACTAAAGCAGTAAAATATTTTCCTTTAACAGTCATATTAGGACAGGTAAAACAATAAGAGATAATTGGTTTACTAAGTTCAGTGGACTTCAGTGGATTCTACAGGGTTCTAGCTACCAAGAGAGAGGAGGACTGGAATATGAATTACTCAAGTTAAAACATTAGGAGCCTAAAGTCTCTGCCATGTAGCTTAGCCAAGAAAGTGATTTTAAGGCTGGACATTGGTAGATTCCAAGATCTTGACTGAAATAATCTGAGAGTTGGATTCACAGAGTTGATACCACATACAAGGATAAGTTAGCGAGGAGAATAAAAGCAAAGTAGATTGAAAGATAAATTAATTAACATAATCTTTGACTAAAGCAGTTAAATATGTTTATAAATGGGTTATCTCATAAAGGAAGTTTAATGCACAGCACAAAGTTAATCAACATTTAGACCAAAGACTGTAAGGTCAAGAGTATGCATTCTACTTCTCATCCCAAATTTATTATGCCATAAATTGTAAAACTATCAAATTCATACATTTAATGACGTTTTACACAAGGTGAAAAGGAAAGCATCAAAACAAGTTAAAATATTGCAGAAATCTCCAAAATAAAAACAAATTGGCTCATGTAGGAAGTCACACTGTAGTATTGATTTGTCTCCGTATCTAGGAGGGGTCGCCATTTGTAGAACAATGAATTTTTGCAAAATCTTCATGCTTGCATGGAAGTTAACAGCAGAGAGCGGATTCTTGGGATAGTTGAGTTCCTTGGTTAACTCCACCAAAGATATACCAGGGATAAATGTAGTCATTTATGTTTAAGAAAGGGAGCCCCTTTTATACTAACCCCCCTCCACCCCCCAAGACATTCTAAAGTGGGCAAGCACCAACCAGGGAGGCTCATTCCTCATTTTAAGTGACACCTGGAGCATGCAATCATATCAAACAAAAGGTGTATTGTGAAGAGGAATTCAAGCATACACTAATTAGAAACTAAGCACAGGATGCAATCAAAATAAGTGTATAAGCACTGACAGTCTGTTTGTGCTATTATAGACAGCAAATATGTTTCTTTTAGCAACGTTCAAAGCTATTTTCTGTAGTAACTGTACATACTGTAAATAAAAGATACTTTACTAATCCCAACCCCATGTCTGTACACACCTCACTCTTTTTCCAAAAAGGAAAGAAATCATATCTTGGGATCAAAGTTTTCTAACCACTCAGAAGTTGACATTTTACTAATTTTGAGATTCTGAGCCACACAGAACCATAATGGACCATTAGAGAAGCTTTAACAAAATTATAGGCTGAAAGGGGAAAGAGTTCTTGCATCATGGAATGAGCAACCCAAATACCCCAAGAAAACCTGCTTCAAATTTCCCTGACCTGAAGAGCTCCGTGTAAGCTCAAAAGCTTCTCTCTCACCAACAGAAGTCGGTCCAATAAAAAAACCATTAGTTCACCCATCTAGTCTCTCTAATATCCTGGAACCAACATGGCTACAAAAACACTGCATACAAAAGCTAAAAGGCATTCCTCGCCATGAATAATCTGCAGCTTCTCTATGAAAGTCTGTAAATTAGAGTTTCCCTAACAAAAATAAATCCATATGAACTTGCTAAGATGAAAAAAAATGTTGTCACATGCAACGCTGCTAGCAAACGTCCCAATATGAATGTTTTGCAAATTATCCCTATAGCAATAGGTTACATTTCTCTATCTTCCGAGATAGAGTGTGTATATGTACCAGAACTGATAAAATGTCAGGCCTGTTCAAGTGTGTGTGATCATGTCATCTTCTAGTGACTGCTACCTAAGAAGGATGTAAATTATAATACTACACACACTGTTACTGCTGGCTTACAATACATTTAGTAGATAAATAAACTTACACATTGAGTTTTTCCAAGCTCTCTTGGGCATTACGTTTTTCTCTCTCATATGCATTTTCCACCTCTTTGAACTCTTTCCTGATCATTTCCAAATCAGAAAGAGCTTCTGCTTGGCTGGCTTTTTCTACCTGCAAAGCTCCTTCAAGGTCTCGAATCCTTAACTATCAAATGATAAGAAAGCAATTAAAGCAAGTTAGGGAAAGCTATCATTAATCTTCAGCAGTGTTCTCTTTTGCTGTGTGTGTGTGAGAGTGAGGGAGCGCTGAGCACATGAAGGGATATGAACACATACTATAAAGAGCAGGGAAAAATAAAAAGATATAAGGTGCTTTTCCTCAGACTACTATACTTCAGTGGAATTTAGATTTTATTCATTCAAGTACACTGGTAAGGTTTGTCAGAGGTTTCCTATTTTTTGTACATGAATCCAGTTCCATTAAAACATAAAGCACAGGATTGATAGTGAAGATTAGAGTTCCATACAATGGAGAGCAGAAATGTGACAACTCCATGTGCATCAACTATTAACAGGAAATCTTACCAGTCTTCTGTTTGTAAAACAGATCCTCTAACACCAAATAAATTTGCCCTCCCAATTCAGTTATATTTTGTAAAGGAGGAAAATTTAATATATTTTTTCTTTATTCTTTTTTATATTAGTGTAATTGTCATTTAGAAAAAAGTGTTTCCAGTGAGAACTAGAGGGTACGAGAACAAGAAAATAAAATGGGCTACAAAATGACACTAGTTAGTCTGAATGCAAAAAGAGCACAAATAATGAAAAGCATAAATTTTGAAAATGAGTTCAGCGCCTTTTTAAGTTTCCTTGTTTGTTCTTTAAAGTAAACTGTGATTAACTATTTATTTGAAAGAGCATCTAGAGTAAGCTGACAATAACGTTTGAATTTTGATGAATATGTACCAAGTTTATTATCTGCCAATACTCAAGTTAATTATCTGCCAATACTGTACTACCATTTTCTTTGAAATTCAAATCTGCTCATTGAAAATTATATTTAAGCATTAGTTTCAGAGAGAACTACCGACTGAGTTACATAGTTTGTTGCTCCCATGAAACAGTTGCATGTGCGCTTTACATCTTCATTCAGTTCCATCAGCAATCCTCGGAAAAATATAATTATTGGGTATTTTTACAATAAAGGAATGTTTTAATAGGACATTTCCTTTTGACAGTTTTGCCACAATTTTTTTTAAATTTCCCCTACAATCATGCAATAACTAGTATGCATTTAGGCCCTGTTTCTGCAAAAACCTCTCCATAGGCTGCCAGTATACACAGTCCTACTGAATTGGGACTACTCATATATATAAATGTAAACACAGGCGTAAATCTTTTCTGGATTGGGGCCTTACAGATCTACTAGCTACTCCATCATAAACTGTGGAAATTCCACAAATATTTGACACTGGTTTACCTGGATAATTTCAGAATTAAATTTGGATTCCAGATGTGCTGCTCTCTCTGCCTCAATATTTTCTTCCAATTTCTTCACTCTCACAGTAGCTGCCTAAAAATATGAAAAATATTTATATTCCCAAAAGACAGATATTAACTTAAAGAATCCTACACCTTGAAAATCTTTTTTTAAAATCATAGTCCTATTTAGGTAAACACTATTTTATTATACTAGTTCAGATGACTAGGAATCCACACTCCCTTCTGTTGCTAGGCTATTTTGGTTTTTATCCTTGTTACATGTTTATTTAAAAAAATATATAGACACAGATATCAAAAGAATGGAATTTAGCCAAATTCACCAAAAACTAAAAAAAACCAACCCACACCCAGTGATGATAAATTATTATTTTTCTATTTCTATTTCTTTTTAATTACTGTGTTCCATACAAAAAAATTAATGCAATATTAATATTGAGAAATGAGGCACTCAGAAGTCAAATAATGACCAGATAAGACTGAAAGCTCAACATTCTGTATTACACCTCTACTTCGATATAACACTGTCCTCGGGAACCAAAAAAATCTTACTGCACTATAGGTGAAACTGTGTTATATTGAACATACTTTGATCCACCGGAGTGCACAACCCCGCCTCCCCTGGAGCACTGCTTTACCGTGTTATATCCCAATTCGTGTTACATCAGGTCACGTTATATTGAGGTAAAGGTGTACTAAGAAATTGCCAATTGAACACAATATAATACAGTTCAGACAGAGAATTGCAGTATAGAATGTACAATCTTCATTTTAGTGATGAGATCGTTAAGACACTATGATTTGTTTGGGAGGGACTATGGTTAATGTCTGGGTCGACAGAAAAGAGACTTTGGTGCTAATCAAGAGGCTATAAATAAACTGATATGTTATTACCAACAAAACACAACTTCTTTGCCTCGGGATGTTATGAAGCCTATATAATATTTCTAAAGTGCTATCTAACTGTAAAGTATTATTAGGGCTTGGGTCCTTGTCCTATGATCATTCTCCTAGGCTTTAGCAGGGAGAAGAGGAAGTGGATAACTTGTTTAGCAAATATCCTGGCTGGTTTACAGCCATTTTGATTAACTATCTCACTTTGCAATTGAACCTGTGCACAAATGAGCAGCACATCTATGCTGAATGTTATTGTTCAAATGTTAATGTGATTTTCTATTGCACTTGTGCCTGAGTACAATTTCAAATGTTCACGACTTTATTTCTAATAAATTTCCTCCCAATATTTAGCAAGGCACATACAACTCAATATTAACTATGTCCATACCAAATTTATGTAGCTTCCTGGAAGATGGGGGGGGGGGAGCGAAATTGACATTTAAAAAGGAACATAGACATATAGCAGGGAGGAAGAGGGAGGTGAATGTTATGTATATTTTTAGCCCTTGTGTGACAAAAAACCAAAACAAACAAAACAAAACAAAAACCTGAAGAATTCTCTCAAAAATCACCACCATCCACAGGGTATCAAGCCTGCCAAGCCAATGCATGATAATCTATTTGATAGGACACTTAAAAGTCAATGTAATTAGGTCAGACTAAAAAATAATAATAATAATGAAAGTTGGAGGGATATTTCCATTTACAGCCCATACTCCTAGAGGAGTCTCAGCATCTAATGGCCATGTCATGGGATATTTTTTTTAACCTTATAAGAGACCCCCATAGTTCAGTTAACTATGATTTGGCAGCTTCCAACACATGAAATATTGAGGATTCACCATACTTTTGTGTAAAAACCAAATATAATGAAATTTATGAACTGACAATTCTGTTTCTCATACAAGAAGAGTAAATACACATTTCCCACCACGACTGTTTGTTAAACAGCATTCCCACCCAGTTTTTTAGCACCTGTACACATCACAAGTCTTTATTCACAGACTGCTGTTTATTTCCCAAGAAATCTCCTTTCCAGACCAAACACTGCTAAGTCGAAATGGAAATAAAAGGCACAATTCCAGAAAAACTTTCTGGGCCAGACAAATCCCTGGTGTAATTAGTTTGCTTAATATGTGTGCAATACTATGTATAAGAATGACCATTTGGTATTATTATTGCTGCCACAATTACAACAAGTCTTGCACAAAGTACCGTATGTCATGTAAGGTGTCAATGGAAAAGTTATGATTTGCTAAGTATGTTTATCTGGTTTATATGTATGTATCATCTTTGTATTGAAGTTATGAATATTGGCTATGTACTTGTACCTTATGCATATGATGTATTCCTGGATGACACTCCCGAGACAGGATTTACATCAAGGCTAGACAGCTATGTGTTGATGGCCCATCAAAGACACTCAGCTTGCATAAAGGTCCATTGAAGAAACTCATTCTGTCCAGACAGCCTCAGACACCCAGAAACCAATGGCCGCCTCTATGAGTCAAAGCACGTAAGTACATGTGACCTGAGACTCCACCTTCTCCCAGTAATTTTCCATACTCACGTGACTCTGGATTCCCTCTTGGGACAGTATCTGTCAATGCACATGGGCTGTGGGCTTTGTTTGGGACAGTAAATTTCCATGCACATGGCAGAGGATATAAAAAGGCACCTGAAACATCTCCATTTTGTCTTCATTTTCTGCTTTATTGCTCTGGACTGGATTTCTAACAAAGAAGCTTTAAACAAGGAGTGATGACCCCCAATCTGTTTGGATGATTCCACAGAGGCTTTTCCAAACCAGCAGTTTATTCCATCACTCCTACAAACCTGATATAAGGACTTTGCAAATCACTTTTATGTATATGATTCCTTAACCATTTATAACTCTTTTCTTCTATTAACAAGTCTTTAGTTAGCTGATGGAGGATTGGCTAACAATGTGATATTTGGGTAAATATTTGGGTATATATATTAATCTGGGTAAATGTGTCTGATCCCTTGGGATTCGAAAGAACCTCACATATGGTGAAATAGATTGTTAATAACCTATCACTGTATCAGATTGGGTTTCCCGGATGAGAACCAAGAGCTGGAATGCCTAAGGGGGACTGTTTTTGGCTTCTGGTTCAGTGTGGTACTGCAGAAGCTAGATTGTTACTGGATTGGTGAATCTAATTACACAATAAATCACCAGTTTGGGGGACTATCTTCCCTATTTCTTGCAGTCTTCCCTGAGTGTGGCATTTTCAGTGTGGCCTATCCTAGGCATGCAATCACAGTGTGTCTTAAGATACACACAAATTTTAGAACAGAAATGAGGATCAGCCAAGTTTTCTATTTAAATTTTTGGTGGCCACTTCATGCACCTGACTTCACTAGGATTCCAGGTAGGTGCAAAGATCCACAACACAGAACTCATTTCAGGATAGGGGCCTAAAAATGTAGTTCTATATAAAAGGCTATTTTTTATCATTGATCCTCTACAATCTTTCCTTTGTTTTTAGTAGAGATCTCATTTTGTTGTCCCTACCCATGAACTACAATTAAAAAATACATAATTAGGCCATCTCCACTGAATGATGCACCTCTGTTTTAGAATCATGTTTAAAATATGGCTATTAGTTGAAATCTCATTTAGAAATTATCACATCTGAAGTGGAAGTCAAACTCAAACAGCTTAATGGGACTAAATCAGGGGCCTCAGATAATCTCTATCTGAGAATATTAAAAGGAGTGGCACATGAAATTGCAAGACCAATAGCAAGGATTTTTAATGAATCTGTAAATTCAAGGGTCATATCTTATGACTGGAGAATTGCTAATATACTTCCTATTCTTAAGAAAGAGGGGAAAAAAGGATCCAGGAAACTACAGGCCTGTTAGTTTGACTTTGTCAAGGTTCCTCCCCTACTCTGAACTTTAGGGTACAGATGTGGGGACCTGCATGGACACTTCTAAGCTTAATTACTAGCTTAGATCTGGTAACACTGCCACCATCCAGAAATTTCAGTGTCTGGAACACTTCCTGTTCCCACCAAAACCTTCCCCTCCCTGGGCAGCCTTGAGAGGCTTTCACCAAGTTCCTGGTGAACACCGATCCAACCCCTTGGATCTTAATAGAAGGAGAATTTAACTATCCCCACCTCCTTTCCCCCCACCAGTTCCTGGTGAGTCCAGATCCAAACCCCTTGGATCTTAAAACAAGGAAAAAATCAATCAGATTCTTAAAAAGAAAGCTTTTAATTAAAGCAAGAAAGGTAAAAATCATCTCTGTAAAATCAGGATGGAAAATACTTTACAGGGTAATCAGATTCATATAGCCCAGAGGAACCCCCTCTAGCCTTAGGTTCAAAGTTACAGCAAACAGAGGTAAAGTCCTCTCAGCAAAAAGGAACATTTTACAAGTTGAGAAAACAAAAATAAGACTAACACGCCTTGCCTGGCTAATTACTTACAAGTTTGAAACATGAGACTGATTCAGAAAGATTTGGAGAGCCTGGATTGACGTCTGGTCCCTCTTAGTCCCAAGAGCAAAAAACTCCCTAAACAAAGAGCACAAACAAAGACTTCCCTCCACTAAGATTTGAAATTATCTTGTTCCCCCATTGGTCCTCTGGTCAGGTGTCAGCCAGGTTTACTGAGCTTCTTAACCCTTTACAGGTAAAAGTGATATTAACCCTTAACTATCTGTTTATGACAGACTTCAATTTCATGCAAGGTCTTGGAACAAATTTTGAAAGAGAAAGTAGTTAAGGACATAGAGATGAATAGTAACTTGGATAAAATACAACATGGTTTTAAAAGGTAGATTGTGCCAGACTAACCTGATTTCTTTTGAGAAGATAACTGATTATTTAGATAAAGGACATGCAATAGATCTAATCAACTTGGATTTCATTAAGGCATTTGATACAATTCCACATGGGAAATTAGTTAAGTTGGAGAAGATGGGGATAAATATGAAAATTGAAAGGTGGAGGACGAACTGGTTAAAGTGACAACTACCACAGGTCATACTGAAAGGTGAATTGTCAGGCAGGTTACTAGGGCAGTTCTTCAGGCATTGGTCCTAGGACCAATCTTATTTAACGTTTTTATTACTGACCTTGACACACAAAATGATAGTGCACTAATAAAATTTGCAGATGAGACAAAGTTGGGAGGTATTGTTAATACAGAGGAGGATTGGAATATCATACAAGAAGATCTGGATGACCTTGTAAACTGGAGTAATAGAGAAGGGATGAAATTTAATAGCGCAAAGTCATATATTTAGGGACCAACAAGAATTTTGCTGTAAGCTGGGGATTTATCAGTGGGAAGCAATAGAGGAGGAGAAAGACCTGGGCGTATTGGTTGATCAGAGGATGACTATGAGTTGTCAGTGTGATGAGGCTGTGAAAAAGGCTAATGCATCAGAAGGGGTATTTCCAGTAGAGAAAGGAAAAAGTGTTAGTACCATTATACAAGGCACTGGTGAGACCTCTGAATACTGTGTGCAGTTCTGGTGTCCCATGTTTCAGAAAGATGGATTTAAACTGGAATCAGTGCAGAGAAGGGCTACTAGGGTGATCCAAGGAATGGAAAACCTACCTTATGACAGGAGACTGAAGGAGCTTGGTTTTTTCAGCCCAACCAAAAGAAGACTGAGGAGAGATACGATTACTCTCTATAAATTCATCAGAGGGACAAATACCAAAGAGGGAGAGGAGTTATTTAAGTTAAGTGACAATATGAACACAAGAACAAATGGATATAAACTGGCCATCAACAAGTTTAGGCTCGAAATTAGGCAAAGGTTTCTAACCATCAGAGGAGTGAAGTTCTGGAACAGTGGGGACAAAATATCTAACTGGCTTCAAGACTGAACCTGAAAAGTTTATGGAGGGGATGGTATAATGGGACTGCCTACAATGGCATGTGGCCCATCGGCGACTACCAGTAGCAAAAATCCCCAACGGCCAGAGACGAGACACTAGATGGGGAGGGCTCTGAATTACTACAGAGAATTTTCCTACGTATCTGCCTGGTGGGTCTTGCCCATGTGCTCAGGGTCTAACTGATCGCCATATCTGGGGTCAGGAAGGAATTTTCCTCTGGTCAGATTGGCAGAGACCCTGTGGGGAGGAGAGGTTCGCCTTCCTCTACAGCATGGGGCACGGGTCACTCGCAGGTTTAAACTAACGTAAATTGTGAATTCTCTGTAACTTGAAGTCTTTAAATCATGATTTGAGGACTTTTGTAACTAAGCCAGAGATTAGGGGTCTATTATAGGAGTGGGTGGGTGAGATTCTCTGGCCTGCAATGTGCAGGAAGTCAGACTAGATGATTACGATGGCCCCTTCTGACCTTAAAGTCTATGAGAATATAACAAATTGACAAAACAAAGTAAACTCCATGTAATCTATCAATCATTTTCAATGAAAAATGAATCATTAAAGCACAAATGTATACCACAAACAAAAAAAATTTTTTTTTCAAACAAACTATAAAAATAATTGCAAAGTTGTCTGTTAGATTATGCTTGCTATTTTCTAACTAATGACTCTCTGTCACATATCCAGAAGAGGGCACTAAAGGAACGTTCAGATGCAATCAAAAAAAAAAAAAAAAAAAAGTCCTCACTGCATTCCAAAAATAATAAAATAGAAATAGGTTGAAAGTCTCTCTTATTTATATTTTAACCCTCTATATAAAAGCAGTTTTAAAAGTTACTGCCATAATCAGGCCTTTCTCCCTCAAATATACAACTTGCCAAATGCTCATTAAAGTAAGATACTTTTCTTTATTTCTATCATTTCCTTCAACAACATTGCAAATTACAAAGAGAGCTGTAAGTAAATAATTGCTCTCGCTTTTATGAACAACCTATTCCCACTTGTTTAATTCATTCAGAGATACCATAATTTCCTTACTGGAAAAAAAAAATCACAGTAACTTCTATGGAATGAAGAATCACTGAATACAGATGAAGAAGCAACAGACTAGTTAAAAGTAATGTGGAAACCAAGAATGATTTTCCCTTTTTCTGGCTCTATTGCTTCCACTTAGGTTACAATCCAGCTATGAGCTATGC
The DNA here is from genome assembly GCF_025201925.1 of Gopherus flavomarginatus. Taxonomy (NCBI): domain Eukaryota; kingdom Metazoa; phylum Chordata; order Testudines; family Testudinidae; genus Gopherus; species Gopherus flavomarginatus. Next base: position 107,817,939 of record NC_066619.1, read on the forward strand.
ACCAGCAGATCTCTGCTTCAGCACTGAAGTCAATGGGGGCTCCACAATGGTACAGGGATATGTTCATGTAGATAAACTGTGGATTTTAGGTTCTGCTCTATGTACCAATGTAACTATTTTGGTTAGATGAGTGATTTTTTTTAAACCAAAATACATTAACTAGTACAGCTCCCAGCGTGGAGTATAAAGATGCCTATACTGGTATAGCTTATTCCCATACATTTAGGGTTTTCAAAATGACATAGTTAAAGCAATACAGAAATTGTGTGTAGACAAGCTTTTAGGGCTAGATCCAAAATAGGGACTTCAGCTCAGCATTCCAACACCTAACATCCAGGCACCCTGTTGCATAGTGGTATCCACAGCCCAGTGTTAGGAACCCAGGCTTTCTATACAATGCATGGGGACCGTTAGGATCCTAAGAATGGGATTCACAGAAGCCAGCAAGCTAAGCAGGGGAGATGCCCAAGTTAACAGGCAAGATAGACAGACTAACACCCAGTTTGAGGATCCCTGTAGGGCTTAGGCGAGAGCTGGGCATCTAGGCATCAGAACTTAGATGATAGTGTACAAGCCAAGATGTAAGAATTTAGGTGCCTACAGGGTTAGATGGGGGTTTTGAGGCAGGAGCGGTGGAAGCTTCCTCCAAGTGTGTGTGGGGGCCACTGGTGCGCGAACCGAGGTCCCATCCACCTGCACCGACCCTTTCCTGAGGACCCACCCTTGCACTGTCCCCTCCTCCGAACATCTGGCCCCCCCACTTCCTCTTCTCCACCCACTCTCCCCCAACCCCTTGTTCACCCTTATGGCCAGTAAAAAGTGGGAGGGCATTTCCAGTGCAGCGAGGGATGCTGATGCTGCTTTGATAGTGGCCTTGGTCCAGTCTTAGATTAGAATTAGGGCTGTCAATTAATTGCAGTTAGCTCAAGCGATTAATTCAAAACAAATTAACTCAAAAATTAATTGCAATTTTAATCACACTGTTAAACAATAATATTAATTTAAATTATAAAATATTTGTGGATTTTTTTCTACATTTCAATTATATTGATTTCAATTATAACACAAAATACAAAGTATACAATGTGCCATTATTTTCTAATAGTATTTTTCAATCCACCTCATACAAATACTATAGTGCAATCTCTATCTTTTAAAAGTTCAATTTACAAATGTAGATTTTTTTAAAATTATTATGTTATGGCAGTCTCAGATGATGACCAAATATATGTTGTTCAATTTAAGAACGCTTTCATTGCAGATCTGACAAAATGCAACGAAAGTACCAGTATGAGATTTCTAAAGACAGCTTCAGCACTTGACCCAAGGTTAAAGAATCTGAAGTGCCTTCCAAAATCTGAGATGGATGTGGCGTGGAACATTCTGTCAGAAGTCTTAAAAGAGCAACATTCCAATTCAGAAACTACAGAACCTGAACCACCCCGCCAAAAAAACAAACAAACAGTCTTCTGATGGTGGCATCTAACTGATATAATGAAAATAAACATGCATGAATCCACATTGCTTTGGATTGTTATCGAGCAGCACAGGTCCTCAGCATGGAAGCTGTTCTCACTTTCCAGTGACACTGCAAATAAGAAGCAGGCAGCATCATCTCCCGTAAACGTACGCAAATTTGTTTATCTTAGCGATTGGTTGACAAGAAATAGGACTGAGTGGACTTGTAGGCTCTAAAGTTTTATATTGTTTGATTTTTGAGTGCAATTATGTAATAAAAAAATCTACATTTGTAAGCTGCACTTTCACGATAAAGAGATTGCGCTACGGTACTTGTATGAGGTGAACTGAAAAATACTATTTCCTTTTTACAGTGCAAATATTTGTAATAGAAAAATATAAAGGAGCATTGTAGACTTTGTATTCTGTGTTATAATTGAAATCAATACAATTGAAAATGTAGAAAGCATCCAAATATATTTAAATAAATTGTATTCTATTATTAACAGTGCAATTAATCACTTGTTTTAATCTCATGATTAATTGCTATTAATTTTTTAATTGTTTGACAGCCCTAATTAGAACAACTGAATACGAGCACGCTGTATGCTGCCAAAATTTTGCTGACAACACTGATGACAGAAGGGAGGTAGCAATTTTCAAAAGCTTTTATCACAGCCAATCTGGAATGGAATTTCATGGGACAAAGAAAAGGCACTTCTCTTTATGAATTTCAAATACTTGCTGCAAACAATGACGGTGTTATAGTGTCTCTAGAAGAGGTCACAAGAAACTTTTATAATAGAAACAACCAAAATATCAGTATCACTACCCAGCTCCTGCTATACTTGTATTATATTACATATAATAGCCTATGTTGATCTTCTAAGTTGTAATGTAAATTTACCTCTGATTTCTTTCTTCATAGGTCTCTCCTTCACTTCTGGCTACAAAGCAGGATCCCTTTCATTTTGCCAGTGATGGATAAGACAACGCCACTCCATATAAGAGGGCAGGAAGTCAGACAGGCATGATAAAGCAAGTGTTCTAGCCTGAATGCTGGAACACTGATATCTGATAAGGCTGGAGTAGGGTGCTATTTTTGTTAGTTTGTACATAGGAAGAAACTGATGGGCTTGTAGACCTTTTAGTTAATTGCTTGGTGAAGGAGATACAGGATTGGGGCACCTGCTGGCTTGAAGGGGGGGGTAAGAGGAAGAGGAACACTGCTGCCTTTGTCCAAGTCAGAGTCCTACAGAACCAGGGCCAGCTCCAGGCACCAGCCCAGCAAGCAGGTGCTTGGGGCGGCCAAAGGGAAGGGGCGGCACGTCAGGCTCTTTGGCGGCAATTCGGCAGCGGGTCCCTCGGTCCCCCTCGGAGGGAAGGACTGGCTGCTGAATTACCGCAGAAGAAGAAAGCGGTGCGTTGGAGCTGCCACTAATTGCGATCACGGCTTTTCTTCTTTTTTTTCCCCCCTTCCATTGCTTGGGGCTGCAAAAACCCTGGAGCCAGCCCTGTACAGAACCACTGATGCTGCTCCTCTACCAACCAAGCCAGCAAAAGCCCTGAGGCCTTCACCTCCATGGAGCCATCTGGCACAGCTGGCACTTCACTGATTAGGGAACTCAGTAAGGGGAAGCAGTCTATCACAGCCCCTGGAAACCTTTACCACCCCTCCCATTCAACACGTTATAGAAATTCTTCAACAGCCCATGATTTCTGTGACTATAATTATAAGGTTCAGCAAGATACTGTGTGAGTTAGAGCCATCAGTGGGTGAATAACATTTGCATGCTTTTCTTAAAATAATACCAAAATAGATGATTATTTATTATTCGGAGCACTGAGCTCATTCCTCACACTACCGCTTTGAGCCCTTTTCCATCCAGTGTTCCAGTCCCACAGTAGACTAGACTCTGACTACACAACAAGTTAGTTGTGTTGGTTTACTGGGCTTCTCAGTAAAATACAGAACAGGTAGGTCATGTTCCATCTTAAATGAAAGTCAAGCATGAACAATTCACGAGTTATACAAAATGATACAACATTAATTCGAGAAATTGCCCCTGAATAGAATTCCAGGATTAATGTAATCTCATTAAATGGAGAACACAGAGACAAAAAACCCACTGAATCTGAACAGATGAGAAGTATTTACCTCAAGATCTTTTTTAAGTCTCTCCTCTCGTTCAGTACTGTATTCAAGTTCACTGGCCTGTCGCCGGAGAATGTCAGTGCAGTCATTATGTTCCAATTCCAGATCTTGTATTTTCTTATGCATATTTTGCAGTGCATTGTTCCGTTCCTGAAAACAATGTGCATTTTACTACAATACTTTATTTCAGTAAGCATAGTCAACAAAGAGAAGTACCATAGGAGGTAAAGACTGATGGATACATTTGTTTCCAGGTTCTGCCAGCAGGAGTCTCTCTATAGGCCCCCAATGGCAAGAAGTCCATCTGAAGCAGAGGATAAAGATACCAGTGATGCAAGCTGCCATAACACCCCAATCAACCTGGGGATCTGGAAATGGTCACCACTGTCCAAAAAGTGGTGCTAGTTAGAGAAAGGCATGGACAGGGCACCTGAAATATGAGCTAATTCAGCACGTCACCAAGGTAGACTCCAATGGAGGGGCTCCTATAGAATACCAGCTATAAGTTAAAGTGTGGTTCGATTCTGAAAAGTTACTGTAAAAGGTTCCATGTTTATCTTTCACTGGCTGAAGCTCAAATTTGCTCGGTTTACAAGTAAAAGGCGGGATAGACTGACAATATCCTGGACAAACCTGATGGAAGATAAACTTTTCTGAATTAGGTTGAATACCTTTGGTCTCATTGCATTAAAAAAAACAATGTATTATTGTAAATTGTTTGTAACTTTTCTAAGGATGTGACTAATCTAAATGTTAGGAATTTCAAATAACTATTTCACAATATATGTGAAGTGGGTTTCCTAGGAGGTAGTTGGGAGAAGCTAAACCCTGGGGAAGACACCCATTGTCTACTATTACCTACTACTGGAAATTCCAGATCAAAGACCCCTGGACTATATAAGTGATGGATTAAATTTTGTGCTTGTTCTGAGCTGAAGCTCTGATGAATTTGGAACCACAAGAAAACACTTTGGGGTGGGGGTTCTGAAGGATTGCTCCGGCCAGAGCCCATGTTAGGGTTGGGGTGATCTCTGGTATGCTTATTAGCATGCACATAGATTCTCTTACTGTTTTTAATATGTTTTCTCTGTAGTGTTTTTTACCTTCTGAATAAAAGAGGCTTGCACAGGAGGTGCTGTCTGGTACCTTACTTAGTTATTAGTCTCTGAAGAGAAAGTAAGCAGGCCTGCTTAGGCAGAATCTCTTGATGAGATATTACAGTATAGTCAGGAGCCTGTGCAGCCTGGAAGTATCCTGGTCTAAATGGAATGAGACATCTCCACTCAAGGGGGTTGGGGATGATGGCCAGAAGAACCAGAAGCCTAGTGTGGGGGCCCTTGCTGAATCATAGAGGGGGAATATAAATGCAGTTGCCCTGAACTGTGACAAAAAGGTTTTTGGTTTTTTTTCCCTAACTTCAGGCCCTGAAAACTGACTCTGAGATCTGAAAGTCAGACTGGGCTCTTTCCTTCTCACATACCACCAACGACAAAAGGTTCTGAGGGCAAAATTATCTCTTCATTTATTCCTGTGCACCTCTTCACAGGTTAGTACGAGTAAAACTGATTGAAATCTAATAAATAATTTGGTTTATGATAAATAAAAAGGCACAGACTCCAGCTTAGTCTCCTGTAGTTGTCTTGCCTCTGTCGGGCTAACAGAGTGAAGAGAAGCAAAAGTTTATTTTGTCACTAAACTCAAGCAACACAGATGTGTGGGGTAAGAAGGTACCCCTCCCCCACCCTTTTTTTTTTTAAACAAAGTGACTTTTCAAAGTAGACTCACAATTTAAACCCTCTTTCTGCAGAACGTCAGGGAGCGTGCAGTGTAAATACTACTTTGCCTTCTACCATTTTCTCCTGCTCTACAACATGGGTGGGGAGCACAATTCAAGCTCCAAGTTTGTACTAAAAAACCTAAAATCAAAACCATTGTGCAATTTTAGACTCTCCGGAGAACAGTTTCTGATCTGTGAGTTATTATAAAGGTAAATGACTATTGCATATTACAATCAATTTAGAAAACTGATTATTGCACATTAGATTTGAAAGTGTGCACAGCACGCTGCTTTGTTACTTCAGCTAAAGTAACCTCTGTGTGTGATTATTGCTGTAATTCAACTGTCCTATATAAGGCTTTTTCCTTCATTAATTTCTAAAGGCATTTTGTAACAAACGCATATAGCTCCTCTGTGAGAAGAGGACTGAATAGCTAGTTTGCTTGACAACAATTCAGCTGCAAGTTCAGGATATTTAAAATGGTGCTTAGTATCTGTTAATTGGTGTTGTTTTCGCTACATCTCTGTTTCTCAACGGGTATGGCATAAGCCCAAGATGGGTCAAGAAGGGGTCATGGTCAGAATCAATCTTTAGAAAGAAGATAAAATTGGCTTTCTGCCTATTAGTGCTGAGCTGCTGTACTAACTCCCCAAGCCTTTACTCTCCCACCCCTGCCATCAGCTTCTCCACTGATACAGGGAGTTTGACCTCCACTTCAACACACAGAACTTCTCTTCAGCCAACAGGGCTCACTCAACACCTAGAGAGTTGCCTCCTTTCGGCTCCTCTCTCCTCCCTCTTCCCAGTATCCAGAGTTGCGACTCCTTTTTAGGCCTCAGGGCCACCTTTTCCTTACGCTCAGGTAGCACCCTAGATAAGAGTGTGAGAAACTTGGCTGGCTGTCTGAGTGGGTGGAAAGAGATGCTGCAAAGTCGGAGTGGGGATAAAAGGGAGCCAGAAAAGTTGAAGTGAGCATGTTTTATGGGAAAAAAAAAATCACAAAATATGCATCATAATACAGCATGAGACAAATGTACAAAATAATATGTTGAATACTTGTGATACTGTAACACAAAAACCAATGAAGTGGGCTGTAGCCCACGAAAGCTTATGCTCAAATAAATTTGTTAATCTCTAAGGGTACGTCTACACTACGGGATAAATATGATTTAACATAAACCGGTTTTATAAAACAGATAGTATAAAGTCGATTGCGCACGGCCACACTAGATACATGAATTTGGCGGTGTGCATCCATGGTCCGAGGCTAGCGTCAATTTCTGGAGCGTGGCACTGTGGGTAGCTATCCCGCAGCTATCCCATAGTTCCCGCAGTCTCCCCCGCTCCTTGGAAATCTGGTTTGAGAGCCCAGTGCCTGATGGGCAAAAATCATTGTCGTGGGTGGTTCTGGGTACAGCCTCACCCCTCCCTAAGTGAAAGCAGCAGACAACTGTTTCGCGCCTTTTTTTCTGGGTGAACTGTGCAGACGCCATAGCACGGCAAGCATGGACCCCGCTCAGATCAACACCGCGATCGTGAACGTTGTAAACACCTCAGGCATTCTCGTGCAGTCTATGGTGAACCATGAACTGCAAAGCCAGGCAAGGAGGAGGAGGCGGCCACAGCAGCGCGGCGACGAGAGTGATGAGGACATGGAAACTGAATTCTCCTTAACCGTGGGCCCCTGCACTTTGGAGTTCCTGATGGTAATGGGGCAGGTTCTACCCACTGAATGCCGATTTTGGGCCCGAGAAACAAGCACAGACTGGTGGGACAGCATAGTTTTGCAGGTTTGGGATGATTCGCAGTGGCTGTGAAACTTTCGCATGCGTAAGAGAACTTCCATGGAACTTTGTGACTTGCTTTCCCCTGCCCTGAAACGCCAGAATACCAAGATGAGAGCAGCCCTCACAGTGGAGAAGCGAGTGGCTACAGCCCTGTGGAAGCTTGCAACGCCAGACAGCTGCTGGTCAGTCGGGAATCAATTTGGAGTGGGAAAATCTACTGTGGGGGCTGCTGTGATGCAAGTAGCCAAAGCAATCACTAAGCTGCTGCTACAAAAGGTTGTGACTCTAGGAAACGTGCAGGCCATAGAGGATGGCTTTGCTGCAATGGGATTCCCTAACTGTGGGGGGGCGATAGATGGAACCCATATCCCTATCTTGGCACCGGCGCACCAGGCCACCCAGTACGTAAACCACAAGCGGTACTTTTCAATGTTGCTGCAAGCACTGGTGGATCACAAGGGACGTTTCACCAACATCCACGTGGGATGGCCGGGAAGGGTTCATGACGCTCGCATCTTCAGAAGCACTGCTCTGTTTAAAATGCTGCAGCAAGGAATTTACTTCCCAGACCAGAAAACAACAGTTGGGGATGTTGAAATGCCTGTAGTTCTCCTGGGGGACCCAGCCTTGATGCCATGGCTCATGAAGCCATACACAGGCAGCCTGGACAGTGGTCAGGAGCTGTTCAACTACAGGCTGAGCAAGTGCAGAATGGTGGTAGAATGTGCATTTGGCCATTTAAAGGCGCGCTGGTGCACATTACTCAGTCGCTCAGACGTCAGCCAAACCAATGTCCCCTTTGTTATTGCTGCTTGCTGTGTGCTCCACAATCTCTGTGAGAGTAAAGGGGAGACTTTTATGGTGAGGTGGGAGGCTGAGGCAAATCACCTGGCCGCTGATTATGCGCAGCCAGACACCAGGGTGATTAGAAGAGAACACCGGGAAGCGGTGCGCATCAGAGAAGCTCTGAAAACGAGTTTCATCACGGGCCAGGGTACGATGTGACTGCTGTGTTTGTTTCCCCTTGATTAACCCCACCCCCTTGATTGACTCATTCCCTGTAAGCAACCCACCCTCTCCCTTCGATTACAGCTTGCTTAAGAAAATAAAGTCACTATCGTTTAAAAATCACGTATTCTTTATTAAAAAGCTCATTATAAAAAGACGAAGAGAACTGACAAGGTAGCCCGGGTGCGGTTTGGGAGGAGGATAGGAGGGAAGAAAAGCCACTAAAATCATTTCAATGTAATGACAGCCTTTTGGTTGGGCTGTCCATGGGAGTGCAGTGGGTGGGTGCACAAAGCCTTCCCCCAAGCGTTCTTACACGTCTGGGTGAGGAAGATATGGAACATGGTGAGTACTGAGGGTGGTGACACAGGGGCTGCAGCAGCACTCTGTGACCTCGCTGCTCTTCCTGAAGCTCCACCAGACATCTGAAGATGTCAGTTTGATCACGCAGCAGCCCCAGCCTTTCATTCTGCCACTGCTGATCTTCCTGTCTACACCTCTATCTTCCCGACGCCACCTCTGATCTCGAGCGTCTCTCCTGTCCTCATGTTCACTGGCATCTTTCCTGTAATTTGATACCACGTCCTTCCACTCATTCAGATGAGCTCTTTCATTGTGGGTTACTTCCCTGATTTCAGAGAACATTTCGTCTTGCGTCCTCTTCTTCCTCCGCCTTATCTGAGATAGCCTTCGGGATGGAGTAGGGAGGCTTGAAAAATGTGCAGCTGCATGAGGGAGGGAAAAAAGGGAGAGAAGTATTTAAAAATATACATTTTACAGAACAATGGTTATACTCTTTCACAGTGAACACTATTCACCTTACACAGCACATGTAATTTCACTACAAGGTCGCATTCTGCATCTTAATATTGAGTGCCTGCAGCTCTGGTGTTACAGATCTCACAGATGCAGATCCGGGCATCAGAATTCAGCTTGCATGCGGCCATGGTACGCCATTGTCTTTCGGCTTCAGCAGCCTTCACTTCCATTCACAGAAGCCACCCCCACCCCCCCGCCAATTCTCAAGGATGATTGCTTTACCCCCTCTCCCCATTGCATGGCTGGTATCATGGAAGATCATTGCTAATTACCCCCCTTCCCCCCCACCGCATGGCTGGTAGCTGGGAAGATTCCTGCTAGCCAAACGCGAGAAAGCTCAGTGCTATCCTTCTTCCCCTCCCCCTGCTTGGCTACATGCAAGGAAGGATTTCTTGTACGCAACAGGCAAACACCCCTGTAGGAAAAAGGCCATCTCCGTCCCCTTAATTAAATTCCTGAATTTCAACCAGGTTACCATGAACGATATCACTTTGCTGAGGATAACAGAGCGAGATAGAGAATGGATGTTTCTTGAATGCCTGCAATCACCGGGACCATACGCAGCTATGCTTTGTCATGCAATGATACCCGATTACTTGCTACATGCATGGCGTGGTAAAGTGTCCTATCATAGTGGACGGAACAAGGCTGCCTTGCCCAGAAACCTTCTGCAAAGGCTTTTGAAGTACCTCCAGGAGCGTTTCATGGAGATGTCCCTGGAGGATTTCCGCTCCATCCCTAGACATGTTAACAAACTTTTCCAGTAACTTTACTGCCCGCGAATGCATGCCAAGCCCTCAGGGCAAATCAATCATTAAAAAAAGCTTGCTTTTAAACCATGTTTTATATTTACAAAGGTACACTCACCAAAGGTACACTCACCAGAGGTCGCTTCCATGGCTTCACTGTCTGGGCTAGTGGTTTGGGAGGGCTGGGATGGTAATTCCGTCTGGGTCAGAAAAAGCTCCCGGCTGTTGGGGCTAACAGAGTGCTGTGTGCTCTCTTCAAGCTCGTCCTCCTCTTCCTCCTCCTCACCTTCCCCGTCCGTATAATCCTCAGGCATGGTTGAGATTACAACCCCCACCACGGAATTCAAGAACAGGGGGAAGGGGTAGTGGTGGTACAGCCCCCTAAAATTGCATGCAGCTCAGCGTAGAAGCGGCATGTTTTCGGCCCTGCCCCAGACCTTCTGTTTGCCTCTTTGGTTTTCTGGTAGGCTTGTCTGAGCTCCTTCACCTTCACTCTGCACTGCACTGAGTCCCTAGTGTGGCCTTTTCCCATCATAGCCTTGGAAATTCTTTCAAATATTTTTTCATTTCTTCTTTTGGAACGGAGTTCTGTTAGCACTGAATCCTCTCCCCATATAGCGATCAGATCCAGTACCTCTCGTGTGGTCCATGCTGGAGCTCTTTTTCTATTCTCAGGAGACTGCATTGTTACCTGTGCTGATGAGCTCTGCGTGGTCACCTGTGCTGATCAGAGCTCCACGCTGGCCAAACAGGAAATGAAATTCAAAAGTTCACGGGGCTTTCCCTGTCTACCTGGCCAGTGCATCCGAGTTCAGACAGCTGTCCAGAGTGGTCAGTGGTACACTGTGGGATATGGCCCGGAGGCCAATACCATCGATTTGCGGCCAAACTAACCATAATCCAATATAATAATACCGATTTTAGTGCTACTCCTCTCGTTGAGGAGGAGTACAGAAACCGATTTAAAGAGCCCTTTATATCGATTTAAAGGGCATCGTACTGTGGACGGGTGTAGCGTTAAATCAGTTTAACGCTGGTAAAATCGGTATAAACACGTAGTGTAGACCAGGCCTGAGGTACCACAAGTATTCCTGCTCTTTTCACAAAAACCAAGACAAACCAATAAGAATAGAGAAGTAGTATTTTGGGTCTTTTCTGCTCCCCTCACTCCCCCAGAAACAAAGCAAAATTTAAGATGGATACTGTGGATATGGGGTCATGAGCTAGTAAAAGGTGAGAATAACTGTACTAAAATAGCTGCATAATTTGCCATTTTCATTCTCTATACCTATCCTTCTGTCTCAAAATAGACTTCAAATATTTCAGCAGTAAGTGTGCAATCAAGTTAACTTCATCAAGGTTTAACAAAAAGTTTGTCCTTTTACAAAAGAGGCTAAATTGAAGAATTTATTCTCTTGCTCAATTTCTTTATTTCCAACTGTTCCCAAATTGGTCAAGAAACAAGATGACTCCTCACGAGTATTGCTTCAGTGTCCCCAAAATCTGCTATATATTTGTTCTTCTGATAACCACTTTATTATCATTACAGAGACTGAACAAAGGTTATACCAAACTATGTAAGATTAGGGAGTAAATTTAAAACAAATGAAAACATACACACATTTCTAACACTGTATCATTCACACATCTTTTACGCACATCCTAAGCCAAATACAATCTCCCAGGTAGAGGGGAATTCTCAAAATGTGTAAAGCTTGCAAGAGTCGCTCCTAAGCCAGTCTCCTCTCCCCTCCAGCTTAGCCGGGTATGGTTAGGGGAAGTGAGCAGGGGGTAATGACACAGGTGGAGGGGCTCTTCCCTCTTTAGGGCCCCTAGCTAGCTGCTCTATGCTATTGTACATCTGAGTTGAGGCAACCTGAGACTCAGGGAGCTGTAACCAGCTTCCTGATGGTACCTTTTAATCTCTTTTCCTCCTATGCCAAGATAAGCTGGGAGCAAGAGACAGAATTTCACCCATAGTCTAGAGGCAGACTTTTTTTAAATGGCCTTTTAAGGCAGCAACAAGTCGATCATACTGAGCAAATATACTGCCTAGGTATAGCTAGAAAAATTGTAAAAGGTCTGTCTACTCTGGGATATTCATTTATATATTTAATAAAGAATAAGATAAGAGTTTATCTGAAATCTGAAATCATTTCCTAAGTGAACTGTATGTAGTGTGTTTCCAAATCCCAGCTGGTGAGATTGGAAAGGAAAAAATATATATATTTCTACTGGAAACTGATTCAACTGTTTATAAATAGTGTCTCCACAAGTTGTAAATAATTCAGGTTTCTGGAAATTCTGAGTCGGAATAGTTTTCTGTTTAGAAACTGATTGAACTATTTTACAAAACAGTCTAAGTGAACTATATATAATTAAAGTTTATAGCACTATAAATTAACCAAGCTGCCATTGTTTAAATTTCCGTGTATGGTGAATGCACTACCACACTAAACTACCACTGGGATTATTATTAATCTAGCTGCAGACACTCAGCATTTCTGTGGAGTTACATCTATAGAACTCACTAATGATAAAAAAAAGAACGACCATCCAAGTAATGAGCCCCCAATATCCCTAGCTCATAGCTAAGCAGCAGCTCCCAAAAGTTCCAGAAAGAATAGCTGTGGTTTGGAGGGCAGTGCTAAGTTTTCCATAACTAGTATCAGAAGCAAGACATAAATCCAGTGATTTAGATAGAGGATTTTTGGAGACACAATTCGTCAAAATGGTTTTCTGTGCAGAAAACAGGACCAATGCAATAAATCCTCCTGTTCATTTACTCCAATTCAACACCAACAGAAGAGACACTTAGTAAAAACAAAAAAATTGCCAGAGAGTTATGCACTTGGTGTTCAAATTCTGCTACGTCATGTACACTTATAGCTAGAAATTACTAATTGAGCATCTCAAAAGTGGGGAGTGGGACAGAGAGAGAGAACTATTCACACAAGCCTTTAGCAGAAAGTGAAACTGACAGGACTTTACCCATGTGCAATGGTTGAGGAAACACAAGCCCTTTGTTAAAGCTTAAAATGGATTTCCTGAAACCAGTTCCAACTGAGTGTTTTAGAAACCTCAGTAAAAAAACTGAGCCACAAGAATGTAACAGAACAACAAAAATTTAATCATGACCTAAGAGACTGAGATCCACCAAATGTACTGAGCTACTAACAACCAAAAATTAGTCTAGTCTCTCTTTCAGTTAGGTTATTCATAGGTAGCATGCCATGGTTTCATTAGTGTCCCCTGGAAAGATGACCATTAGTGTAAAATGCATGTGCAAAAATATGGGCAATTGGGACAAGGCATTATGGCACTGCTAAAAATAATCCAAACACTACGCTAGAGAAAGTTTGAGCTAAAATCCTATTTTCTACTCTTGTGACACTGAAGTTAGCAACTGCATATTTATCAGTATGTTAGGAGATGCTTTTTGGAGCAGGTGATAATTATGAGAAATGGAGGAAAACGGATCTCTGAACTTGTGCTGGGTCTACATTAGCTGTGCATAAACTAATAGATATAGTATTATCTCCACTGTGGGGAAGATATATAGTGATATTGCTCCCTTTGAACAAACATCCCTTACATTCGCAATATAGTACAGAGAACACTAAGGAGGAAGGAAGTTTGATGGAAAGTTCAATTGCAATGTTATTTTAAGAATATTCTATAGTGCAAGAGCCATAAATATAGTTGACTTTTTTATTCACACATTATGGACTTGATCCTGAAGGTTACTGAGCTATCCTGCAAGTTCCCATTGAAATTAGTGGGAGTTCAGGGCTCTCAGTAGCTCACAGGAGGGCTCCACACCTTGCAGAATCAACTCTTAAATGAGTAACGGTAGCATGTATACTCAGAAGGTACAACGATAATTTAACTATGTAGAAGGTGCAGGCATGCTTACACAAAAAACCCTATGTACTCACTGGGAAAGTATTTTCTAGGTTAACCACAAGGTGATGCTATTGCACTTATTACTGAATTTATGCTTCTTAGTTGTAAACCAGCCAGCATTCCAAGTACACTAGGGAGAGCCACACTGCAGTATGTTAGAAAGCAGATTATTCTCCCTCTGTCTCCTAGAGAGACACTTCAATAGTTTAAGCGGGATTCATTTCTGTATCCTGTTATGGACATTAACTCCAAGCTTGTCTTCAAGGGCTTATGCAGTACATTGTGCCTCTAGCTTTCAATATACAGATTAAGGCCCACATCTTTAAAAGGAACCTCAGCTTGCCCTTCAATTTCAAATATAACTGTGTACACAACCAGAGATCAGTATTTTAAATGTAGCTGCAAGCACTCAATGTCAGAGAGACTGGCACAATTTTGAGGTCAACTTCCATGATTGTGGCTACTTGCTGATTTTTCACTCCTTGTCAAATCTGGCTATGAAACAAAACAGAATTTAAAACTAAACCACAGATAATTATCATCAACTAGTAACAGAGACAGTATATATTTAATAAAATCCATATTTACATGGTATCTTAGGAAGAATAGAAAGCCCATGAGGGAAAATGCAGATTCAAATCAAAGTAGTGGAGTAATATGGAGAGAATACAGCCACCCTGTGAGGAAAGGAGCCTGCTGGTGCTACTGGGTAAAAACACTGAAGCTCAGGGCTATTCTAGGAATGCGGAGCTATCATCTTTACTCCAGCTGATCAGGAACCCTACCTCCTTGACCTCTGTACATTTAATATGGGGGACCCCTCCCAACCAGCCCCATATCTTTATTCCATCATATCCCTATAACTGGATTATAGATAGCACGTTCAGAGTTCCTCTCCTCCAATTCCATCTTAGACCTTCTCCAATCAGATTTCTACTCCTTGCACTTGACTTTAACTGCTCTTACCATAGTCTCTGATGACCTTTTTTCCTCTACAAAGCTCAGAACCATTCTCATCCTTCTTGACCTGTCAACTCCTTTGGCACAGTCAACCATGCTCCTCTTGAAATCTTGTCCTGTCTTCGTTTCCATAACTCTGACCTGTCCTGGTTCTCTTTCACCTCTCTAATTATTCCTTCTGCATACCCTGTGGAGGTTCCTCCCCATCTGCCTCGAACTTTCTGTGGAGGGGAGTCCACAGAGCTCTATCCTTGGTCTCTTTATCTTCTCCTTCTACAATTAAGGGTAATTTCAACCACAAAACACAAATTCAACTACCATCTCCATGCCAATGATTTACAGATCTACCTCTCTACTTCAGAACTGTTTCCTTTCTGTCCCAGCCTGTCTCTCTCTCTCTGACATCAAGTCATTGATATCTAGCCATGAGGCAAGCTCAACATCACTAAAACAAAGCTCCTAATCCTCTTCTTCCCTATTACTTCCTTTCTCAATCATTGTGGACAACACCGCAATCCTGCCAGCCATTCAGGCCCATAACCCGGGCATCACCTTTTTTTTTAAAACTCCTCCTTAAAACTCTCCTTTGCCATGATGCCTATAAAAATCATAACAGTTGGGCCACTGGTGCACCAATACCACTGCCTCTATGCTGATAAATATAATTTCATCGTCTTCTTGTACTCAGTCTGTCTTCAAATGTTGTCTCTTGTCTCATATTTAACTTGTAAGCTCTTGGGACATGGACCATTTTGTTCTGTGTTTGTACAGCACCTAGCCTAACAGGGTCTTATCATAGGGTCTACTCACCATGGCAGCACTTCCAGGTGGCTGTCACAGGGATTAGCTCTGCCAGACAGTGCGCACTCTCCTGGTAGTGCCTCTCCCATCATCAACTACACCTGCAGACCTGCCTCAATCCAAGTACTGCAGCATCCTCTTCATGACTCAGCCCTCAGACCAATCATCATCTATATTTTCCCCTTCCAGGTTTCAGTCAATTATTCTAGCCACTTCCCCCATGGCTAATGGAGGGGACCCAGGCCCACGCACTACTCCAGGTCCCAACACAGGGAGCCTGTAGATAGCAGCCTCCTGCTGA
Organism: Gopherus flavomarginatus; assembly: GCF_025201925.1. Taxonomy (NCBI): domain Eukaryota; kingdom Metazoa; phylum Chordata; order Testudines; family Testudinidae; genus Gopherus; species Gopherus flavomarginatus. Next base: position 107,833,661 of record NC_066619.1, read on the forward strand.
GTCTCCTTAACTTCCTTCAATGCTTCTTCAATTCCCTAGGCCACCTTCCCACAGCAGCAGCACCTCCTTCACCCTTTCCTCAGGACCTTCAAGCCAGCAAGTCCCAGCAGCCAGCCAAGTCCGCAGGTCCCTGCCAGCAACTGCTCTGTCCAAGGTGCTATCCTTGCTGCAGCTTACTAAGATCTCAGTCCTTAGGCTCCCAGCTACAACTGACTCTTGCTCTACCCTGCAGCTCCTTTTGTACTAGCCCACTGGGCCCTGACTGGCTGCTCTGTACAGCCTCTCTCCTATTGGCTGCTTCCTGCACAGCCTCTCTAGGCTGCTTGGAAGACTCACTTCCACTGCTCTCTTATGGGACAGAGTGTGGAGGGCTCATGAGGCCTCTATTAACCCCTTCTACTCTTGTATGGGGTAAATGATCACCCCATCACAGCTCCTGATCCATGACTAGTGTGTGGATCCTCCCCTTAGGATGGGGGAAGGTCCTTTCGCAGCCCGCCCACTTCCTGGATACCAACAGGATGACTAGTATCCATGTTCCTACTGCTATTATTACTGCTACTACTATGACTAAGGGGCTATCCATAAATTACATAACACATTAAGGGGCAGGTGGGTCCTTAATTGTGTGTGTTCAGTATTAGACAGTTTTACAAGGGACAGCTGGGTGGGTCCTGAAAATCCCCAAAAATGTCTTATGTAACTTATGGACAGCCTCTATACAGGACCTTCAGAGGTAGAAAAAAGAAATGAATGCTACCCAGGAAAGACACACATACACTGCACACAGCACCAGTATACTACTTGATTTCCGCTCATCATCGTTTTAGCAGCACAGCATCATTTCTAGGTCCTTCCTTCAAATACAAAGTAAAGGTAGTTCTGGGAATCAAAATATGGGGAGTGATTCTCCCTGTTTCATCCCCTGTACATTGCTCCTGAAGTCACAGCAAAAATCTGACCCAGGATCTAAATTTAAACCATTTAATTAAAAGTTTGGGGGGGGGGGTTAGTTAAATTAAAAAACAAAACAAAACCCACACCTCAAATACTTCTGGACTTATTTACAAAGAGTGATATGGGTCAATAACCATGTTCTAAAGCTACACAGAAGAAGATTCAGCATTTTTAATAAAGTTAGAGAGATAGAGTAAATAAAGTTTCATTATGGGGCATTTCATCCAGCATTTGTCTAATGTAACTACTCAGACTGGCTTTGTAGTCCTCCTACTTGTTGAATCAGAACAGTTCTTAATACATCTTCTGATACAAATAGGGACATAGTAATTGTTCCATCGGGACACTGCAGACATTTGTTAAATGCATAATACAATGTGTAAATATCAGTTATCATAACTAACGCCTCAAAAATAGGGGTCTAATGTTTGGGGGACCAGTGATTTAGTGATATGACTGAACTTTTCACGACTAGTTTAACCGATTTGTATTCAACTCAGATGAGTAGTGACCAAGATTTATCTGATAGCTCTTCAGTGACCTATGCAAACTAACTGTATTGGTCAGAGACAACGTCCACTTCAAAGTCAATTACACAACCAGCATGCTTGTTGACAGTCTCAGAAGAATGGCCTGGGTTCAAATGGAGATGAAAAATTAACTGCTTTCTCTTTAAAGGAGAAGACCTGCTGTACTGGATCTGTGGACTTTCTCCTGCACAGAAGAAAAGTACTGCTGCCCATTTTTACCTGCTCTGTGGACAAATGGTGGACTTTAATCTCCAGGGATCAACTAGGCCACGACCTTTCAAAACTACTATATTCACAAGATTTTTAAAATTAACTAAAGCCTTGACAGCTATTAAATGATCTCCTTATTAATAAAATTAATTAAGTGATGGTATTATGCTTGGCTTATACTATGTACATAATAGGCATTTTTTCAGTTAGTGCTTTACTATAAATAAAATACCTGCAACATAAACTGGAACTCTCTCCTTTCTGCTTCACACTGCTCTATCTGAAACCTGAACTCCTTTAATGCTGTCTCTCTGATTTGCAATTCCATCATATTCCTCTGCTCCTTGTGATGCTCCAGAGTCTCCTTGATGTAGATAGTCTTGTTTTATTATTACAACTCATAAAAAGTTTAAAAATTCTATTTAAAAGTGTTACATATAATATCAAATCTACTGTGCCTCAAAGAACCATTTAATTCTTGCTATCTAGCATTACAGACATATAGAGACTTTGGCTGAAAGTGTATTTAAAAATTCACTTCCATGACTAGTGTCTTACTAGTAGGCTTGCAAGGATTGGAATTTAGCATCCAGGCTACCCAAGACCAAGAATGCTTCATGTTACTTCTCAGATCACCCTACTGCTAGCTCAGGAATGGACTTGATTGGATTGGAAGAAACCATGTTCAGCTGTTCTCAGCTAAATGTGAAGTCTAAAAGGGAGAAATAAAAGAGGAAAATGGAAATATCCAAGATTCTCCCTCCCTGTCTAAATACGTGAAGATGGGCTTTAAAGGAGTGATCTGCTCTTTTTCTCTCTGGCTATGTCATGTTTGTTGACTGTCACTTCTTCACTTCACAAGAACCCCTATGGCTCCATTCCCTAAAAGCACAAAGAACATTTATGTATTCAAATATAAACAACATTTGAGGGGAAAGGATCTAATATGTCGGTACATCAGTTTTATGTAATTTGGGACCACAAACACTAAAATGCCTGAATCATCAGGCATGTCTACATTTGAACTGGGAGATATGATTTAGCTGAGCTGCCACCCCTGTTACCTCAGCTACACTGCTATTTTTAGTGCACTAGCTTGAGAAGACCTAATGCTGGTATATCTACATAAGCTGGGACTCACAGCTCCAGTTCAAATGTAGATGTACCCGGTTGAACAGTTATTGCAAGATGTCACCACAGTACACAATAAAGTTGTTTGGGTGCCTTAATTGTGTATTTTCATACCTTAATCTGTTTGGTATCTGTTAAGCATAACCTTAAATTTTCATTGCCAGGGTTTGTACTGACTGGGTATGGAATAATTATATCCTTGTAATTTTTGTTTTTACCCTTACACTGCTTATACATACTCTCAATCTTAACATATTTTGTTGTTGTTTTGGAATACAAATTAATGCAAAGACTTATTTGAAGAGCAGCATGCAACTGCAATATAAGAAGAAGCCTGACAATCTGTCTTGATGTACTAGGCATTTTTGCCAAATGGCAGGACATTTTCACCCCAGCAGTTCACCGCCGCCTGCAGAAACGGCAACATAGACAAGGCACTGAAAGCCATCAGTGTCTTAACCACTGTATCATCGTGCTCTGAGTGTTTAGATCAGCACAACTAACTCAAGCCCTCTCTACATTAGTGTTTCCACTGTAACCACCAGTGGAACTTCTCACCATTTCACACAGGCCATATACACAATTCATTTTTTTAAATAAGTAACTTTGGAGACTTTTTTATATAAGAATCAGTGACTCAGAAGTTGTATATTGCTACAGTATAACCCTCAAAAGGAAGAAAGATTGTACTTTTGTAAGCCTATGCTGAAATATTTCACATTCTATGGAACGTTGTCTGAATTTTCTTTTGTTCAGAAAAAAATTATTCACACACAGATAAGAGTCCAGATGTTATTACGTCACCCCGTTCATTTCTTGTATTTAAACATTATACCTGTATAACATTTTCCAGTTTAGTCCTCTCCTTCAGAAGTAACTCATATTCACTATTACAGGTCTTGAGGATGTTATCTTTCTCCTCCAAGTCATTTGTAAGTCTTTGCTGCTGTTCCTTCCAATTCTGCTGAGAAATATGAAACACTTTCTCGGTCTCAGCCAATTTCTGTTGAAGCTCTGCATTCATGGCTATTATTTAAAAGAGAAACATCATCTGTTAAGTTATTTTTCTTTAAAGAAGGTAAAACTAGAGTTAGCTCACCTATATATTCTGATCCTTTAAGCATAAAACAGAAAAAGGGTCAGAATAGCAATGATTCTAGAGCTGTAAATTACTTTTGATCTATACTGTAGCAATAATAGCAATATTTTGAAGTTCTGTAGCATCTTTCATACAGAGATCTCAAAATGCTTTACAGACTTTAATAAATTGAACCTCACAACACCTGTAGGAATAGTTAAGAATTACGTCCATTTGTAAAAAGAGAGACTGAAACATGGAGTGGTTAACTTCATATTTCCATATAGTTCATTCCTCTTGCCCAACTGAGTTCTGTGTATCGCTTGTACACAGATATAACTTTTTGTATCTCCTTCACTATGTCTTTTTACTTGGCTTTCTTTCTTCAGCTTCAACTCCTGTCTTCACCTTAACTTCCTTCAACCCAGTTCAGTATTGATAGTCTGTTAACAGATAAGAGTATCCTTCGACGAAAGCTCTACCAACTGTATCTCCCTTCTAAATTGGGCGTCCCGGTATCCATTACATACCATCTAGAAGCTAGGAACTCACCACATCTGCCTTCTGTCAGATGTATAACTGTAACACTGCCCCGCCCAATACTCTAGCACTCTTCCTTTCAACCATGATTCATACTGCCTTCTCTTGTCTCCAACTACTGTAATTCCCAGCTCTCAAAAGATCACTATGTCCAATAGGGAGAACGCATAGTCTCTGTATCCCTAAATCTTAATTAGTTTCTCATTTAGTTCAAAATCCAGTATAAAATTAATCGAAGGATCAATTCCCTTGCCTAATCTCAACTCCCTTTTCTAACAATTTTATATACTCTCTGAATACCAGACTTCCTTCTGTCTCTTTCTCTGACCTCTCCACACTGGGTATAATAGATCTCTCTCCCTTCCCATAACTGTGAATAGACTCTCTATATTTCACTTGATTTTCTTAAAATCCCACCACAGGACCCAACTCTTCTATCTGACTCTAAATCTTAACCCACTTAAAAAAAAATAAATCCCTAAATTATTCTGGGCTTCTTTGTTGCCCCACATGCAGCCTTCCTTGTCCTAAGTTAGCCTCTTTAAAAATCCTCTTATTCTGCAGGAAACATTTAGACCCCAACCCAACAACTGCATGCAAGTGATTGGGCCCCTTTACCCTGACTCAGAGCCTCAGTGACTTCAGTGAACATTCGCACTGGGGTATGCATGTGCAGGAGCTATCAAAGATCCTAAAATATAAGTTAGACTGGACAAAAAAGGAATACATTTTCTAAAGAAACTCTCTGTTGTTAAAGGAAGCTCAACCTACGTGATAGGAAATCCCATGCAGGATAGGATGGTATATTATAAGAGTCAAGATTTTATGCATTTGTTTTTGTACTTCTGCCCTAAACTAAAGATGCTGTCAGTATGGTTTGTTGAAACCCATGTTACTATTACTATTTTACGTATATGGCTGATCAGCTACGAAGTAGTGGTTCATTTTTCAGATGTGGATTTCATATTAAGTGAACTTTACATTATTTCAGTTTCTCATTTTACTTAATGCACACTGTTATACTGAGAGGTGAGCACAATGTTCAGATACAGAGATCTTCACAAGTTCCACTATCATTTTCTGCTTTCTTCTAAATTTTAAAAGTGCAAAAGAAAAGATTTTCTAAAAAAGGTTACAGACAGGATAAACTAAGGGGAAAAGATCATGACTGGCACAAACCAAAGGTTGCCAGAGGAGAAAGGAGAATCCACAGGAAAGACTAGAGAATACTTAGGGTTGCCAACTTTCTAATTGCCCAAAACTAAATACTCTTGCCCCACCCCCTTCCCGCCGCTTCCCTGGGGTGTCTTCCCTTCTCTGAGGCCCCTACCCCTGCTCACTCCATCCTCCCTCCCTCTGTTGCTCACTCCCCACCACCCTCGCTCACGGGCTCATTTTCACTGGGCTGGGGCTGGTGGTTGAGGTGTGGGGAGGTCTGTAAGGGCTCTGGCTGAGGATGTGGGCTCTAGGGTGGGGCCAGAAAGAGGAGTTCAGGGTGCAGGAGGGGACTCAGGCAAGGGGGTGGGGTGCAGGCGGGGGTGAGGGCTCTGGGTGGGACCAGGGATGAAGGGTTTGAGGTGCAGGATGAGGCTCCAGACTGGGGCCAAGGAGTTCAGAGTGTGGGAGGGGGCTCTAAGCTAAGACAGGGGGTGAAGGGGTGGGCTCTGGGGTAGGACCGGGGATGAGGAGTTTGGAGTACAGGAGGGGGGGCTCTGGACTGGGGCCAAGGGCTTTGGCATGAAGGAGAGGGTTCAGAATTGGGGCAGTGTGTTGGGGTGAAGGAGGGCGTTTGAGGTGTGGGCTCCGGGAGGGAATTTAGGTGCAGGATGGGGCTCAGGGCTAAGGCAAGAGATTGAGGTAAGGGAGGGGGTGTAGGGTGAGGGCGGTGCTTACTTCAGGCAGATCCTGGAGGCGGGGACATGTTGCTCGACTCCTAAGTGGAGGTGCGGCCAGATGGCTCTACGCGCTGCCTCTGCCCACAAGTGCCGCCCCTGCAGCTCCCATTGGCCACGATTCCCGGCCAATGGGAGCTGAAGAGCCGGCACTAAGGGCGAAGGGGCAGCGCTTGGAGCCCCTCCGGCTGAGTCTCCGCCTAGGAGCAAAGGGACATGTCACCATTCCTTGGGCATGCAACCAGATTTTAACGGCTTGGTTAGCGGTGTTGGCCGGAGCTGCCACAACTGGGTGTCCCTGTCAAAAAACAGACACTTGGCAATCTTAAGAACATTGTAAGCTCACAGAGGGGCCCATCTAATAAAGCAGTAAACCACTGAGACATTGGCCATTAAAGCAGCAAGCAACCAAGACAAGACTAGAGAAGGTTCCAAACCCCTGGGAAGAGTGAGTGTTAAGTCATAAACTGATAGAGAACAGAGAAGCAACATAATCCTGTTTCGACTCTTTTCATCAGCTAATTAGTTCCTTAAACCTAGAAATAAGTCACAAAACAAGATTTTGACAGCTGGCACTTTGGGTAGACTGTGTCTTACAATGTTCAATGATTAAATAGGAGATGCTGAAAAGCTGATATTTAAAAGAATGCTATGATTAGTAGGTATAGGAAGGAACATAGAGAACTTTTCTATAAATAGGAAACTAACAACTAAGTCTTTAGCTTGTCGTGTTTAATGATAGCTTGCAAAAGAAACCATATTGAATTTGTGCCCCCTACCCCTTCTCCTTACAATGTATATGGCATCCCTGAAAGCCAAAGGATTTTTAATTATTTCAAGGAAATAGAAAAGATCAGCTTGGCTGGTATTTGTAAGGTAATTGCCATGTCAAAATCCAGTGTTATTTTGGAGTTTTCCAAGAAAGATGTATTAAGAGTATTCTAGACCCTTAATTGAATGAATGGGGTTGTGGAATCCTTAACAAAGATATATTTTATCCTAACTTCTTAAATTAAAAAGTTGGTGTTTGAAAAAGAAGTGATTTGTTTTTCTTAGTCATAAAACTACCAGTTTTCCACTCATCCACTCAGTCTTTCAAAGTATATTAGACCACATAAAAGACAAGTAGAAAAAAGCTTCATTTAAAACAACACCCACACACCATTCTCAATCCTCCTTCACACATTACAAGTAAAGAAAAAGAGCACAAACCCCATTTTTAAAAAAACTATGCAGGTTACTTGTAATGTAAGGAATGTTGCATGGAAGGAGAATAAAGAAGGGGAGAAAAAGAAGTTGAAAATGACAGCTGAGAGGTAGACAAATGAGCAGAAGAAGCTTAAACTTCTTGCAGAAGTCAGAAGAAAGATTCAAAGAGAGCGGTGTTATGTGCTGCTTTGGGAAATCTATATACCGCGGATGTTTGATATTATGAACTCTGTGTGTATCTATATCAGGGGTCGGCAACCTTTCAGAAGTGGTGTGCCGAATCTTCATTTATTTACTCTAATTTAAGATTTCGTGTGCCAGTAATACATTTTAACGGTTTTAGAAGATATAAGTCTATAATATATAACTAAACTATTGTTGTATGTAAAGTAAATAAGGTTTTTAAAATGTTTAAGAAGCTTCATTTTAAAATTAAATTAAAATGCAGAGCCCCCCAGACCGGTGGCCAGGACCTGGGCAGTATGAGTACCACTGAAAATCAGCTTGTGTGCCGAAGGTGGCACGCACACCATAGGTTGTCTGCCCCTGAACTATATCAAATTACAAACTCCATTTTCACGGTACAGCTAGTCTCTGCTTTCTCTGCTGTTTTTTACCTCCATTTCTGGATGAAATTTCAAGTGGTGGTTATACCAGGCTAAAAATGGAGCTAAATCTTGATGATGAGCCATTCAAATAGAGCAGTGGTTCTCAACCAGGGGTTCAGGCCCCTGCGTAGGCCCGCGAGTGGGCTTCCGGGGGTCTGCCAAGCAGGGCCAGCATTAGACTCACTGAGGCTCAGGATAGAAAGCAGAAGCCCCACTGCATGGGTTTGAAGCCCAGGGCCCTGAACCCCATCACTCGAGGTTGAAGCTGAAACCTGAGCAACGTAACTTCGTGGGGGCCCCCTGTGGTGCGAGGCCCTGGGCAACTTCCCTGTTTGCTACCCCCCTAATACTGGCCCTGGCTTTTATATGCAGAAAAATAGTTGTCATGGCAGGTGGACTGTGGAGTTTTTATAGCACGATGAGGGGGCCTCGGAAAGCAAAAGGTTGAGAACCCCTGATATAGAGCACTCAGACAAAAAGATGGCTGTGATGGGCCGTCTGCCCCATACTGGGCTCTGAGGGGTTAACAGAGCCCTAGGGAGGCTGTGCAGGAGGCAGCCAATCAGAGAAGGGCTGAAGGGAGCACCCAGTCAGGGCCAAGCAGGCACATGTAAAAAGGGAGCTGCAGGACAGAGGAAGGCAGTTCTCTGCTGGAAGCCCAAGGAGGAAGAACTGTGTCTCTGGAGGGCTGAGAGAACTGCCAGCCCCCTGGACAGAGTATGGTCCAGGGGAGCGAGAGACAGGTTTGCAGGCGGAGGCCTGAGGTAAGGGCAAAGAGGATGCTGGGGCCACAAGAAATTATTAGCTGCAGTAGCCACTAAGGAAAATGGCTGAACAATGGACTGCAGGTCCCCCAGAAGGGGGTGGCGGAGCACAGTGTGTGGCATGGCTGGAAGGATGTGTTGCTGAAGAGGATGCCGCAGCCCTTGGAGAGACATGAGTCCTAGAGCAGAAGTGACAGTGGTGAGGCAATACCTGAAGAGGATGCACTAACATGCAAAGCTAATTCCCAAGACAGCCAGCAGGAGGTAAGTGCACCCTGTTATAATGGCTATCGCCCAGAGCGAACCAGTTCTGCAAGTCTGAACTCCAGGTGGGCTGGGAACTAAGGGATGGATCAATTGCTGGAAGACTATGGTCATTGGATGAAGCTGATCAATGGGTCACCTGGCAAAGGGAACAGGAGGTATTAAAAAAATATCCTATCAGCCATTTAAAACGGGGAGGGAGAAGGAGATGACGATGCTAACGATGGCTAGTCTAGACTCCATATTCCAGAAGTGAAGCCATGTGCAGCTGGGAAGGGGAGGGAAAGAACCCTAGATTCCTTAAAAGACTCTGACCTTATCCCAAAGAATATCTCAAAAGCGGTGAGGAAACTGAGAAAGGGAAATACAAAAAGGCACTTCATTGTTTTTTCTAGATATGTATATATCTTGTGCTATCTAAAGTAAAGAGTGATTGGTTTTAGAACCTCTTACGATGTCTGTGTGTTGTACGCTTCGACTATTAGGTGTCACTGGACAAGTAAACTGTAACCTATGGTACCCACAAACTTGGAGCTCTGGGAGGTAAGGTACTGGATGGCCCATGGAGAGGTCAGCACTAGTTCTGAGAGATTAGGGCAGGAGCACTGTGAGTTCCCACTTCCATGAAGGGGTGACAACCTGTAGTTAGGAAGTAAGCTCTAGCCCACTCTGAGACCACTGTGGAGCCTATTTAGGTTCAGGCAGCTTACAACACACAGGCCTAGCATGGTAGAACTTAGAGAACTCATCAAGTTGTTGTTTTTACTTGGAAGAGCTTTACCAGAACTGTAACTCATTATTAGAGTTGCAAGGAAGAAAGAGAAGCAGTTTTATAAGAGTTAGAAATGAGATACATGTAGACCAGAGAAATGACCAGATGAGAAGTGACCAGGCATGGGCAAAAGTTTCTACAATAGAAATGGAGAAGAAAGGAAGAACTACAAGATATAGTAACAACCTAGATGTGGGGAGAGAAGGACAAAGGAGTCTAATACCACCAAAGATATGTACCTGGACAACAAGGATGATAGTGGAATTTGACTGTGATATAAAGAATAGATCAAGAGAAGAGCTGGTTGTGAGGGGGGAATGGAGAGCTGAAGAAGAGGAGATGGAAGTTTTGGTATGTTTATTTGGCAATGGGATATCCAGGATAGTTTCACAAAGGGAGTTGGAGAGGAAGCTGGAAATATAAGGTAGAGCTAAAACCAAACCAATCCAAACCAGTGATGACTAAAGAACCAAATTAAGTCACTGCATCCCAGTTGTCTGCTTGACTCATAATATAGAGGCTCTGGACTAACAAACTTAGTCACTGTTGGGTGTTTAAAGTTTCTGAAACATACCTTGCAGCTGCTGAAATCGATTGCTAGCTTCACATAACTTTTCCTCTGCGGAGTATCTTTCAAGACCAGCATCTTTTCTGGCAATGACAAGTTCATACTCCAGACTTTGTCGAATGGCCTCTCCTTTCTCAACTTCAGATCGCAACCTGGCAATCTGGCTTTCATAGTTGGACAGCTAGAAGAGGAATCACTTTTAGAAACTATTAAAAGTATCTATCGTTAATTATAAAACTTGCGTATTAACTTTTCAAAGAAACACTAATAGAGAGGGATTTTTTTCCCCCAGGTCAGATTGGTAGTGACTATGGGGAGGAGGGGTAAAATGTTCAGACAAGCCGTACATGAAATATATTTTAGCTGGAACAGATCCAAAACCAAATTCAAGCTCAGTTTTGAAATATGGTTCACCGCCTAGTACACCCAGAACCTTGGAATTCCTTTCATACTGAGATATATTGCAAAAAAAGTTTGGGAGGCAGGGGATATACTCATGAACACTGGAGAAATTTTGCAAACATTTCCCACCATTCCTGACACCACTTCACCTATACTAGCATTAGCAACATTGGGAGCCCCAAAATAGATGGGTTGCTAGCCATCACCAAGGTTTTCAAAAAAGTAGCATAAACTTCTCAGGCTAATCAACCAACAGACCTCTGGCAGCTGCTAACATGTTTACTAGGATTCCCTACATTTTGACCATATGGGGGCTGAACTAAGTGATAGTAATAGTGGGACACTTTTTTAGAAAACATTTTTATTGTAGACAGGTCCAAAGTTGATTACCACTGCCTCTATACTCACTGTCAAGTTTACTTTTTTAATATACATGCTTTATACTGCTAAGCTTGATGTTCAAGTTCATTTTAATAGATTTTTTTTAATCTTCTCTCAATTTGTTTTATTTCAATACTTAGATTGTAAAACCATTTTTCAAGCATAAGACTTCTTTTTAAGATACGATAAAGTGAAATCGCTCTAAAAGGAAATATTCATTAAATAGCACATGCAAGTAAGTTGACAAACGTAATATTATTCTATACATTTTATTATTCTGTGGAATTGCAAAATTACACATGCTGAGCAGTTGCAAGCATTTTAAGATGTGTCCAATTTGGAGACTTTTGTAAATTAAGTTGGTGCAAAAACAAGTTACAATTGACTTCCAGTTAAATTAAAAACATAACATGAATTCAAATTCTAATAGCCTGCAAAATAAAAAATAGCTTATTAAGAAGACTGACTTGAGTTGTATCTTGTAATCATGTATACTATTAGGCAATCCCAGTCAGTGAATTATTGGAGGCAGCAATCCTCTACCCTCATCAACCTGGAAAGTGACACTTCATTTGATGCCACTTATTGCTACCCACTACAGCTATTGTCAGAGCCATTATTAAATAAAGTGAGACATTCCATAGAGGGTTTGTGGATATAGGTAAACAACAATTTCCTCTGATCCCAGTAAGGATTTTCTTCAGGATGCATTTTCATACAAAACAACAATTCATGTAGTCAGCATTTCATTCTATTATGATAATTTTGTTGCACAAGTGCTTCTAATTTCACCAGGTTGCACTAATCTGGCCAAAGCCTTATCTACAGTAGATAATCGTACCATTTAAACTTGAAACAAGGGATGGCACTGGGAGCAAGCTGAAAGGTTTCAGACTATCCACACCAGTCAGCATTACCCTGCTTCAACTGTATATGTTTTCTGGGTGCATGTCTCAAACCTCATGTTTCAGGATCACACTCCATCAGGTCTCCACAATCCACTTTGCTTGCACTACCAGCAAAGCACAAAACAGAGCAGATCAGCACTACACAGGAAGGGGATTTGAGGAGGAGAGAAAGGAGTGATCCCTTACTGGTTAAATAAGATTTCCTCACTTACCCACATGGAGTTCATTGCAGGACTGACATGTAAGCCCCTGCACACACACACCAGTCCTCTGAAATCAGTAAGGTTCTGTCAGCACATAAAGAATCAGAGTCAAATGTTCAAGAGATATGAAGTGGATACCATTATGTAATTTCCTTTGATTTTTTTTTTTTAACAAGTCAGTGAAGTCTCTAAAGTGCAGGCAGTAGTGCTAAGAGTATCTTAATTAAAAACATTGATTTTTTTTCTAGGAATAAAAACTTACATCTTGGTTATGTTTAGTGGTTATATCCAGTTTTTCTTTTTTGGCTTGATGAAGTTTTCTTCTCAGATCTTCAGTAACATCCAGCTCTGACTGACTACTATTTTGCAGTAGCCTCAACTCACTCTGGATACTGTGTAGGCTGCAAAACAGAAGTATATTTTAACTATCATTGCTTCCCTGATTATATCAACTTTCATTGTTACTGATTCGATTAAATCTTAGGACACTGCAAAGGCATAAACCCTACCATTTAAAATGATGTCCAGCAGATCTGTTATTTTGTTTCACTGAGATTCAAACTTATTATTCTGTTTACCATACAATACTATATCAACAACTATAAAATGTTGGTTACATCATGCACCTCTCTCTATCATACTATACCACACATTTGCAACCATCATTCCTTTCTGTGGCTCTTCCTTTTAAAAGGTGGAGGGAAATATTTTGCATACTTGCATTCCCACAAAAACACCCAGTCAAAAAGGGACCTTGGTGGCTCTGGTTGCCACAGCCAACCAGACTGTTAAAAGTCTGGTCAGCAGCACAATAGAGGCCTAAGGCTAAGGCAGCCTCCCTGCCTTCCCTAGTTCTGTGCGGCTCCTGGAAGTGGCCAGCAGGTCCTTGTAGCCCCTACGTGCATAGGTGGCCAGGGAGGCTTTGTGCACTGCCCCCGCCCTAAATGCCAGCTCCACAGCTCCCACTGGTTATGTACTGCAACCTATGGGAGCTGTGGGGGTGGCACCTGCAGGCGTGAGGGCAGCAAGCAGTGCTTCCCTGACTGCCCATGTGTCTAGGAGCCGCAAGGACTTGGCAGCTGCTTCCAGGAAACATAAGTGTTGCTAGGACCCCGCACCCACAACCCAGCCCAGAATCTCCTCTCGCACCTAAACTCCCTCCCGCAGCCCACACACACCCCCAACACCTCAACCCGGAACCACCTCCTGCACCCCAAACCCCTCAGCTTGACCCCACGCCCCCAGCCAGAGCCCATACCCTCTTGCCCCTGCACTCCAACCACCTGCTTCAGCCCGGAGCCATCTCCCATACCCTGAACCCCTCATTTTTGGCCCCACCTGGAGCCTGCACTCCCAGTCCAGAGCCCATATCTCCCCCACCCAACATCCTGCCCCAGTTCGGAGCCCTCTCCTGCACCCATAACCCCTCATCCCTGGCCCCACTCCAGAGCCCTCACACCCCTCCTGTAACGCAACCTCAGCCCAGTGAAAGTGAGTGAGGGTGGGGGGGAGTGAGCGACAAAGGGAGGGGGTTGGAGCGAGAAAGGACAGGGCTGCAGAGAAGCGGTGTTGGGGTTTGTACGATTAGGAAGTTGGCAACCCAAGTGACCTACAAAAGCTTGCATGATTTTTCCATACAATTAGCAACACTGGTGTTTTATATATTTTGGCCTAAACAAAATATTGAAAATATCACCAGAAACTGCTGTAGTTTTAAATATAAAAATAAACATTATCCTATTTACCAAACACTACTACAGTTTCCAATGAATGAGAACAAGAGAGAGATATTTATGGATCTAATGTTGCTGTCCAATCTGATAACATGAAAAAAAACCCAGCATAATAGCTAAACACTGTTTGTTTTTTAAAATGGTGTCAACTTTAATTGTTTCAAGGTGTTACTAGTAATTTAGGCAAAAATCTATTATTTTAAGCATCTAATTGTCTTGACAGCATCCCATATATATTTTAAGATCTAATATTTATACTGTGGCTACTTTCATATCACAGTGTCCGTTGTTTTTATATGAAATCAGGCCACTTGCTTGTGTCACAGATAATTATTCCTCTGGGTGAAATGTACTTAATAAATATGGGAGATAATGAACATTTGCAAAACTGCACCTGGATTCAGTGCAACAGAACCACAATAGCTATATAGTGTTACTATGGGAGCTATACCCAAAGGAATCAACAGAGGAGGAAGCAAAAAAAAAACAGTTAAGAGGCAAAAGCACAGTGACAAGAAATTCATAACATAGCTAAAAATGAAATAACTTCAAATATAATGTATTATACACAAATACCTCACATTTCACAGCTATTATAATGAGAAGCTAAGAGTGTGGAGGAAAATCAAATATGGGTAAGGAGGGTATGAAGGGCTAGAATTAGTAAGAGCTACTGGGAGGAACACTGCAAAATCTTGATGGCTGTAGGCAGCATAGAACAATTGGGCTTTTGATGTTTTGAAAATGGATGAGGGGGGAAATCAGAGATGGTAGGGAGGCAGACCATCTCTGGGGCAGCAGCACAAGGGATCAGCCTCCAACCAAGAAAAAGAGGGAGTGTGGGACTGAGAGGAGACCAGAAAATATAGGAAGCTAAAAAAGTATGGCATAAGAGGAAAGAAGGGAACAAGTTAGATAAGAGCTTGGCTCTAAGCTTTGAAGATGAGGAGAATGATTTTGTAGCAAATACTGACAGCTGTGAATCCAGCAGAAATCTTACAGAAGGGATGTCAAAGGCCTTTAGGGCAAGTCAGGCTCAGACTCACCCATGCTCACCTTCCCCCTCACAAATCCCCTCCCCAGCTGATCCTGATGTGAAGCAGATCAGATGGCCTTGTTTAATTATTAGGCCCAGCTGAGTTTGGGTCATGGGATTTCTAACAAACGGTTGCAAGACCTCTGGTGGGAGAAGGTTAACTCTCAGAGCACTTGGAGGAGAAATGCTGGCTCCTGTGACAGGTCCTGGAAGAAGGGAGACACCTCCTGATGGAAAAAGCCTTATGAGTTTGAGCTCTGTAGGAGAGCAGGAAATAAATGAGAGCTGAACCAGGAGGCAGAAGGCACTTTTTATGTTGCATCTGAGGCTATTCTTTAAATCTGTAACTAGCACCTTGCTGGGGGGTGCTGAGAAAACAAAAACTGTTAGTCCCCTTGGGAAAGGGGAATGTGAAGGAGACTCAATGCCACAAGGGGGTGCTGTAGAGGCTCACTCTACCACAAGGGGTCAGTGGAATCATTGGTGTGCGTACAAAGAGTCATTAATTGTGTGTACAAAGAGTCATTAATTATATTACAACAGTGCTAGAGGCCCCAGTCTGTACCAAGGAATCATTCACTGCTGCCCCCAAAGACTATAATCCAGTGGCAAGATGCCACAGGTGGTATAGAACTCAAATGAAGCATTAAGACAACGCTGTCAGTAGCAGGAACATCAGGCTGCATTATTAGCCATGTATTCTGTTTTAAAGTGAAGTATCCATTGTACATACAGAGGAGTTATGGAGAACGGGACATGAAGGCTAAAAACTGTCTTTAGCCTAAGCAGTCAAAAGTTCCTGCTTTTAGATCCAGAGGATACATGAAGTTCTGATAACATGGTAGCCAGAACCCCAAGATGTCTATGTAGAACAGAAAAGCTTTCCTGTATTATATATTTAAGTTTAAATTTTCATAGTATAGTCCAGATTAAATGGAGCAAACCAGTTTATACCAGTTTGGGATTTGGAACACTGCCTGTCAAGGCTTCTAAATTTTTATGACGACATTATTAATGTTTCAGTTTTTAATTTTAGTTTTCTATACTGTAAAGTTGCCTACAGGAAGAGCACACTAAAAAATATTTAAAAAAAGAGTACTATTTTACACCTTTTGAAGTCATCAAAAAGGTGTATGCATCAGCTTTTTGGAAAGCCATTTCCCCAAACCAGCAGCAGATGAAGAAGAGGTTGTCTAGAACAGTTAACATATCACACTGCTAGGCTCTGATTCAGCAAAAGATTTAATTACATGGTTAAGTGTTTTGATGAATTGGGGCCTAAACACACAAACAGCAAAACCAGCAAGCAAAAAAATTTGGCAAAGTTGTATATTTCATGTTTGGACATTACAGCCATGGAATAAAGTTTTGGAAGTACTATTAAAAACCAAAAACAGCAGCATAAAGCAAATTACTGAATTTTTATTTACAATATTTGCTACATTGTCTCTGAAATCACAATCCAACAATGAGCTCTTCCATAACGAAATTTAATTTGATTGCCATGAAAATCAAAACATTACCAAAAATATTAATAGCTCTTGCCCCTTCAGAATGGCTTTAGACTGAGCTGCTTTCACTTCAAAGCAGAGGTTTTCAGCAAAACAACTAAGGCATTAGGGTAGCAACTTCTAATATTTATTATAAAATGGCTTAAAATTAATGTAATTTAAATTAGACATTTTAGATTGTGTACTTATACTCAAACAACCTATTAACACTGAAATGGTGTTTGGTTTTTTTTTAAATAGAGTAACAGGAGAAGTTGTGCAGATACAGAAGAACATATGCCTCAGCTATGCAATAAATCACAACAACCACGGCAGAGTGTCCAACACACAAGACTTGCTGATATTTTACACCTTCCATGCACCCTGTGTGGGAGCTATTCCTTGTACACACATCATATAGAATGATGAACCGAGGATTCTAACTAAGACAATGACAATGATAACTGGAGGAGATAACTAAAGAGAATGAACGTGGTAAGGCTGAACAAACACACACATACAAACAAATGGATTTTTATAAGAACAACAGAAGCTGTTTGTTTCTATCATAATCATACACAAAATGCCATCTTTCACACTTTCTCTAAAATTCTAAGAAAAACAAGAGCAAATGAAATAGCTATTGAATACTACATTGCAAGGTAATGAGAATTTAACATAGGTAACTCAGCAAATCAATAAGTTGACTTGAAAGTTCAGTTGTGTACTGCAATCATATTGGTTACAATATTGTAAAAGTTGTCTTAGGGGGTTTTCTTCACACCTGACAAAGTAGTGTAATTATCTGTCACAACTAAGAGTGATTTTTTTTCTTCCACTTGTTAATTAGCTATGGGATTTTTCTAAACTCGTATAGCCAAAGGGGGATTCTGCATATCTACCCTAACCAAAGATCATGTTTCTAGAAAAAGGATTTACCACAGAATTCTGCTATCACTGCCAAAGCAGTTGGGAATCCTGTACTATCATGATTTAAATGACAACAGCTAGTACTTAGGATCAATGTTATTATTATGAATCAAGGTTCTCGCTAATGATGCTATTGTTTCAAGACAATGTATACTCAACAAAACAAAAATATTGATGTGAATGATAAGGGCCATATCCATGGCCATGAGTCTGCAAATGCAGCCTTCCTCTCTCCCTTCCATGGTGTGCATTTAAAAAAAAGTGATTATGCATTCCACTCACTCTGATGAACCAACTGAAAGTACTTGAGAAACCAATAAACTATTTGGTTTTCCAGAGGGCAATCCACATCATTTACTTAACTATAAACTAAAGGCAGAAATTTTTAGAGGTGGTGCTCATTACTTCTGAAAATTAGGTCCAAAATTTGTCTAGGTACAGAACTGATGAATGACAGATATACCATGGCCTAATTTTTCAACTGTTTGTGTAGAGCTTTTATGCCAACTGTTTGATTCTCTCCCCTGCATGACAGTCCACTGCAAGGATGCTGACAGATAATTTCTTGTCTGAATTTGAGGACTCTCAGTCCCATGGGACATGCCTCAAGGTTTTCAGAAAGACAGTCAAAGTTTCAGTTCAGTACACAATCGTCCTGAACAGAGTCTTCCCAGTCCCCAAGTATCTAGGATTAGCACTACAACTGAACTTTCTATAAGGTGTAACCAAATGACATCTTGTCTGGCAAAGGAAAGACTTTTGTAACTCAGTCCAAATGCGCCTAACTGTATTTGATGACCCCTTCTACCTCACTGCCTTTTTTTCCTTTTAAATACCTCTGTGCTTTCCTAGCATTTCTTGCACTTAATTGGAGATATCACTTATGCCCTCAGGCCTAGCTGTTGTCAAACAAATTGTATCAGATTAGCACAAATGATATGTAAATTCTCACAGAAAGACAATATAAATTACCGGATTTTAAATAAGGAACTGAAGCTCACCGTTTGATTTCAGGAATAGTGTAACTGATTGGAGGGGTAGAATTCATTATGACAAATCTCCAACTTTTCTATTTATAGTGTCTGGATAACAAACATAATCTTCAATTATATTCTTTTACAGAAACTGAGACACTTCAAAGATAACTCTTCTCTTTGCATCATATAGATATATTAAAACCTATAACATAAAAAGGACAGTTTATTTCTCATTGTAACAAAAAATCAATTGTATTTACTTTAGGCTCAGTCACGTTAACACTTACTACCAGATGTAGCTCCACTGAAGCCAATCAGAGACAGCAAAAAGAACTATACCCCTATACTGGAGCTGAAAATGCATGTTTTTGAGGACAATATTTGATTCTAAATTTACAATAGAAGGGGAGTGAAACACAAAAAATTGTCTTTTTGTAGGTTGTATCCCTCCATTTCCCTGATGACGCATTCATCTGTGGGTTTGGGGTGTTTTGGTTTTAAAGTCACAATACAGATTATAGGTCCCAGAAAAATTTTAAGGTAGGTCAATATTTGGGCCTTCACTGCCCCATCTGACTCCATTAGTCCCCTGCACCCCCTTTCCCCCATAAGCTGCCGGCTCCTCAGCCCCACCTCTCCCATCAGCCCTTTCTCTTCCTGCCCCATCTGCCTCCCGACCTAGCTCCATAAGCCTCACCCCCAAAGCCATCAGCCCTCCCCTGCTCGCCCAGTCTCGCCGCTACCTCCCACCTCTGCGGGGCAGCCGCGCTGGGGAGCAGTGGCCGGTAGTACCGGACCGGCCGGCCGGCAGTAATAGCGGAGTCCGGGCTAGGTGGGGATTGACGGTGGGACGGGCTAGGCGTTAGGACCCAGAGATGAGCAAAAAACCCACGCCGCCCCGCCCTCAGCTCAAGGAGAAATTTACAACGGCCACTTCCGGTAACAACACGAAGGCGGCCTTGTCCCACCCCTCTGCCCCAGAGCGGTGCTTCCGATTGGAAGGACAGGGCATTGTGACGCACCACACTCCCAATGGCTGGAGACAGAAGGAACGGCCTCGGTCTGGGCCCGACAGGATAGAGGTACGCATGCGCAGTAAGGTACCGGTTGAGGTCCTGGGGAAAGAAGTGGGGGGGGGAGGTTGAGTTCTTCTCCCGCGCGGAGCTCTGTAACTCCCGCTCGCCTTGCGAGGAAGGGCAGGAAGAGGCCAAGGAGAAGATGTTTGCCGGCCTCATGCATTAGTCTCAGGAAAGAAGGAAGGGGGTCATGTTGTAGGAGAAGAATGGTCTGGGGGGAGGGAAAATGCTGAGATATTGTCAAGGGAAAGACTGAAGCCGTTGGACAAAGGAATGCAGGAAAGGATGTTGACATGATGCAGAAGCAGAAAGTCCAGTGGTGCTGGAACTAGGGATGTTGATGCACCGCCCCGCACAGCCCCACCCTGCCCCGACTGAAGTAGTAATAGCAAACAGCAAATTCACGGTTTCCATCATCAGCATGGCCATTATGCTGGTTAAGATTTCTGGAGAACACCGTTGTAATGTGCTCACGTAGGCTACAGTTTAGTCACGGAGGTCACAGAAGTCAGGGAATCTGTGACTTCATTTTGTGGTAGGGTGACCAGAGAGCAAGTGTGAAAAATTGGGTATGGGAGTGTGCGGTGTAATAGGTATCTATATAAGAAAAAGACACAAAAATCAGGACTGTCCCTATAAAATCGGGACATCTGGTAACCCTCTGTGGTGGTTGGGAGCTTCAGATCCCGCTCCAGCAGCGAGGGCAGGAAGTGGTGGGGTTCCCCCATTGCCTCTGGTGGCCCTGGAGCTCCAAGCTGCTTTGGGGGCAACGTACCCTGTGGTCAGCAGGGGAATCCCTGAGCCTTGTCCCTGCCCCCCACCTCCTAGCTACTAGTGGTAGCAGGGGAATCCCTGAGACCTCTGGCTACCAGTGGCAGCAGGGGAAACCAGTGCCGGCAGAGGACCCCCAAGTCTCAGCCACCAAAGGGAGAACCTCTGAGCCCCCAGCTACTGGTGGCAGAATCCCCGAGTCCCCAGCCGCTGTGTGGGGATCCTCGAGCCCCTGCTGGCAGAGGACCCCCAAGCCACTGGTGGGGGAGCCTCTGGGTGCTGGCGGGCAATGGGGGAATCCCCAAGCCCCTGCCGGTGGAGGACCCCCAAACCCAAGCCACAGACAGGGGAATCCCCGAGCCCCCACTAGCAGAGGACCTCTGAGCCCCAGAACCTCCGAGCCCCCAGTGGCAGGGGAATCCCCGAGCCTCTGACCAACAAAGGACACTGGAGCCCTGAGCGGGGAAACTCCCGAGCCCCCGGCTGCTGGCGGCAGCAGGGGAATCCCAGAGTCCCTGGTTATGGTGGGGGAACCCCACAGCTCCCAGCCACTGCCTATGGGGGTACCCTGCAGCTCCCAGGCAACATGGGAGGTGGGGGCACCCCACAGGTCCCAGCCCCCATGGGCAGCAAGGGACCCCCGGAGCTGCAGGTGGCAGGGCAGCTGCTGCAGGCAGCTCCTAGGGGCTCCAAGCTGCTTCAGGTGGTGTAGGGATCTGCACATCCCCATTTTGTCAAGTATATGTTTAGCAAAAGTCGGGACAGATCACGGCTTCCCGTGAAATTTTCTTTTTTGCCCATGACCTGTCCGTGACCTTTACTAAAAATATCCATGACAAAATCTTAGTCTTACGTATAACACACCAGCTTAACCCAATGCAAGTAGCCTGTTGTGAACACAGGATACTGGGAGACACTTTATGCTCTCCTGACTTCAAAGAATAGACAATTCCCATACCATTCCACCCCTCAAGACATGGAGAATAGCTACAATCCCAATGTCTTTCAATTTAGTATAACTGTATAATGGGGGTGGGCGGGGGACATTTCCCTGTAGAAAAGCCCTTTGCGGGAGCTTGCTGTGCTGGTTCAAGGAATGTTTCAGCCTTCAGCCCAGAGATTTCCTTGAGAAAGATGGAATCAAATGAAAATAAGTTTATAATGAATGCTGAATTGCAATATTAATTTTCTTTTGGGGCATGTGCTCTTTACAGAGTTTTTTATAGTGCACATAGAAGTTTAAAATATGATCATTGCCTTGTGGGGTATATCATCTGTCTTAGTATAGTATATGGAACTGTTAACTCTGGCTATATTAGAATAATATTGTAATGTGTTTGGCTTATTTGTCTTTTTATTTTATTTACCTAAGAATGCATAAATATCATAGTCTAGGCATAATAGCTGAACTCATTTTGAATGGCTTACCAGTTTTAATTCACAACAAAATTGTGAGCCTGTTCACAAACAAAACCAAATTCTTTAATCCTTTCAGATTCCAAGAAATATTTGATGTTTTCACATTTAAAGTAACTCAGCTTTTGACCTCTTTTGAAGACACTTTGCCTGCAGCTGGAATATGTCTAGTCAGTTTTTTAGTCAGAAATAAAAGAAAAAATTTATACCCACTCTGTGCTAAATTTGCACAGCTATGAACAACTACACAAGATGCAAAGTTGTAGAGAAAAAGTCCTACAATTCAAATTTCTAAGGGATGACAGATTTCAAAAGACTACTTCCAAAGACTGAGAAAGTGGTAATGTTCTCTACAGCAGTGATTCTCAACCTATTTATCATTGTGGACCGCATATGCAGCTCACAAAGTGTTATCTGGGCCGCAGGTTGAGAACCACAGTGTCCCCTACAAACCCCTATGCCCAGCGCCCTCTACCCAGAGACCCCTCCACAGAGTGGGGCCAGGAGCAGAAAGCCAGGTGGGGGGAAGGGACCCCGACCCTGGACCCCGTTGTGCAGGGCTGTGGGGCAGCCAGGACCTCGCTCCCAATTTCTGCCGCAACCCTGGACCTCACCGTGCGGGGGCCAGCCAGCAGCCCGAACCCCGAGCCTGTTGTGTGAGGCTGGGTGGCAGCCTGGATCCCGAGCCCTATTGTGTGGGGCCGGGCAGCAACCCGGACCCTGCAGTGCAGAGAGGCCGGCAGTCTGGAGCCCACTGCACATCAGGGCAACTGGGAGCCTGGAACCTTTAGCACATTGCTGAGCTGGACCCCTACTGTGTGCTAATTGGGCTGCATGCAGGCCGCAAGTTGAGAACCGCTGTTCTAAAGACCCCAAAAGCATGATATCAAAACTAAAAAGTGAACTTATTAAATCAGATATGGACAACAAATGTAGTTATATGATTAAATAGAAAAAAGGTTTAGCCAAGGAAATTCCCCATGAATATTGAACCCTTATATAGTGTAGGACAGCATAATCTTTCATATGTAAAATAAATTTTTAAATGAGTGATTTTGTGTTACCTAACACCCTTCCTTTAAAGAAAATCTATGAAGACAGCTTGAATTAGTCTTAGGGAGAGAGGAATAAGAAGTACCTTTATCCATGTTTGGTGGGAATGACCCAAAGTATAGGAATAAGACCTAAGAATGGATATAACAGAACTGAATATTATAGGCAGAGCTAGTAACTCCAACGATTATAATGGCCTGACACTTCCAATTATAAGACTTTTTTTTTTCAATTGCTTATAAGTTTGTCACATTTTAATAATTTGGACAGAAATCCTCCAGGGTGTTTGCTTTGGGTGAATTATTATTTATTAATATTATTTTATTATTATTTTAATTTCAGCCAAACAGATCAGCCATTTTGAACGAATGGGCTATGAAAAATACACTGTTTTGTCCAAGTTAAAAAACTCTGGTGACATTTGTTGTTTAGGGGCCACTACTACCCACATGTTTGGAGAAGGAACTTGAAATTTTGGCAGAGAGGTAGCCTTTGCATCAGGGATATGCCTTTGGCTGTCTCTGTGAAAATCCATCCAGATTTAGCCATATTATAAGCCTATGTAATTTGCAGTTTGCACATGCTCAGTAAAGACTTTCTAGAGTCTAAGAGCTAAAAATCCCTGAAATTGCTGTTGCATGAGAGAGAGATTTTCCTGCACTTGTAGTTCTGGGCTGCTGTGGACCCGGCTGGATCTGGGCACCAGAACTGAGAACAGGGATCCTTTGTCTCCTGTGCTGTCAATGCCTCTACAGCTGGATCTAGGCAGCATGGAGGAGGAAACTGCCTGGTTCAAAATTCCAGAGGAGATGAAAGATGGAGCTGGGGAATTTGATTGGGATAAGGAATCTGGGACATGGGGGATTGGAACTGTGAGGCTTGTAGTGGGGAGAGGAAAGCTGGAACAGGAAGGGGCAGGAATTGGACTGGCTGGCCCAGCAAGGAGACTATATTAAGTTATATGTTCAGAAAGGCCAAATTAAGGTTTCACCGGCAACCTTAAATTCTGACATTTCCTAGCTTTTTAGTGCTTGATTTTGCAACCTTAATGTTCTTTTGTGTGTATGACTATCGAGGGTGTCTTCAGATGTGAAGAGGAGGACACTTGACTCTTATTGTTCTATATCTACTTCTGAATGGATGAGATCTGAGTTCCATTCCTAGCTCTGTCCCACACTTACTTTGTGACTTTAGGCTAGACACTTAATCCCTCTGCTCCAGTTTTCCCATCTGTAAAACAGGGATATCGATAATTATCTACTTTTGTTTCATGAATGAGTGATATTCACCTCTTTGTAGAGTGCCAGTATAAAGCCTATAGACTGCTTAAGACATGTTTTCAGTGATTAAATGAGTTAAGTGGTGCATAGCCTTTGCTAGCCATTTCACCTGAATTGTAATGTACTTAGTTACTCCTGAGGGCATTCTGCACCAAAAAAATAAAAATTGGGCACACAATATTTTAAAATTCTGCACAATTCTGCCAGTTTTATTTGTCAATAAATAAATGCAGAGGCTCCACCATGGCAGTGGGGAATGCAGGCCACTGGCTGTACGAAAGTGGGAGATCATCCTGCAAGCTCCTCACCCCAAGACAGGGACTCAGTGGTGAGGCTGCACCTGACCCTCACACAGCACAAGGCCTGGGCCTGCCCTAGGAACACCCTGGGTCCCTGCCCTCTGCTCCAGATGCACCAGGTATGGGACGGGCAGGCAGGCTCAACGAGGCAGGATCCAAGTGTGGAGGGATTCAGTATGGGGGGATCCAGGTGTGGGGTGAGAGGATTCTGTGTGGGATAATCTGGCTGCAGGCAGCTCAGTGGTGGGTATAGGTGTGGGAAGATCTGGATGCACAGAGGCTTGTTGCGGGGGTTCCAGGTGCAGGAGCAATGGGACTCTGCATAGGCTTCCAGGTGAAAATGGTTGGCGCTCAGCAGGGGGATCAGGGTGCTGGGGGCGTGGTGGGGTTGGGGTCTGGGTGAAGCTAGTTTGGGGTCCATGACATGTGGATCTGGATGTGGGGGCTCATTGTGGTGCATGGGAGTGGGGCTCATCAGGGTGGGGGTTTGAGTGCAGGGAGCTCAGTGGGGGTGGTCTGGGTGCAGGAGTGGGGGGCCAGAGGCAGAGGCTCTGGGTGCAGGGGGACCCTAGATGCAGGGGTTGTTCAATGGGGTGGGGTTCATGTATGAAAGGCTAGGTCGGTTCTGGGTTACGGGCTGAGGCTTGGCTGGGTTGTCTAGGTTTTGGCAGCTCCAGATGCACAGGGGTTGGGTGGATGGGGGGGACAGCTCCCTGTAAAGTGACCCCTCCCTCTGCAGCTGAGGAGCAATGGAGGGAGGAAGCAGGGGAGGATGCTGAGCTTCCTGCAGCTGAGGGAGGTTTCTGGGAGTGGGTCTGACACAGCCCCATCCACTCCTTGCTGGGGAAGAGGAAGTTCTGTCCTCTCCTTCCTCCAGCCCAGCCAGGACTAGCAGCTGATCCTAGCTCGGGGTAAGAGCCACTGGCTGAGGTGTTACAAGCCCTGCAGTGATTTACCTCTTTACTGGCTGCTTGAAATGATGTACCTGCACAGCTAGGGAGTGGTGTGTGACTCCTCTTGCAGCTTCCCTTTGCTTCCCTGTCAGAAAGTCCTTTTTCTTCAGGGAAGCAAAGAAATCTGCAGGGGACATGAATTCTGTGCACATGCAGTGGTGCAGAATTCCCCCAGGAGTAGCACTTTGAGTGCTATGAAAAGTGCAGTGTCTTATTATGTGAATGTTAAAGCTGAGGAGTTAAACGTTCAAGTATCAGGTGATTCCAAAGTTAAGATTGAATATGACACCTTAATTCTTCCACTTTTTTTTTCCATAGTTTGTTTAAACTATGTAGATTTTGCACTTTTTTCTGGAGCACCTGGTATCAGTCACGGTCAGACACAACACTGGACTGGAAGAACATTACTTTGTTCTGGTATAGCATTTCACATGGCTCCTACCAGACAATGCATATAATGTGGCTCCTGAATCAACTGATCTTGATTGTTACATAATGGAGTATAGAGACATGCTGTAAAACAAGTAGGAAGCATTCAAAGGTGTGGACCTAATGGATGTAACTTCCACATTATCTTCCTAGCTATATGCATGAGAATCGAAAGTGTTAGCAAGCACATCTATAAGTCTACACATACTTGCTCACTTAAGGACCTATTGAAAATCAGGCCCAGAATTGTAACTGAGTGCAGAGTGCCAAACATCCAAGCATAATGGAATGCCCTCATGCCTGTCCCCTAAATGTTATATTTAGGGCTGTTAAGTGATTAAAAAAATCAATTGCAATTAATCATGCAATTAAAAAAATTGTGATTAATCATGCAATTAATTGCACTGTTAAACAATAATACCATTTATTTAAATATTTTTGGATGTTTTCTACATTTTCAAATAGATTGATATCAATTACAACACACAATACAAAATGTACAGTGCTCACTTTATTTTTATTACAAATATTTATACTGTAAAAAAAGAAATAGTATTTTTCAATTCACCTAATACTAGTACTGTACTGCAATCTCTTTATCATGAAAGTTTAACTTAAAAATGTAAAATTATGTACAAAAAAACTCTGCATTTAAAAATAAAACAATGTAAAACTAGATCCTACAAGTCCACTCAGTCCTATTTTTTGTTCAGCCAAATTGCTCAGACAAACAAGTTTGTTTCCATTTGCAGGAGATAATGCTATCCACTTCTTGTTCACAATGTTACCTGAAAGTGAGAAAAGGCATTCACTTGGCACTGTCGTAGCTGGTGTCGCAAGATATTTACATGCCAGATGTGCTACAGATTCACATGTGCCTTCACCTTCAACCGAGCTGGCTCCAGGCACCAGCTTATCAAGCAGGTGCTTGGGGCAGCAACTCTGGAGTGGGGCGCACTTTCAGGGATTTGGCGGAGGGTACCTCACTCCCGCTCAGAGCGAAGGACCTCCCACTGAATTGCTGCAGATCGCGATCGTGGGTTTTTTTTTTTGTTTTGTTTTTGTTTGCTTGGGACGGCAAAACCCCTGGAGCCGGCCCTGTGCTTCAACCAGCATTCCAGAAGACGTGTCCATGCTGATGACAGGTTCTGCTCGATAACAATCCAAAGCAGTGTGGACCGATGTAGGTTCATTTTCATCCTCTGAGTCAGATGCT
The DNA here is from genome assembly GCF_025201925.1 of Gopherus flavomarginatus. Taxonomy (NCBI): domain Eukaryota; kingdom Metazoa; phylum Chordata; order Testudines; family Testudinidae; genus Gopherus; species Gopherus flavomarginatus. Next base: position 107,860,737 of record NC_066619.1, read on the forward strand.
ACCAGCAGAAGGTTCATTTTCCTTTCTGGTGGTGCACATTCTGTAGTTTCCACATTGGAGCATTGCTCTTTTAAGACTTCTGAAAGCATGCTCCGCATCTCATCCCTCTCAAATTTTGGAAGACACTTCAGATTCTTAAACCTTGGGTTGAAACCTTTGCAATTTTTTCAAATCTGCAACGAAAGTGTTCTTAAAATGTACAACACCTGCTGAGTCATGATTTGAGACTACTATTACATGAAATATATGGAAGAATGTGAGTAAAACAGGGCCAGAGACACACAATTCTCCCCCAAGGAGTTGTCACAAATTTAATTAAGGCATTACTTTTTTTAACAAGTGTCATCAGCATTGAAGCATGTCCTATGGAATGGTGGCCAAAGCACGAAGGGGCATACAAATGTGTAGCATATCTGGCACATAAATACCTTGTAATGCCAGCTACGAAAGTCCCATGCAAACACATATTCTCAGTGTCTGGTGACATAAATAAGAAGTGGACAGCATCAGCTCCCATAAATATAGACAAACTTGTTTGTCTTAGCGATTGGCTGAACAAGAAATAGGACTGAGTGGACTTGTAGGTTCTAAAGTTTTGCATTGTTTTGTTTTTGAGTGCAGTTATGTAACCAAAAAAACTCCGACATTGGTAAGTTACACTTTAACAACAAAGAGATTGTGGTAAAGTACTTGTATGAGGTGAACTAAAAATTATTTATCATTTTTACAGTGCAAATATGTCATAAAAATAATAATATAAAGTGATCAGTGTACACTTTGTATTCTGTGTTGTAATTGAAATCCATATATTTGAAAATCATCCAAAAATATTTAATAAATTTCAATTGATAGTCTATTGTTTTATAGTATGATTAAAACTGTGATTGTGATTTTTTAAAATCGTGATTAATTTTGAGTTAATTGCATGAGTTAACTCCGATTAATCCACAGGCTGTTATATTTGCAGTTGACTTTGTCTGCAGCATGTGGTATCTTTATGTCCCATGCTGTGTGTGAGCCATTCCTAAAATAAAATCCGCTTGTGTGCAAATGAATTGCTTAGTACTCGAGCTGCTTTTAATAGTTTACGGTTTAAATGGCATAAATGACTTGACTGGGAAAGAGGGGCTCTGCTATGAGATAGCCCAAGAGAGGGCCCTGGCTCCTACCAGCAGCCCTGGGTCATGTAGTTTTGCCATTCACTTCGTGTGCTAAGGCTGCCTTCTTACATAAGAGGTGCTCAGGCACGGTACAGGATCTGCACAACGGCAGATTTCAGGGCTAGCCTTGCAGAGCCTGGGGCCTGCCGCCTACCTGTGCCAGCAGCTCCCTCTACCTCAGGGACCAGACCACTCTCCCCAGTGAGCAGCAGCATCAGATACCCGACTTCCCTCCCCCTTTTTCTCCAGTCAGTGTGTGAGCTGCAGCAGCACCAGACACCCAAGCCCCTCCTCCCTACCTAGCAGCAGCCGCCGCCGCGGGAGGAGCGCACCATTCCACGTCCGTGGGGAGGGGGCGGTAGGTGCGTTAGCGTCTCCCAGTTCCCGCTGCCTCGCTTGTCGGGTCCCGTTCCCAAGGAAGGTGCTTGTGCTCGCCCTCCCTCTGGCTCTCTCCCACGGGTAGGGCTGAACCAATTCTGTCGTTTTCCCCCGCCCAAGAGATCTGAGGGCTCCGCGCCCCCTCCTGCCCGTGTTAAGTGGTGCTGGCCGGGCTGGCGGGAGGCAGCGCGGCGGCCGCTGTGGCTGGAGGAAGCGGGCTGCGGGGCCGCGCCAGGTAAGAGGGCGCGGGCGGCCGTTTCGCGGCGGCTCCCCAGCTCGGTGGGTGAGATGGAGGCGGATTTTCCTCTGCGCGCGCGGGGACGGGAGCAGCGCTGGCCCAGGGCAGCTGGAGAGGGGGCTGGCGGGGTGACTAGCGGAGGGCTGCGCGGAGGCGGAGGCGAAGTCGGTGAGGGGAGGGGGCGATGCGCACGGGAAGGGGCCTGCGCGCCTGGCGGGGGTGGGGGGCTGCATGCATGGGGAGGGGGCGGACTGCGCGCCTGGCGGGGGTGGGGGACTGCGCGCACAGGGGCGGGGGCAGGCGGGATGTGGTGGGGAGAGGGTTTGTTTTGCTGTAAGCACCCCGCCCCCAGCCGGGGTGCGGGGCTGCCCTGAGGGGAGACACAGCTCCCTTGACTCGCCTTGTCCACCTCTGCAGCGGGATTTCAGCTTGGCTGGGAGCGCCTCTGCCCTTCGCCTCAGCAGCAGCCGCGGCCGCCGCCGCCGCCACATCGGTCGGAAAACATGAGCCGAGATTTCAAACCCGGAGACTTGATCTTTGCCAAGATGAAAGGTTATCCCCATTGGCCAGCCAGGGTAAGCCCCCCCGCCGCCGCCGCCTCCTCTCACCTGCGCTTTCTCCTCTCCATTTCTCTACGTGTCCCTCCATCCTCATTTCAGTCCATCGCTCTAGGGCAGATACACGTTAGTCTTGGGGTGGGGTGGGGGATTGTGTGGTGCAGTTTTTGTTTCCCATATTAAGGGGTGTGTATCTGTAGATGTATATAGCACATGAGCAGGTTTCCTTCATGTGGAGGGGCCGGCCTGGTGGTGCTGCTGGAAGTAACTGGCACTCTTGTGTTTTTACTCTGTTCCCCTCCTCTGCCCCTGGGGTTTAAGCTTCTCTACTTGTAACATACGTGGCAGTATTTTCATCAGCTCTCATTAGTTTCTCTAGCTTTCTGTGACTTTTTGCCAAAGTCCAGTGGGAGATTTTCTGTGATACACCAATTTTTTAAATTGAGTTTACTAAGAGAGGCTGTTGAAGCAGCAAACATCTCTTAGTGAACTTCCTTCAGTGTTACATTCAATCATCTAAAACTTTTTCTACATAGCATTTTTTGGGAGTGGAAAGAATGCAGATATTTACAGACAAAACAAAATATTCAATTTTTTACCATTTTATTGTGATCAAGTGGCACTGCATTGTTGTATTAAGTAGGTGACCCTCAAGTTAGACGTTAGTAATGAAGACTATAGTATGGTACATGCATCCGACGATGTGGGTATTCTCCCACGAAAGCTCATGCTCCAATACGTCTGTTAGTTTATAAGGTGCCACAGGACTCTTGGCTGCTTTTATAGTATGGTAGTATAACAAGCTGTGGGAGTATTCAAGGGCCTGGACGACACCAAGTACTCATCCCAAATAGCTGGGGCCTTATTTGTCAAAAAATACTACTGTGAAGGTATGCGTTATGCTCTGAAACCTGCAGGAACAACGTTACCACTAAGTATTCTGTTCACTGTTGAACAGTAAGCCAGTCTGCTTTCTCCACCAGCCTTAATAGGAGTCTTTAAAACGATGGAAGTTTTTGAGACTGCCATACTTCAGCTGGTGGTTTTGAGATTACAGATGAAAGATTAGTGTACAATTTATATTTATGTAGTGCTGGATTAAGAACTGTAGAAGAATTTTTTCGTGTCCTATCTCTTTCTTAAATGTTATGCATTGTGCTGGTGCAAATCATCAGTTCAGTGGGGTGAGAAGCATTGCTATGGTTGTGGAAGAGATGGCAGTTGGAAGAGCAGATACTGTGTCTGAGGGAGCCAATACTACTACTAACCATAGTGTGTACTTTTTTTAAGCACACGTTAATTCTGAAGTATATTGACATTTATTGGACTTTTTGATATATAAGGCAGTGGTTCTCAAACTTTTTTTTCCATGGACCACTTGAAAATTGCTGAGGGTCTCGCTGGACCATTTAATGATCTTTCCAAAAGTCGTTTGTACCGTTAGCTAACTATTGTAAAGCACTTCAGATAAAAGTGCTATATGAAAAAAAAACCTTAATAATATATAGGTTTTTTGTTCTACAAATAAAAGTACACAACTCATAATATCAGTAGTCTTACTTTTCTAATGCATTGGATGTGCCCTCTCTCCCCTGCTGTGGCAGCCCCAGAGCCGGGGGCGACTCTAGGCATTTTGCCGCCCCAAGTACGGCAGGCAGGCTGCCTTTGGCGGCTTGCCTGCGGAGGGTCCACTGGTTCTGCAGCGCCAAAGCTGCGGGACCAGCAGGCCCTCCACAGGCATGCCGCCGAAGGCAACCTGCCTGCCACCCTTGCGGCGACTGGCAGAGCGCCCCCAGTGGCTTGCCACTCCAAGCACGCGCTTGGCGTGCTGGGGCCTGGAGCCGCCCCTGCCCAGAGCTGGGGCTAGGAAGGAGGGGTCTCTCCCCAGGTCCAGCAGCCCCCAAGCTCGGGCTGGGAAGGAGGGCCGTCTCTCCCTGGCAACCACAGCCCTGGAACTGGGGAAAATCACCTCTTTCTCTGGCTGCCACAGCCCTGCATGTCCCAAATCCCCCCCCCCCCTTCTCACCCCACTGGCCCCTCCCACCTAGCTCCCTATTGCCCCCAAGGCCACCACCTCACCTTACATGTGCATCTTCTCCAGGGTCCAGGCACCTAATTAGTGGATCCATGCCTGCACAGTTCCACTAATTAGGTGAGTGGCTCTTCATTCTCTTGTGTGCAGCTGCCCAGGTGTGCACCTTAGAGGGAACTATCTGTGGACCTCCTGAAGGGAGCTCAGTCCGCGGACCACAGTTTGAGAATCTCTGATACAAGGATTGCTAACATGAATCTGAAAGTCATACTTGATAATTGCATTCTGTTACATTGTAAGAAACATATCTTTGAGATTCTGTGTGGTAAAAAAATTTCTGCAGCATTTGTGTTTTTTCAGATTAGTGACATTTTTAAATGTCCCCCAACACTGTTCTTGGTTGTTACTAAATATTTTAGTTATCATAATGTAATTTTTTTCTCTTAGGTGGATGAAGTTCCTGATGGAGCAGTGAAACCTCCTACAAATAAAATGCCTATTTTCTTTTTTGGAACGCATGAGACGTAAGTTCTTTAGACTAAAGAGCACATCACTTTCATTGCAGAATTTCTTAACAGTAATTTCACAGCCTACCTGTATGTGAGGCATTCACAAATGATATTCAAAGATAAGCAAACTTTTCCTCACCTGAACTTTATCAAAAAGATAGGCAGCTTAAAAGAAGTCTGCTTGGTTTTCACATCTACCATGAAATCCTGAGGGGAGCTGTCGACTGTAACCATTCCATAAAATGTCAGGGAGCTCTTTTCCTAGTCAATAAAAACAGAGTTATGATGACTTGAGTGACTGCTTCCCTCCCACCCCCTCTTTTTTTTTATTTTAAACTATAGCAGGGGTTCTCAAACTTCATTGCAATGTGACCCCCTTCTGACAACAAAAATTACTACAGGACCCCTGGAGGGGAAACTGAAGCCTGAGCCTGCCCAAGGCCCGCTTCCCCAGGCAGGAGGGCCAAAGCCCAAGTGCTTCAGTCCCAAACAGGGGGCCTGAGACCTGTCACCCAGAGCTGAATTCCTTGGGCTTTGGCCCTGGGCCACAGCAAGTCTAAGCCAGGCCAGCCCCGGCATCCCCATTAAAATAGGGTCATGACCCACTTTGGGATCCCAACCCACAGTTTGAGAATTGCTGAACTATAGTATTTTGATCTTAGCCATCCTCGTCCTTTATTTTGTTAGGGAAGAAAAGAAAATTGTGATGCTTAAATTATAGGATCTAAATTATAGGATCTAAATAAACAAAAATGGCAGCAATCCTCACTTGGTTTCCACTTTATACTCATTTAAAAAAAAGTTAGAACTGATGTGTTGTGTCCGTATTTGGTTCATTTTATCCAATTCCTATCACTATCCTATCCTCCCTCACAGCTCTCTGCAGGATCAAGTTTGTTTATGCTTATTGTATCTTGCCTTAAATTTGATTGAAAGCTCTTCAGGGCAGGGACTATGCCTTCCCATCTGTGTGAGCTAAGTTCTATACAATGGAGCCCAACCCTTTTTGGTTTGTTTTGGCACTACAGCAATATGAATAAGAATACCACCCATCTGTTCCTTCCCGCACTGATGAAATGCCATTCTTGATTCCACCACTTGCTGCTTTTCATTAGTATTCCAGAATGCACCTGCATACTGATTTTAGGGAAACGGATCACGTGTAGAGCAGTAAGAAATTTACATGAGCCTACATAAATAACATTCAAAGATCTTGGGCAAAATTTTCAAAAGCAAAAGTTCCATTTTAAATTTGATTTAGGCTCCTAGTTTAGGCGCCTTTTAAAAAAAATTCTGTTACAAAATTAAAATATGGTCAACGCTATGTTTGGTAGTATGGTAAATTCATTGTTACATTATTACAAATTTCTCATATGCTGTCATACTTTACAGTGTTGCAGTGTGCAATATGTTTCCCCTCTCCCCATCATTTCTCTCCTTCTAAGCTTTATTCCTAACCCAGAGTTCTTCATTCCTACTCCTGAACATTTAATTAGTGGCAAGTGCAACTCTGATACTGCTCGGTCTGTTTTCTTCCTTCTTATTGCATCTCTGCCTATATTATAGGTAGAGGGCGTCAAATAAACATAAGAAAGAGTAGACCCACCAGTATGGCTCCAGGCCAGTGGAGGCTGCGGGAAGCGGCGCAGGCCGAGGAATGTGCTGGCGGTCCTTTCCACAGCCCCCATTCGCCTGGAGTGCAAACCGTGGCCAGTGAGAGCTGCGATTGGCTGAATCTGCGGACATGGCAGGTAAACAAACTGGCCCGGCCCACCAGTGGCTTTCCCTGTACAAGCGGCGGACCAGCTTTGAGAACCGCTGACCTAAATGAGTAGGACATCCGTGTCAAAGAGATCTTGTTATACAGGTCTGTCGCATCTTACGCACATTTAACATGCGCGATTTCAGCTTTACGCGGTCGGCAAGAACAAGGAAGAGAAAAATAACTATTTTAATACTGTACCTGTAGTGCAGGTGATTCTGCCTGCCATTCAACTCAATGTAATTTTGACTATACATGGTTTTCGCTTTACGCGCTAACCGTGGAACGGAACCCCCGCATAAGATGAGACTTGTCTGTAGATGGTGGAAAAGAGAGGAATTGGAGCTTATTGGAATTTATGTATTGAACCTTGGTATGAACCACTGCTTCATTTAAAAAAAATATTGCCTTGTTTTAAGTGATTGAGTCTTGAGTTTATACTTTGAACTGAGCTGGTTGTAGGCACAGGTTTGAACATGAGAAAATACCACTGAGTTCTTAAATTGTGCTATTATCAACACATTCATTGGCATTACGAAATTCTAACATGGAAACCTAGGAATACAAAGAGAAGTTTACTGTGTCTTGGTGTTCTTCAGTGTCAAGTGAAATACTAATATTGAGTACTTATTTTTAAATCTTATTCTCCCAGGTCCCCTTTGGAAAAAGGAACACTGTAGATACTCTGATTTTGATGTAACAGGAAATGTACTAAAAGGAAAAGGAGATGTAGTTGTGCATCTGAAGCGCTAGTAACACCCATTATATTTGATGTCTACCTCTGAAGAGGCTACTTCTAATGCTCTTTGTATTTGCTGGTTAACTCTGAGGAGACCAGTTCTTAGAGATGACAAAAAGCTACATGACTGAAAAAATTTATTTTAAAACAACAAATATTGGGAGGTAGATAGTGAGGAAATACTGATTCTTTTTGGTCTCTCCAGCAAAACAACAACAGGAAAAAAAAAACTGCTTCTTACTCTAATTTTTTTTTTTTTTTTTTTTTTAACATTCAGCTGCTAATTAAGGAAATCACTATTGGTTTGGGTAAAATCTATGAGTAAGTATTTCTGGATATCTAAAGTAGAAAAGTTTACTGTCTGACCAGAATATGAGTACATCAGATAACATGTATCTTTTTATAGCCCCATACTCTGACTTTTCTTAGCTACTATCATTTAAAAGTAAAAAAAAATGCTTTTCACACTTTTAAAAAGTATAATGCTCTTGCCACCTGTTTTTTCATTTTGATTTTCCTAGATAAGATTCCTATTCTGCAGATGGATTATGCATTAAAGGCACAGGTGTTGAGAACATATTTTCTTTATTTTAAGTTAGCAGAAATTAAAATCTTTCTGTGCCTCTTTGTACTGAAAGAGGGTTGTACTAGTGCAAAATATATACAGACAGTGGAAACTGCATATGGACTGTGTAATATAATTAAGGCAACTACAGCAGAATACACTGAAAGCAGCATATGCATCTTAAATATCATGAGTCTTTATTCTTAGAGCAGAAACATCTTATTGCTGCAGGATAGTATAGGAGATCATGGCTTCAGGCTAAGGAAACTATCTCGAGACATTTTCAAGATTTAAGGACTGTTCCCTCTATTTCCTTTCTTTTCTTATTCTTTATTCCTTACTGCTTCCATCACTTCAAATACTTAAGTACTGAGTTTGGTTTCTACATATCTAGTCTGTCTCTCTCTCTCTCTCTCATGGCAATATTAAGAATTTAAAACGAATTGTTGGAGTAGAAAAAATTACCTGTTAATTTTTCCTTTTTCACTTCTTACAGGGCATTTTTGGGACCAAAGGACATATTCCCATATTCTGAAAATAAAGACAAATACGGTAAACCAAATAAAAGAAAAGGCTTTAATGAAGGATTATGGGAAATTGACAACAACCCGAAAGTAAAATTCTCTCATCAACAGGTAAATGAACTTTGTAAGCATTGCTAACAAACTTGTAAGCATTATTGGTGTTCTAATCTAATCTGGTCAAATATCTTGCGTTGTCCTGCTGTTGTGAAAAAGTAGAGTGATGGCTCAGATGACATAGGTGGGATAAGTCATGGCTCAATTTCATTCAATGGCAGATCAGACTGACAGTAATGTTGTAGTTTAGAATTGGCCTTTAAGGCTTTCAGTAATAAGTAGGAGTGAGGAAATTTTTTGGTATGATCAGTGATGTCAGTTTACTGTGGCAAATTTTAGAAGTAGTCCTGGTAATGGTTTCATGGGTATCGCAGAAATCATTATGTTGAACAAGTTTTCTTGTGATTGTTTTCAGGTTAACGTTGCAGGTCTCAGCTTCTAAGTTTATTAATTTTTAAGAATTAAGCTTCATGGTATCGTCAGTGATCTGATGGAACCTTAGCTTACTGGCCTTCTTTCCATTTACATAATTCAATTTTTATGCCCAAGCACTTTTGCTCTACAGATATTATCTTAACATTTCAACAAGTGATATCTTGGCACATGTTTTCCTTTACCTTATTATCTTGTGCTGTCCTGCTCCAGGGGCTGGAAGCAATGTGGCATCTCCCTCTTATCCCTGCCTCTCTTCCAAAAGCCATCGCATAAGCCTACTGATACAGTCCCTTGTATGTGTCAGAGATTCCTCTTCTCTTGGCTCCTGTACAAATTTCTGCTGTCCAAATTGTGACTAGGCTGGGATTGGAAGCCCACGCAAGGTTACTTTATATCCAGATATATCACTTGTAAGCTGTGAGGAGCAGGCACCATCTTCTGTTTGTGTAGACAGTGGCTAGGACAGTGAAGCCTAAGCTATAATTGGAACCCCTGGGTACTACTGTGAAACAATTTTCAAACAAGCAAGCAGGGAAGCACCAGCTTGCCACTTCCTACATCAGGAAGCTCTGCATGTGTGGGAGTGGGCTCTCCCCTATAAGGCATCTCTTGATTCTATGTGTCTAGCAAGGCAGAAGAACATGATTGCAGGTGGGCTGGGAGTCTGGCCTTTGATAATGCCAAACCAGGAACTCTCCCTGACATTGTCTCTTGACCAGAGGTATGGTGACTTTGAGCAGGTGGAACATTTTCCTAGCATCTCAAAAAACCTTCCTGAGAGGCCTACAATTCCAAATGGAAAGACCTGAAGTTTGATGCAGTCAGGACGTATGGACTTTGTTACTTGCCCTGTACGAAAGCTGCTGCATGCATCTTCCTTAGTATGTGTTAAAGACTGAGTGCATCAGGGTACATTTTAATAGCTGTTTTAGCCTTTAACGAACTGGTCCAAGGACAGCTACTGTCTTTGTAGACCTTTGCTATCTGGATTACATGGGGCTAGATGCTCTTAATCACTCCTTCCTCCCCTCCCCCCATTAGTTAATTAAAAAACCCTTTTTATTATGGGATATTGTGATGCTTCCTGGAGGTACCCAGGTTGTGAGGCACCTCACCACCACCTCCCCTTAATGTGAGGTAGCCTTGTCTTTGCCTGACATGGATCAGTCCCTGACTCCACTAATAATGGGCAACACAACTCATTCTGCGCAGGCTCCTCTGTCGTTCTGCAGGCTAGCAATAGTCAAACTCTAACCTCTGAGCGTCTCCTTGAGTGTCCAGCCCCTGTTCTACTGTATGCTCCCAATATTCACAGATACACTGTTCTCAAAGAAGTTATACACTCCAATTTACTAGATTATCTTATGATCACTGCTCCATTTAATACACAGAACTTAGATGTGTTTGATATAGTAAAAACAAAAGTTGATTTTAAAAAAGAGGAGAGATTCAAATGATAGTAAATAGAAATATAGGGAACAAATGGTTACATATACAATAAAATTATAATATGCATTCTAGTACTTAGACTTCAATAATTTTATGTCTTATAAAGCAAAGTTCATCCCACAGATCTTTCAGCTAGGCCTGGCTGTGATCCTTTTTTCCTTAAAAGAAACACATTGCCACCTTGTCCCTTAGATAAAGAATACTGTCTCTCTTTGCAACCTCTGATATATCAAAATAGTCCTTTGATCAGCCTTCATAAACTGGACAGCGTCCTACAGTGGGCTTATTCAGCTGGATGGCATGCTGTGCATTATGAGCTTACAGAGGTACCTTATATCTGTTGATCTATATATGCTTCTCTGCATCGCACTGCAACAGTTCTCTCTTTTGAGGATATTCCTCTAGCTCAGCGGTTCTTAAAATTCATTACACTGTGACCCCTTTTTGACAACAAAAATTACTACAGGACCCCATGCAGGGCTGAAACCGAAGCCCAAGCCCCACCACCCTGGGCCTGAAGCCAAAGCCTGAGCCCAGTTGCTCAGGGCTGAAGCCCTCAGGCTTTGGCTTCAGCCCCAGACTTGAGCCCTCGCAAGTCGAAAGCCTGCCCTGCTAACCCCATTAAAATGGATCATGCCCCACTTTGGGATCACAATCCACAGTTTGAGAATCACTGCTCTAGCTTATTCTACAAGAGTGAGAATCCAGGGCAGATGGTATCTTTAGTAAAGAAAAAGCTGTTACCTTCTTATCTTGATTCTCTGACGAGATCGTCTTATTGGATACTCACTTATACTCTTACCATGCAGAGTTAATTTTTTATTTTCATGTATTTGTATTGCAGTAGCACCTAGGAAAGCAGTTAAGGACTACTTCTGCTACAAGCGCACACTGTAATACAAACATCTTTGTCCCCAAAGAGCTGATAATCTGAGATAAGCGACAATAGATGGATACAGACTCTTGAGGGGCACAAAACTGGAAGTCAGTGGTTTCAGCACACCAACTGCCTAACCGTTAAGTTTTTTTTTTGTTTTTTTTTTTGGTAGGCATCTTGGCAGGAGAGAATCTCAGGGAGGGAGTTGAAGGGGGTTATCAGATGACTTTCTTGATGTTTATGGAGCACCCTTCCCATGCTTTAGGAGAAAGCATGAAAGTGCTTGTTTGAAAATATTACAAGTTACTGAAGGCTGTAAACATTGGCAGAACAGAGGTGGGAGCTCTTGATAGCTTATGAGCGATGGTACTGGGGGTGGGGATAGGCAATGAAGGGCCTTGAAATAAAGACACAAGTAGTTTGTATTTGAGGTATTTGAGATAGTAGGGAGCTGGGGAGAGATGCAAAGAGAGGTGATATGGTCAAAGTGACCAGCCAAGAGAGTGATTTTGTAGCAATGTGCTGAAGTGGGATAAGACTGCATTTGTCAAGGCCAGAGATGATATTGCAGTACTCGAGATGTGAGGAGATGAGGGAGTAAATGAAGTTTTTAGCTGTGTGGATGGAGAAGAAACATCTTAAAAGATGTTAAGCAGGAAAAATCAGCAAGATTTAGATATGGCCCAGATATGAGGATCTAGAGGGCCAAGTCAAAAATAACACCAGGTTTACACATCTATGACAGGGAGGTTGTTGGTTGTGGTGGTGTGCACTCTTACTGGGAAGGGGTGGGGGTGGGGTGGGAGGATTAAGCATTCTGCTTTGGTCATTGTGAGCTGAAGATGACAGACATCCAAAAAGAGATGTCTGAAAGACTGAGATTTTAGTTTGAAGAGAAGATGAGTACAGAGTATTGAAGCAGATCTGTGAGTTGTCAGCATAGAGATGATAGTTGAATTTGTTTGATGTTCATAGATGTCTCTATTGTACTTTTCCCTGAAGTAAATTTTTTTTTCTCGGTTAGCTTTTTTTTTTTTCCCCCTGGAAGCTGTACTTTGTGCTATACTAAATGGCAGAAAACTTCATGCAGCGTTCAGGTTGCCAGGTGATAGCTCTTACCCTTCCAGAACATCAAGTTCAGCAAAACTCAGACTCCTTAAAACCAGGAAATAGAGTTAAGGTAAACCCTCTGGAACCTTAACTCTGTCCCCCTGGGAACTGTCAGTAGCCATTGGAATGGCATGCATTTCAGCTGTTTCCACTGTTAAGTGTAACTGCTGAATGGTGGTGGAATAAGTTGGAATATCTTGAAAGAGCTGTGGTTGTGATAGGAGGACTTCTGCATTGGATTCTCCCCATGTGTTTATCAAATGAAAGAGATATATGCACCCTGAGATTCCAGTCTCCATCATTTCAACACAGGATTGTGTCAGTAGCAGGGCACTGGGATCCCCTACCACTATTGACAATACCCATAGCATGAAAGCAGTCTGTTGATTTAATGATGAATAGGAAAAAGTACAGGGTTAGGTAGTATCCGGTGTGCAAGTGTGAAGGGGCTGTCATAATATAATTCCCAATTCTGGACCTTAGCTTCCAAAATATGGGTATTAGCATGAATTCCCCTAAGCTTAATTACCAGCTTAGATCTGATAGGCTGCCACCAATCAGGACTTAGAGTAGAGCGCCTGATCGACGCTAGTCTCCCCCAAAAACCTTCCCTGGGGGTCCGAAGACCCAAATTCCCTGAGTCTCACAACAAAGGGGAATAAACCATTTCCTTCCCCCTCCCTCCTTCCTCCCCAGCTCCTTCCCGCCCTGGGAACACTAGGAGATCACCTGATTCAACTCCATGAATCTAACACAAAGAGGAACTTTACCATTCCCTCCCTCAGGCAATACAGACTCAAGCTTCTTTGAGCCTTAACTAGGAGAAAACACTCAAACAGGTCTTAAAGCAAAGCTTTAAATAAAAAAAGAAAGAAAAAAGTAAAAGGTTTATCTCTGCACTTTAGATGGTAAAAAGTTACAGGGTCTTTCAACTTATAAACAATAGAAAGAAACTTTCTCCAGCGGAAACACAATTTAAGCTACTTCCAGCAAGTACACATATGCAAATGAAAAAGAAAACAAATTAAAAGACTATGACCGCCTTTTTACTTACAATTCTGAATAGATAAGACTGTAGCAGGGAGATTGGCGGAAACCTGGTTACACCTCTAGCCCCATCCAGGAGTCGGAGAGAACAAAGCCAAACCCAAACCCCACAAACAAAGGCTTCCCTCCCACAAGATTTTAAACTATCTTGTCTCCTGATTGGTCCTCTGGTCAGGTGTTTGGGGTCCCTGTTTGTTAACCCTTTACAGGTAAGAGAGACATTAACCCTTAACTATCTGTTTATGACAGGGGCCTTAAAAAAATATATGAAATCATTAAATTTTACAAATATGGTATTCTGTCAGTGGAGTGGACTCAGTGTTTGAGTGTAGGGTAAGTGAAGTAATTCCTGTCTGTTATAGTGAAAAGGCGGAGTGCAAGAAAGTATGTTGTATAGATCTTTATTTGCTCTCTCTATTACCTGGTTTTCAGAAGTTTGAATTTTGCTGTACTTGATGCTCTGGAAGGACACAAACTATCACCGGGCAACCTTAACTCTGCATTAATCAAGTTTTTTGCCTCATAATTTCCTAGGGGTTTTTTTTTTTAATAAAAATATTTGTTGGTGGAAGTTTAATGGTCATTAAGGCAGTTGTAGTTCTCAGCTAAGTTTGCAACTGATGTGCTCTCATGGCTAGGTAGTGATCAAAAGAGCTAGCTTTTATATAGTGCTTTTCATTAGTAGATCTCAGATAGGAAACTGAGGCACAGAGAGTGAAGTGGCTTGCTTACAGTCACTCAGCAGGCCAATGGCATAGCTAGGAATAGTCCCAGTCTAGTGGTCTTTTTAGTAGGCCACACGATTGCTATGTGATTCCTCAGTGCCCCTATCAAAATGTGTATTTTATTATAGTGGAATGGGGATAATAGTCATGCTTTAAAATATTTGCAATATGTAGTTGCTGACAGGGCCAGTGAGAAATCTCATCCATGGCTTATGCCCCAAAACCTTGACAGTTCTACTAAATAGTTGTTAACGGAACTTTAAGCATTGAGAAAAGATTCCTTCTCTAACCTCTGCCCCATCAGTTCCCTTGCCAACATTCCATAGAATCATAGGACTGGAAGGGACCTTGAGAGGTCATCTAGTCCAGTCCCCTGCACTCATGGCAGGACTAAGTATTATCTTGACTATTCCTGATGTGTTTGTCTAACCTGCTCTTAAAAATCTCCAATGATGGAGATTCCACCTCCTTGAACAATTATTCAAGTGCTTAACCACCCTGACAGTTAGGAAGTTTTTACTAATGTCCAACCTAAACCTTTGTTGCTGCAATTTAAGCCCATTGCTGCTTGTTCTGTCCTCAGGTTAAGAAAAACAAATTTTCTCCCTCTTCCTTGTAACAACAGTTTACATACTTGAAAACTGTTTTCATTTCCCCTCTCAGGCCTTGGCTACACTCACACTTTACAGTGCTGCAACTGGGGTATGAAAAAACACCCCCCTGAGCGCTGCAAGATACAGCGCTGTAAAGCGTCAGTGTAATCAGGGCAGCAGCGCTGGGAGCCCGGCTCCCAGCGCTGCACGCTACACCCGTAAGGGATGTGGTTTACATGCAGCGCTGGGAGAGCTCTCTCCCAGCGCTGCCGCTCTGACTACACTCACACTTCAAAGCGCTGCCGCAGCAGCGCTCCCACAGCGCTGCCGGGGCAGCGCTTTGAAATTCCAAATGTAGCCATACCGTCAGTCTTCTCTTTTCCAAACTAAACAAGCCCAATTTTTTCAAACTTCCCTCATAGGTCATGTTTTCTAGACCTTTAATCATTTTTGTTGCACTTCTCTGGACGCTCTCCAATTTGTCCACTTCTTTCCTGAAATGCGGCTCCCAGAACTGGACACAATACTCCGGTTGAGGCCTAATCAGCCTGGAGTAGAGTGGAAGAACTACTTCACGTGTCTTGCTGACAACACTCCTGCGAATACATCCCAGAATGATGTTCGTGGGTGTTTTTTGCAACAGCATTACACTGTTGACTCATATTTAGCTTGTAGTCCCCTATGACCTCCAGTACGTTTCCGCAGTACTCCTTCCAAGGCAGTCATTTCCCATTTTGTATGTGTGCAACTGATTGTTTCTTCCTAAATGGAGTACTTTGCATTTGTCCTTATTGAATTTCATCCTGTTTGCTTCAGACCATTTCTCTACTTTGTCCAGATACTTTTGAATTTTAATCCTATTGTCCAAAGCACGTGCAACCCCTCCCAGCTTGGTATTGTCCGCAAACTTTATAAGTGTACTCTCTATGCCATTATCTAAATCGCTGATGAAGATATTGAACAGAACTGGACCCAGAACTGATCCCTGCAGGACCCCACTCATTATGTCCTTCCATCATGACTATGAACCTTTGAGAACTACTCTCTGGGAATGGTTTTCCAACCAGTTATGCACCCATCCTATAGTAGCTCCATCTAGCCTAGGTTACATTTCCCTAGTTTGTTTATGAGAAGATCATATGAGACAGTATCAAAAGCTTTACTAAAGTCAAGATATACCACGTCTACTGCTTTTCCCCCCATCCACAAAGCTTTCTTTGACAGGGTAACAAGCCATCAGGTTGGTTTGACATGATTTGTTCTTGACAAATCCATGCTGGCTGTTACTTATCACCTTATTATCTTTTAGATGTTTGCAGATTGACTGCTTAATTATTTGCTCCATTAACAGAAGTTAAGCTGACTGGTTTGTAATTCCCTGGGTTGTCCCTATTTCCCTTTTTATAGATAGTAAGTATATTTGCCCTTTTTCAGCTCCTCACTCCCCTTCTTTCTCAGTAAGCCAGTGGTTCTCAAACTTTTGTATTGGTGACCCGTTTCACACCGCAAGCCTCTGAATGCACCCCCTCTTTATAAATGAAAAACACTTTTTTATATATATATTTAACACTATCGTAAATTCTGGAAGTGAAGCAGGGTTTGGAGTGGAGGCTGTCAGCTCGCCACTCCCACATAAAAACCCCACGATACCTGCTTTGAGAACCCCTGCATTGAGCCATTAATTGGCACTATAGAAACTGCTTAAGTGTAAGACTTTGCTTCCTGCTGTCTGCCTTATGCTTCTGCATACACATCACAGGCCACAGCTTACTGGAGGGCTGCATGCTACCTTGGTTGTGTAGTCCAACCTGCACATTTAGATGAGCCCTTCATTCCCACTACTCACCTCCAGCTGGGACTCCTGCCCTTGCTTCAGCCAGGCTTTCCCAGCCATGCCCCAAGTCCACTGGGTCCACTCCTCCTCCAAATGGCTTCCCCACACTGGGGTGATGTGTATCTTTCTTTATTTTCTGGATTTTTAGATGTTTAAATTTTTGTATATCCTTCTTCCCCCCCCCAACCCCCCACTCAGGCTCACATGGGAAGGCAGAGAAGAGCTCAAACACCAAGACAGGGGTTCTCAACCTCTTTCTTTCAGAGCCCCCCCCCCCCCCCCCCAACATGCTATAAAAACTCCATGGCCCAGTGCGGGAGGGAGAGTATTCTAGGCTTAGCTGTGTGGGGGATGAGAAGCTTCTGTCCTGCAGGGCTGGGAAAGAGCCTTGGGAACACCATAGGATAGGAGGCTCAAGGCTTCTGCCCCTTGAATTGTGGAGGGTGAGGTGGCTTAGGGCTTTAGTTCCACAGGGCTGGGGGATGCTGGGCTTCAGCTCAACGGGGTCTCCTGGAGGGCTCTGAGCGGCCTTGGCTGGCTGAGCCCTTGAAACAACTCATGGATCCCTAATGGGACACAAACCCCTGGTTGAGAACTGCAGCCCAAGAGGGGAGAGGAATCAGACCCCTGCAGAGGATAAGGCTCCCGTAGGTCTTAGCACACACAGGGAAGGACAGAATTCAGGGCTGACAGGCCTCTCCATTCATAAACTCCCAACTTCCCCTACTAGCCCTTATATCCCAATCCCTTCCTCCCCTACACCTATTCCCATTTATCCCCCAACCCTTGCTGCAGACCTAAATCCTTTTCCCCCTTATTACCACCCATTACTGCACTCCAATAACTCCCTGCTTCCCATTGAGCACTCATGTAATTTATTTTCTTTTCAGAAAGTTTAGCACTTTCAGAATATTTTGCTGTACTCATTTAAAAAAAAACAATAACCCATAAACGAACAACTGAGAGGAAGTAGATTTTTCCCTATAATTTACAGTTCATTCTCAGATTTCTGCCCAGAATAGGTTTCAGACTTTAAAAGTTGAAGTCTAAGAGTCTATCATTAATCTCAATGATAAGTTCTCAGATGAAAGAGAATATCCACTGGTGATGAATACAGCCTGAAATAATAGCTCTGAGATGTGTGAACGGCATCAAGAGTCAGTGAATGTTCCCTTCCCCTCTCCCCAGTGCTGGAAAGTTTCTGATATGTGTCAAACACCCATTCTCAGCTCTTCATCTTAGTTTCAGCAGTGTTGTTGATGCCTGCTCTGAGCATATCTGGTCAGGTTTCCCCCCTGGAGGGATAGAGTAGGCCTTCTACAGATCTCAGCTCACATGGATGTAGGGAGAGGAGCTCAGACACCATCAGAAGCAAGCTCTGCCACCCCAAATCTGGCTGACATGAGAGGAGGACAGGGATGTGAGTGTCAGACTCCCATAGATGGGCAGGGACCCCCAGATCCTGGCAGGCACACAGTAGAGTCATGGAGCAGGGCTCAAACACCCCAGGTGCGCAGTTACCCCTGGATCACAGGAAGGGAGTAGGGAGCATGGCTCAGACACCCACAAAAAAGCTACCCCCAGAACCTGGCTCACGTGAGCAGGGGACAGACCACCATAGATGTGTGTGCACCACAACCTGAAGCCCCCACCCAGAAGGGGAATGTGGGGCTGACAGGCTCCCCTACCCCTATTCTTCAGCCCAGTCCTCCTGTGGGTAACCTCGAGCATTTGAGACCATAGGACAATGGTCTGAGCCCTCATTTGATCTATATCTGTGAGCACAAATAGATTGGCAGAATTTGTCAACTTTTGAGGAAAGCTGGTTTCTTTTTTATGAGTGCCGTATCTCAGTCTTAACCTTACTATAGCAGAGCAGCTGCTCTGCTACATTTGAAAGAAGTGGCTTGAATGTTCAGAGGGCAGCATTTATACTTAGGCCAGGTATACGCTACGTGTTTAAACCGAATTTAGCAGCGTTAAACCAAATTAACCCTGCACCCGTCCACCCCATGAAGCCCTTTATATCAATATAAAGGGCTCTTTAAACCGATTTCTGTACTCCTCCGTGACGAGGGGAGTAGCGCTGAAATTGGTATTGCCATGTCGGATTAGGGTTAGTGTGGCCGCAATTCAACGATATTGGCCTCTGGGCGGTATCCCACAGTGCACCATTGTGACCGCTCTGGAAAGCAATCTGAACTGAGATGCAGTGGCCAGGTAGATAGGAAAAGCCCCGCAAACTTTTGAATTTCATTTCCTGTTTGCCCAGCATGGAGCTCTGATCAGCATTGGTGGCGATGCAGTCCCAAATCCAAAAAGAGCTCCAGCATGGACCGTACGGGAGATACTGGATCTGATTGCTGTATGGGGAGACAGATCTGTTCTATCAGAGCTCCGTTACAGAAGACAAAATGACAAAGCATTTGAAAAAATCTCCAGGCTATGATAGACAGAGGCCACAGCAGGGACTCAGCACAGTGCTGCGTGACAAGCTTAATGGAAAGCCAAAGAATCAAATGGATGCTCATTGAGGGAGGGAGGGGTACTGAGGACTCCAGCTATCCCACAATCCCCACAGTCTCCGAAAAGCATTTGCATTCTTGGCTGAGCTCCTAATGCCTGAAGGGTCAAAAACATTTGTCGCAGGTGGTTCAGGGTATATCTTGTCAATTTACCCCCTCTCTCTCTCCGTGAAAGAAAAGGGAAAAAAAATCATTTCTCGCCTTTTTTTCAATGTCACTGTATGTTTACTGCATGCTGCTGGTAGACGCGGTGCTGCAGCACTGAACAGCAACATCCCCTCCCCTTCCTTTCCTGATGGCAGACGGTACAAAATGGTGGAAAACTGTCCTCATCATCCCATGGGTGCTCCTGGCTGGCCTCGGTGAGGTCGGCTGGGTGCGTCTGGGTAAAAATGGGAATGACTTCTGGTCATTCCCGGCAGATGGTACAAAAGTCTTGGTAACGGTCCTCATCATAGCAGCTGGAGGCAGAGCTCCATCAGCCCCCCCACCCCCGCCCTTTCATGTCTAAAGAAAAGATTCTATACTCCCTGGACTATAATAGCAGCGGGAGGCTGCGCTCCTCTCCCCCACACCCTTTGATGTTCTGCCTGGACTATCATAGCAGCTGGAGGCTGCCTCCCCCTCATTTTATCTTGCTAAAAAGTCAGTGTTTCTTATTCCTGCATTCTTTATTACTTCATCACACAAATAGGGGGGCACTTCCATGGTAGCCCAGGAGGGATGTGGGAGGAGGGAAGCAACGGGTGGGGTTGTTGCAGGAGCACCCCCTAGAATGGCATGCAGCTCATCATTTCTGCGGGATCTCTGGGGCTCTGATACGGAGCGGCTGTGGTCTCTGGTTCTCTAGTACACTTGCCCCATATTCTAGGCAGGACTGACTCTATTTTTAGACAAAACATAAGGGAATGACCCGAGGGGTCATTCCCATTTTTGTCCATGTGCCCCCGGCCAACCTCAGCGAGGCCAGCCAGGAACACCCATGACAGCAGCAGACAGTACAAAAGGATTGATAACCATCATCGCCAATTTCCGAATGCAAACAGTGCAAAATGACTGATAGCCATCATCTCATTGCCAATTTACAATGGCAGATGGTGCAATAGGGATGGTAACAGTCTCTGCTACTTTGCAAAGGCAAGTAAATGCTGCTGTGTAGCACTGCAGTACCGCCTCTGTCAGCAGCATCCAGTACACATATGGTGACAGTGACAAAAGGCAAAACAGGCTCCATGGTTGCCATGCTGTGGTGTCTGCCAGGAAAAAGGGGCGTGAAATGATTGTTTACCATTGCTCTCACGGAGGAAGGATTAAGTGATGACATTTACTCAGAATCGCCCATGACGCTGTTTTTGCACCATCATGCATTGGGATCTCAACCCAGAATTCCAATGGGCAGGGGAGACTGCAGGAACTAAGGGACAGCTACAGGGTAACTACACACAGTGCAACGCTCTGGAAATCGACACTAGCCTTGGTACATGGATGCACACCGCTGAATTTATGTGCTTAGTGTGGCCACGTGCACTCGACTTTATACAATCTGTTTTAAAAAACCAGTTCATGTAAAATTGGAATAATCCTGTAGTGTAGACATACCCTTAGTTAGGAATAGCTTTCAGCTGCTAGTATGGCAGCTTTGGTTTCTAATCCAAAACCACTGCCCTCATGGGGGTGAAAATTAAGAAGGGCATTCTACTCTCATACAGAGGGTGAGAGTCCTAGAAGTGAGACTGATGCACAATATTCTCTACAGAGAAGGAAAATTAAAGGTAAGTGATTTTCCCTTTTCTCCTATATATTTCCATAGCTGTAGTGCTGTCCTTTCAACCTTCATTGCATCAAAGAATATTTTTGATTCATATGCCTTTCCTGAAAAATAACCATTTGCTTATAATTCACCTACTGTTGATAGCCAATCTTAGAAGTGGATCAGGTTGTATCCAAAGAAGTTTTAAATAATGGTTGTCAGATTCTTGCATCTGTTGAGGAATTACTAAATGGCACAATCGCATGCATAAGGATGTGCAAGAAAATGCTTATGGAGTATGCCTTATGTTCAGCAGGGCCTAGGAAATGTCACCCTATGATGGAACTGAGTTCTAGTGTGCTAAGGATATTACTCAGTTATATGTGGCTCAGAACTTTTCCAGTCTTTAATTAAATTTCAATGGAAACTTTTTAAAACCTTCCCTTGCAATGTTTGTTGTCTAAATACAACTTACTGCTAGTGCGTGGGAATTGGGAAAGTTATATTTGAAAGGGTTTTTTCATTGTCTCAGCTGAGAGAAATTTTAAAATCAGTTATAGTGGAAAAAACTAGATTTAAAAAAAAATCTGTTCTAATAAGCTATGGGATTACTTGAAACACAGGAAAAGAAAATTTATTTTTTAATTTTAAACTCAACCATCCAACTTTTAATGTCCTTATTATTCATTACTTCAGTAAGTTATTTGACTTCATAAATGTGGTAATATTTTTGTCTTAAAGTCTCATTCAGCTGTTAACAACACTGTTAAAGAGACTGTTGAAGAAAGCTGTCAAGAGCCTACTGAGGGAAGTGAAGAAAAAGTAGGAACCAAAAGGAGAAAGTCTACAGTTCCCAAAGTAAGTGACTATATAAATTGACTGTTTTAGTATCTGTCTTGGAAATCTTTTCAGTTACAAATTTTAACAACACAATTCTACATATTTAGTTTAAATGAACAGTGCATTAGTGTTGTGATGAAATCTTCTTTTTTCAGGCATGAACACTGACATTTGTCCTTATGTAATTACTATTATGTATTAAGCCGTTGTATATAATTTTGAAACAATTTCTTACAACTACAAAGACTTAATTTTTTTAAAATAATAATATACAAGTCAGATATTAAACAAGTCAGATATTCAAGATACATTTCAGAATAGTGGAAGGAGAAATAATTGTCAAGACCTATGTCTGTTTCTTTAAAAAGTCTGTCTAGTTAAACCAGTGCAAACCTCTAATGTGGATGCCTATAAACTGACTTAACCCTTACTTATATTAATTTACTTTTGTATCAGTGTGTTACTATCAGTAATATAGTATAGTTTCTAGTATAGATGAGGCTTCATTTTTGACATATAAGGATAAGAGTATAAATGACATTTAAGTAGACTGACTAGATTTTTAGAGGGATACACTTCACTTTTGAAAACATTTCTTTCTGAAATTTCTACTTTAATTGCTGCTATAAATACCATCTAATATTGAGGAGGAAAAGTATTAGTGTTTTCTAGTTCATTTAGTGTGTGGATTTGACATCACTTGTGTAGTCAGTTTTGCTGTATCCCCTTGTCACAGGGTCCACTCACCGCATGTGGCGCTGCCTCCTGGCAGCTCTGGGGATTAGCTCTTGACAGGCACTGCCCTCCTCTGCTGGTGTCTCTACCTGTTGTCTCTTTCAAACTACATTCCCAGAGCTGTAGCTTTCTGTTCGTACCTTGGCCTTCTGGCCATGTCACTAAGTTACTCCCCTTCTGGGGAATTCAAACCATCTGTCTGCTGATTTCTCCAACACCCTACACCACTTCCCAGTGGCTGGCAGGGGAATCCAGGCCTGCCCACCACACTGGGTTCCAGCCAGTAACAAGCAGCCAAGGTCTATATGGTCCTACCCTTTGCTGCTGTTTTCCTGGGCTTCTTCCTAGCTATCTGGTTTCCCCCTCTTTCTGGGTTTGCTAGCCCAAGCTCCCTTCTCATAGGGAGTGATTGTAAACTACTGCCTTGCAGTGTTCTGCTGCTCACAACTTCTGGGCTTTATACGGGCCCCTCCTGTTCCTACCCAGCTGAGCCCATTTCCAGTTAGTGGCCTGCTCCCTATCATCTTCCTCAGGAGTAGCCTGGGCAGTTAATTGGCCTGCCTAGCCACTTTAACTCCTCCAGGCCTTGTGGAGTAGGCACCCCATCACACCTCTGTATAGTCATGTTTGTTCTCCTTTGTTTCCGTGAATGTTTTGTATGGAAGAAAGAGAGAGGTTGCTTTAAAAAAAAGGGGGAGGGGGCGGGGCTGAGTGTAAAACCACAAAAGTAGGTTTGGAAAACTGTAGGGAATAATGGAGAGCAATTTTAACAAACAATTTTAGAGTATGCCTCAAAAAATGGAAGAAGTTTATATGTAGATTAAACTGACCTTGTTTATTAAAAACAACTAGGACTCCTTGTGGCACCTTAGAGACTAACATGTTTATTTGGGCATAAGCTTTCATGGGCTAAAACCCACTTCATCAGATGCATGGAGTGAAAAATACAGTAAGCAGAATATATATTATAGCACATGGAAAAAAGAGGAGTTGCCTTACCACGTTGGGGGGTCAGTGCTAACAAGCCAATTCAATAACTTTTTGTTACAATTGAATTGGCTCATTAGCAGTGACCCCCCAACGTGGTAAGGCAACTCCCCTTTTTTCATGTGTTATAATATATATTCTGCTTACTGTATTTTTCACTCCATGCATCTGATGAAGTGGGTTTTAGCCCACGAAAGTTCATGCCCTAATAAATATGTTGGTCTCTAAAGTGCCACAAGGACTCCTTGGTCTGTGTCAGCAAAAACAACAACATGGCTGCCACTCTGACACTTATTTATTAAATTATTTCAACTAAAGGTAGAAAGCAACTTGATAGCAATGAGTCTGTTGCAGCTGCTGTACTTTTGGGTTCTTTTAGATTTCGATTAATATAAATTGTGAAATTTAGCGACTTTGGTTTTTCTATTTACAGTTATCTCCAAAACAGGATAATTTGCCCACTGAAGTTGAAACAGAAGAAAAAGAGATGGATGCTGCAAAGGAAGAAGATATCCCTTCAGAAAAACCCAGTAGTGAAGTATGTGAGATGTTTTTCTTTCTGCCTAAAGCAGATGTTTGGAATACTACATGGAAATTTTTCCTCCTTTATACACATTTTAGGCCCTAATGCAGGCTTAAGTATTTCCAGACTATAGTAAAATAAATTAATAAGGAAACCTAAAATGTTAATTTGTTACTAGGGCTGGTTTGAAAACAGGAATTCCATTTTATAAAAAATATTTATATAAAAAAAGTTTTTTTTCAGTACAGAAGGAAACCAAGACCTGTTGAAAACCATGAGAAAACTCACACATATCACCCCAGAATAACCAGCAGTTGGATGGTTAGGGTGCTCACTTGGGATGTGGTACACCCACATTCAGGTTCTTGCTCCATCAGATTTGGGATTTGAACCTGGTTCTTCTGCATTCCACTGGGCCGTTGGCTGTTTTGAGGTCTTTCTCTCCCTTGATTTGACCAGAAATTTCATGCTGGGTCTGAGAAATCTTCCTGACAAAGTTCAATCAAAACATAAGATGCTTCAAAATTTCTGTTTGGACAAATCTATATTTTCCAACAAGAAACAGTTAATTGAAAAGTTTCTGGCCAGCTCTAATTATGGCATCCCTTTAAACATCTCAGGTTTTTAGCAAATATGTCAAAAAGAAACACAATGAAGCAGCCATTATTATTTGTCTTTTGTGATACTCAAATTACAAGAACAAACATGTCATAAATGAGGTCTTGATATATTTTGATGTACTGCTGAAATATATTCAGTGACTTGATATATTTTCTTTAACCTGTTTAGTTTAAATTCAGAGTTCCCACTAAGTTTTATCTGGATTATTATTGAACACAAGCTGAAGTTCACTTTGATTTTTAATTTTTACAATCTTTTTTTACAAAATGTAAATCAAGAAAAATACGAAACATTTTGAGTAGCTCTTGGAGAAAATGAAAAAAAAGTGGCATTAATGAGAAAGGTACATGTGTGTCAAAGGGCCCGAGGGGAGTTCAGAGGGAAGTGGCAGAGGTGGGAGGAGTCTTGACTGGAAGTGGGGGGCTTTACCTGAGCATCAGGCAGCTTTGGCCCCAGGAGGCTTTTTGTTACTTAACAGCTTTGGCGCATGGATGCCTGCAATTGTGGGCAAACTACACAGTGCATCCCCCTACTGGGCTCCTTGCGTCTGCAGGTTTTGCAGCTAGTGTGAATTGTGTGTCTCTTTTCAGATGAAATGTGCTTTGGTGGTGTGGTATAAAACCTTGCAAATTCACCTGAGTTTTGCAGCACAGCAGAAGCTGAAAGCTTGGTGTATCAGAAAGCCAGTCAGCTGTATATCAAATGAGTACAGTGACCAGCTGCGTGACACAACACACTGCTGAATAAAACTGCAGTGCTGGCATGGTCAGCCAAGTGTTGTTCACCAATATGGCTGGAGGTGGCCAGGAGATTGCATTTTGTTGCTTGGTCATTTTCTGACTCCCAGCAAATAATGTGATGACTGTTTTGTTTAAAACTGAGACTTTTTTTTGGCATACCACTGACAACAAGTGGAGTAGTATGTGTACCACAGTTGGAGAATACTAAATTCTGAAGAAACCCAGCAATTTATTACTATACTACAAAGATGCATTGTTAAGTCTAAGTACAAATATTCTAAATTTGTTGCAGTCACTAACAGAATAATCATCTGACCACGTCTGGGGAGTGGCTTAAAATGTAAGGACAAGTTCTGCTTAAATGTTTATATAACTGAAGTCAGTGGGAGTTAAGAATGTGTATCTGATCGCGGACTTTGACCCTTAATTATTAGAGTAAATATCAAGTCACTTATACAAGTTGGATAAAGTTAATTAAGCTAATTTATGTATCTCACTTAATACGCAGTGGGAAACAAACACATTGGAAATTGAATGTACTAAATGTAACTTGGTGAGTTCAATAAAATATGGCCATACCTATTAAACAGAATTCTAATTCGTATTTAATTTGCAATTTACTAACGTTCGGAAAAGCCATTATACCTTTATCTGTCTCTTTGAAGAGGCGTGTCACTGATTCTTAATCCTCTACTACAGTTTTAGAAAGAAACTTAAATTGCCTAATATTGATACTTGATAACAGATACCTTCATGTGTGCATAGTCTTTTACTAAAATACTGTATATACTAAATGCTATGGTAAAATGATCCTTCAAGCATCATAATAACTTAAACTAACTCTTTTGTGTTTTGTTAACATTCTAAGTGTTACTTTTTCAGGGTGTGATGAAAGCTAATGATGTACCTGTTCCTAAAGTTGCTAGAAGAGGGAGAAAAAGAAAGGTAACAATATACTTAATTTCTCAACCTATCAATCATTTTGTGATGGTGGCTTTCCTATTAGATTCTCACATTTTTTCAATAACAAATTATATTCCAATCAAAATTAATCTTCATTTGATTTTTGAATAAATTCAGAACTGTACAGAAGTATGTCAGCAATTCATTCAATTAATAAATCCCTTTAGAATACAATGAAAATGCCAGTAAATCCCATAGTTCAGAAAAGCCTCCTTTCATTGGAAGCTTACACAAAAACAGTGTACTAAATTCAAGTTTTTTAGATCTAAGGAATGTCTTCAATATGATTTATCTATCTCCTTGGGATTGATATAGATCAGAGAAAGCAAGAGAGATGAGACTGACTAATCTTTTTTTACATTGTGACTCCTTTATTATAGTGGCATGGCAGTGCTACTGTAGTTAAGGGTGTGTCGTGACTTTTGGGTTAGGGTGAGCAACCCAAATTTGGGGTCATTTGAGCCAGGAATTGTGGAGATACAAGTCCTGAGGTACTAGCCATTTTTCAAAAAGTTTCTAGTGGGCCTTTTTTTGCAGAAAGCTAATGCTCAAAATGTGTAAATGCTCTCATTGGGTGCTATGCACTACCTTGGGTAAAAACTGATCAACTAAGTCTTTGGGGACCCCAAATTGTGAACAGTATTTAAGAACATGTTCGCTTATTTGCTTGCGTAAATATGCAGCCTGGAAAGATTACAGTGCACACTCCAGTAAAGAAAAAATAAATGAGAAGGTTTCTATGCAACCACTTTATGCTTGCCTGGGTAGTTGGAGGGATCGTGTTGATGCTGTTTTTACTGATGAACACACTGAGGCTGATGTTTTTTGTCTTGTGGGAGGAAAAGGAAGAGTTGCATGTGTACCTTCAAGCTGCATTAGGCATTATTTCCATGCAGAATTGTGTAGGTTATGTCAGTAGCAGGACATAAGGCTTTTATTACAAAGGGTATTGTCAGCAATGAGGTGGAATATGGAAGAATTCAAATGTTTTAATAATGGTGAAGTGAAAATGTAGGTTGAGATGTATCCTATAAGTGTTAAGGGGGTTGTAAAAGTCTGTGAATTAGTTCTTAAATTGTACACATGGTGTTCTTTCTGGGTAGTTGGCTAAGTATGTGTGTGTGTATGCTAGGATCTGGAACCTCCTGAATCTTAATGAGTTTGTGAATATTGAGGCATTTCTCAAAGCGGGCGTGGGCTAGCTCTTCCTCTTTTTTGTTTTTTATGTGGTCCTTCAGTAATGTGAGGTGGAAAGATGGAATCCTATGAGTGAGAGTGAATGGATTGTAAAAGGTGGAGAAGAGGGTGTACATTTCAGCAACTGCTGGCAGAATATCAGCGTGTGTATTAATTGGGCGTTACTGAAAGGGAACAGTTTAGTTTGCTTGGGCAACCTTAACTGTATTTCCTGGTTTCTGAAGTTTGAGTTTTACTCAACTCAACGTTCTACAAGGAGACGACCTACTATGAAGCAACTTTAACTGTGCTAATGCATTAATGTAGGTTTTTTGTCATTTGAATTCATATTGGTAAGCACTTATTTGTACAAGTAGACCAGATATAGTCAATGAAACTATTTGTGAGCAGTCACCAATAAAACTAAGGGTTTCACAATCTAGTCGAAAATTTGAGCCTAACAATTTGTTTTTATATGTTGGAATGCCATTGATTTCCTCTGATATCTTCTCCCCTGTTTTGGTTTTTTCTTCATCTCTGTTTCATTAAAGATTGTTCTGATGCTAATACTTAATAGCTTCATGTAAGTAGGTGCCATTTCTCTACTCCCTTTCCAAAATCAATTTATCCCATCATGCTTTTAAAGATTTGTTTAGTTATTCCATAAAAGAGAGTGCCTGTTGTTTGCGCTAGGTGCTCGTTAACATGTTTATAGTCAGTGTAAAATGAGGATTTTGATCTTCGCTGTTCAAAACAGGTTTTTGAGGAGTTATATGCTGTAATTCTGCATAGTATAAGCTGTGTCCAGTTTGATTTTTAGAAATTCAGCTCTGCTCCATGGATGGAGTAACCAAGAACAGGAAGGTAAAAATGTTTACAGTGCCAAAAATATGGTAGGCACGTCACACAACACACTGTCAATTTTCTTACCATCTAACTTTAGACAGTGAAAGGTTACAGTAATGAAAATTATATTTTCACTCAGTTCTGCAAATGCTCTATTTTTTTAATTCTCTGTACAGGTAGAGTATAACACTAATTGTGTAATGCTTTCTATTATAAAACTTCTGTTGCTGTTGCACAAAATGTAATTTATTTTTTGAGAAAACAAACAAACAAACCTAGGAAATTACATTCCCAACTCTTTAAAAGTGTATGTAAGGTTGTATTAAGTCAAGCCCGCAGAAGTTAAATCGCATAATTAAGGTTGTCTGTGCAAGTCTCTCTTCTTAGGGTATTTCTACACTGCCAAAAAAAAAAAAAAGAGTATATTCTTAACTCAGGTTATAATAGCAGTGAAAACATGCCAACTCTGCTTTGAACTGGATCCCGCTTTAACTTGAGCTGTTAACAACTTGGCTTTTAACTTAGTTTGTGTCGTCTTTGCTATTTTAACCCAAGTTAGCTAACCCAGGTTAGCTAATCCAAGTTGAGAACACATTTTATTTGCAATATAGATGTAGTCTTTGAATGTGCGATTTTGTGGTACAGCTGTAGAACTACTTAAATAAGGACTTAAACCTGAAAGAGCATTACTGCACAAGCAGGGAGCTTCAGTCATGAGTGCTTATGACCAGCTCTACTTTTCTCTGCTCCTCATTATTCCTAGTCTCTACTAGTGTTTTTAAAAGGCACTCCCTATCTCTTCAAAGGGGCAGATCACAGACTGTGTCAGCAGCAAAAAGCTGTAGCAGCAGTGTATTTACATCTGTGGGTACGTCTACACTACGGGATTATTCCGATTTTACATAAAACGGTTTTATAAAACAGATTGTATAAAATCGAGTGCACGCGGCCACACTAAGCACATTAATTCGGCGGTGTGCGTCCATGGTCCGAGGCTAGCATCGATTTCCGGAGCGTTGCACTGTGGGTAGCTATTCCATAGCTATCCCATAGTTCCCGCAGTCTCCTCTGCCCCTTAGAATTCTGGGTTGAGAGCCCAGTGGCTGATGGGGCAAAAATCATTGTCGCGGGTGGTTCTGGGTAATGTCGTCAGTCATTCCTTCCTCCGGGAAAGCAACGGCAGACAATCATTTCGCGCCCTTTTCCCCCTGGATTGCCCTAGCAGACGCCATAGCACGGCAACCATGGAGCCCGTTCAGCTTTTTTTTTTTTTTTTTTACAGTCACTCTATGTGTACTGGATGCCGCGGACAGAGGCGATACTCCAGCGCTACACAGCAGCATTCATTTGCTTTTGCATGATAGCAGAGATGGTTACCAGTTGTTCTGTACCGTCTGCTGCCAGTGTAATTTGGCAATGAGATGACGGTTATCTGTCCTTCTGTGCTGTCTGCTGCTATCACGGGTGCCCCTGGCTGAGATCGGCCGGGGGCGCAAAAGCAAAACTGAGAATGACTCCCCGAGACAATCCCTCCTTTATGGTTTCTAAAAATAAAGTCAGTCCTGCCTAGAATATGGGGCAAATGTACTAGAGAAGCAGTGTATCAGAGAGTACAGCTGCTCTGTCAGATCCCGCAGAAATGATAAGCTACATGCCATTCATGGGGGGTGCCCCTGCAACAACCCCACCCGTTGCTTCCCTTCTCTCCCAACCTTCCTGGGCTACCGTGGCAGTGTTCCCCCCCCCCCATTTGTGTCATGAAGTAATAAAGAATGCAGGAATAAGAAATACTGAGTTTTTAGTGACATAAAATGATGAGGAGGCAGCCTCCCGGTGCTATGATAGTCCAGGCAGGACATTAAGCAGTGTGGGGGAGAGGAGCCCAGCATCCCACTGCTATGATAGTCCAGGCAGTACAGAATCTTTTCTTTTCACATGAAAGGGAGGGGGCTGATTGAAGCTCAGCCCCCAGTTGCTATGATGAAGACAGTTACCAGTCGTTCTGTACCATTTACTGGGAATGACCGAGAGTCATTCCTATTTTCACCCAGGTGCCCCCGGCCAGCCTCACCTGAAGCCAGCCAGGAACACTCATAGCTTGATAAGAAGGATGGTTACCAGTCCTACTGCACCATCTGCCACTGGGGAGGGGAGAGGAGCGGATACTTCTCTTCGCTGCTGCAGCATTGTGTCTACCAGCAGCATTCAGTAGACACAGAGTGACATTGAAAGAAGTCAAGAAATGATTTCTTTCCCTTTTCTTTCACGTGGCGGGGGGAGAGAGTAAATTGACAAGCTATTCACTGAACCACGCCGGACAATGTGTTTGAACCTACAGGCATTGGGAGCTCAGCCAAGAATGCAAATACTTTTCGGAGACGGCTGGGGACTGTGGTATAGCTGGAGTCCTCAGTACCCCCTCCCTCCCTCCATGAGCGTCCATTTGAGTCTCTGGCTTCCCGTTAAGCATGTCACGCAGCACTGTGTAGCCTGTAGAATTTTTTTCAAAAGCTTTGGCATTTTGTCTTCTGTAACGAAGCTTTGATAGAACAGATTTGTCTCCCCATACAGCAATCAGATTCAGTATCTCCCGTACGGTCCATGCTGGAGCTCTTTTTGGATTTGGGACTGCATTGCTACCCGTGCTGATCAGAGCTCCACGCTAGGCAAACAGGAAATGAAAATCAAAAGTTCGCGGGGCTTTTCCTGTTTACCTGGCCACTGCATCCGAACTGAGATTGCTGTCCAGAGCGGTCACAATGGTGCACTGTGGGATACCGCCCGGAGGCCAGTACTGTCGATTTGCTGCCACACTAACCCTAATCCGATATGGTAATACCAATTTTAGCGCTACTCTTCTCGTCAGGGAGGAGTACAGAAACCGATTTAAAGAGCCCTTTATATCGATATAAAGGGCCTCGTACTGTGGACGGGTACAGCGTTAAATCGGTTTAACGCTGCTAAAATCGGTTTAAACGCGTAGTGTAGACCAGACCTGTGAGACTATGTAGCCTAGTAGATTGAGGGTTGTTCTGTCATTTCTGAGGTCGTTAGTTGAAGTTTTCAGTAGTATGCCTTTGTGTATTGTGACCAGAGAAGCCCTCCAAAAGAGGAAGAGAGAAAAAAGGACTGAAAACAGAGCTTTCTTCAAAGGGTACGTCTACACTACGGGATTATTCCGATTTTACATAAACCGGTTTTGTAAAACAGATTGTATAAAGTCGAGTGCACGCGGCCACACTAAGCACATTAATTCGGCGGTGTGTGTCCGTGGTCCGAGGCTAGTGTCAATTTCTGGAGCATTGCACTGTGGGTAGCTATTCCGTAGCTATTCCATACTTCCCGCAGTCTCCTCCGCCCCTTGGAATTCTGGGTTGAGATCCCAGTGCCTGATGGGACAAAAATCATTATTGCAGGTGGTTTTGGGTAAATGTCGTCAGTCATTCCTTTCTCTGGGAAAGCAACGGCAGACAATCATTTCGCACCCTTTTTTCCCTGGATTGCCCTGGCAGATGCCATAGCATGGCAACCATGGAACCTGTTTTGCCTTTGTCACTGTCACTGTGTGTGTACTGAATGCCGCTGACAGAGGTGGTACTGCAGCACTACACAGCAGCATTCATTTGCCTTTGCATGATAGCAGAGATGGTTATCAGTCGTTCTGTACCGTCTGCTGTGCCATTGTAAATTGACAATGAGATGACGGTTATCTGTCGTTCCGTACTGTCTGCTGCTGTCATGGGTGCCCCCGGCTGAGGTCGGCCGGGGACGCAAAGACAAAAATGGGAATGACTCCCCTGGTCATTCCCTCCTTTATGTTGTATCTAAAAATAGTCAGTCCTGCCTAGAATATGGGGCAAGTATACTAGAGAACCAGAGAGCACAGCCGCTCTGTGTCAGATCCCGCAGAAATGATGAGCTACATGCCATTCTAGGCGGTGCCCCTGCAACAACCGCACCCATTGCTTCCCTGCTCCCCCAACCCTCCTGGGCTACCGTTGCAGTGTCCCCTCATTTGTGTGATGAAATAATAAAGAATGCAGGAATAAGAAACACTGACTTTTTAGCGAGATGATAAAATGAGGGGGAGGCACCCTCCAGCTGCTATTAGTGCAGGCAGGACATTAAACAGTGCAGGGGAGAGGAGCCCAGCATCCCACTGCTATGATAGTCCAAGCAGTACAGAATCTTTTCTTTACACATGAAAGGGAGGGGGCTGATGGAGCTGAGCCCCCAGTTGCTATGATGAAGACAGTTACCAGACATTCTGTACCATCTACTGGAAATGACCAGGAATCATTCCTATTTTTACCTGGGTGCCCCCGGCCGGCCTCACCTGAGGCCAGCTAGGAGCACTCATGGGCTGATGATGATGACAGATGGCAGTCACATTGTACTGTCTGCCCCCGGGGAGGGGAGGGGAGCGGATACTGCTCTTCACTGCCGCAGCATTGCGTCTACCAGCAGCATTCAGTAGACATAGGGTGACATTGAAAAAAGTTAAGAAACTATTTTTTTCCCTTTTCTTTCACAGGGGGGGGTGAGGGAGGGGAATTGATGAGCTATACCCTGAACCACCCCGGACAATGTGTTTGACCTTATAGGCATTGGGAGCTCAACCAAGAACGCAAATGCTTTTCGGAGACTACTGGAAACTGGGGGATAGCTGGAGTCCTCAGTACCCCCTCCCTCCCTCCATGAGCATCCATTTGATTCTTTGGCCTTCCGTTACGCTTGTCACGCATAGCCTGGAGATCTTTTTCAAATGCTTTAGCATTTCGTCTTCTGTAACAGAGCTCTGATAGAACAGATTTGTCTCCCCAGATTTCTCAACGATCAGATCCAGTATCTCCCATACGGTCCATGCTGGAGCTCTTTTTGGATTTGGGACTGCATCGCCACCCGTGCTGATCAGAGCTCCACACTGGCCAAACAGGAAATGAAAATCAAAAGTTTGCGGGGCTTTTCCTGTCTACTTGGCCAGTGCATCCGAGTTTGGATTGCTGTCCAGAGCTGTCGCAATAGTGCACTGTGGGATACCACCCAGAGGCCAATACCATCGATTTGCGGCCGCACTAACCCTAATCTGATATGGTAATACCGATTTTAGCACTACTCCTCTCGTTGGGGAGGAGTACAGAAACCGATTTAAAGAGCCCTTTATATCGATATAAAGGGCCTCGTGTGGACGGGTACAGCGTGAAATCGGTTTAACACTGCTAAAATCGGTTTAAACGCGTAGTGTAGACCAGGCCAAAGTTTAAGCCTTCCAAATCAAGCTTAAAAAAAAACCTCACAGGGTCTTTTGATAAGTTTTCAGGTTCCCCATCATCTTCCATCCTGTCACCCATGCTTCCTCTGAGCCAGTTTAAAAAAAAAAGAAAAAAAGCACTGACGGATAACAGTGCTATTCTAATTTCTCGGGGGGAAAAGGAGCAATGTTTTCTGGAGAATTTATTTTGCAGGTCTTCATTCAAGAGTCGTCTTGGTACGAAAGAGAACAGATTAGTTTGTGCCACTGCTAGTTCTGTCCAGGCTGATTAACAGTGTGCAAGGTCCATTTCTTTATGGAGTCCAGGCCTTTCTGATTCAGAGATGTCTCAAAAAAATTTCCTCAGAACTTTCATTGTCCTACCAGGAATCCCATCTCCATGCACCAGTTTGCCTGGGCCACCAATGCTACATACATTTTGCAACATTGCATTACTAGTTCCTGGCAGTACTGTTTGCTTCTCTCATGATCCTTGTTTTTCTCAACTCTGATGGTAACTCTGAAGCCCCACCTACAACAGGTGACTTGTTGATACCCATCTGAGATGTAACCGGTCAATATGTAAAGATTCTTCCCATTGCTTGAGTTCCACAGCCGCCTCATCTATTTTCAGAGTTGCCCATTAGTACCTCCTCAAGATCTGGTCTACCTCTGGCTATTCTATTAGACATTTATGGTTCTAGTTGCCCAGGGAGAGATTTCAGTTTCTTTCTGTGATGATTCCATTCATTTTGTACGACAGTGACCAGAAATGGAAACTTTTCTATGGCGGGGATGCACTTCTCTACAAATTTTCCTTTTTAGTAATGGACTTTCCAGAATCAGGAAACAGATTATTTTCTGCATCACCTGAGGAAACTCAGATAGGCCCCATTTAGTTCAGGCAAATGGTTGTCCTATGAAGTTAATCACAACTTTCTAGATTTACAAACCCTTAAGAAGGTGGTTCTGACTTTCTCTTCTTAAGACTCCCTCTGAGTTTAGCTGCTGTTTACTTGAAAAGCAACAATTGGACCTCCGTGGCATATTGAAACTTCAGGTTGGAACAAGAAAGTAAAGTTAAAAAATACTGAATAAAGCAAGGGAATCTCTCTGCTACTAGAGCAGGAAGTTTTTTATTTTTTGTGTTCAGTAGTGTCTACTGGGTGCTTTCCAAGCCCTCATTAAGTGCAGTCCCTTATGTGAGGAGCTTGCACTATAAAGCATCTAATGATTAAAACCACTTTTGTTTAAGCAAAAAATTAGCCTCTGTATCCAATGATTAAACACATGGTGATTGGACCCATAAAATAAAAACTAAATCATTGAGTCCTAAAGTAGTTAACAGAAATGTAGTGGTTTAGACACTGATTCCTATAGCTATCCAGCATTTTGAACCTCTTGATCTGGGGGGAACTTCTAGTCCAGGATCCCCTCAAATTCCCAGACCATCAGCACTGGAGGCACTTGGCCTGGAACCTGAGATATTTTGCTTTCTAGAGCATGAGTACTTGGTAGAGCATGTAGACTTGTTGCTCACATTTTGAAACTGTCCATAAATCCATTCTGAGAACTTGGTACTCGTGATGCATTTCAAAGAACAAAAATCACATTGTTTCTGACAACCAGAGCTATATAACCTGGAGTTTCTTCTAGACATGGCTCTTGACTGAGTCTTATCTTCCTGAAAGTCCAAGTCTCACTATTTAGGAGCTTTGTGGTATATTCCTTCCACCTCTAGCCTCACACTTCCTAATCCTTTAAACCTACATCTCTTCAGAGACAACATCTGGAGTCTATATGCATTATGTGCATCGCTGAACCTGGTGTTTTTGTTGTTGTTGTTGTTTTAATATATGGTGGAGTCTTCCCCATATTTCCTATTAAAATGTTTTTCTGTTAGTAGTACATCAGTGGAGTGTTAATAAGTTTGAAGGCCTTATTCATCTGGAATCCTTACATGCAGCTTTTTCCAGATGTGATTCTTAGACCTTCACCAAAATTTTCTGTCTCCAAAAATTATGATTTTAATTTGAACCAATGTATTTAAACATAAGAATGGCTAAACTGGGTCAGACCAATAGTCCATCCAGTCCAATGTCTTCTGATAGTGAGGAATGAACAGAACAGGGCAATTTGTTGAGTTACCCATCCCATGTTATCCACTGCTAGCTTCTGGAGGTCAGAGGTTTATGAACACCCAGAGCATGAGGTTGCATCCCTGACCATTTTGGCTAATAGCCATTAATGGACCTATCCTCCAAGAATGTATCAAATTCTTTTTTTAAACCCAGTTGTATTTCTGGCTTTCACAACATCCCCTGGCAACAAGTTCCACAGGTTGTGCATTGTGTGAAGAAGTACTTCCTTATGTTTGTTCAAACCTACTGCCTATTAATTTCATTAGGTGACCTGCTGTTCTGATGTTGCTTTTTGTTGTTTGTCTTTCTCGTGTTCTAAGCCCTTCCACACAAGGATATAGGTTGCAGACGTAGATGTAGTCATGACTGACAGTCTTTTTACACAAAACTAACCTTTGGAGAAAGTCAGACACGTTTTAAGATTAGGTGGTTGACCTAAGAAGGGATACAGCATGTCCATATCCACTATTTCCAGATGGATACATTCAGGAATTTGTCAGGTCTATTAATTGTTCATCAGAGATTTCCTTCCTTCTGTGTGGGCTCACTCAGTCAGGCATGTGGCCTTCAGAATGAACAAACAACTCTAATTTGAGGGTTCAGTTGTGTAGGTTGTTCTTCCTTTGGGTTCTGTTTTCTTGCTATTTTAAGTTTCCCTCCTGTTTGTGGAGATTTGTTTTACAGCTGATTACATCTGAGCTGTTCGTGGATCATAAAACACCAGGTGCCCACAAAAGAGAAAAGTAAAATCTACGTACCTCTCTGTAACTTACTTTCTCTGAAATGGACTCCTCGTGCTCCCTGAAACTCCATTCAGGGCATCCTAACTTGCATGAAGTTCCAGCTGGAGCGGATATTTTCTCAGTCTTTCTTTTTCACCTTTATGAGGTATTTGTGCAGAGAGAAATGGAGAAATCCTGGGTTTCCCTTATATTAGGATCTTCCTTTGCCATAAATCTTTAAATCTTTAATAAGTAGATAGTGAATCTATCTCCAGGCAGGAACCGTTGATGTTTATTAATCTGAATGTATAGATATCTTCTCAGTTTGGGCTATTAGTTGGGGAACTAGGGAGGCATTTAGTTCTCTGAATAGCTCCACCCATTGTTACAATATTGTGAAACTAGAGAGAGGTTTATTTTTTTAAAAAGAAGTGTCTGTAGGGAAGATAAGGGAGAATTAATTACAGAGTTGTAATGGATCACTGAGCATGGGGTACCCACTTCAGAGAAGAATAAGAGGTAAAGTTCAATTACGTACCCATAATTTTTTCTTCTGAGTGCCAAAAGCAGTCTTTAATGGTAAAAGAATGTATATTGTAAGTAATCTTTCAAAGACTTAATTTTTACAGAATGAGTCTCGTTTCTTTTTCTTATTGCTCTGAAATTATCTGAGTATGTGCGATATAGTGGCTAATGTTCTGTGTGTGTTCATGTATGTGTAGTTTTTGTTTAAATCTGAAAATGGTGGTTGTATGGTCTGGTAATTGCAGTATGGATAAACCAACTATATTTTAAGTGTAGCCTCAATTGTTAAAACTTATTACAAGTGTTTTCAGATGATACCCAGTTTGTGCATGTGTGTCATGGTTGAAATAACATTAACAGTTACTGCATTTATAGCTTCTTTGAGTGGTGTGTATATTATGTCTGAGCAAAAATAAGGGCTGCTCTACACTGAAGCTGTAAGTTACATAACTGAAGTTGACATAACTTACAGTGATGTTTACACCACGCTGTGTCAGCTTGTCTTCTGCCTCTGGAGGAGGGGGAATAGAGACCTCGACAGGAGAGCGTTCTGCTATTAACTTAGCTTGTTTTCACCAGACCCACTAAATGGACACCACTGCATTAATTGCAGCAGTGCCAATTTAGCACTGTTTAGTATAAACAAGCCCTGAGAATTAGTTGGAAGAACAGGGGTGAAGGGAGATGATCATTTTTAATTATATGAATTGTATCCTTTAAAACAGTCTGAAAAACAAGCAGAAGCTGAGGAGGCAGCAGTGGCAACAGCTACAACAGTGGCAGCAGCAACAACTGCAGTAGTTGCGGCTCCTAAAGTGAGCCCTAAAAGAGGAAGACCAGCAGGTAACCTTACCATAAGTCTGACTTCATTTTTTTCTCATTTAATTTTTTCAATGGAGAATGAAAGAATTTACTTCTGTAGACAACAGGTATTACAACACATTTGCTCTCTAAGGCAGTGTCTACACTAGAGAGCTTACAGTGGTACAGCTGTACCAATGCAGCTGTGCTGCTGTAAGATCTCTCGTGTATCCGCCCTATGCTGAAAAGGGAGAGCTCTCCCGTTGACATAAGTAATCCACCCCCTACAAGCAGAGTGATGAGCTGTATTGGCAGGGGAAGCTCTCCCATCAACATAGCACTGTGCACACTATCGCTTATGTCAGCGTAACTTACGTTGCTCAGTGGTGTGAATATTACACACACACACACACACACACACACCCCCCGAGTGACGTAAGTGATAGTGTAGATATAGCCTAATGCTGAAGGTGACCTCAAAGTATAAAACAGCTTAGTTGCCGGGTTATGTGCTGAATGCCCCAAATATCAGATGGTGAAGTATTCAGCACATAAGAGTTTCAACTAGTAGACTTTGTGATGTCCTCTGAGTTAATATGTTTATTACATTGTGATACAAATATCACCCTGACCCATGCTGTTGATGTCACAACTGTTGCAGAACTCTGCTTGTCTATAGAGTATCTGGTAAGAGCTAGTTATTGCTGTGTGGCATAGCGCTACAAAGGTTTATATTTTATCACAAAGATTATAAAACTGATACTTTTAAAAAACAGGTTGCAAATGCATACCTGTGGGCTACAATTAAAAAAATAAAACATTGGGGGGGCGGTGAGGAGAGCGCTATCAGTTACTGGGGATCTGTGTTTAGTTGTGAGAGTACTAGCATAAGGTATGCTGAGGTGCTACTTGCAGCAGGACCCAGTGCGTCTGTGTAATTCCAGAAGAAGACGTGTAACAAACTAAATATCTACCTGGAATGATTTGCCATCAGTGGAATAGTACAATTGTTTCATATCATGCGCCACTGTGAGAATAAATACACTAAAGATTGTGAAGTGCTTTGACAGCTACTGATGAAAAATGCTACATAAGAGAGAGGAACATTTGCTTGCTGTCCTATATAATACCTAATATTATTACTGTAGATTCTTTAATATGACTATTAATAAAAGCATATATACTTATGGCTGCTAGATGTATTTCACCTTTCATTAAAGTTCACCAGGCTTTATTCTACTGGGAAAAAAGGAACACTTGTATTGTTTCTTAAATGTTATAAATTACCAAACTGAAAAAAGATACAAAAAACAGTATGAATGAATACTTAGGACTTGTCAGTTACCATCAGTAAAGCTGCATTTTTATTTATAAAAGGTTTTCAGAAACAAAACTGAAATATCCCAAAGATGAGGAATCAAATATAAAGGTTAGGAAATAAGGAAGAGTGATGTGCAAAAGCGTCTCAGACCTAGTAGGGGGCTGCATGTGTAATTCTGATCTGTATATACCACACTCATAACCATAGTGTTTGAGCATTTTGAGTAGTGAATTAAGCAGTGTGACTAATATCTGCCATGAGTTTGGTCTCTCATTTTCTTTCCCAAAGGAGAAGTAGGTGCAATGAAGTGTTTGGTTTTTATTTTGGATATATATAATGTGCGCGCACACATTGCTGTATGTTAGGAAAAGCAAAGTCAAGGAAATGTGCCTTGTATAAAGATCAGAAGTTGTTGAAATTTGTGATGGTCCTTTGTTCCTTTGGGAGTTCATTCTGCGGTGTTGGGCAAGCCCTTGGGAAAGCTCTGTCTCCTTCACAGACAAACTTTATCTTTTCATTAGGTAGGTGTAATTTCTTTGTGCAACTTTGATAAGAGTGTTCCTGGAATAAAGCATTCAATTCTGGATACCTGAACACAAGAAAACTTGTAGGGAGCTCAGAAAAGAGTAAGAAAAACAATTGAGGGACTGAAGGGATTTTTTTTGAGGAAGATTAAAAGCAGGGAATATTGTGAAAAGTTTGGTAAACAAGTGAAAGAGAGAACAGAACTGTCTATGAAATCTGTATTACATGAAAA
Organism: Gopherus flavomarginatus; assembly: GCF_025201925.1. Taxonomy (NCBI): domain Eukaryota; kingdom Metazoa; phylum Chordata; order Testudines; family Testudinidae; genus Gopherus; species Gopherus flavomarginatus. The sequence continues at coordinate 107,900,549 of NC_066619.1, forward strand.
TATTGCTAACACTTCTGCTCTATTTTTGAAAATAACCAGATTTAATGTACTGCAGTTTTTAATTTGTGAAAAGTCATGTTTACTGTGTAAATATACTTGTAAGTAAAAGCTCTTTAAAATTCACTATTTAATACTACATGAGAAAATAGTTCTTTGAGCAATTGTATACATCATATTAGCCTGTAGTATGGACAACAGATAAGTTGCTTCTGATACTCATTTATATTTTCTGGCATTATGAAAACATAAGTTTTGAGGGGTTTTTTAGATGCAGCCATAGCTTAACAGATTTTAGGGGGGTTTTGGTATGAAAACTAGGAAGTTATATTTGACTTTGTGTGGATGACTTAAGAAACTAATTCAATCTCTCCTAGCAAAACATACAATTTTAGCAACTTAAAATGAATTGTAAAATGTTTAGAACATAAGCGATATTATCTGTTATGTTTATACATAGAATGTAAGCAATAAAAGGAGTCAATATAAAAGCCAGATGGAATTAAATAAACCCTTCTGGCCTTCTCTGGGGAACATATCGCTAGGCAATGTGCAACACAGCATCCCCTGGCATTAGTGTGTCATGTGCATGTATTGCTTAGCAATGCTGCACGTTAACTCCAGTGGCATCTCAGATATTGGGAAGTACATTTCCTAGCAAATGTTCAGTGGAGGCAGCAGGATAGCATCTCCTTGTGGTACTGTGCACAATATTTTCATCTTGCAGGACTTAGGATAGAAGTGCCAAGGAGGTAGAGAAATTATTTAGCATATTGTAAATATATGGTGAAATTAAGAAAACTTTGTGCTGTGTATCTCTGGGTGCCTAATAGAGTTTTCTGACAGTGATCTGTACAGTATGAAATAGTCTCCCAAGTGAAATTTTGAAAGTTCCATAACAGACATTTTGCACTACTTTGCTATTATAAAAATTCATACTCTGTAACTGAAACATGTGAGAGTGCCAGAGTCTCCAAAATTGAACAAGATACATCTATATCTGTATCATAATAGTCACACACACTGTGAATTGATATTCCCATTAAATGTCTGACTGATGTCTCTGGCAATAGCCATCCATAACAAGTACATGTCATATAAGCCTCTCGAATTGCTTTACCAACCCACCTTATCTGTTGTTTACGACATCCTGATGGTTCTATAGCAGTTAGCCCTGTTGATAGCCTATAATAAGGAAAATCATCTTCTGTACTATAGGATGAGACCACCAAACTCATTTCATTTCCTAACCTAATCTCTGAAAAGGTGATAGGTCAGCATATCAGTCCCATTCAGTATTATCTCTCTGATGTTGTTTTATCAGTTAATGTTGCTATGAGAATAGTTGATTTTAAATAAGAAACAGGTAGAGGCTGTAGACTAACCTGATCTTTCTATTTGAACATTAGCTACAGAAGTAAAGGTTCCAAAACCAAGAGGAAGACCCAAATTGGTGAAACCACCTTGTCCTTCAGAAAGTGACATGTGAGTTGGATTTTAATATATAATCTCTTTACATATTGTAAATCAAATGGCTGTTTTCAAGAAGCTAGCATAACTGTGTCACGGAGTGCCTGAGCACTGTTTTTCCTGGGATACTTGATATAGGTGGTTGCTTGCTTTGGTAGGTGAAGTGGTTACTAAAGTCTTAAGTCAGCTGTAAGTATGCCAAGGTAGCTCAAACTCAGGCATGACTGAAAGCTCTTTTTCTCCCTAATTTGAAAAATTTCTTCAAAGAGCCTTATTTTCTGTTAAGTTTGGCTGTACATTTGTATCTTAATAGCAGATATTCATTTTTGTGATGAAGAAACAGGGAGGATCATGCAAAAAACCTGTACTAGCCCTTTATAGATGCTTTATTAAGGTTTGTAATAAGAAACCCCCAGAATCCCACAAGTGAACGCCATGGAATCTAAGTGCTGTTTGAAATGGGATAGTGCTATGTGCACATCCCTTTTGCCCTATATTAGGGTCATACTAGCTCTTAACCATCCTAAAAATTGAAAGAATAGTCAACTATTTGTACATTCTAAACTTAGTTCTCTTTAGAAGGTTTATAGGACATATGTGCATCTACATTAGATATGTGCCTTAAATAAATGTCTTGGTATAATTGATTAAAAAGGTTAGTATTTACTGCAAACATACATGTGCTTAGTATTAAGTGTGTAAGCCAGTCCATTGAAGTAATTGGTACTGCTCTCATGCTTAAAGTTAATCATGTGAGCAAGGGTTTTCAGGATTGGGGTCTAAGTCAGTTAAAATGAGAAGAGGGAGTTTGCATCTCATGAGCCCTAAATTTACAAATACTTAAGCATGTGTTTAACTTTATGCACATGAATAGTCTCACTGACTTCTTGTACTAACTTCAGTGGGTCTGCATATATGCATACAGTTAAACACATACATAAGTGTTTGCTGGGCCCAAGTATTAAACATTACTGTTGTTTCTGAATTCACAGAGACAAATAACGGGATAAACCCACTTTCTAAAGGATATCTTCATAATCAAAAGGGTTTGGGAATTGACCTATTTTTTGTAAAGATGAACTATGAAGTGAGGAAGCACTCTTTTTAATAAAGCCATTTATGTAAACATTCATTTTTCCTTTGGCTGTTGAGAGTACTTGGCTCCATTGTACACTCAGTATAGATAAGGATTATGAAGCCTAAGCATGGATATTGACTGAAAGATAACTAATTTTTATTATATTTTAGTGTTCATGAGGAGGATAAGACCAAGAAAAAAGTACCAGAAGAAAAACAACCCAAAAAACAGCTGAAAAAAGATGAGGAGGGTCAGAAGGAAGAAGACAAACCAAGGAAAGATATTGACAAAAAGGAAGGAAAAAAAGAGACTGAACCAAAAAGGAAAAGTGCCACTAAAGTGGGTTCTACATCAGCGTCTGATTCTGAAGAGGATGGAGAAGAGCAGGAAGGTGATAAGGTAAGATATTTTTCTTTGATTAGTTTATATCTTGGTTGCTGATTTTATTTATTCTTCTAAACTGGGGGAAAACATCCACTAAAAACAATGGTTTAGTGAAGATATGCCCTGAAGCTAATTCCAGGTCTTTAATCCTGGGCATTAACAGTTGCAGTCTAGTGTTCAGACTCCCATACAGAGGCATGCTATGGAATGAGAGGTTGCAGAACTCTCTCTTCCAAAAGGCAATTTCAGTAATCCTTGGTATTATCTAAGAGTAATTTTTTTAAGTGGCTTTAATTTAAAAATGCCATTTAGGCAAGTATAATATATCCTTGAATGCATAGGGCTTTTTCTGTAATTGCTTTTGTAGAGCATAGTAAGGGTTTTGTGAGATTTATTTATTTTGAAAGAAAAAACTAGAATGCTCTGATCATTTCAGAGTTGATTCCTTTTATGGATTTTGTGCCCCACCCACCCACCACCTATATGTGCGATAACAGATGACTTGCTCCATCTGAGAGAAGAAAATGAGTGCCAGCGAACTTAAATTTATTACCATCACATACACAAGAATCTCTTACCACTCACTTATTAAAGGTAATTGTGGGAAATTCTAGACCTTGTCCACGTGCCCTTATCAAACAAATGTAGTGATTTAGTTCTGAAATTTTAACTGCTGACGTTTTTTTTGATTTGTAGTAACCTAAGTATTCCTCTCTTCCCACCCAATCTCTAAACTCTGTTAATGAAACAGAAGAGAAAAGGAGGAAGAAACTTTCAGGGTGCTCATAGGAGGAATATACTAAAAGGCCAACATGAGCGAGATGTAGGAGAAAGAAAACGCAAGCAAGAAGAACTGATGGAATCAGAGCCGTGAGTATACTTTAATATGTAGTGGTTGTGCAAGCTGATAGCAGTGGCTGAGAATAACATGAAGAGACAAAATCTGAAGAAAAATTCCTTTAGCGAAGAAAAATCCTTTCAGTCTGAAATATCTGGTGGTGGTTTCCCCTTTTTTAGTGATATTTTTTTCTAACTTTTCTAGTAACATATCCTCAGTTTACATAGATTAATATAAGGGATGCATATAATTTGGGGGACGGTGGGAGAAAATTGGACTTCAGAGAATATAAAAAGTATTGTCAATCTTGCAATATTTTAGTCTTCGCAATATCAGGGCAGAGCTGACAGGTTCTGTCTAGAATTATTTTGACTATTAATGCTTCCTATATTCAAGCTTACCTTTATGAAGAAAGAGAACTTAACTCTGATCCATGTACCGTGTCTTAAGTCTTGAATATATGAGATTGAGAGAGTGCTAGGGCTCATTAATTCCTTGGCTGTGGAATTCTGATCAGGTTATAGAATGCATAGGGTTCCCTGGAAAACATTTCCTTCTCTGTCTGGCAGCTGGAGCCCACACCGTCAGACAGAACAAGGAAAAGGTTCTGGCTTATGCTACTCTGGCTCTGCAAAGCCAGTTGAGTGATTTCAAGAGCAGTCTGCGCTCAGAAGAGAAACTATCACAAAAGAACCAAGCATCAGCATGGAGAGAAGATGCTGCCAGAAACTTGTTGTGGGGGTGGGGTGGGGACACTGGGAAGAAATCTGTCCTATTCTGGAGAGCAATTCCAGGAATGGGTGAAGAAGGAACCACCAAGAGATCGTGATGTCCCCATCCCCACAGTTGGTGGGAGGGAGGAAGAAAGGGAGAACAAGGTAACAAAACTCTGGGAGAAAAAGGAGATGAGAGAACAGTCCCTCCCTCTCCACATAATGACAACGTCTAACATATACTGGTTCCCCTCTAACTTTCCATGCCTAGTAACAAGAACGCAAACTCTTTCTGTCCTCCTCAACCACCCTTTTCCTGGCAGCCTAAACTTATTCCTTTTTGCTAGCTGCCAAATTGCAAGCATCTCCAGCTCCCAAAGATACTAAACTCTGTCCCTACCATTCCTCAACAGCTGGTCTTAATGTATTGTTAATGCTTAATTCTGTGCTACACTTCTAATTCTGCAACAAATTGTAATGTATTGATTTGGTTATTCATTTTAATACTAATGAAATAAACTCGTTTTAAATATCTTTCAAGTTTACTATTATGCTTCTGGGGAGCTAGAAATAGTTGCATTTAAATTATTATAAGTAGGAGAGCATTTGCTTCAGCCTTGGAATTCAGCGTATCATGGAATATGCAGGCCTTTATTATAGCTAGTGACTAATGTTAACAATAAACCTAGAACCAAAAAAAAATTTTAAATGTGCTTTTTACTTCTGCAGTACTCTCTGCCTGCACGTTGATAAGGAGGAAGTCTGTTATTCCTCACAGAACTAATAGTCTAAACAGACGGAACAATCTTGCTTATGCATCCTAAATTTGTTCTACTATGCCTCTGTATTATTCCTTTATATTTAAAACTGTATTTTGTTCTGGGCTGCCGGTGTCATGAAAGATGCTCTGTGAAATTTGTTTTGTGTTCCTGTAAATCTGTGAACCTATAATTGGTTAGAATGAGAGGAACATCCAGGGTATGCTTAAGGACTTATTTTTTTAATGGATTTTTTTGGTCAGATTTTGATATCTGTTGTGTCAACTGCATCAAAAATATACTGAATATGCATTGCAGAAAATGTGGTTCCTCTGCATGTTAGGATTTCCAAACATAAAATAAGACTTTGTATATATGTAGAAGTAGTACCAACTATAATACAGTCTAAAGCAGTGGTGGGCAACCTGCAGTGGGACCATCAGGGTAATTCACTGGCAGGCTATGAAACCGTTTGTTTACATTGTCCATCCGCAGCTCCCAATAGCTAGAGTTCGCTGTTCCTGGCCAATGGGAGCTGCAAGAAGTGGCACAGGGACATGCTGACTGCTGCTTCCCACAGCTCCCATTGTTCTGGGAGTGGGGAAATGCAGCCACTCGGAGCTGTAGGTGGCGGTGCCTGCGGATAGTCAATGTAAACAGATTGTCTTATGGCCTACCAGTGGATTACCCTGACAGGCCGCAGGTTGCCCACCACTGGTCTAAAGACTAGATAAACAGGGATTTATAGTGGTTCCTGAACCATGTGGTTGAGAGTTTAAAGCTTCTGTTTTGTTCCAAAATAAGACACTGCAACTTTGTAATGTTTTCTCTCCTCCTTCTGTGACTGAAGGGTGGCCATGCCATTGTCCTGAAGTTTTTTCCTTTAAGTCCTTATTTTCATTTTATTGTATTGTATTAGTATTTTCACTCATCCTAAGGGAAAGAGCCATGAGATTTGTAAAAATGCTGGGGGGGGGGGAGGGCAGGAATGAAATTATTTACACTGCTTATTAAGGTGTTTCAATGTGATTAATACATAATATGGCCTTTTGTTTTAGGGCACATACAGAGTTTCTATAGATTTCTCTCCTCCACTGCTGACTGTTGGGGGTGGGAGCAATGTGTGTGTGGTTTTTGGGGTGGGGGAAGTTGCCATATGATAGGGACTGTTAGAATGCTGCACCCCCATTACTATGTGTAGCTGGTGTAGAATCAAGTGCCACTTTTAAAGTCTGATGTGAGCCATTAAAGTGTTCTTGAAGTCATAAAATTTTCTGGTGTGTGAATCTTTCATACAGTGCATCTTTCTTTTTAACTTTCACATGCGACAGAAGCACAGAGAATAAAATTTATAAATCTGTACAATTCCTTGTGACTTGATTAATTTGTTTATCCTTCCTTTAATGGTTTGCTGTGTATAAATGCCGATTTTCTATTGAAAGCAATTTGTTAATCTGGAAGAATCTGCTATCCATGCTGTCGTTATTAAATTAATCATAATCTTCTTCATTATGCAAGATCAGCGTTTGTCCTTTTCTTGTGCTAATGTTTTGAGTTACTGCCTTAGTCATGAAACAGCATATCTCATTTTAAAAAGTTGAAATTACAGACTTTAAAAGAAGACAAACGTTGTAAAATGTTTAACATTTTTAATAGGCAGAGTAAAGAGGAAACCAAGAAACCAGAAGTAAAGAAGATGGAGAAGAAGCGAGGTTAGTTTAATGAAGCTATACAGAATATTTTTAGTCTCTTTAATTTTAAATAAAACATACCTATAAACTGAAACTTCATTAGTGAGGGGTTTCTGGATTAAAACAATCCAAGATATTTGAGCTGCGACTCTGCTTCTTGCAAGTACTTTAGGCAGTGCATTTTGTTCCAAGTCTTTTGCTACATCCCTACCTCCCATGTGCTTCTCTGCCTTCAGCAGTGCAAACAAAGCCACTCTCCAGTACTCCCGCTTTATCCATTGTCATTCCATTTTTAAAGCTGTTTATGTGGGTAGCAGGGAGCAGCGTCTTTCTCCATCTCTTAGGAGAAATGTCTGATTCTCTGCACCCTGAACTGGACTACTCGGGAAGTTCCTGTGCTCCATTTGTTTTTCCTCTTCTACCCCATCATAGCAGAGCAGTTGACAAGGCGTTTCAATCTTTAAGACGACACACTCAGGAGCCCTATCACAACTACTCAGAGACACTTGTTCTGCCAAGGGAAGGAGGTTAGGCTCTGGACAGCTTCCTGGGGCCTCCACATCCTTGCATGCTAACCTAGACACTTTGCAAGGGAAATTCATTCCTTTTCATTCTTTGGGGCTCAGCAAAGTTGACTGTCTTTACAAAAAAGGAATTCTTGGGGGCCAGTCCAAATATCTCCCCTCCCACCTTAGTAAAATTCTTTAATATTTGCTACATCCTGATTTGTCTATGATTGGAGGCGGGCTCAGAATCCATAATGGAAAACTGGTTGCTTTATTTCCTTTCTGGAATTGGTCTCCTGCACTTGTACTCTTCTACACTCCCACTCCCATGAGAAGCCTTTCAATGCTTCTACAGTAGCCCCTTCAGGATCCCTTAATACAGATGAGTGAGGCTTTACTGTTTAAAGATCTGCTTTTAACAAAAATAATATAGGTGTACTGGTTTGAGCATGGTGATGTTGCAGAGACTAAGACAAATCTGAGATTCCTCCAGTATTTTATAGGAAGCTGTTTTGTCCAAATGTCTCTGAATCTAAATGTATACATGAAAGAACAAATACTGTAGAACATACTTACAGGAAGCGGGACTCTTTCCTGGGAAGCAGTGACTTTGAAAAAGATTTGGGGGTCAATAATCAGCTTAACAGTAGCTCAAAACGCAGTGCTGTGGCCAAAGGGGCTAATGTGACTCTCTGATGCATAAACGTGATTCTCAAGTAAGAGTAGAGAGGTTATTGTACTTTTGTGTTTGGCACTGGTGTGACTACTGTTGGAATAGTAGATCAAGTTCTGGTATCCACAATTTAAGAAGGATGTGATAAATTGAAGAGGGTTTGGAGAAGAGCTGCAAGAATGATTAAAGGTTTAGAAAACGTGCCTTATAGTGATAGACTCAAGGAGGTCAATCTATTTAGCTTAACAAAGAGGAGGTTAAGAGGTACCTTGATTAGCCTCTGAGTACCTACATGGGGAACATATACTTAATAATGGGCTCTCCAGTCTAGCAGAGAAAAGTATAACATGATCCAATGTCTGGAAGTTGAAGCTAGACAATTCAGACTGGAAATAAGGTGTACATTTTTAATGGTAAGAGTAATGAACTGTTGTAACAACTCACCAAGGGTAGTATTGGATTCTCCATCACTAGAAATTTTTTAAATCATAATTAGTTGTTCTTCTAAAATCTGTGCTCTAGAAATTATTTTTTGGCAGCTCTGTGGCCTGTTATAGAAGATCAGATGATCACAATGGCCCCTTCTGGCCTGGGAATCTATGAATTAGGGGAAATGGGAGTCCTAGAAAAGTGAGAGAGAATAAATTTTCCATTTTTCTGTAGTATATCCAAAACACACACCATATACTAACTGAAAAAAGTACAGAAGATAGTTCAGCATGTATGGATTAGTCAAAGAACCAACCCCTCCATTTAATTTTATCACTAATAAACTTGTCATGGCAAAGCACATGCATTGCCTGCTTTCCAGCCATCTTATTTGACAAATTTGAACTACTTTAAGTGACCAGTTACTCCCAAGTGCCTAGAAGCACCACCTGTGGCAGGATGACTCTTGCAGGAGGAGGGTCTGACCACCTCTTTTCCTTCACTTTGTAGGGTGCCAGGCACCTTATCTAAAGGCTGTTCAAATACTTATATCTTATTATCCAGACTTCTTTTGCCTGGGTTAACAACTATATTGTATTTCCAATTGTATTTTGACAATTAGACATAGGTGTGGAAAATTGTTGTAATGTGTAGCATATGCTGCTGCGGAGAACATTGCATAGATTGCCAAATATTGTCCAATTTTTTTAAATAATTGTGTTGCAGCACCCGATACACTAATGGTTTTGGTCAAAATAGAGTACTTTATGGTTAACTGATATGACTGTTTATCCATACATACATTTTTTTTCTTCAGTCAGCAATTTCATGTTTGTAGAAATCTTGTTCTGAAAGATATCCTGCATTAATAGATTTGATAGTCACTACATCATTCAAATAAAATTATTTTTAATCTTTAGAAACATCAATGGATTCTCGGCTTCAAAGGATACATGCAGAAATTAAAAATTCCCTCAAAATTGACAATCTTGTAAGTATGTTGTGTTTAATAACAGGTGTATATTTACAGTGCAGTCAGCTAAAATGTTTTGGAATCCTCTAAAATATTACTCAGATTGTTGCACTTAAAGGTATGCCAGCAGATAAACTTGCATCTTAAAAAAATAAACCTTGACTTTAAGATGAATACTAATAGATTTTTCAAACTGAATTCTAAAATTCTAACTTACTTTTCATTATTTTATCTAAATTCTTAAAATATGCCCTTCACTTACCTTGTACAAAGAAACCTAACCTGTTTTCACATTTTTCTATTATCTGTCCACTTTCTGGAACTGGTGCACTGTGAAGTTTGTACAGGATAATGCTGTGAAATTCGGGTTGCACAGAATGCAAGGGGATGTTTAAATCCTACTGTCACCAGCTTGCAAGGTCAAAAATCATGAAACACTGGGGGAAGTGGGTGAAAACCATTTAAAAAAAAATTAAACTAGTATTACTACTACATCTCCTTATCCCATCAACTGAAGTTAGATTCTTGCATGAGAATCCATCTTCATCTGTCCAAAGTGGCACTAAGGTTCACTGCTTACTCTCTTCTTTGAAGCAATCCATCCACTGCATTCTCAGCTTTCCTGCTCCTGCCATGCTGTCTTCACAGGTGCAGGTGCTCTTCATTCATCCTTTATATGTATTTGAACCAGTGACTTTTGTCAGCCACATTACTTTGACTTCTGTCCTATTTCTTTCCTTCCAAAATCTGGCCCTTTGTGTACCTCCTTACACTTCTTGTGACTGATGGGGAAGGTTGCTTCCTTGCTGCCTTCTCACTAGACAGTATGCTCCTTCTGTTGTCACTATATATTCCAGCAGCAGTGGTGGGGGTAGGGAAGAGTGCAGTTGGGCTAGAGAGTAGATACGTTGGTTTGGGGTCCTTCTCTGTCCTTTCCTCGTTGTTCATCATAGCACTATCTGGGGAATTAAGGGAAAGGGTAGGAGAGTTGGTGTTGCCTACAGCCCAGTGCCTGCTCCTCATTGCTCAATTTGCCCCACGTGAACAGTCTGCAGCAGTGATGGGCACCTGTGGGTAATCCACTGGTGGGCCACCAGACAGTTTGTTTACATTTGCACGGCCACCCGCAGCTCCTGTTGCCTGCTGTTCGTCGTTCCTGGCCAATGGGAGCTGCAGAAAGCGGCTCAGGCTGCAGGGACGTGCTGGCTGCCATTTCCCCCAGCTCCCATTGGCCGGGATCAGCGGGCAATGGGAGCTGCGAGTGGCCGTGCAAATGTAAACAAACTGGCGGGCCACCAGTGGATTACCCTGATAGGCCACAGGTTGCCCAGCACTGATCTGCGGTCTGGAGAAGCTGACTCTGCAGCGAGCACTTCAGTGGTCCTTGCTAGTGGCAGTCTGAGCTGCAGTACAGCATTTGAAGCTCAGTCTGCCAACACTGGTATCTTGTGCTCAAAGCAACAAATGTAGCATGAATTTCAGCTCAGTCGGAAATCCTGGGCTGCCAGAATTTTTTTTGCAAGAGACAAGTAAAAATAGTCAAAAATCACAGGACTTGTTAAAATATCTCAAGAATTGGCAACCATGAAATCCAAATAAATGGTGCTTCTTCAAAGGCTTGTATATGTCCACTACACTGTAGATGTGTGCATGTCCCACATGCTGGTGCTGGAGAGTTTTCCTTAGTATTACATGTAAGGGTGGCCCCACCCATTTCTTAGATCCTTGTGCTCCATACAAGGGCAGAAAAGGCATAGCTGCCCTGCCCCTCCTTCAGTTCATTCTTACCATCCATGGAGAATGGTTGGACCATCTTGTTCCCAGTGAACAGACTTATTGCTTTTTGGTCACTTACCTAATGTTACTCTTTTTGTGTTTTTCCCATCATTTGATTTTTCTTTATTCTAATTTTGTTTTAGTTTGAATTTTTTTCAGTTCACCCAGTGCAGGGTAAGCCTATGCCAAGATCCCCCATATCTTGGCACTTTACTTAGGTTGTCGGAAGCCCATGTCTGACGGAGACCCTCGTTAACACTATATCAAGTGCTTAAGCAAAGTCTCTTGAGAGACAGGTGCACCATTTGTTGCAGTTTCAAGACCAGGATGAAAACTCTGAGGAAAGAGTGCTTTTGTTACATCTTAATGGAGGTGGCACTTAGATTGGCATCCAAACCTCCTAGATTGCCCAAGGGAAGCTGTTTCATGACTCCTTCCCAGAGTATTCCCTCAGCTGTTTTTATACATAGGGGCCACATGAGGTCCCCATCACCGGGACTCGTCTTCTCTAGGTCGAGGGCTGCAGAGTGTTTACTGCCTCAGAAACAAAAATAAGTTGGCATCAGGTTCCTCAAAGATCGGGAATTGGAATTCCTTCAGAAAAGGCTGGTCCAGTACTGGTGGTAGAGTGCACCCTCAGACTCTCTGCTCCCTGGTAGCAGCTCATACAGCGGGACCTGAGCCATTGACTCTGGTGCCTTCTCTGGGCAATTGAAATGGGTTATTTCTTTGGCTGGGACAGATGAGACTTCTCTGATCACAGAAGGACAACCACCCATGTCAGTGCCAACAGTGTCTGAAGTTTGTGGCAAAGCAAGGGACTTATGTTTGTCATTACCACTGTTGCCATTACATTAGGGTGAGGACTGTCAGCCAATGTCGGTGCAGGTGCTGATGATGTCTGCATCAGAACTCTATTTTGGACCCACTGGCTACAAGCCAGGTGCAACTCTCTTCAACCTCACCAGCTCCTCCACATCTGGGAAGACGTTCATGCTGCCTCTGGCACTGCATTCATGATGTAGGTCTAGATCACCTTAGGAGAATGGCAGTTTCTCTTGGCATTCAGGTGGAATTGGTGGAGGAGAACATCCACAAGCTGGTTAACATTGTACATCACACCCTTTTGCGAAAGGTACCCCTGCCTATAAATGATGCTGCTACACTGCTCTCTAAAACATGGTGGCATATTCCTTCTTCCATCCCACCTGTGGTCAAATGAATGGAAATAAATATCAGGTTCTGTCCCAAGAAGTTGAGCAGTTTTATTTACACCTTATGCCAGGGATTGGCAACTTTTGACACATGGTCTGCCAGGGTAAGCACCCTGGCAGGCCGGGCCGGTTTGTTTACCTGCCACGTCTGCAGGTTCAGCCTATCATGACTCCCACTGATCACGGTTCACTGCTCTAGGTCAATGGGGACTGCAAGAAGCCGCAGCCAGCACATCCCTCATCCCAAGCCACTTCCTGCGGCTCCCATTGGCCTGGCACGGCGAACCTCAGCCAGTGGGAGCCGCAATCGGCCGAACCTGTGGATGTAGCAGTTAGGTAAACCGGTCCGGCCTGCCAAGGTGCTTACCCTGGTGGGCCGCGTGCCAACGGTTGCCGATCCTTGCCGTATGTCAAACTCACTAGTAGTGGCTGTCGTGAATGAAAGGGGTCATTAAGGCTGGGCTAAAGCTTCCCCAAAAGAAAGTGATGCCAATAATCTTGATCTTTTTGGTAGAAAGATTTATTCTATGGTGAATTTACAGCTCCACATTGCCAGTCTTGAGGCATTGTTGTCAAGGTACAAGTATTCCAAATGGGAGACATTCTATTTGCGACCTACCTGCCGGAAGGTCCTAGGGAACCTTTCTCTCTGAGTCCAAACAACTGCACTTCAATTTAACTGCCCCTTAGTCTGAGTCTGAGGCAGCTGACATGGGCCTGCTGCAGGTTTTTAATTGCAATGTAGACATATCCAGTATGATCCTTCACATCAGGCTGCACCTCAGAGTGCTGCATGCATGACGCAGATCAGTATATTTCCCTCACATTCACAACTTGGACAATCGTATGTGTATCCTGGATGGGGTTTTGTCACCTCTGAGCTGGTGGGTGAGTGAAGACAAAATCCGTATGGGAGTTTCCTTTGCTCCACCTCTCCCTTCTATGACTATGATAATGGATGCTTCAACCACGGTCTGGGGAGCACTTCTTGGCAATCTTCAGGCCCAAGGGTTGTGGGCTTCCCACAAGGCTAAGGTTACATATAAACATTCTTGAATTGCAAACTTTTTTTTTTGTGCATGTCAGTGGTTTCTGCCTCATATTCAGGGGAAAACTCTCCAAGTGCTAACCGACAGCACCACAGCAGTGTTTTATGTAAACGAGGAGATGCCAAGTCAGACAGCCTGTCAGGAAGCTGTCAAGTTGTGGAATATCTGCATTCGGAGCTCAATCATTCTGAAGCATCTTACTTGCCAGGGGTGCAGAACGCGTATGCCAGTCCTTCAGTTTAGACCATGAATGGTCTCTCAACACAACCATTCTAGCTTCAGTATTCCACACAGAAGGTCTTTCATCAATCACTTTCCTCAATTCTGTTACAGTGTGGGCCATAGCCCCAGGTCAATTTCAGACACATTTCTATTCCCATGGGAGAAGGACTAGTTATATGTATATCCACCAGTTCCCCCCGATTCCCGGGTTCATTCTCAAGCTAAAGCAAGATCAAGACAGAGTAATACTTAAAGTTCCAGCCTGGCCAATCCTGGGGCAGCTATTGTATTCTAGCCTTCACAGGGTTTCCACTCGAGAGCCTTGGGTGTTACCATTAATCAGAGACCTCATTGCACAGAACCATGGCCTGGTATTTTACCCAAATCCTCAGATGCTGTACCTCACAGCATGGCACATCAGTGGTTAAGTGCCCAGGAGGGTGTCTCTCAGCAGCAGTTCAGAATGTCCTCCTTAATCATAGGAAACCTACAAGAGTTGCTTACCTGAATAAGTGGAAATGTTTTTCAGCTGGGTGGCCTCAAGAAACATGCCGCCTATTTAGGCAAAGATACACTCAATCCTAGACTACCTCTTGTATCTTAAGGCATAATATCTGTTACCCAGTTCCATTAGAGTGCATCTGGCCATCATCTCAACATGTTACCTTCAGATCAGTGGTAAGACAGTTTTCATTCAGTCTATCATGACCAAGTTCCTGAAAGGCCTAACTAGATTTTCAGTCTGTCAGGAATCTGTACCAACTTGAGATTTGAATTTCGTGGTGTTGGCTCTAATGGATCCTCCTTTCCAGCCTTTAGTGTCGTGCTCATTTATATGTGTTCCAGTGAAAGTGGCTTTCTTATTGGCCCTCACCCCCACTAGGCAAGCGAGAGAGCTGAATGATCTATCTTACACAGTTTTTTACCAAAAAAGGTTCAGCTTAAGCCAAACCGCATGCTGACAAGGACAAGTGAAGGCGCTCTGCACCCTAGATGTTTGAGCTTCAGATTTTTACCTGAACTGGACAGAGCCTTTCAGGTTTCTTCACAGCTTTTTGTTTCATTTGCAGAGCATATGAGAGGATAATCAGTTACAACACAGAACTCTCAAAATGGATTAGCAGCTTCATTGCTATGTATTATACTGCCAAAGGTGTAGCGCCTCCAGATAAGCTGATAACATGCTCAACCAGAGCTTTCAGTCTCAGCAACATTTGTGGCACATGTCCCTATTGTGGACATATGATGTGGTCTTCCATTGAGACATACACTTGCCCACTGCATCAAGGGAGGATGCAAATGTAGGAAAAACGGTTCTGTGGTCCCTCTTCCGATGAGACTTCAAACCCCATAACCTGGGGTTAGCAGCTTGGGAGTCACCTACAGTGTAATGGACATATGCAAGCACTCGAAGAAAAAATGGTTTCTCGCCTTCTTGTAATGGTTGTTCAAGATACATTGCATATGTCCATTACGTGATCTGCCCTTCCCTGATGAAGTCTATCACTGGCTTCCCTGCAGAGGAACCAAAGGAAGGGCAGGGCAGCTGCACCCTCATTCTGTGCAAGAGGAGCCAGGAGGTGGGTCAAGCTGCACCCATGGTACTATTAAGAGAACTCCCCACCACAGTCTTCGGTTGTAATGGACATATGCAACATGTCTCAAAGAATATCAGTTACAAGAAGGGAAGTGACTATTTTTAATTGAAATTGACATAAAAATAATTAAAATACTTCCACTGATATTAGATTTATAAAAAATATGTCCAGTTCTACAAAATGTAAATCTTTGGTTTATTCTGCAGACCATGGGTTTCCTCCAAAACAATAAAAAACAGACAACATTTTCAGAGGCTTTTTATTATTGAGTTAAACTTGAACTGGCTTTTTTCTTACCCTTTTTTTATGGCAATATCTTCTTATCAAGACAAGGAAGGTTGGTTGCAGAATAATAATAATAATCTAACTGATCATGTTTATCATTAAGCAAAACGTGGGGAAATATAGTATACTGTGCAGAGACAATAGTCCTGACTTTTTCCCTCCCAGCTAGAGCTGGACAGAAGTTTTTGGATAAATAGCTTATTTGCCAAAAAAGCAGGTTCGACTGACCCAAAACTGTTTGCAGATTTGACATGAATTTGCTGAATACTTTTGGCACACAGTGTTTTTTGGGGGGAACATAGGTGATAGTCACAAAATGGCTACATTGCAGGAGAGTGCCCTAGCCCATGGGCTATTCTGTTGTGACTATTTCTCAGACTGTCCCGTTGAAGCTGTTTGATAGTATAATTTATTGGAGCAGGGACACGAACTTGGGTGTTCCTCCTTTGTGAGTGCCCTAACCAACAGGCTATACATTCATTCTTTTCTTTTTTTTCTCTCCCTTCCTCCCTCTCTTGCTCCATTGACTATTCAAGTAATTGATAGAAAGTGGAGTGGCTTCAACAGAGAGAGATTGAGAAGGACCCACCCAAAACTATCCTAGAGCCCTAATAGGTTTGAACTCTCACCTGGGAGGTGAATCCGTTCTCCATATCAGAGAGTAACCCGTAATAAACTCTTCACCCCTCAGCACAGGTGCTAAAAGTCTCAATTAAGATGCAGAATATTATCAATGACTTATGCTGGCAGATGGATCTTCTTAGCTCCAACCCAGATATAAAAAGTTGGAGTCTCTCTCTCTGAGGAAAGGAAACAAAGGGCTGACACAGGGATCCTGCAGGGAAGCTTTAGTACAAGCTGAACTTGGAGAGAAACTTTAGCTCAAAATTTTCATACTTAGGCACTGAAGTATTGGATTCATGGAAGCAATGGAAAGCAGAGTGAAGTTTTGTTTTTAGTACTTTCGTAGTACCAAGATACAGGGAACTTTTTAGGGGAAAAAGTTGGGATTTGAGACACGAACTGCTTTGTGTTGAAACAAGTGGTTAAGTTTGAGTTAGACTTTACTGAATGTTCTTGTACTATGAACATATGAAGTACTCTCTTTGGGAAAACTCTGGAATTCAGTTTGTGTCAAACATTAATTTTCTCATTTGTAGATTTTTTTTTGGAGTATACAAATTTAAGGGATTTGCGTTTATGTACATTGTTATAAATTCCAAACTACTGATAAGACTTTTTTAAACTAATATTCTGTGTGTATATATATTCTAGTACTGCTGATAAGTAATATCAGAAACCAAGGCTTATAAATTTTAAACAAAAATATAAAAAGCTAAAGTTAAGTTCAGGTTAACACTTGAAATTGGCTTCTTGTTTAACAGGATGTGAATAGATGTATTGAGGCCCTAGATGAGCTATCTTCACTTCAGGTCACAATGCAACAAGCTCAGAAGCACACAGAGATGATCTTGACACTAAAGAAAGTAAGGTTTGCAACTTCATTCTAAACAGCATAATGCATCTTTATCCTCAAAGTATAATGTATTGTCTGTTCTCTTGAGTTATCATTTAAGCTGATTCAATTCATTGGACCTTGTGAAAGTTCCTGTTTTGTTTCTTTAGAAGTCTGATTATAGTTAGTGGGTTAAGCATTTTAATTGCACTTAGTTTAATGAAGGATGAGCAAATATTTGTGTGTAAAAAAATAAATAAAATAAAAAACCTTGTGCACATCCTATATTTATTTTGTTACATCTCGCACATGTATCTTCAGATACGGAAGTTCAAAGTTAGCCAGGTTATAATGGAGAAATCCACTATGCTGTACAACAAGTTCAAGACCATGTTTCTGGTTGGGGAAGGAGATTCTGTCCTCTCACAAGTGCTGAATAAATCACTTGCTGAGCAAAAACAGCATGAGGAAGCAAATAAAACCAAAGAACAGTGGAAGAAAGGACAAAACAAGAAAATGGAAAAAGAAAAAGAGCAAACAGGTATGTGGTGGTGTCCTCAAACTTCCCTCTGGACAGCTTAACAGTATTAACCCAGACAGTCCACTGTTATATGGAAATAGTTTCTATTTTCCGTAAACCCATGTTGATCGGCATTAATAAATATTTCCCTTCTTTAACTCTTTTATTAATCAAGTCCCATATTAATTGTTCCATTAGCCAGGATTGCTGACAGATCTATAATTAGCCAGGTCATCCCATTTACCCTTTTTAAATCTTAGCACAGTAGATTTTTTCCAGTCCTCTTTGAATACTAGGAGAGTTCTAGACTTACTGAAAATCTACATTAGTTCCTCAGCCAGCACTTTCACAGCTCTTGGATGCAGGTATCTGGACCTGCTGAATTAAAAATGTCCAGCTTTAATAGCTTCTGTTTAATGCTCTCCAAAGTTACTAGTGAAATGGAAAATTTTTCATCATCATGATGATATACGATTACATCATCTGGCTCTTTCCCAAATACAGAACAGTAGTAATTATTGCACACTTTTACTTCTTCTGCATTATTATGGACAATTCTGCCATTTCCATCTAGTAATGGGCCAATCTTATTGTTAGAATTCATTTTGTTCCTAATATATTTGAAATATTCCTTATTTTCTTTAACTCTGCTGGCCACAGATAGGTATTATTTATTTTCTACAATTCCTAACTTCTGATTTATATTTCATACTATTAACTTCCCTTTTCTTCCGTAGGGAGTTAGGGTGTGAAAATTTACTTTCACATTCTCTAAAAACAACCTGTCTTAGAAACTTCCTTCTTGCTATTGGGATTGTTGCTTTTTGAGCATGTAGTAAATATTCAGGCGTTCCCAGTTATTATTCATGTTTTACCATTTAAATTCTTTCTTGCAACTGTTTTGGCTCATAATCGTTTTTAGCTTTGAGACATTGGCCTTTTTAAAGCACCAATTGTGTTTATTACTGGTTTGGACTTTATTCTGGGCTCACATAAAAAAGTACAATCAAATCATGATAACTTGAATCTAAGCCGCCACTAATTTTTAGTTGTGTGATCAATTCTTTTTTATCCCTCGAAATAAGATCGAATACAGAATTCCCCCATGTTGGATTCAACAGTTTTTGATTAGGAAACTATTGTGTACAATACAGTAAAAGCTGTGATATCTGGTACTTTATCAACCAGAAAGCTCTATTAACCATCATTTCTGATATCTTCCAGTACAAATTTTCCATTTACTAACCGAGACTAGCATACTGCCCAGGAGGATTGCATATTCTGCACTCTACTTTTATGCAAAAGAGGAAGAAGACAAGTAAGCAAGCTGATAACAGGAATTCATTCAAAAAAAGCAGCTTCCAGGGTGTATCATAGGGTCATGACAGTCATCTCCTCCTCCTCCTCCCCCCCCCCACCCCCCCAACGCCCGGTTCAGTAATACCAACTAGATTGATATTGTCCACTTAGTCAAATTGTTTCAAAACTTTTGGTACAGATGTCGATCTTCATTAGTAGCTACTTTCAATACAGCTTGACCCAGTCAGAGGAGGTACTTAACACTCTCACTGTTTAGGCCACCAATCCTAATAAAGAACACAAAAGTAGTACTTTGTTTCTTAATCATGCTTACCTTTTTATTTCTGCTTTCTCATAATTTCCAGCAAAATATTGGAGCAACAAACTATTTAGAGGATGACAGGGTTCTCAGGGTATAACAATTTTTTAATATTTGAAATTTCATCAGTAAATCAGCTTCATACTCTTCTTCCTCACTGCAGTCTCTCCACATACCTATCCCTCCTGTAGAAGGTGTCCTCCATTTCAAGTGGAGGGGGAGCCTACTGCAATTCCATAGTAAAAATAGTTGTCCTTGGTATCTCCAGTCTGGCCAAACCCAATAAGAACTGGAAATCTTCAAATTGTTCTCTTGATATTTCCAACGTAACTTTTGTAAATCTATTACTTCTGAACTTAGAGACTTTTCCAAACCTCCTTGAGTTTTTATTTGTGTGTTGTGAAGTACAAGAACAAAGATTACTGAAAGTCGTTTTCAGCAATAATTTATATACCTAATGCTTATGATATTTTAGGTATTCTTTATAAAATGGGGAATGTTTGTGGTTTTTATTTAAATATTCAAGGAAGTTATGAGGCTGAATTGGGTATATAAAATAGGCCAAAATCTAATGAAACATGTCACAGTACTAGCTTTTTCTTTTTAGATACTATTTCAGTTTAAAGTTTCAGGACTAAGTATGGCAAACTCCCACAACACAGAAGTTGATGCTAGCCACAAAAGGATTCTGTGGTAACTTACAGTTTTGCTTTTTGCCTACTTAATGCACTATGCTGATATTGTGGAGTCTTTTTGCTTTGTAATTTCAAAGGTTCAAAGATACTGAATGGAGGGCCTGATGCTCAAGACAGTAACCAGTCACAGCACAATGGAGACAGCACTGAAGAAAAAAGAGACAAGCATGAAGTCGGCACTAAGAAAAAGTGAGGGTAGTTTTAATCTTTGTAACAATGAATTATACTTGTTCCTCTGTTTTAGAAGGCTTTTTTTAAAAAAATGAGTAATAAAAATTAGCAATGTTGTTAAGTTACTACTTTAGTCATGTTTTGGGTACTTGACTGATATTTTACAAGGTTTTTCCTAAGGATTGTAGGGAAAAACAGTGCCAAGTCAATATTTGTCTCAACATTCAAACTTAAAGTGAGGAAAAAAACTATAGGATAAAAATAAATGCTTCAGACTCTTATTTTGATATTTCTTAGTCTAGAAGGTCGGGGCTGATTTTACAGAAAGTAAAGGTAGAGGACAGACCGTTCCAGGTATAACAATGACACTGCAATAAACAGTCTTGATTTACTAGATTTCAGGCTGTCTAATACAAACACAGGTGGAAACTGTTTTAAACCTGGAAGCAAAGGCAGCCCAGGTCAAAGGGAAAATATGACACAAAATTATGTGAAACTGTTTTATTTCTACCATAAAACTTTTTTTTTACAAAATATGTGTAATTCATGTAACATCCACTGATTAATAAACCTGTTAAATTGCTAATTAATTATAAAATTGTCAAAATACAATCAATTTATTCAAACTGTTTTACTATGAAATCTCAAAGTACTGTGGTGAAGGGGGGCAGATTTATTAAAAGTTTTGAGAGGTTCAGGTGTTGTGTTCTGATCAAGCTGTTTTCTGCTTGTTTGTGTTCCTTAATGCTCTAAATATTTAAAAGGAAAGCTTTGTAAAATGACATAGGTGGAAAATAATTAATACTTACTTATCACCCCAAACCTCCTCCACAACATTGTCCGTCAATGTGGTGCCATATAGACAAGGATGGCAGCAGTATGTTGTGTGGTGGGACAGCAGTACCTGATGTATGGGGAGTAGACTGACTATGTTATGGGGTTTTAAAAGATGAAAGAAACTTTAAATCAGTTATTTGCTGACGCCGCCTCCTTCAGGTGCTTGTCCATACACTATATTCTACTAGTGGTGAATGTGCCCAGTGCACTTGAGTTCATATTCTTTTGGTGACCCATGTTGGGGGCCGTGCCTGTGACCTGAGTGTCTTGTGCCTCCAGTAAAGGGCAGGGCAATCTCAATTACCTCTCTCTTCCATTTCATCACTTTCAAGTTTAAATTTGTAGAAGCGGGGGACCTTTGCTTACTATGCAGCTTCTTCTTATGTAAATAGTTGTAGCGAGTAAGGTGCCTGGTAATTAGTTTGACTTTAGGATTAGTTCTAGAGGTTTGGTTTTGTTTGTTTTTCTTCCTTCAGAAGAAGACTCACTTGTTTGTTTTTTGCCTAAGAATTAGCACTAATACTGGGATTGGTCACTATGACTGAATGTGAATCTCCAGGCTTTAAAAATTGCCCTTTGTGTGGGGTTGTAATGCTTGTTGAGTTTGTTGATGCTTGTTTTTCTAAAAGAACCCAGAATGCAGGGGAGGTAGTCTTGTTTAAAATAGCTCTTTTGAGTGAAGTTAAGGCATCCCTCATCAGAGTCTGGGATACCTGAGTCAGAAACTTTTGAGCACTTGTCATCTAAAAATTCTCCTGATGGCTCCTCTATGCTTGGAGCTAAAGTACCTGCTCCTAAAGATGCTTGGTAAAATCTCCAAGGCCAGGGGAAGAAAGAGCACCAACTCCACACAAAGAGGAGATTTAGGTATCCTTTACCAGATCCCCCTCTCAAGCCTCAGACAAAAAAAGGTAGCATGAGGCCTAAAAAATGGTGTCTCTGGCACCAAGTCAGGCACTGGTCACTGTACCTTTGACGAGTTTCCTCAGTACTGCATAAAATGCCTAGTACTGACCTCTTAGCATGAAGCCTCTGGTACTGATGTCTACAGTAATGTCTACCTTGGTACTGAAATCTACTTGTTTGCCTTGTACCAGTGTATTTAGTATCAAAGGTCTATACATTATTTGAATGGTTTCTTCAGTACTGAGTTTCCCATTATTAGCAGCAGTGAAGGTATCTCTCTGGTTCTGACTGCTGCTCCTACACCACTATTGAGCGCATCAGCAGTGCTGGCCAGAGCACAGTCTGAGGGTGCTGCCTATACACTAGCTGGTACAGTTGCTTCTCCTTAGGAGGACTATTCATTCTTCTCTTCAGGCTGTAAGGGAAGTTTCACTGGCTAATTCCATGGGGTCTAACTATTCAGGCCAGTATACACTAGAGAGAGAGAGAGAGAGAGAGAAAAAAAGTCAAGAGCTGTCCTATTACCATAGACCTAGAATCCTCCCCCTTGGCCTTATTGGACTCTGTGGGGAATGCATCATGCTGGAAGGCCAGTGTCTGCCTCTCAGTCTAGGGCTCGATCCCCCTTCACCTCACTTGAGAGCCTTACAGCCTGCTAAACAGACTGGATATAGCTCTGATTAGTAGTCACAAGCAGAGGACCACCCTGTTCCAGCTCATTAGTCATCCCTGGATGAGGTGGTTCTTGTGTCATTTACCGCAACCCCAGATGGTTACAACATATTCCACAACTTGTTACACAGAATGGCTGACACACTGACAATTCCAGCTGAGGTGGTCCAGTGTGTAAAAAAAAAAAAACAAAAACAAAAAAAAAACAAAAAAAAAAAAACAACCCACAATATACACACATGTTCCTGGACATCCTGTGACTCTTGGTACTAGTACTGCTTGCAATCCTCATCAATGAAAGTGTTTTAGAGCTGGCAAAGTTGCTCTTGCAGATGCCTGCAACATCAAAGAGAGCAGAACATCACTACCAAGTGCCTTCACAGGGTTTCGAGACTTTTTTTTAATATTCGTCCCACACCCAGTCTTACGTGATTTACAGTGGTGTATGAGAGATCAGGACAGAGCCAATCAAAAGATTAAAAAAAAAAAAACCCCAAAAAGATTTACTTGGATGTAAAACTATTCTACATCATCTCTAAATTAGAATTACCAGTTACTGGGTCCTGTTGGTGAAATATGATTATTTTAATTGGGACTGCATATCTACCTTTGCAGACAAACTTCCTTAACATAACGTGAAGGAGTTTGTTGCTGATTGGCAAAGGTGCAGTGCATACATTCTTCCAAGCAGCACTTCATGCTGCAGATACAGCCATAGATCTGGAAATTATCTCAGTTGATATGAGGAAGTCATCATGGCTCCAATCACCAGGGATTTCTAAAGAAGAAGAAATTATAACTGAGACTCTTCCTTGAGAGATGTGAGCTTTTCCGTCCTAAAACAGCTGAGGCCTTACACTCTTTGAAGAACTCCCATGCTATGTTGAGATCCTTTGATGCAGGAATGTAGACCTCCAAGTGTAAGCACTGTAAGCCTCAAGCACAGCAAAGTCAATATTTTTACACTCAATACAGGCAACCTGATCTACTTAAGATGTGCCAAAAATTCCCCAGAAGGAAGTCAACTTTATCCACCACCCTGTTATCATCAGCCCTCATTGTCCTCAAGATAGCAGATACGATTTCTTAATGGGAACAATGTACAAATTCTATAGAATCCTCCTATTGTATCCTCTCCATTTGGGGATCAGTTTTTAATTTTTTGGGGAAAATGTGTTGGAAATTGTGGAGATGGTCTAATGCATCCAGTTCCAGATCTTCTCCATCCCCTCTCCTGAAAGTATGTTACATCAGGAGATGCAATCACTTCTTAATCTCAGAGCAGTAGAGTTAGTGCCTCAGGATCATAGGGGAAAGGGGTTTTACTTATTTTCTGATTTCCAAAAAGAAGGGGGGTGCTATAATCCTGTTCTGGACTTGAGACAGCTGAACACTTTCATTTGCAAGCTGAAGTTCAGAGGGTGACTCCAACATCGTTAGTCCCATCCTTAAATCCACATGACTAATAGACAGATCTCTATTTCCAAGACCATCTTTTCCATATAGCAATTCACCTTTGCCATAGAAGGTATCTGAGACATCAAGTGGGCAATTCCCACTACCAGTATCAGACAATTCCCACTACCTCAAATTTAGGGGTACTCCACACCTTCACACTTATGGTGGCCAGATTCCTAAAAAGCCTTATGAGAGTATATCTCCCACTTAAAGAACCTCCATCTTCTTGAGATCTAAATATTTGTATTGACAGAGTTAATAGTCCATATTTCTAGCCATTTAACTGAATGTTCCTATTTCATCATTCCATCAGAACAGCCTTGCTAGTAGTAATGACATCGATCAGAAAGATAGGAGAAATGCAAGTGCTAGTGTCAGGGCCTCCACGTAGGTCTTCTCATTAAGACATGGTGTCTTAAGATTTTACTGAAAGTAATCTTTAAGTTTCTTTTTAATCAGCTTGTACACCTATATGTACTTTTTCCTGAAACTACTTTCAGACAAAGGCAAGGCTAAGCTTCACACTAAATGTCCTAAGGGTGCTCTTTCTTCGTAGATAGAACCAAGTCAGTTAGAATATACTGAGACTGTTCAGAGCCTATAGAGACCAGACAAATTCAACAGAGACTGAGTTTCTGCTTTTCTTCAGCTATGCTATGAATTGACCAGTGTAGACCCAGCATTGAGAGGGACAGTCCATTCTATTTTGTTTTTTTGAGAAACGTTCCCACACTGGAAATATGTAGGGCACCTCCTTGGGGTTGAGTGAACATGTTTGTCCCAGCGTTGATGTTCGTCCATCGTTGTCGATGAAGACCTCAACAACTCATTCGTTCAATGACCGGGCTCTGTGCGTCCGAAGATGACTGATCAGTCCAATTCAGGCGTGGAATGTCCTGTCACACGTTGGGCAGACGTGAGGCACTGTCAGTGATGTGCGGGCAGCCCTGGACTTGCGTAACTCACGCTTTCTTTCAGCCTCAGCAGTATGCCTCGCCTCAAAGATATTACTGCCTATGTGAATGAGGCTGCGCCATGCTGGACGGTTCAGTGCGAGGGTTTCCCATGTGGTGGTGTTGATCTCGAGGGACTTCAGAGAGGTCTTTAGCGTGTCCTTGAACTGCTTCTTTTGTCCTCCATGGGAGCACTTTCCCTGGGTGAGTTCTCCGTAGAAGAGCTGTTTAGGAATGCGCTCGTCAGACATTCTCACGACATGTCCGGACCGTCTGGTCTGGGCACCCATCAGCAGTATGTGAACTGACGGCAGACTGGCTCTGGTAAGGACTTCAGTATCGGGCACTTTGTCCTGCCATCTGATTTTTAGAAGCTTTCGCAGACAGGAAATGTGGAAGTGATTGAGCCTTCTTGCATGACTCCGATAGACAGTCCACGTCTAGCAGGCGTACAGCAGAGTTGGAAGCACTGCTGCTCGGTAGACCTTCAGCTTCGTTGGTAGACTGATCTCTCGACATTCCCAGACGTTGGAGTGCAATCGGCCAAATGCAGAGCTGGCTTTAGCAATTCGGCAGTTTACTACTTCATCGATTGACACTGCTCAGGAAAGGGTACTGCCCAGGTACGTAAAGTGGTCCACTGCCTGAAGTCTCTGTCCATTTACAGTGATGGACGGTTCTGAGTACGGAGCGTGGGGAGCTGGCTGGTGCATGACCTCAGTCGTCTTGATGTTAATGGTAAGACCGAAGTTGTTGCATGCAGATGAAAACTTGTCCATACTGGCTTGCATTTCTGGCTCTGTACTAGCATTCAGAGCACAATCATCAGCAAAGAGAGAGTCTCGAAGTACAGTTTCCTTCACCTTGGTGATAGCACGCAGTCGCCTCAGATTGAATAGTTTCCCGTCAGTTCTGTACTTCAGGCCTACTCCTTCAGTGCAGTGCTGAAAGGCATCAGTCAGAGTGGCAGAGAATATCATGCTGAATAAAGTGGGTGCTAAAACACAACCTTGCTTGACACCGTTGGTGACTGGGAAAGCCTCAGATGTTTCACCGTCATCCAGGACACAAGCCATCATACCGTGATGAAATTGACGTACCATTCGTCTGAATCTGTCTGGACAGCCGAATTTCAACATGATCCTCCACAGGCCCTGGCGACTGAGAGTCAAACGCTTTCGTGAGGTCCACAAAAGTTACGTAGAGTTCACGATTCTGTTCTTGACACTTCTCCTGTAGCTGACGCGCAGCGAAGATGATGTCAGTAGTCCCATGTCCCTTGCAAAAGCCGCACTGTGATTCTGGCAGTAAGCCCTGCTCCAGGTGAGTGATCAGTCGGTTCAACAGAACCCGTGCAAGAACTTTCCCCGCTGTAGAGAGCAGCGAGATTCCACGGTGATTGCCCTTCCTCTTATAGAGGTGCACGATGGACGCATCTCTGAATTCCTGTGGAATGAATCCCTGCTTCCAGAAGGACTGAAACAGCTCAGTGAGTTTCCGTAGCAGCATGGGTCCGCCGACTTTGTACACCTCTGCTGGTATGGCATCTGACCCTGGGGCTTTGCCACTTGACAGCTGGTTGATGGCTTTCTTCACTTCGTCCTCTTCTGGTGAAGCATCCATGGAGTCGTTGACTGCAACCTGAGACATCTTGTCAATGGCCTCATCATTGATGACTGAGGGGAGTTGAGAACTGCTTCAAAATGTTCAGCCCATCTCTGGAGAATCTGCGTCTTCTCTGTAAGAAGCACAGTGCCATCAGAGTTCAGGAGGGGAAAGCTCCCAGAAGACTGTGGACCACAGAGTGTGTTGAGGGCTTCATAGAACTGCTTATAGTCGTTCCTGTCTGCATATGCCTGTATTTCATCTGCTTTGGCGCTCAGCCACAAGTCCCTCATTTTGCACAGTCGGTTCTGTATTGTTCTGTGAGCGTTGATAAAGGCGGTCTTCTTTGCCGCTGAGGATGGATTGTCTTGATATGCACGATGCAGGCAGTGCTTCTTAGAAAGTAAGGCCTTGATTTCTGCATCATTTTCGTCAAACCAGTCTTGCCGCCTGCATGTGGAGGGCCACAATACCTTCAATGCAGCTGTATGGACAGCGTTGCGGAATCGCTCCCAGTCTTTCTCAGCGTCATCCTCAATACGAAGATCAGCAAGCTCATTCTCTAGGTCTTCCGCTAGATTTTCAGTGATGCGGCTGTTCTTCAGCTTCGACATGTTGATCCTTTTGAGAGCCTTACAGCCTTGTGGTTGTCTCTTTGGCATGATCCGGAGCTTCATTTTGGATACTATGAGCCTATGATCCGTCCAACAGTCAGCGCAGCACATAGCTTTTGTAACCCTGACATCTTGTCTGTCCCGTCTCCTAATGATGACATAGTCGATCAGATGCCAGGGCTTGGAACAGGGATGTATCCACGAAGTCCTGTTACGGGTAGGGAGGCGGAAGACTGTATTGGTGATCAGAAGGTCATGTGCTGCACAAGTTTTCAGCAGTAACAGGCCATTGCTGCTATGCTTTCCCACTCCATTTTTCCTGATGACTCCTTCCCATGCTGCGGCATCTCATCCAAGCCTTGCGTTAAAAGCGCCAAGCAGGATCAGCTTGTCTGTGCAGTGCACTGATGATAGCAGAG
This sequence comes from Gopherus flavomarginatus, assembly GCF_025201925.1. NCBI lineage: Eukaryota > Metazoa > Chordata > Testudines > Testudinidae > Gopherus > Gopherus flavomarginatus. The sequence continues at coordinate 107,928,127 of NC_066619.1, forward strand.
CATCTAGTTCTTTGTAGAATTTATCCTTCACATCCTCTGGGTTGGTTATTGTGGGAGCGTATGCGCTAATCAAAGTAGCTTGTTTTCCTTTTTGAAGCAGAAGCTGTGTTGTCATGAGTCGGTCATTCACACCCTTGGGGGGACTGGCAAGTTTCCGAACAAGATGATTCTTGATGGCGAAGCCAACTCCAGTTTCGCGACGCTCATCACGGCTGCGGCCACTCCAGAAGAATGAATAGCCTCCGCCTGACTCGGACAGCCATCCTTCATTAGCAAGGCAAGTTTCGCTAAGGGCTGCAATGTCAATGTTGTAGCGTGCGAGCTCTCTGGCAACAAGTGCTGTTCTTCTCTCCGGTCTGTCTGCCGTGATGTTGTCCAGTAGTGTGTGCCCACTCCATGTGCCAATGGTGATCAGTGTCACTCTAAGTTTTGTTTTTGTTCAACCGCTTTTGTGGGATCCCCGCCAGCCGCGGTATGCTGGCCAGGGTAAGGTGAAGCAGGCAATGTTTAGGGCACCTTTTCTAGCCCCCTCCTCATTCTACGGAAGCGAGCAGTGCAATCCTGAATAGGGCTGCTCTGTCGCTCAGGAAGATGCCAGGATCCACTGCTGCTTCGGTCAGTGAGGAACGACCATTATACCTGAGCCGCCTGTGTGCAGGTCCACGGCTACAGCTCCCAGTGTATCCACACCTGCTGCTTCATCGCTCGGCCATCGTCACAGGACTTGATATGATGTGATATGATATGATGTCGAGACTTGCGCGTGAATTGGATTAAAGTGAGGGAGAGTTGCGCAATGTCAACCTCACTCTCTCTTCCCAGTTCCTATCTGTATCCAGTGGCAGGACAAGAGTCGAGACGGCTGGAGATAGGGCAGGGCGCAGTGGATGACCAGGATGCCTACGTGTCTTGTCATGCTCTTAAGCATTCCACAACGCTTGCTGTCACCGCCTTCGTGACGGTTGAACAGGTTTCCTCTGTCAGCCGGATCCAGCCTTCGTATGCAATGGGTAGACAGGGAGGGGTAGTACCTCTGATGGGGGAACAGTCATACTCCTAGGAGTAGCTCATCCACTTTGGTCCCCACTTGACACCTACCTCTCACCAGTGGCTCCAAGTAGCTGTCAGCATGCGACAGCGGCCACACCCCAGAAACCGTCTTGACTGGCAGGCTAAACCAGGTGAGGGTAGCCAGTGTGTTCTAGCGTTACGCCATAGTGGAAGCATCAATACCTGAAGCTAATTTTAATAGGTCTGTCCTACAACTATTAAGGTAGACCCCTAGCACCCACCTCCTGTAAACTAGGTCACTGATCGAGAGCCCCCAACAGTGGAATATGTATGCACAAACACTCGAAGAAGAAACTGTTACTAACCTTGCAGTAACTGTGGTTCTTTGAGATGTATTTTCCATATATATATTCCATGACTGGCCTCCCTTCCGTGCTACTACAAAGTCTACCTTTGGCTTTGGTACTGTGAAGGAACTAACAGGTGATTGGCCCTGCCCTTTATGCCTTTGAAGATACAAGGATACTTTGGAGGCCCCACCTTCCACTGGACACTGCTGGCCAGAATGAACTTGAGTTCATTGGGCACCTGTGTACCAACAGTGGAATATATATAGATATATATAATATATGTACAACACATGTGGAAGAAGCACAGTTATCTTCAGGTAAGTAACAGTTTCTTATCCTTGCTATTTGGCATTTGCACTTAAACTTGTTGGTGCACTGTTTTATATTTCACTAATTCCCCTTTTAAAACTCAAATGAGAGAAAGCAAGTGTCTGCTTATAAAAAAAAGCTAACTTTCTCAAATGTAGATTCTTAGCTCTTGGCATTTGAGTTTCACATGGCTTTCATGCTTTTCTGTAATACATGGGAAGATTCCCTTAAGAGTGGAATGACTATTTCAGCACACACCTGCATTCCCACTGATACTTTTATTTCTTTTAAGGAGTAGAGAAGAGGAATGAAACTGGTTATCCTGGGAGCATTGGCTGAAACTTCGTAAATTGTGGTTAGCAGAGGGTGCTCTTTGCCTTGTATACACACGTTCAAGTTAAGAATATACAATTAATAATTTTTAGCAGATTTAGTTAAACCAGTGCAAACCCTTGTGTGGACACTCTTAAGAAATAAGAGCAACTGGAAAAACTTATTTTGATTTAGCTTAAACCTGTTCCCAAACAATTTATGCTAAACTGAAATAAACCTAGTTTAAACCAAAATAAGAGTCTACACATCCATTTGCATTAGTTTAGGGTTAGAATTAGACTAAATCGGTTTTTAAATTCACAACTTTTGTTAAATTGGCACAACTTTCTCGTGTAGAGAAGCCCTTAGACTACAAATTTGATTCTTTTCCATGATAAAACGATGACATTCCCAGGTTAGATGTCCTAAAACCAGCCTTAAACTTATGCAATACAAAGCCAAATAGCAACCAAATAGGCTCTGTCTCCAGCTGGGAAGTGAAATTTTCTTACTATGAGTTGTTTTTCACAATAATACAACTGAAAGAATTGTGTTATGCACCATATGACTTAATCTTTCTATTAATCACCTTTACTAATCTGTTTCTATTCACCTGGTTTACTATATTCACATGTTTATTTCCTCATTATTTTATACAAAACACCCCAAGGTTATGTATCTGAGCAAACAGTCCATAAACTTTTTTCTAAATTTACACTGCAGTCTAATGGATAATAGTGCTCATGTAAGCAGTTCTGTACTACTATACAAAGTAATCACAGATGCATCTTTAACCCATCTGCTCTAGCTAGAAAAATCTGTGACATCTGCGTCTTCATACCTTTTGAAGATGTATTATAAGAATTTGAGAAAACAGTGGAAAGTTGCATCTTTCCCAAATACGTTCAATAGGGACAGATTAAGGAGGAGGTTTTTTTGGGGCGGGGGGTCTGTTTGGTTTAATAGGCATACTTACCATTTAGCTAAAATATCTTGGAAAAAATCTGGTCACATGTTGAATAATTAGTGCACTGGGACAATATTAAATTACAACTAGGAACTTACGTTAAAGCAATGCGATGCATCATGTTCACATGAGAGAAGTCTCAAGATCTGTTAGCAAATTGTTCAAAGAGGATTAGTTACTAAATGAGCATGACTAGCTGGGAAGGGGAATAACTTTGAGGCTTTTAGTCTATAAAACTACTCTGGATCTAGTAATCTTTACTTATTGTTATTGCATGGGTAAGTTCACGTTTGGTGTGAGGGGAGTATTAACCTCTTTTCTACTTTATTATTTCTCTAGAACATCTGGTGAAGAAAGAGAGCTTGAAAAAACATCAAAGGACTCTTCCTCTGAAAATAAATGATGCCACTGGAATATTTTTAGAAGTATAAATAAAAGAGGATTGTTTAAGTTTTGGATTTCAAATGTAGACTGCTGAAAGTTTTAAATAATTTTATAAGCATAGTATTTTAATGTTTAAAATTTTGTGGAATAAAAGTGCCCTTTAATCTTGGTTATAAAACTACCGTATATACTCGTTCATAAGCCGAATATTTTTGGTAAAAAAAAAGTGACGCATCAAAGAGCGGGGATTGGCTTATAAACAGGTCTACACCAAAATTTGATGATTTTAACCTCTATGAAATCATTGAATTGAATATCTAATACATTGTCATTTTGTTTACTTGAAGCATCTGCAGGCATGGAGCCCCTCAGCTCCCTGTGGCCGTGGTTCACTGTTTCCAGCCAATGGGAGCTGTGGGAAGTGGCTGGGAACGGTAAACCACGGCCACAGGGAGCTGAGGGGCTCCATGCCTGCAGATGCTCCAAGTAAACAAAACGTCCCGACCCGCGAGCAGCTCACCTTGACTGGCCAGGAGCCAAAGTTTGCCAATCCCTGAAATATTGCGATCGGCTTTTTGCTATTTTTACCTAACCATCTTGAGGGGTCAAATTTATAAATTAAATTAACAGGCTAATGAATGAGTATATACAGTATTTAAACATTCTTGCTGATAGTTTTGTCCAGTATTATACAGGCTATACACAGTTCAAATGTGAAAAGAATGTCCATTTAGGAAACTGAAAAAATGCTTGTATGTCACAGGAGTTTGAACTGTAGTATATTTTTACCTGACTGCTGTATGTTAATGTCTAGTTAATGGCAGGAAAAAGTATAAATAACCGTTTTAAACTGCCAGTCTGCTTCATTTGTATAAACCTATCCTCTTCCTAAAATACTGACCCTGTTTGTGCATAGTTTTCAAAACTCTGATGTTTGTCAGATTTGTCTTTTCACTGTGTTTTGTAGGAGTTGAAAGCATTTTTATAGCAATTAAAATGTTAATGTATAAGTATACTTAATCACTCATTTTTTAAACAAAAGTTTCGTTTTGTTCTTGCAACCTCATTGTGCCAATATATAATGCTAGGTGACCTTCCGTGATATGCTTTTGGTATTATAGATATCATACTAGGAAAAAAACTGACCTGATATTTCTATTGTACCTATTGATGCACATAGATCAGAAAAGATTGTCTTGAACAATTTCTAAAAAGTAAAGAATATAAATGGATACAGAAGCAAATGATTGTGCATATTTTTTTGTGTTGAGAGTTGCTTAAATTAACAGGTGTTCATATGGTTCATAAGTATCATTGCCAACCCCAGGTCTAATTTTGAACACCTAAAGGAACAAGAAAGAAGATTGATCCAAGAGTTTGTCTTGGAATTAGTTTAGGCAAGACCTAAGTTTCTTGAAATACATCAAGGAAACACTATCAGGAAGACTTTCAAAGCCACAGAGGGGACAAAGCACCCAACTCCTACTGAACTCTCCTTTGTGTCCTTGAAAATATCCCCTTTTCTCTCCTTTTTTTCATGAAATACACAGATTAACATACCTTATAATGACATCTTTGTCTTATTTTAATACTTATTTTGGGAAGTAGACCTAGACAGTTGAGATTTTCAGAACTGCAGAACTTGAATGTATCTTTGTCAGACTGAATTTAAGAAAATGAATGTAGTATTCCTTTGACAGAGAGAGAATGGTGAATTTAGAAATCCAAGCTCAGCATTGCGCCTGCCAGTGTCCCATCAAATTGATAATTATATATAATCTGTGGGAGGCTGAAAATGTTTAGGTGTCAGGGATTTGTTCTGTATATAGTGTCCAGTTACTTCATAGATTGCAGTGTTTTTACCCAATATTCAGTCGTTTTTCCATATCAAAAGCTGCTAGATAGACAAATGTAGGTGTTTCATAAACAGATGGTTAAGGGTTAATGTCTCTCTTACCTATAAAGGGTTAACTAGCAGTAAACCTGGAACACCTGACCAGAGGACCAATCAGGAGACAAGATACTTTCAAATCTCGGTGGAGGGAAGCCTTTGTTTGTGCTTCTTGGGTTTTTTTTTTTTTTCCTGTGTGTTCTCTCTGGGTTCTGAGAGGGGCCAGACATGTAAGCAGATTCCTCCAATCTTTCTGAAAAAATCTCTTCTCTTCAAATTAGTGAGTACCAGTTAGAAAGGCGGTTTAGTCTTTTTTGTTTGTTTTCTTTATTTGCAAATGTGTATTTTGCTGGAAGGATTGTATTTGTACTGGGGGGAGGACTCTCCCTAGTGTCTATAAGCTGAAAGACCCTGTAACATTTTCCAACTTGATTTTACAGAGACAATTTTTACTTTTTCTTTCTTCTATTAAAAGCTTTTCTTTTTAAAAGACCTAATTGATTTTTTCCCCTTGTTAAGGCTCAAAGGAATTGAGTCTAAACTCACCAGGAAGTGGTGGGGGGAAAGGAGGAGGGGAAAGGCGAATTTCCCTTTGTTTTAGATTCACGGAGCTTGAATCTGTCTCTCTCTCCAGGATAGCCCAGGGAGGGAAAGCCTGGGAGAGGACACAGTGGGGGAAGGGCTTATTTTCCCTTGTGTTAAGATTCAAGGAATTTGGATCTTGTTTCACCAGTGAGTTGGTGAAGCCTCTCCAGAGGACCCAGGGAGGGAAAGTCTAAGAAGGGGAAAGGCGGGGGGAATAGTCAGTTCCTCCTTGTTTTAAGATCCAGGGGGTCTGGGTCTTGGGGTCCCCTGGGAAGGTTTTGGGGGGACCAGAGTGTACCAGGCACTGCAAGTCCTGGTGGTGGCAGCCCTATCAGATCTAAGCTAGTAATTAAGCTTAGAGGAATTCATGCTGGTATCCCATCTTTTGGACGCTAAGGTTCAGAGTAGGGGTGCATACCATGACAAGGTGTGAAAACAGTAGGTTACCCTTTCATCAAAATCACTAAGAAGTGTGGATATTCTGTTCCATTAGTACTTTATCGGAAGGCTGTTTCTAGAACTAAAAAGTTAAAATTGATCACTGTTGTGCAACAGTCTTGCAAAACTGTGAAAGTTTACCAGCGGGGCAGAACTTTCCTTCCGCCTACTATGGTGTTCAGGTGAAGGGAATTTTTATTTGGCCAGCCCCAAAAGAAAAAATTACAAATGCTTGGCCAATAACATTCAGGAAGTTTGTTGTACAGAATTATTTTCTTATAGTATACATTTTTAATAGCATAGTAATTGCATTACTGACACTAACTTTTCAAACTTGAGTGAATCTAATCAAAGATATTTGTATAACTAGGTACATATACCTACTGATCCAGTTAGGCAGATGCTATAGCTGTGTCATTGAAGTTTTGAGTTTCTGTATCCAGAAGCACTGGTCTCATCACTGAATCTGATGAGATTAATTCCATGTTCCCTGAATTGTCATGAGTCTGTTACCAACCCCTCAAATTAATTTGACTGTTCTGGATATTGTATGAAAATGTTTTCTAACAATTGTAGGAGCAGTGCAATATGAAATATTGTTGAATTGATATACTACACTGTTAGTACAGCTTAGTCTGTATTGTATGTAGGGAAAAGAAATCACTAATGTAAAATCATATTTGAGATTTAAGACAGCAGCTTTACCCCTCTTACCCATTATCTGTATGCATTACAACAGCATCTTTCATTACATAATCACAAAACCTTCAACTAAGAAAAAGCTACTACATATGCATCCATTGTTAGAAGGAAAAGGTACAATTTAAATACTACACACCACTTTATTTACCATATCAATACAGGAGCAATAGGAAAGTGTCTTAGGTAAGAGTTTTAATAGTCATATTGATCTAAAATAGCACAGCCTATCTTCAGAATTATTTAAAATAGGTTTTCCAGAAAGGGCAGATCTGCTCTGCAGTTAGAGCATTTCTATGCAGAAATCAAGCACCAAAATGATCTAACTTCAAACTAACCACTCTCTTTCTTCCCCACTCCTCCCCCCCCCCCAAGCAAGCAGCAGGGCCTGAATAACTTAAGGTATGTCTGCACTGAAGCAGGAATGTATAAGTTCAAGCTTGAGGAGAGACAGCTATGCTAATTCTAATCAAGCTAGCATGCTAAAACTAGAAATGTAACCATGATAGTAGGGAGCAGCTATCCCTCCTCCCCTCCCTAGGTATGTACTTATGGTCTTGGACTGGATTGTACTTGAGGGTGGCTAGTCCCTCCCCAGTCACGCAACCATGGCCACACTTCCCTTTTTTAGTGTGCTACCTTGATCAGTGCTAGCATGGGTATGTCTCCTTGAGATGGAATTTATACCTTCCAGCTCTGATGTAGATGTACCCTCAGGTGAAAGGTTCTTATAAGGTGTTGGCCCCTTAGGCACTATTTTCTTGCATTCTGCAAAGAACTAAAGATCAGCTGCTGATCAAATCGTGAAATGGAAGTGGTAGATCTGCCTGGTTATAAGGTTATAACTCTTGCTCAGTCTCTGCCTCTACTTGCACAGGTGCTCAGGAGAAGGGCTAAAAGAGTGACTGATCAGGAGAAATGGGGGGAAAGGGGAGGGGAGAACGCCTTAAGTAGTTGAGCCACAATTCCGAGGTTCATTGGATTGGGAGTCGTTATGTAAACGTATTATATTCTTGTTATGTTGTCTCTTGACAGGACTTTGCTGACTGAAAATATTTTGTTTTTTAAATCATTTCAGCAGCTTAGAATGACCTGTGGACTTTAGGCAAAACTAGTAGTTAAACCTGTTGGGGCATGGTTTATTTTTCTTGTCTTGTGTGCATTGTGCATTGCTATAACCTCATGTATCCCTTCCACAACAATCCACAACCTGAACATGATCCTTCAGCCAGGCTTTAAATGCAACACTGTAGAAATACTAACACACTGCCATTAAGAAAAAGTTTAAGATCATTTAATGTACGTTCTAGTTGGGCGCATCTGTAGTAGGGCATTTTGTTTAGTGCACGTCAATAACAATGTCCAGCTGAACTCTCACATTAGTCTGGCAAAAAACTTGAATTACACTTATCAAAAATAAATCCTTGTGGCCAGCTGCTTGCTCACCTAACAAAATATGTAAAGTACCATGTGCCTGTGAAGACAGCTTAACCAACAGAATGAGTGACGTATTGTGGAGAGTCAAATGGAAATTAACAATTTTTCAATGCTTATACTAAACTTAGCTTTTTGGAGCAAACTTCTTGTCATTCTTAACAGTAGCAGTGTAGGGCATATTAATGTGAAAAGCAAGAGCACTGATGTGTTTTTCCTAGCTATCTGTAGGGTGTAGATAGAAAGTTTCAGAATCACTCAGTTTTATTGTGTCTTGTAAGCAAGACTTTTCTACACTAGCACTCAAGTATATTCTATTACAAATTAGTTAACATACAATTCTATAAACTTACGCTACATTTTTAAAATTTCTCTTAATTGCACAGTGTCTAAACTATAGATGCAAGCAATTTGTTTATTTTTCTACATGTTTAAGGAAAAAACTCCTTGTATATAATCTGAATTAATGTGCACTAAAATTGAGTCCCTGGATAGCTCAATGTTTATTTTAAGTGGATACCTATGTGTATAGATGGAGATATGTCTGTATTGTCTCACATCTATTACACACAAAAAAATAACTCTTGCATTAGTAGTTTTTCCTATCATATTTATGCTCTAACAATATTCATAAAGACTAAGTAATAAAACAACCTAGCATCAAAAATAATACAGATGCAGCCTCTCCCCCTAGGTCCCCCAACCCCCTTCAACCAAAACAAGGATAGCTATATGTAATATCTAAGAAAGGTCTCCACTCTTTTCCTGATCAGGAGTTTAGAACAAGCAAAGTAGAGAGGGCTCCTGAATGCCCCATCTCAACTTTTAGTAACATAAAAGGACAAGCCATCAAGTCAGGGGACATTGTTAAAATTTGCAGTGGGGACAGGCAGTGTTGTAACTAGCCCACAAAAGTGGGCTAAATCTCACTTAAATATGTAGTCCAGTTATCTGACCCTGTTGCATTTATTGTGAGGCACAACTTAATTGTGTTGCAAGTGCATCCCTAGACTATATTGTTTTCATAGTGTAGATGGGTCTTTCCATTTAAACCTGGAGGCAGGTAGTATATATTCAGTAAACTAATATTTAGCCTTAAGTATTAGAGTTTAAATTTAGCATTTCTGTTGTCCAGGTGCATAACACCATGTCTATTATGCTTCACAATTTTATTAATTATATAGTGCCATAGCTGTGCATGACCCTTTACAATAGAGATTATAGCATCCTTGCCTTGAGAAGCCTACAATAAAAGGCCCCAGTCCTGCAGATTAAGATGCATAATTGGACCATGGACCCACTCGGTGTAATTTGCAGGATCAGGGGCCAAGTTATGATGAAAACTGTTAAGTTGTAGTAGTACTAGGTCCACAAGCCACATAGAGCTTTAAAAAGTTTGATCACATAAATGCTAAGATCTGTCTGTTTACATATACCAGAATCCACGTAAATAATCATTAGAAGATACGAAACCTATTAAGGTATTACATTTTAGTACATCCATATATATAGCTCCTATACAGGAGCAGTTTTTGTCCCTTAACAAGAAATATATAGAAAACACAATTTGCATCCATAGTGTTGACACTGAATGAGTGATTAAGGAACTAAACAATGCATCAATTTGCAGAACTGAACATTGATCTTTGTATACTGAATTTTTAATAGAATTAAAATATAAAATGATGTACTAGGTGTAGTAAAATAAAAGGATATTAAGAACACCACCTTGAGTTCCACCACCAAATTCAACAGTAGCCACTGCTGCTCCCAATATAACCCTCAACTGTCTACACATCAAAATTAATTCAGAATAAGGTAAGATGTGAATTTAAAACAGATTTTCCTCATATGAAATGTATACACTGTACAGTTGGCCAAATGCATTAAGGGAGATGGTTAGGAGTTCACTTGTTTCTAAAGCAATAGACAAGTACTCCATACAGATACCAATATAAACTGTTGGTTCAGCTCCTGTGCTGTTGTTCACCTGGCTCTCAAAATAGAGAACATAGTGGCCGTGGTGAGGTGAAAAGGAGTATCTGGACCATCACTTTGCTCCAGCAGTCCCTGGCTTACATTCTGGTTCTTTATGATCACAGGCAGCTGGGTAGAGTAACACTAAACTACTGCATGCAACAGGCTTGCAATCAACCCCAATATGGGAGCCGCAAATGGCCTCTTTGCAGCCTAAAATTTTATATTGTGTACAGATGAAAATTTTGGCCTCTGTACTTTATTAGAGAGCTGTAAGAGTTTGGCTATAAAAGTTGTCTAAGTTCAAGTACATAAAAGGTTGTTACAAGGAGGAGGGAGAAAAATTGTTCTCCTCTGAGGATAGGACAAGAAGCAATGGACTTAAATTGCAGCAAGGACAGTTTAGGTTGGACATTAGGAAAAACTTCCTGTCAGGGCAGTTAAGCACCGGAATAAACTGCCTAGGGAAGTTGTGGAATCTCCATCATTGGAAATTTTTAAGAGCAGGCTAGACAAACACCTGTCAGGGATGGGCTAGATAATACTTAGTTCTGACATGAATGTAGGGGAGTGAACTAGATAAACTCTTGAGGTCCCTTCCAGTCCTACAATTCTCACATCATTTTCTTTTGCTTGAATGACAGGGGTAGAGTCTGGGAAGGTATAAATCCTTCCCTCGTCAGTCATCTTCTACTGCATTCTAATCTCTGTCTTTCAAGTCCATGAAAGACAGTCATGGTTCCTCTAAACTATTATTTCCACTTGTTTCTTTCCAAAAGGGATTAAACTAATTCAGAATAAGGCACTCTTACTCTGGAGTAAGAGCATCAACACATGGAGTTCCTCAGGAGCAGCTATTCTGGAATCACTCCCTGTGCAGATGTGCCATTAGCAAGCTGTCACCACCTTCAGTTTCTGTGATCTCAAAATGCACTCTTGTGTAGAGTGCATTAAAGCAGTCAAATGTTGATGAGACAGAGGCATGGCTGTGCAGCTAAATCTGCAAACAAAAAAACCCACTCACTTTATCAATGCAGATGGTGGCTTTACACTGGGATTTATACACCTTCCACATGCTTAGAGCTGGTCAAGAAATGTGTTTTATTGCTCAGGAAATTTTTTTTTGAAGAAAATATTTTTGCACTGTCTGCTCATGCAATTTTGCAACGTGTCCCTATACCTGTGCTGTACTGCACTGTGTTCTGTACTTGTACTGCACAGTTCAGCTTCAAGTGACTGCACAAATCCCTTCCACTGAAAGTGTATGCATCTGATGCAGCTGTCAGATTTTCCCCTCTGTGGTACCCATGGGGGTAGTGAGAGTGCCCTCTGGTACCTCGTGCCACTGCACACAGGTATAAAGGGCCACACTGTCCCTTCCTACTGCCAGTGACTGTTGTTAGAGCTGTGATCCTTGCATTTGCAAGTCTTCTCTCTTTTAGTGTACTATAGTACTAGTTTTCAGTCTATTGTATTGTGTTTGTGCACAGTTAGATACAAGAATAAATTTAGAGGAGTATTTTTCTAAAGTGGTGTTGCCAGCTTCTGTTTAGGTACCAGGCTCGGTACCAGACTAATGCCTTGTTCTCCGAGCTTCTAGGCCTGTTGCTCATGTAACAAATCTATGCCATTGAGCAGCCCACATCTCAATTGCCTTAAGCGTATGGGAGAGGTGCATGTGAATGACAAGTGTCACATCTGTACATGGTTCAAAAAAAAAAAGGGGGGGGTGGGGGGCGCTGCCAGACTCAAGTACCTGCTCATGGAGTCTGTATGTCCACATCTGTTAGGAGTGCTCCCCTGATCCAACTGAGGCAACAGGTAGATTCTTGGTGGTACCTAAGAGGAGGCTACGTAAGTCTTCCAAAGATTGGTTAAAGGTGCCTTTGAAATCTATGGTGAAGGTACTGAATGGAGGTAAGGACTCAGTGTGGTCAAAGAAGAAACAACCCTAGAGGCAGTCCATAAATCAGGAGGGATTGCTGACTCTGGAGCCCAGAATGGAGCTGTTCAGACCAGTTCTAGAAGGCCCAGTGCAGACTTAGGAGCCCTTTCTTGTGCTCTCTATACCCAAGGCTGTCAAGGCAGCCAGAGTCGCTTAACCTTAAGACTCTGGCGATTTATACACTAGTGAAAAAAAAGAAAAAACTGTTTCACCCACAACAGTCCCAGTGGTTTCATCCCTTCTTGCCACATACTCAGGACCTGTCCAAAAAGAGGCAGAAGTTACAAGACATACCATCCATTTCCCACCCCCTCTTCTGCACCTGCCAGTTCTTATAGGCAAACCGGGTCTTCTAAACAATCATTTCGAGCTGTTGGTTGAGAGCAGTCTATCACTTCCCAGAGTACCATTTTGGTCAATGGTCTATCCTGCTTCCTAAGTGCTTGGACCTACACCACCATGGATGAGGGGGTGTTGATCACTGTGGAACTGGGATACACTCTTCAATTTATTTCTGTTCCCTCTTTCCATCTGCCTTTCCAGTCCCTCTTCACATGCCACTTTCAAGAGGTGTTGTCTCTCCTTCTTGTGGGGCCCCCCCACAGGAAGTTCCCCTGTCATTCAGACCAAAGGGATTTTACTCCCATTTCTTCGTAAAGAAAACAATTCTGGATGATTATTCTAGAATCTATTATCCCTTCCTTAGCTACTGGGGACTGGTATTGGCTCTTGACTTAAAGGATGCTTATTTTCATGTAGCAATTCATTAAAGTTTCATGGTCAATGGATCCTAGTACCAATTTGCAGTACAGCCTTTCAGACTGTCAGCAGCCCCTTGTGTATTTATGAAATGCATCACAGTAGTTGCAGCATTCCTGCAAAGGTTGGAAGTCTGTGTATTCCATTATCTAAACAGCTGGCTAGTAAGAGGCCAGTTCAGGTCTCACGTATTCTCCAGCATAGTGACTAATCAGTCCACTTTTGATGCACTGGGTCTCCTAATCAGTACAAAGAAATTGATCTTGACTCCGGTTCAAAGAACAGAATTAATTGGGCTGTCTTGGACTCTACAAAGGTCAGGGCTTTCCTACTGGAGCAGAGATTACAAAAAAGGCAGGTCTAGACCTAATAGTGCACCCTGGCACTATGCTTCTGCCACCGACTTTTAGGTTCACATGAGGTGTGCACTTACTTGGTGCAGCATGCCAGACTGCACCTCAGAACTATAGGGTTGGTTGGTTGGTTGGTTTGTTCACTGACCCATCATCATATGGACGTGGTGGTTCAAAAACCTGCTCAGGTCTTGTCCTCCCTAGACTAGTGGATAAAACCCTTGAATGTTTGCATGGGAGTTCCCTTTGACCCTCCACAGCAGACACACACTGCAGTCACAGATACATCAAATCTAGGTTGGCAAGCTACTTAGTGCTTTGGTCTCCACAGGTCTAAGCCTCCATATAAATATCAGAGAGCTTCAGGCCATCTGTTTGCCTGCCTGATGTTCTTTCAACGTATTGGGATGGAATTTGTTGATGTTCAGACAACACAACAGCCATGTTCTATGTAGACAAACAAGGAGGCTCGATCGATGAAGTTATGCCAGGAGGCAATCCTTTGGAAATTTTGCATTGCCAGTTCCGTCCTGAAAGCTGCTTACCTTCTGGGAGTTCTAAACACTCTGGCAGCCTACCTGAGCAGTCTTTTGCAGGTCACCACAGGTGGTCTCTTCCCCCAAATGTGTCCAGGTCCATTTTCCAGCAGTGGAAAGAGTGGACCTCTTTGCAGTAAGAGCAAACAAAACGTCATGTTTTGTTCTTAAGCAAGTCACAGCCTGGGTTCACTGACAGATGCTTTCCTCCTACCCTGGTGAAAAGCCTGTTGTATGCCTTCCCTCCAATTCTGCTCCTGCCCCAAGTCTTGGCCAAAGTCAAGCAAGATTCCTCTCACCTTCTTCTAGTACCCCCAGAATGGCCCAGTCAATATTGGGTTTTCAACTCTACTAGACCTGTCAGTCAGACCTCCACTGTTGTTCCTGAGAAATGTGATCTCCCAGGACTACGCCACCTCCTTCATCCTAGCCTTCAGCCCCTGTACTTGACATCGTCGATGCTCCATGGTTGACAAATTCAGAATGAGATTGCTCTAAGGGAGTGCAGAAAGTTCTGCTGAATAGCAGGAAGCCTTTAACTAGGTCTATTTATCTTGCAAAATGGAATAGATTCTCTGTTGGGTCTACACAAAGAGGCGTCGCCCCAGTTCAAGCTCCAGTTTACCATACCTTGGACTATCTTTTGTTTCTGAAGCAAGAGTTAGCTCTTAGTTCCATCTGACTCCACCAGACAACTATTCCACCCTCCCATGAATAACCAATCTATTTTTTCAAATCCTGTGTCTATCAGATTTTTAAAGGGTTTGCACAGATTATACTCATAGGTTCGCAGCCCAGTTCCACAGTGGAATTTAAATTTAGTTCTAGAAAAGTTGATGGGTTCTTCCTAGCAACTTGTTCTGTTACACCTGTTTATGAGGGTGGCTCTCTTGGTTGTTAAAACCTTGGTCAGGACAGTAGGGGAGATATGAACTTCAGTATCAGAGCCTCCTTATACAATTTTATTTAGGGATAAGGTTTTCCTTAGGCCTCACCCAAAATTCTTGACTAAAGTGGTTTCTGATTTTCATATTAATGGAGCAATTTACTTACCAATTTTCTTTCCAAAGCCTCATTTGAGTAAATGGGAGGAAAAACTCCATACTCTAAATGTCGGAAGAGCTTTGGCTTTTTACCTGGATCAGACTAGGCCATTCAGGTTTATGTTTCAGCTCTTCATTGCAGTTTCAGACAGAGTAGGGCCACTCAGTAGATCTCTGCTTGGATTTCCAGCTATATTCATTTATGCTACTGATTGGTTGATATTGCTCCTTCAAGTAAAGTTGTAGCTCACTCAGCTAGGTCACAGGCAGCTTTTCCGACTCATGTGTCCATCCTGGAGATTTGTAAGATGGCAATGTGATCATCGCTCCATACCTTTGCCTCTCACTATGCCATCTCTCATCAGTCTAGAGATGATGCCAGATTTGGACAGGTGATTTTACAATCCCTGTTTAAGTAGACACCGAACCCACCTCCAGTTCAAAGAGTTTGTGAGTCACCTACAGAGGAATGGACATGAGCACTCATTCAAAAGAAGAAAAACAGTTACCGACCTTTCCATAACTGTCATTCTGTGAGAGCTGATGCACATTCCCATTCCACAACCTACCCTCCTTTCCCTCTCTGAGTCTTTCTTAGAAAGGAACAGACAAGGGTCAGAGGCAGTATGGTCCTCTATTGAGGCCAATCACACTACTCGGACAGGTGCTGCTGAGGGGGAAATCTCCAACTGTGCGCACACACCTACAATGGAATGGAAATTTGCAGTTATGGAAAGATAGGTAACCATTTTTTCCCAAGAACAACTGCCTCCTAAGTGTCTTGTGGGAGATTTGAAAATGCATTCCGGGAATTGGGGGAAGAAGTTAAACTTCTATTATTCTCCCAGGAACAAATTATTTCCAAATCCTTTTCATGAAATGGAGGTGAGATAACCAAGAGGCAAGAATAACTCAGTTTCTCACAAATTATAGTTGTGCAATTGAATACAGAATAAGTTTAGTTACAGCCATACTTTTCAAACCACAAGTTTACTAGGGTTCATGCAACTGGGTAATGTAACTAGGTGTTTTGTAAAGCAAAATGGTGCTTTTGTGATGTAAACTCAAGTGCCTGAGCAGGGTTAGAAAGCAACACTGATCTGTTCAAGTCGCTTTACTGTAAGATTGTACAGCAGTAGTAAAATCAAGGAGGATCTAAGGTATTCTAGGTTTCCTGCTTTCCCTCAATGTGAGAAGCAAAGGTCTACCTCACCATTGTGCTGGCAAAGTGCTAAATGTTATGGGGTGGGAAATGCCAAAAGATTTGGCAAGGTTGAAAATACTTGGTTTAGAAACAAGTGTTGTTGGTGTTTAATAGACCAACCACTACCTCTTCCTCACAACACTCAAGCTAGGAACGGAGATTTAAGATAACTGGATTGCGTAGCTAGGTTTTGCTAGCTTGTGAAGTTCTTGAGAAGCTCAGGGTGAAACATGTATCAGCACAAAATATTCTTTTCCTTAAAGGAAAACTGTAGTACATGGATAAAAGATCGTTCTAAATACTTTCTAGCAATCTCCCTGTATCAGTACCATGCCTGGGCTCAGTTGCCATTTTCATAGTACATGCATTTCCCTGCAGGAACTGAAGACAGTAGGACTGAGACAGGGCAAGTTTGTATGTGCCAAGAAGTGAGTGCCTTAAATCAATTTTTTCACCAGACCCATTTGCCCTTCCCTGGGCCATTAAGAAGCAGAGGGCTTCATCCCTCGAAGACGTGAAAAGCCTCATGCTTCTCACAAGCTTCCGCCAACATAGCAGCCGGCCTTTCGGCAAGGTCTCCCAGCTCTCGTCTTATTCTTTCTGCTCTTTTAGTGTCGCCACCTCCTCCCTCAGCAACCAGCAGCAGGGGACATAGGGGTCAGCAGTTGGACAGGCCAATGCGAGATGGTCATAGCTAGTCTATAGTAGAAATATGAGCATGGGTCATGTCTTCCAGGACAATAAACTCTCCCTGATCCTGCTCCAAGGCATTCTAGTGGCTGCTAAGCCCACTTGAGAACATCACCATTAGCCAGTATCACAATCTCTGGTCTGATTTCCATTACATACAAATGGGGTCTGCTTGGCAGCAGACGGTCAAGACTGTGTTCCCATTTGACTACTTCGTTTAGGTAAAACAAATTTACCTAAACAAAGAATAATGTTAGTGGATTTTCCTCTTTTAGTTTTTTTAAACTTCAGAGGCTAAAAAAAAGCATCCTGATGAATTTCTAGTTGAGTGGTTTCTCAACCAGGAGTATATGTACCGAGCTCTTTGAGGAGGTTCATCAACTCATGTAGATGTTTACCTAGTTTTACAACAGGCTACATAAAAAGCACTAGCGAAGTCAGTACAAACTAAAATTTCATCCAGACAATGACTTGTGTATACTGCTCTATATATTATACACTGAAATGTAGCTCCTTCTGGGAGTTCAAAATACTCTGGCAGATCACCACAAGGGAGTCTCTTCCCCCAAATGTGTCCAGGGCCACTGAAATGTAAGTACAATATTTGTATTCCGATTCTATAATTATATGGTAAAAATGAGACAGTAAGCCGTTTTTTGGTAACAGTGTGGCTGTGACACTATTTTTATGTCTCATTTTGTAAGCAGGTAACTTAAGTGAGGTGAACCTTGGGGGTACGCATGACAAATCAGACTCCTGAAAGGGGTACAGTAGTCTGGAAAGGTTGAGAGCCACTGCTCTGGTTGATTCTAGGCAGAACAAGTTGCAAGAGCTCTC
This sequence comes from Gopherus flavomarginatus, assembly GCF_025201925.1. Lineage (NCBI taxonomy): Eukaryota > Metazoa > Chordata > Testudines > Testudinidae > Gopherus > Gopherus flavomarginatus. Next base: position 107,945,851 of record NC_066619.1, read on the forward strand.
TTGTGCATATACTCTATTCCTGAGAGGAGGCAAGGAGATCTCCTAGACTAAGTGGGTTCTCCAGACTCTGAATGCTTTAGGCAGGACAGCCATTGCTCAGCCACAAGCCCTAATGTTGCCCTTTGTCACCTACATGCAGAGCTCACATCTGTTCATAGCTTATGTTCTAAAACTAACAAATCTAAACCAAGGCACAGCCCTGTGGAAGGTGGTTTAAGATGCACCCTATGCAGGAGTCAGTCACATGTCATATCAGAGGCAGTGACTGATGCTTGAAAGCAGATGATTCTTGTTTTGAAGAGGCCCAATCTGGTCTAATTTTAGATATTGAGTAGGAGTGAGGCTGTGTGTCTGGATACATGCCACCTTGACAATGCCTAGTTTTTACATCTGTGTCATGGCAATAGCTACTGGTATCAGGTGGAGATTTTTTTTAATATATAAATAATAAAAATTAACACTGCAGTCCAGTGGGTTGGGCATTGAAGTGGGACTTGAGAGAGCTGAATTCTCTACACAGCTATTTAGCTGACTTGCTGTGTGACCTTGAACAAGTCTCTGCCTCCTTTTCCAGTTCCAGGCTTTGCTCACCTACTCTATTTAGTCCGTAAGCCTTTTGGATGAGAGACCCGTGCATTTCTTGCATGCTCACATGGTTCTAGTGCTTTCAATTCTTGCTTCTATTTTTCTGAGGGCTTCCGTTAATACAACCATCCAAAAAAGTCACAAGCCTGCACCTATAATAATATAGGCTCTAAGAACTTGTCAGTAGTTTGATGGGAAACTTTGGATGCTCATATGTATCGCTGGCTGTATGTTGTGTGATCAAGTAATAAAAGCCCTATTGTAATGTTTAGGTGCCAAGAGAACACAATTAAGGTTAATTCTGCATTTCCTGCCCCTAGTGCAATTATTGCCAACTGTGTAACTTTTCATATAATAGGTATTCATAAGAAACAAAAGTATTCCTAGTTAAAAACACTAGGTACTAAGGCCTGGTCTACATGTAAAACTTAAGTTGACCTAGCTACTTCTCTCAGGACTATGAAAATTTCACAACTTGTACATCTACAAGAACTCCCACTGCAGGTGCAGCTAGGTTGAAGAAAGAATTCTTCTGTCAACCTAGCTATTGCCTCTTGAGGGGGTGGATTCACCACAGCAGTGGAAAACCCCCTTCATCACTGTAGCAAGTGTCTACACTACCAAGCTACAGCTGTGCTGCTGTAAGGCTGTGTCTACACTACAAGCCGCAAGTCAGCTTCATTCCATTTCAGAATGTTACTCTGCTCTTCTTGATGAGGGATATAAACAGCTATGATCATCATAGGGTGTTAAAGAGATGTTGAAGTTGTGACCGTTTAAATGCTAACATCATTAAACAAGTAGCCAAAATACAACTACCCAGCTGGTATCTTAGAAATGTAATTATAAATGGACAGCTGGGGCTGTTACTGGCTTTGACTCAGAGGGCTCATTCAGAAGAAAACTCTAAACCAAAACCAGACCCAGCTGTCCTGTGACAGCTCCTGGGAATCAAGGAATTAAAGGATTTTTCAAAATATAATTTACTGTGATTTTTACTCAATATAGCATTCAAGTCACTTCATTTGGCATATGATAGGGCCAGAACACAACACATACAAGGCAAGTAGCACTCCTCTATCTCCCCTTCAGAATACATAAATATAGCAAATTCTCACAACCAGAGCTGTAACTTGTATCTCTGCACGTTATCAGATAAATGGAGGACTGGCTCTAGCAAGTTGGGTTTTGTTTAAAAAAAAAAAAACAAAAAAAAAAAACCCTATATAAACCAGTCATTTTAAGGTAAGTTTGTCTGAGACTTTGCCTTGCAGAGGTGAGAGGGTGAAGTGGTTAATTAGTCAGGTTATTTAGAGCTAACAGGATAGGAAAGAATATTATTAAAACTATAGACCAAACTTAAACTTTTGGTTTCCTTATCTCAGAATTTCTCTATTCTTTATAGTAAGAAAATCTGTACTGATCGGCCTCTTAGAATTCAGATGGATAAGCTATCACACAACAAAACAGTAGCTTTAGAAATTATACCAGCTGTCTGTCTAATCACAGTTGCAGTGCTAAAGAGGATTGGAAAGCCCATATGTTAATAGAAGGCAGCCAATGAAGAGGGGCTTGGGGAAGGTAAGCATCACTATAATGCTCCTCTTTGAAGGAACATGAAATTTGCAATAAAAGTTGCATTCTAAAGGGAATTTTTTGAAAAGCCATTATAGCAGCACAAACCAGCCTACTGTGAAAAGAGACAGAATACTAGGTAGGGCTCAAGAGCATGCATATTTCAAATGTGTTTTCTGCTCACACCCATCCACATTCTAGGTTTCAGCCATGACACCTCTCTGCCCCTATTAAGACCTTTTAAGAAAAAAAATTAGATGAATTGCAAAGCTGGAATATTGGTGAAATGTTTCCTATAGTCTTGCTTTTACCTGACCGGTTTCTCCCCTACTACTACTACCCAGTCTAAGATAATGACTGTTTGAGTTTGGTGGATCAATCATCACTGAATGTACCACACACTCGCACTTAGCAGACACTAAACTATCACAAATCTCCCCACCTTCCATCCCAAGTGGAAGTTTTCTTTGACCTTATTTTCAAAGGACATATAGCACAGCAAATGTAGGAGTAAAATAAAAATAAACTTCAAATAATTCTTCTCCCAGCAGAGGAAAGGAGAAAGGACCACTGACTGATACTAGTCACAATGCTTAAAGTGCCACAAGAAGGCATTCAGATACAATAGTGACCCCGATCCCCTGCCAACACTTACACAGATACTTAATTTTTTAAGTCAGTGGGACTACACATCTGCTTAACCTCACTATTGTGAGTAAGTGTTGGCACAATTGAGGCATATAAAAACCTGAATAATACAGAGTCAGTTCTGACAAACTCTTTTCATATATACACAAGGTGAAGGCACTTCCATGCCCAGCAAAGCTGATTTTTTTTTTTTTTTTAAACTGATGGACTTTTTGAAATGTATGAGAGAAGAGCAATTCATGCTATTACTCTTACTAAACAGCAGAGGTCTGTTCCGTTCAACTTCCCAGAATTTCAGAATACTAAAAAACAAAAAAAACCCTCTACATCTAGTCTCCCTGGAAGATTGAAATATATCTCAGCAAGCAGAGGTACTCTTACTTATGTAATATTCCATGAGCAGAATGAACTTGGCTGACAGGTCACATTTTAATTAGACTATAGGACTTTATTAAGTTTCAGTAAAGAGAAGTCAAGTAATATTAAAATAGCAAAGATGCACTTGCAATAATGCCCATTATGAACTTTAACTGAGTTGATAAACTCAGGAGCATAGGAATTGAAATAAAAAGGAAATTAATTTGAAATGTAGGCCACTGTGCATTGCTAAATCAACATATTTTACTCTTCACATATGCCTATTCCTTCAGAGAGAGAGAGAGAGACGGAAGAAAGGAAAATGTGTTGATTAATAACAAGCAGCCATTGCTTGAAGCAAGACTGGAAATAAACTAGCATTCTGTGACTGGTTTCTTAGGATGTATTCTCTCCTCTTGATTGGTTTGGATTACTGCCAGAGTTAATGAAAGTCATCTGCCCTTGTTCAGAGGCAACTGTGGCCAGAATTTTCAAACCAGGGTGCCTACAAGTCAAATGGAGTATCCTATGAAGTTAATGGAAGCCAAAGGAGCACAGCTTTTAAAGATCAGATTTCTTTTATTCAGGACCCTAGCTTTGGACACCCAGGTTTGTAAGTGTTAGTCTCTCTGCCTAGAAGTCTATAGTTCCACATTTAATGTACTGTAAGCACTTTTTTTTTTTTTTTTTTTAAAGTAAACAGTACTTTTACATTTTTATAGTTAAAATGAAGCATGGCTGAGGCTGTTTCCTCCACACTAATCCATTGTGTAAAAATAAATGCTCCCTTTCTAGATTACCAACAAGACAAAAAAACTTGATGTGCGCAGGAACCCCCGCTACTGAACGAAGGAACGACGGCCTAAGCAGTATTTCAGACTACATCTGTTCAGAACCACCCAACCGCCACTGCAGCAGATTCATGGTTCCAGTTCACTGAATTCATTCTTGTTGAAGCCTTAGTTGAAAGTCCCTGGGTCAACGTAAGGGTAAGCAAGGAACTCTCCCAGTTTATTGCCTTCTGCATCATAATGGAGCATTCGAAAACAAACATCACAGAAGAAACAGGGGTCCTCTGGAGCGAGACTGTCCTCATTAGTCACCCACCTGCAGGTTTTAAAACACGTTTCACTTTAAACTGAAACATTTGATGTGTATAGGATACACCCCCATCAAAATCTTATTCTTAGATTCATTACATTCAACACCTGTACATGCAGTGAAATATGAAAGATATAATAACCCACTGGGGTGAGTCTTATCCTTGCCATCTTACTCCATTTCCCTACAGAGGCAGCTCCTTCTCAAACCTGTTTGCCAAGAACCACATTCCCTTAATCACAGCCACAAACTTGCTGCTGCAGCAACATCTAGCAGGGGCTGTGTCCTTACTTGTTCTGTGAAGCTCTCTGCAAGCTTTTGGGTACTCAAATTATAATAGGGAGCTCCTGTTCATTGCCGGGCAACTTAAGTAACAAATTCAAACTGCCTGGGGAGGGGGAGGAATGTAGATATACAATAGCTTGCCCGATTATGCAAACTGCTTGAGCAACAACCAGATCTGTTCAGAGAATTGGGAATCAACTGAGTGGGGAGAGACACTTCGTTAGAAACAGAGGTTGAGATCATTGGGATTGACACTGCCATCCAAAGTCTAGTGCTTTTCCTCACGGTCATTAGAATGCATTTTTTAAGTTCATGTTCTAAGTTCTCTTACTTACTGTTGTCTCTTAGCAGACGAGTGGGAGTTTTAAATATATGTTAATTTAAGATCTTGCATTGTTTTTGATGCAGTTTAGTCACTTATGACATTTTGTTTCCACATGTGCATCTACATATACAGGGACACAATATTTTCCTTTCAATCATAGTCTTGAATGAAGCAGGAGAGACTGGGTTAAACAGGGAGGGTGCTGATAACTTCACCTCTATTGAGAAGTATAGAGCATCAATACAGCTGTCAAGATGAGGAATGGTGGATGTGCAGTGAAATAATATATAGTAGCACTTAGAGAACTTAAAGATCAAGACACCCGCACCCAGTGCCCTGAGGTATTATATAAACATAGTATAAACCCTGAATGTAGATGGACTGCACTAATGCAATGATTTGCAAAAGAGAAGGTAATCTGTACTGTTACCAGTCACTATTTGCACCAGTGCAGCACATCTACACTAGGGGCATTGCACTAGTGAACTACAGCTGCATAGATAGACTGGTGCAAATATTTGCATTGTAGACAAGGCCTTTGCTACTCATTAAAAAACCAGTGACTGAAGATGCTATCCAACACAGATTAGAATGTGCAGAGATGTCCAGCCAAAGCTGCTCTGGTCAGCCATGGCTCAGAATCTCCCCATTTAATCTTAGTGCTTAATCCTGGTTTTAAATTTAATGCAGTTAGAGACCATCACCTCTGGTAATGCATTCCCCACCCTGTCTTTCCCTGACGTTGAACCTTTGGCTCCACTTCCCCTTATGGTCCGACGACTCAGATGGATTATTGCCACTTCTGATGGCATCCAGGGGACTGGCTAAGAATGCCAAGATGGGCTGTCCCAACAGCATTCTGCCTGATTATCTTTAGTGATTCTATGACAAACTACTGAAGATAAAGGAGCACACTCCATGTATCAGACTGGGATAAGGGGCATGAACTACCACTTAGAGAAAGCGGCCAAAACTTGGTTTTGAAGTAACCTAGCCAAAACTCCATGAAACACTGAGATGTCGTATCTAGCCTGTGGAAATCGGTTTACTTTCCCAATACAGAGATTTCTACCATGTCTGCAGATGGGCTTTTCCTAAGACCAGATGAATAGGATGTAAAGTACTGCAGGGGACAGAGTTCTCTCACAGTTCTAACTAGAATAAACAGTTAGCAAAGCCTGGATTAGCACAAATGGCCACAGATGTATTTTTCTGCACATAGAGCCTAAAGAGACAATGCTGGGGGGGAGGAAAGAGAGAGAGGAGGAGAGAGAACCCATTAAACTGTTGAGGAAGAGAAGCTATATTTTTTTGTCTTTTTAACCTTTAAAATGATTGCACTGAGATACTTAAAGCAGCATAGTAAAATCAGGGTGTTAGTAGAGGAATAGAAGTAAAGCTATCTATACTTTAAGGAAGACACCGTTTTTTTAAACAGATACAACACATGGACTCCTGAAAAAGAGACAGTGCTTTTGTCTTGTTATAATCATTGTTTTCATCTAGCATTTTGCTCTATCAGTAAAATTTACTGAGACAATAAATGCTATAAAACCCCTGAAATAAATAGATCTGGCTTCTGTGCTCATATTCTAAGTGTCAAAACGTAAGAGCTATCTAGAGGTTTGCCACCCTGAAGATTTCCACTCTTTTGGTTGTCCTACAAGAGATTCCCCTATCGTTCAATAGTCTGTAGGATGGGCACGACAGTGACATTCTTCAGAAAATGAGACTTAATAATCAAGGATTTGCTTATAACAAAAAAGTGTGTTGTGCCTGGCTAATAATTTGAATTAGTTCTATATGGACATAAACACCTGGAGTACAAGGAGAGAGGATGTTGATTTAAAAAAAAATACTGTATTAAAAAAAGACACCTGTTAACAGAAAGATTTCTGTTAACAGAAGTCTTAAATGCATGAAGAAACCAAGCTAACCAAATAGCACTGGTCACTTACCTGGCTGTATACATTTTGCATACAAAGCATTTTCTAGTCCATAACCAATGCTTCTTGATTAGCAAGGGATACAGGGTTCTGTCCAGGCAGTCATCCTGATGAACAAGCCTGGCACAGAGAGGAACAGAATAAGGGCTTGGCTACATTTCATCATTTTATTGTATCTGAATACCATCATGGACAATCAGGTTAGAGGACAATGCTGACCAGGAAAAGTCACATTCAGAGTTGTGGAACACAGACACAAATCTTAAGACATGAATACTAGTCGCATCATATCACAGAGTCACTAGTATGGTCAGTGGTAAAGCCGATCTCTATTAGAGATGTAAAGCCCTATCCTGGGAGATGTCAAGCGCCACCTACGAGACGCTCAGTGCAAACCCGAGGTATAGCAGGCTTAAGGGAACAAACACTTTTTGGCTTCCTCTATAAGTGAGAGAACTGAAGGAGTGTTCCCAGCTGCCATGCATTGAGCATTCCTACTGAGGACTAACAGGAATGCTCACCAACTCATGGGAGACACTGAGCATCTTGCAGGAGCAGGTTGTTAACAAAAAGCAAAGGAGTGCAGGACATGGGCCAATCCCATATTAGTTTTATGGCTGCTTTACTACACGATGTTCTCTCGTTTCCCTTCTATCTCCTTTCTTGCTGCAGAGGATTAGGTACATACAGAATAAAACCTTTTTACTAAGCCAATTCTGCATAAAAATTACACTATTATACTCTAGAAATTATTCTACTTCAGCTTTCTGAAGTAGTGTTGATAGTGGTGTTTATCAAGCACTCTCTGACATCAGGCTTTGTAAGAGAGAATGCAAAGCACTTATAGTAACTGCATGAGCACTCCCAAATAGTAATAATTTACCTTATGTCTGTGATGATAATGATATGCTCACAATCTCCTTGGTGACAGAAGAGGTATGGAAAACCAATTTTGATGGACAAGTCATTAAACGTGTAGTCCTCCATTTTAGCAGTCTGAAGGTTCCCATAGCCTCGATCATGAGATTCTGACCACTCAATAATTGTTCTGAAATTTCATGGACAGACAATAATTAGGATTGCTATATTAGAAGCTGAAAATGTATTAAAAAGTTATCTATGCACCTTGTATTTTAGGTGTGTCTGAAACTCTTCATCAGGGCACTGATTACAAAAGAAGTTACCAACATTTCTTACATTAGTGCGTAGGGATTTGTTGATTAACACATTTTCACTGAGTTATACACTGTGCCTTGAGACTGCCCGGAATCCAATGCCAATAATTTTTCTAAAGAAATCCAAGCTGAGGACTTTCCTCGATATGCATGGAAGTCATGTGTTTTGTGGCATGCTAAGCCTCAATCACCTTTTGCATTAATTTCTGAACTCAGCTCAAATGTATTTATTTATTGGATTTTTTAGAACATGCTCATCGCTATGAGGTGTTCCACTACCACAAGTACCTCACACTTCTCTGAGCTAGGAAAGTATGAGCATCCTAATTTTGTGAGCAGAGAGTGAGGCACAGAGATTATGCGTCTTGCCCAACATTGCACAGTAAAGCTGTGGCACTGTAAGGAACCGAATCAAGCTCTGAGGATTTCTATACTGCCCACCATAACAGCTCAGCTCCTGACAAAGGCCATACATCCTTCATATAAATATGTATTGATGGTTTAATTCAGTAAGTTTTCAAAATTGAACCACAGTTTGAAATGGTCTCAAAGACACCTCCCATCCCAGCCACCACAGCTCAGCCCCATCTTCTTTCTCAGGATGATCACATAACTTCTCTCTGCCAACTCTGGGAAGAACTTGTGTAGAAAGTATTCAATGTATGCTCAGTAATGGGAGGAAGAGACGAGTGGTTGTTGGCTTCACAAAAATAGCACATTTTTAATTTGTAGTCTAGCTGACCATTGCTCCTCCTCCTCTTTTTTTTTTTTTTTTTTTTTTTTGAGATGCCCTTTAACAGTCTTTGGGCTTGTCTACATGGCACCATAGTAGGCTCTACATGGGCATAAAATATAGAGCACTCCAATTGCCCCACATAGATAGTGTTGGCATAAACTGAAAGTTAGCTAATGCACACTGACGTAGTCCTGTTTGAAATGGGATTACATCAGTGCACACCTTTGAGTTTTCACTAGCAGGGTCTACATGGGGCAGGCAAAGCGCTCTACAATTCATACTACGGCACTGTGTAGACAACCCCTTTGTAAATAGTCAGGGAATTTTAAAGTCTAGTCCAGGCAAAACTGCAGCTGCCAATCATTTTCCCTTCATAGAACCCATTCCCAAGAAATAAATGGGCCCAGCTCACACAGAGGAAGCAGTTTTAAGATCTTCAGGAAGATCAGTTCAGTGCTGGGGATGGTTATGGAAGGGGAGATAGAAAAAACCCTAATTTAAGAGGGAGAGAAAAGGTGAGCATAAAGAATAAGGGAGGCAAGGAGGATAAGCTTTAAAATGTACTAATGGGGGTGGGGGGTATTTTAGCTTCACACAGGCATTCAATGTTCCTGTTCCTAGAAACATCACACTGCAGCAGCAGAATCAGTCAAGTTTCTCTTCTCTTCCCTAAGGATCTCCTCCCACTGAGGGACTGTATATACTGTACCTGCTCAGATCTCTGCACTCTGGGTGCCTTTTATCATTGTAAAAAACGCCTTCAAAATAAAAGAAAGCAGATTTGTAGAGATCCTTGGACAGAGAGAGAGAGAGAGAGAAAGACAACATTAGTACTACAAAAGATAGATTAAACAATAGAAGCCTTGCAAAATGAAGCTTATTTGTGGTGCACTTTATGTACTTACATTATAGTTGTTGGTATCATTCTGTCAGTTTTTAAGCAGAGCTCCTCACTGGGGAGTTCGGCTTCAATATTGATGTCACAATATGGCTTGTTGCATAGTCACTGGCTACAGTGTGTGATTTTTGAAAACAATACAGAACTAAAAATTAAGGGAGAGTTACTCTGTTGATGGCAGACTGATCATGGTGATACATTATCTACTGAATCATCTTTCTTATCTTATTATCTCCCCATTCTGCTATTCACAGATTTCTAAAAACCCATGAGCAGCATTTGCAGAATTTAGGCACAACTCTGCAAGTGCTAAAAACTAGCCAGGTCAGAGCAGGCTGTGCCACAAGACAAGTCATCAACTCTATTGCAATCCTGCACCAAAACATAAATTAAAGGAGGCCATGTGGCAACAGTTACTACTCACACCTCCATAAAACAAGACAGACGTGCTGTTCTGGAAGGTAAAATCATCCCCTTTTGGATGCTCTGAAGAGATCCAGCATCCCTCAAAATGCTCTCTTAATTACACAGTTTGTCACACAGACAGGCCATTTGTACCACATATTTTCTCACAGAGGATAATTAATGTTTTATGCCATTCATATCAGCATTAACGGGGCTCACAGAATTCTGCATCACCAGGAATTACTGAAGCTAGCCAATGAGTATCCACTATTTATGCAACAAGTTCTGTGACAAGGCTGTGTAAATTAACTCTTATATCAAAGAGTGAGCTCCTCTGCTAAACTCTTTCATATCAACTAGGAAGGAACAAATAAAAAAAAGAGGAAAAAATGATTTGGCAAAATAACCATGTGTTATTCTGTTAATCAGCTGCGCTTTACAATACCCTGAGAGCTGTACACGTGGACAGGCTAAAATTAGCAGCAAGTAGTATTTATATGAATAGAAAATACAGTCAAATCATAAAGCATTTTTTTTATTATGGGTTTGAGAACTTAAAACAATAGAAAGGAGACAAAAGGAAATAGATTAACCTCACAAATATATAGCTTAAAGTCAGTGAAGAGCCTGCACAAGGGCACTCTCTCTCTATAGAGATGTTTATATGTACACCTCTACCCTGATATTAACGCAGGTTTGCATACAACGCGGTAAAGCTCTGACATGCTGCTCTGAGCAGCGTGTTAAGGGTGCTGGGCCAGGCCATGGCCAAGGGGTTGGATAAGAGGCAGAGGGTCTTGGGGGTGGTCATGGGCTCCCCACCCTGCCAGCATCCAGGAGGCAGGAGCTGTGGGGCGACGCTTTTGAGGGCCCTGTAGTCCAGGAGTGGCCCTGGGGATTAGCGGGGGGCCAGCAGCAGCCTGCTCTGCTTCCCTTGCCCAGGCCCCAGCCATGTCGCTTGGGGGAAGGGATCCCCCCAGCACTCACTGGCAGTGGTGGAAGCAGAGCAGCCCAGTCCCAGCCCGCTCCACTCAACCAGCTCCCAGCTGCGGTGCTCCATTTCCCACCGCAGATAAGTAGGGGGGGCGTCCTTTCCCCAAGCTCCACGCACTCACCTGTGGCGGGAAGCGGAGCACCACAGCTGGAATGTGGCAGAGTGGAGCGGGCTGGGGCCTCGTCGCTCTGCTTCCCGCCGCAGGTGAGTGTGGAGGACGTCCTTTCCCCAGCCTCCCCACGCTCACCAACAGTGGGAAGCGGAGCGCCGCGTTTGGGAGGTGGCGGAGTGGAGTGGGCTGGGGCCGGGCTGCTCTGCTTCCCACCGCTGCCGGTGAGCGCCTGTCAGGGGGTGTGGATAGGGGTTGGAGCAGTCAGGGGACAGGGAGAAGGGGCGTTGGGTCCTGGGGGTGATTAGGGATGGCGAGGGTCTCTGGAGGAGGCGATCAGGGAATAAGGAACAGGGAGGGCCAAAGCAAGTTCAGTACAACACAGTCTCACCTATAACATAGTGAGATTTTTTGTCTCCCGAGGACCGCGTTATATCGGGGTAGAGGTGTATAACTAAGGAACAGCGGGAACCACTGCATAAATAAGGCAGATGCCAATTTCCCCTTAGGAACATCCCACAGTAAAGTATAGATTACTTTTTGGAGAAGCTGGAGTTATTTTTTAAATAATCATTTAAGTGGGGACAGAGAAAGATAGTTTATTTACATTTAAAACTTATCTATTCATTCTCAGACGAATACCTTTTTAATTTACAAAGGTAAAATTCTGTAAAGAAAGCAGAAGGCTGCTTTGGGATGTTAGCTGGACTCTATATGGAAACATATTTTAAGAATGTAGCTCTTCAAATAATTTTGTTGTGGTTCAGGAATGTTTTACATGTTACATGTGTAATTGTACATAGATATAAAATACAATAATGTATGCATACTTTGTGTGTATATGAATGTGTTAACTGTAATTTTAAGAAGTCACAATAAGTGCAGAGTGTGTGTTTTTTTCCATATTTTAATTGCCAAGTAAAACAGAAGAGCCGATGTCTCACTCTGACAAGCATCTGGTAAATAACTTTAGCTGTAATGGTTATGTTCTAGTGCTCAGAAACATGTGAGGTATTTCATAGACCCTAGTAATAGTTAAACACTCATTTTTTATCTTTAGAGCATTCTGAAATTTATACTAATGCATCTTCTAGCCATGCATCGCAAAAAGCATTCTGAAAAGGTCAGTAAATCTCTCTCAGATTACAGATGGATCCTGGTATTAAATATGGCCTCCCACCATGATATCTGGATACTCACAGAATTATGTAATCCAACTATACCGTTACATTTCACTGTTGGTGGGGGAAATAAACAAACCAAGCACAAACACATACACCTTCATCTCTTTACATTAGATGATTGTACCTTGCTAATGTGCTCTGGTGCCTGGTCAGGGTGGCTGCTGAACTCACCACCTATCTGAAGGTCGCTGACACAGGAAATGGAGTCTCTGAGCTCAGTGAGTTTTTGACTGCCCAACACAAGCACTGTCTGATAAGGTTTGTGATCTTTATGCTACAAAAGAAACAGTGAGCAGCCTTCAATTAATAACAGGGCCAGAATGTCTTTACCACCAGCACGCTACAGAATGCCTAACTGGGGTCATTAGCAGCACAAGGCCTAACTAACTCCTCCCCATAAAAGGCTGACATCAGCTTTCTACAGCCCCTGTAAATCTGCCACTAGTTTTTAGAGCAAAGGAACTAATTTGAAACACACACCCTAAGGCCACGTCCAGACTAGGGTATTAAAATCGATTTTAGATACGCAACTTCAGCTACGTGAATAACGTAGCTGAAGTCGAATTTCTAAAATCGAGGTACTCACCCGTCCAGACGGCGCGGCATCGATGTCCGCGGCTCACCGTGTCGATTCCGGAACTTCGTTCGGGTTGATGGAGTTCCGGAATCGATGTAAGCGCGCTTGGGGATCGATACATCGCGTCCAGACTAGATGCGATATATCGATCCCCGAGCAATCGATTTTAACCCGCCGATGCTGCGGGTTAGTCTGGACGTGGGCTAAGCTTTTCATTATTGCAAGTAACTAGAGCTGCCAACCCTCCAGGATTGTCCTGGAGTCTCCAGGAATTAAAGATTAATCTTTAATTAAAGATTGTCACGTGATGAAATCTCCAGGAATTCATCCAACCAAAGTTGGCAACCCTACAAGTAATCTAAGTACAACTTGGCCAGCCCCACAGAAAGTATGTTAGCTCTAAATGCTACACATTCTGATCTGCAGTAAAACTACGAAGTTACTACTGAATCATTAAGAAAAAAAAAGACTAACTTTTACAACTACCACCTTGAATCACAGAAAGCCAGTCTATGGCAGCCTTTGAGTGTGATTTATGGTATACTTATACCAGGTCTAGGACCCCCAATTTGGATAAATGGTAGTAACACCTACAGGCTAACTGAGAAATAAGAACGCTCAGTCTTGTGTACCATCTTACTCTGTGTATGATCCTACTGATTTCAGTGAGACTGCTTGTGGAGTGAGATACTATTCAAGGTGGGAAAATGTATCAGACTCTGACCCAAAGAATTTTTAATACCAACCTTCTGAAATATGACGGGATAGAAGATGTTCAGAGTTAGGAAAAGTTCTCCTTCCTCAATTAGATTTGCTGGATCTTTTGGCCTCTTTCCAGTTGCATGAGACTCCTAGGAAGATAAAATGTTAATACATATGTCCAAGTGCATTCTACTGCAAATTGTACAATGGTCCAGAAACTAAACATGGGAGAAGTGTCCGAAAACAAAAGACTCTTGCTAATGACGTACATGATTTGAGGCCTCTTTACTCAATCCAAATGTCAAGCAAATCCAAGCCAAGAATTCAGCCCCACCATGTCTCTTATTCTCAGGCACTACTTCCTATAGTACAAACTAGCATGTTCTGGATATGAGCTGAAAGCATTTTTGTTAAGCTCTTTCCTTAAGATGAAACCCCAGCTGTCAAACAGAACAAGGGAGGTAATTTCTTCTCTTTCTAACAACTAGTCTCCCCAAACAGTTGGGGAGCATTGCGCCAAATGAAAACAGACTTCTGGCTGAAAAAGGATTTCACTGCAATCTGGCCACCACAAAGTGGTCTTTAGCTTTAATAGCGGAGATGCTTTCTGCTGCTGCAGCCCTGTGCAGAGATAAGTGCTAGTCCTTGAAGTACAAGCTAATTGGACTATCACTGGAATCTCTTTTGCTAATGTAAACAAAACTCAGACTATCTAGTATGTTTTACCTTCAATAATAAATTCCATTGGAACTACTGACATTGCCATATTAGAGCATCAGTTGCCGTACATATGCCTTCTTTTTAAAGAGCTTGGCTCGCAAGACTGCTGAGTAGCTCCCATTGTTTTCTAGAAAATATCTGTGCCAGCTCATTACCCCCAATTTGTTTTTAATTTGTTTTTTATTTATACTACACAATGTTAACACACACACACACACAGGACAAGGTGATGCAGCAATGTTAACTGCATGTAAGTGCAGGAGGGCCACACAGGGCAATTCCTAGCTCTCATAATGTTTGGTGTTTTTCCTTGTATAATCAATTGATTCCAGGAGCTGGAAATTTAGGATAATTTCACCTTTCATTTTAAAAAGTTTGTCCATTATGGTTGTGGATATTTTTGTTTTAAATTAAAGATGAGGTCATGACACCATCCCATGACTCCTGAGCTCTAGGCATTGTCTATAGTGCAGTCGTTCTCAAACTTTTGTACTGGTGACCCCTTTCACATAACAAGCTTCTGAGTGCAACCCCTCCCCCTCTTTAAATATATAAAAAGTGTTTTTAATTTATAACACCATTATAAATGCTGGAGGCAAAGTGGGGTTTGGGGTGGAGGCTGACACGAGGTAATTACATGGGGGGTTGCGAGCTGACTCCCTGAGGGGTCCCGACCCCCAGTTTGAGAACCCCTGCTATAGTGCCTATGCCTTAATCGTATTATGTCTGTACAGCACCCAGCACACTGGGGCTCCCATATAAAACAGTAACCATGTTATCATCATCATCATCATATTATGATAATGCAGGAGTCAGCAACCTTTCAGAAGAGGTGTGCCGAGTCTTCATTTATTCACTTTGATTTAAGGTTTTACATGCTAGTCATACATTTTAATGTTTTTAGAAGGGCTCTTTCTATAAATCTATATATAACTAAATTATTGTTGTATGTAAAATAAATAAGGTTTTTAAAATGGTTAAGAAGCGTAATTTAAAATTAAATTAAAATGCAGAGCCCCCTGGACCAGTGACCAGGACCCGGGCAGTGTGAGTGCCACTAAAAATCAGCTTGCGTGCCGCCTTCAGCACACGTGCCATAGGTTGCCTATCCCTGTGATAATGCTTAGAAGCCTCAGCCAAGTTTGGAATCTCATTGTGTTAGGGACTCTACAAACACAGTGAGAGATAGTCCATGCCCCAAAAGTGTTGCAGTGTGGGCTACCCACTTATAGGAGCATATGTCATCTTAGTCAGTCATTGTTTGCAAACTCATAGTACAACAAACAGTGTAAATGATATAGTTGGCTTCACCAGCAAATCAAAAACACAAAGCAAAGGAAGTCCTTGAGAGCGGTTTTCTTGACAGGGTTCAATTGTCTTGACAGTCTGGGAGGAGAAGAGGGGAAAATCTTACCATTTCATAAATAAATGTTTCTTGTCTGCAAGTGCGATCTACAATTATGGTTTCTTCTCGCCTCTCCAGGGCCTTCTTTCTAATTCTTGATAGGGTAGAGGGCAACAGGAGAGAGAGAGAAGGCAAAATGGCATTATAAAGCCTGCTGTTTAGCGTAACTAGGTAGATTTTAAAACGACATGGGAACTGCAATGCTGGTTTAAAATGGAACAGCCTAAACACTTCCAGAGAGATGAGGCTTGGCCAACTGGTCAATTGACCAGCTGAATAACATCAAGTGACCAATCAGTTGGCCACCTGTTATTTGACCATGGTCAAATATTGTCAAATATTCCAGAAACAATGTTCTGATGTAGGCAGGAGCCTCTCTTTTTTATTACATCATGGTGTCGTAAGCCTACATAAATGTCTTGATTACTCACTTGGCTTTATGCTAATGCCACCTGTTCAGAAAAACTAATTGAAAGTTGAGCATCTAGATTGGCTGAAATCTTCTAGAACAAACATTGTATGTATGTATGTTTATTTTTATATATCAAACCATCAACGTATTTGGCAGTTTACAAAGAACATTAAATAGATTAAAATCCAGGGTGGAAGCCTGGAAGGGACTTAGGCGTTGCAATGCTGAGCGTTACAGTACCTAACTTTCAAACACCTGGAAAATCAAAACACCAACACTGTGGTCCACAAGGCCAAGTTAAGTACCTAGGGTCCCTATACTATAAAAGGGAAGAGGGAGGTACTTATGAATGCGATCCACAAAAGCCAGCATACTAGGCAGGGAGCCACCAAAGCTAGCTGAAGAGCAATGCTGACAACAGGGGCATGTACTAAGCCCCCAACCTCTTGGAGTTAGGCACCTAAATCCAGGCTGCAAGGAGATACCTACCTCTCCTAGTGATCCAAGAATGGGAACCTGCTGCCTCGAGTTAGGTGACTCTAGATGCCTAACATATTTCCTGAACCAGTGAATTAGTTAGGCAGCTGCCTCGTTCCACGCAAAACAGCTGGAGGAAGAAGAGGTTGTGCATTCACTTGGGATGCAAGAGACCCAGATTCAATTCCCCACCCACCCCCTCTGCCATAGGGAGAGAAAGGATTTGAATAAAAGGTCTCACATCTCTTAAGATGCTTTAACCACTGGGCTATAGAATATTCTGATGTGGAAGCACTCTTAGCCCACGTCCACACTACAGGGTAAAATCGATTTTATTAAAATCGATTTTATAAAGCAGGCTTTATAAAATCGATTTTGCGCGTCCACACTAGGGCTACTTACATCGATGTTGAGCGTCCATGTTCCCTGGCGTCCATCTTTTCCCTGAGCGTTGCACTCTGGGTACCTATCCCACAGTTCCTGCACGGGTCCCTGCCCTTTGGAATTATGGGTTACTAGCCCAGTGCATGATGGGATCAAAGTCCCCGTCCTGGTTGGTTCTGGGTACAGCCCCCCCCCCCCTTCCTGTAAACGGCACACAGTCAGTTCGCGCTGTTTTTACTGGCTGCAGTGAGGGAAACGCCATTTTGCAGCAAGCATGGATCCAGGTCTGCTCTTGTCCTTGATCGCGAATGCTGTAAATAATTCACGCATTCTCGTTCTATCACTGCTGACCCATGATGCAGAAATGCAAGAGAGAATGCTTGAATGCGGGGATGACAGCGATGACGAACTGGAGAACGAGTTTTCTGACTCCCCGGGCCCCTGCACGTTGGAGCTCCTGACGGTTATGGGTGAGGTTCTACCCGTTCCGCGCCGCTTCTGGGCACGGGAAACAAGCACTGACTGGTGGGACCGCATAGTCCTGCAGGTGTGGGACGATTCGCAGTGGCTGCGGAACTTTCGCATGCGTAAGAGCACTTTCTTTGAACTTTGTGACTCGCTTTCTCCTGTCCTGAAGCGGCATAATACCAGGATGAGACCAGCCCTCACAGTGGAAAAGCGAGTGGCAATAGCCATATGGAAGCTTGCAACGCCAGACAGCTACCGGTCAGTCGGGAATCAATTTGGAGTGGGCAAATCTACTGTGGGGGCTGCTGTGCTGGAAGTATCCAAAGCAATCATTAAGCTGCTGCTTCGAAAGGTTGTGACTCTGGGAAACGTGCAGGCCATTGTGGATGGCTTTGCTGCAATGGGATTCCCTAACTGTGGGGGGGCCATAGATGGAACCCACATACCTATTTTGGCACCGGAACACCAGGGTGCCCAGTACATTAACCGCAAGGGGTACTTTTCGATGGTTCTGCAAGCCCTGGTGGATCACAAGGGACGTTTCACCAACATCCACGTGGGATGGCCAGGAAGGGTTCACGACGCACGTGTCTTCAGGAGCACTACATTGTTTAAACGGCTGCAGCAAGGGACCTACTTCCCTGATCAGAGAATAACAGTTGGAGATGTCCAAATGCCTATAGTTATCCTTGGGGACCCAGCCTACCCCTTGATGCCCTGGCTAATGAAGCCATACACAGGCAGCCTTGACAGTGCTCAGGAGTTGTTTAATTACAGGCTGAGCAAGTGCAGAATGGTGGTAGAATGTGCATTTGGCAGGCTTAAGGCGAGATGGCGAACGCTTCTTACTCGCTCAGATCTTAGCCAAACCAATATCCCCTTTGTCATTGCTGCTTGCTGTGTGCTCCACAATCTCTGTGAGAGCAAGGGGGAGGCCTTTATAGCGGGGTGGGAGACTGAGGTAAACCACCTGGCCGCTGATTATGCGCAGCCGGACACCAGGGCAATTAGAAGATCTCACCAGGATGCTGTGCGCATCAGAGAAGCACTGAAAAGTAGCTTCCTCATGGGCCAGGGTACAGTTTGAATGCTGATTTTCCTTTCAATTGATTGCTGCCCTCCCCGTCTATGCAGTGTTGCTGCTGCAAGATACTTTGCCTGCAGCATTCCTCAATTGCTTGCTTAGGTTACTTGCGAGAGCTGTCCATTGGAAAACATATAATTCTGTATTTCCCAATTATTACCTACCTCCACCATTAGCTGCTTCCGTCTGCTGCTAGGCACAGTACCTGCAACCTTCCTTAACTGCTTTTTTATTGAAAATAAAGTTACTACTATTTGTTACAAGAATTGTGTTCTTTATTTAAAATCAGACCCTTTCATCAATCAAGCATCATGCTTGTTGTTACAATACTGTGCATGAAATTTCATAACTCAGCGTTCTATGGGGGACGGAGCGAGGGAGGTTTGGAGGAAGGGGGAGGGAGGTTTGAAAGAAGAAAGTGCATCAGAGAAGACAGAAAAAGAATTCTCATGGACCAGGTTACGGTATGGCTGCTTTCTTTGTTTTCCCTTTATTACCCATATCCCCAATTGTCAAATCCTGATGCTGATAACTAGCTTCCGTGCAGCTTTCCAAAGCTGCTTGCTTTAGTTCATTACCAAACTACAGTCACACTGCCTTAATAGCATGACCTGAGAGTAAGAATAGGCAAAGGTGCCATGGGAGAAGTTTGGATCATTAGAGGAGGGAAAAAAACAGGACACAAAGGGCTTTTCAATCTAATGAAAGCCTTCTGGTTGGAGTGTCCGCAGCAGTGGAGGGGGCTGGTGCAGAGAGCCTTCCCCCACGCGTTCTTACACGCCTGGTTCTGGAAGGTGTGGGACAGGGTGAGTACTGAGGGAGGTTATACACGGGCTGTAGGGGCATTCTGAAACCACGGAGCTCTTGCAGCATATCGCGGAGGATGTCAGTCTGATCACGAAGAAGATCCAGAGTTGCTGCTCGCCAGCGCTGATCTTCCTGCCACCTGACATCATTTTTGGCGTCCCTCCTGTCTTCGCGTTGACTGGCAGCCTCCCTGTACTTTGCGACCAGTTGCTTCCAGTCTCCCTGCAGAGCTCTATCTGTACGGGTTACTGCCATAATTTCGCTGAACATGTCCTCACGCGTCCTCCTTTTCCTCAGTCTTCTTATGATACCCCCCCCACGTAGATGAGAAGCGAGAGGGAGGCTGGAGAAATGTGCAGCTGTGTGTGGGGGGGTGGGGTTTGGAAAGAGTGATAAAAGAATCATAAGAGACACATTTCACACAACCATGCATACAGTCTTTCTCCTCACTGACCTGTGCCTGTTACCGAACCTTGAACATTTTACTTTACCACAAGGTCACCTTAGGATTCCTTTAATACTTATTGCTTGTGGCTGAGGACAGAGAGTTCTGCTCAGACGCAGGTCAGGGGAGCACACAGACCGTGCCCGGAGAAAATGGTAAGTTAATAATGGCTAGTAATCCCTGTAGTAGATTGTACTGGTAATCAAGCTACTCTCCTTCCCCGGTTTGCTCTCGCGTTCCCTGAACAAGCAGGTCTCCTTGCCTGCGGTTTGCTCGGTGGTTCGGGGAACGCGAGAGCAAACCGCGGCGAAGCTACTCTCCTTCCCCGGTTTGCTCTCGCGTTCCCTGAACAAGCAGGTCTCCTTGCCTGCGGTTTGCTCAGTGGTTCGGGGAACGCGAGAGCAAACCGCGGCGAAGCTGGTCTCCTTCCCTGCTTTGCTCTCGCGTTCCCTGAACAAGCAGGTCTCCTTGCCTGCGGTTTGCTCGGTGGTTCGGGGAACGCGAGAGCAAACCGCGGCGAAGCTACTCTCCTTCCCCGGTTTGCTCTCGCGTTCCCTGAACAAGCAGGTCTCCTTGCCTGCGGTTTGCTCAGTGGTTCGGGGAACGCGAGAGCAAACCGCGGCGAAGCTGGTCTCCTTCCCTGCTTTGCTCTCGCGTTCCCTGAACAAGCAGGTCTCCTTGCCTGCGGTTTGCTCGGTGGTTCGGGGAACGCGAGAGCAAACCGCGGCGAAGCTACTCTCCTTCCCCGGTTTGCTCTCGCGTTCCCTGAACAAGCAGGTCTCCTTGCCTGCGGTTTGCTCAGTGGTTCGGGGAACGCGAGAGCAAACCGCGGCGAAGCTGGTCTCCTTCCCTGCTTTGCTCTCGCGTTCCCTGAACAAGCAGGTCTCCTTGCCTGCGGTTTGCTCGGTGGTTCGGGGAACGCGAGAGCAAACCGCGGCGAAGCTACTCTCCTTCCCCGGTTTGCTCTCGCGTTCCCCCAACAAGCAGGATGAATCCGCCCTGTTACAATGGAGACTTTTCTAAAAACCACCTCATGGGTCACTGTTTTAGGAAAGGTTTTTAATCTACTTGGTCAGTGACTCTAAGTACAGGTAGTGATTTGAAGCACCCAGTAAAAAAGGCTTACATTAAACCGAAGCTTTTAGTAAAAAAAATTACTCTCACCAGAGGACGGTCCCTCAGCTTCATTTTCTGGAGTACTGCCTTGAGATGGCTGGCAGGGAACCTCAGTAAGGGTGAGGAAAAGATCCTGGCTGTTTGGGGGGATAAAATGCTCTGTGCTCTCTGCTGGAGCCTCCTCCTCTTGGTCCTCATCATACTGATCATCGCCATCAAATAAATCTTCCGTAGTTGCAGGAATCACGACACCCACCTCTGAATCAACAGACAAGGGGGGGTTCGTCGTTGCGCTGTTCCCCAATATCGCGTTAAGCTCGTCGTAGAACCGGCATGTTTTGGGGGCAGAGCCTGACCTGCCCTTTGCTGCTTTGGTCTTCTGATACGCCTGTCTGAGCTCTTTCACTTTCACTCGGCACTGTAACGAGTCCCTGGTATGTCCCCTCTCCCGCATGGCATTAGAAATTTTTTCAAAGGTTTTCTCATTTCGTCTGCTCGAGCGCAGTTCTGAAAGCACTGACTCTTCTCCCCATACAGCTATCAGATCGAGTAACTCCTGTGTGCTCCATGCTGGAGCTCTTTTCCTATTTTCAGGAGACTGCATTCTTCTCTCTGCTGCTGAGAGCTCCACGCTGTGCAAGCAGGAAATGGAATTTCAAACTTCCCGGGGCTTTTCCTGTTTACCTGGCCAGCAGAAGAGTACCTTTACCTGTGTAGAGCGGCCACTAGAGCACTGTGGGATACGTCCCGGAGGCCATTAACTTCGATGGCCGTCCACACTATCATAAAATCGATTTTAAAAAATCGATTTTGGGGTTACTCCTCTCGTTTTGATGGAGTTCCAAAATCGATTTTAGGGACCCTTAAAATCGATTTTATGCACTCTGTAGTGTGGACGGTTACAGCTTTAAATAGATTTAGAGCTCTTAAAATCGATTTAAAGCTCTAGTCTGGACCTGGCCTGAGTCTCCCCTGTTGAAACTGTTCCACTGTGGATAAATAATGAAAGAATGACTGGAGCAGGGGGACTGGATGCCAGGTCTCACCCCTCCCAGGTGGGTGCCCTAACCATTGGGCTACAGAGTCACTCTCTCTCTCATAGTTATAGAAATCCAAACTACTTCTGTTAAGTCTCATTTAAACAAGAATATAAAGTGAAGTGTAAAATAAAAAGTAGTATAATAAATTCCTTTCAAAGTATACTTGTAAATCCCTTCCTAGAAGAAACTACAAATCTCAGGTACGGCATAATACTGTTGCCCTGCAATATTCCAGTTTGAAGTAGAAAATGATGGAATCTGGTACTTTCTTTGATGCAATTGTGAAAGTAGAATGAATTATATTGTAAAAATAAGAATGGATTAAAGAAATGTGTATGTACCTTTAAGCAGAAATAAGAATTGTTGAAATACAGGTGCCAGGAAAAGAAACATTAGGCATAAACAAGGCTGCTAATGGCAAAACATTAACAGAAGATCAATAATAGTTAGTAAGGAAATAAGATATGCATGCCTAGACCAGGTAAACTTATCAGATTCTGCTTCCTTTGTTATCTTGTTAAGTGCTCGCCCTTTTATTTGTATAAATAAGATAGTTTGTGTCTTGCATGGTGCTCTCATTATCTGGGTGTTATTAGCAGAGCGCTGTGCTAGTAAAACAGAGTGGTCTGACAAACTGTGAGTCCTGAGTCTAATTTTGACACAATCCTATTTATTTCCAAGGAATGTACAAAGTCGTGTGTCTGAAATCAGGAGGAACCAAGAACAAATGAAGCAGTCTCTTAGTGTACAGCCCCAGGCCTCAACACCAGACCCAAAAGCTGTCTCTAGCTTTTTCAAGGTCACACTGTGCTTATAGGCTGCTGGTTGGCTTGTTTTTAACCTCTATCCACCAGGCCCACTTTCTGATCTGAGTCTTTTGCCTTCGCTTATGCGCCCCTCAGCAAAACCACTCAGTCCAAAGCTTCTGGGTGGGTTCACAACCCCCTTTTGTTTTACTTGGTGGATTTCTGATTAACTCAGTCTCTCTGTTATGTTAATTGAAGGATGCATTCACATCCAATCTCAAAGAGGTATTAACACCGCATAACAAGGTTTCACTGAGCTCATAACAGTATTAAATATACCTGTTCACATAGTTAATATTAACACACATTAATTTTCATTATATGTGCATGTCTATTTGCCTGCAGGCTTTTCCAGATGTGTTATTTTCAGTAGCAAGACCCTCACCCCCAACACTAATTCTAACTTTAAGCCACAGATGGCATTTTCTTTTTTCTAGACAGGCAAAAAGAATGTCAAGTACCATCAATGAATCAAGGCGTGTGTTGGCCAAGCGTGGGATAATTTAATCAAGGTTTAAACTGGACCAGAAGTGCTGGGTTTGTTACTACCACATGATGGCATTTTAGCAATTTAGGGCTCAGAGTGTTGTGATCTGGTTACCACCCAGGAACTGCTTCTTTGGACATAGCAACATAACTATCCTATTACCAGGGATCAGCATGCCTCAGACCCACCTCGCACTCTGGGGAAATCTCTCTCCCACCTTTGTGTCAGTTCCATTTTATTATTCATATTTAACTTCCTGTTTCCTGAGCATTTGATATTCCTAAAATCTCATGCTTCAGGCTTCAGCTGGTCACCTGCAGGAGTCAGAAAGGGACTGATTATCCCTCAACCCCCACTGTAGGTGTGGTTGGTTTGTTTTTTTCTCTCTATAGAATTAGAGATGGCCGCAGTTGTCGATGGAACCCTGGACGGAATAAGCCAGTACTCTGAAGTGGTACTGAGGATTTTCTCTTCGTTGCTTGGTTGGCTGGCTCTTGCTCACACACTCAGGCTCTAACTGGTGAGACTGGCAATGACCTTGGGGTTTTTTGCCTGCAGAGTGGGGTGTAGATCTCTTGACAAGGTCACCTGGGAGTAGCTCATTGAATTTCCTGTCATTGAAGGGTCCTCAGGCAACGTCACACCTCAGTCTCCCCATTCTGTTTATGGTACACAATAATTTAGCCTCCTGAGGCCCATAATATTTTGGTCTAATTTTAGCAGTTAGGTTTAGTGTGTGGTTGCTGGGTGGTGTTGATGGCCTGTGATTTGCAGAAAGTCAGTCTAGATAATGTGGTGGTCCTTTCTGGTCTCATACTCTTAGCATCTCTAAAAGTCCAAAAGCATCTGGTGTTAAAGCTCAGCAGCCATATCAGAATCTCGTGTACTATAACTGATAGTCTTTATTAAATGAGATCCTTCAATGCAGATGGCATGAAAAAATCTCTATTTTTTTGCTCCAGAATTTTTTAAAGCACATAAAGCAGTGGGTTGGTGCAACCTACGCTCCCCAAAGATGGTTTCCAGATCTTTAATGTATTACTAGAAACTGCCCAGCAGATATACCATTGCCTGAATGACACACACATTATGATACTATAGCAGTTAAAGAATTTATCTTATCCAGGTTCTGATAATGGCATCAAAATCCAACATACCGAAGAGTTACTAGGCTGCTGTCTTCAGAAATAATCTCTGGATCTTCTTCTTTATCAGGGGACTTTAACATGTCAGTACTGTAAATAAGAATAGCTGTTATATATTTTTTCATTCTTCTTTCATAATTAAAAATCAATTAAGCTATTCAACAAAAAATATATACAGGCATTCCTCGACTTTACGACGTTCGGCTTACGACAAACAGCACTAACGGCATTTCTGAATTGACACCCTGATTCGACTTACAACAATTGGTTTTGACTTTACGATGCTCAGTCCCGCAATGCAGTGAATTGCGGTTCTGAGTTACAACGTTTCGACTTACAAAGCAATTTTAAAGAACCAATCGTGTTGTAAATCTGAGGACTGCCCTGATAGACAAAACACCAGGAAACAGATATTTATATTGTAAAGACCTAAATGAACAGCTAAAACAGGGTAAAAGGACGGTTTATGGTCAAGACACAGGACTGAAAGCCAAGAAATTTGGGATCTGCACCTCGATCTGCCACAAACTGTGCATGTAAACCTGGGCAAGTTGTTTAATCTATGCCTCAGTTTCCCAATCTGTAAACTAAGGGATGTACTACTTACCAATTTTACAGACGTGTTGCAAAGGTAAATGTGTTACTGCTTATGAAGTGTTTTGAGCTCCTGGGAGGAAAAAGGCTACAGAAGTGCAAAGGATTATTAGTTCATAGTAGTTCCTTAGTATTTGGTTTAGAGTCATGCCTAGCCAAATCTACCAGTATCCTGCTTTCCTTCTAAGGTTTTGTTGAAATTGGAAGAGAAAATAAATATTCCTTTGGTTTTGTGCCTTTCGTCAGAGGAACTCTTAGGCCATGGCTACACTCACACTTTACAGCGCTGCAACTTTCGCGCTCAGGGGTGTGAAAAAACACCCCGAGCGCTGCAAGATACAGCGCTGTAAAGCGTCAGTGTAATCAGGGCGGCAGCGCTGGGAGCGTGGCTCCCAGCGCTGCACGCTACACCCGTAAGGGATGTGGTTTACATGCAGCGCTGGGAGAGCTCTCTCCCAGCACTGCCGCTCCGACTACACTCACACTTCAAAGCGCTGCCATGGCAGCGCTCCCACAGTGCTGCCAGGGCAGCACTTTGAAATTCCAAATGTAGCCATACTCTTAGTGCTTTACACAGGTGATTGAGTCAAGGCCGCTCTGCGAGAGTCAGTAGTAGAATACTGGAAAGACCCTAGTTCTCCTGAACCCAAGGTTAGTCTTCCAAAAGTTTACTAAATTATGAACAGAGTACAAATGATAAAACTTCCCAGTTTTGAGACAGGAAATCGATGCAAAAATTTGGACAAGATTAAGTCCTTGTCTACACTGGCAAGTTTCTGTGCAGTAAAGGCGCTTTCTGCAATGAAACTCCCCAAGTGTACACACTGGGAAATCACTTTGTGCGCAGAAACTGCACTGTTGCAATGCTATTAAAAAAAAAAAAAAGACACACCCCAACAAGAGGTGTACAGCTTTCTGCGCCGGGCTGCACACTTCTGTTAATGACCCTGCACACTTCTGTCAACACAAGTCCAATGGTAGACTTTCCCCACTCCGAGCTGGTTAGCGACTGTTTGGTAGCCTTCTGGAGTAGCCACTTTCCACAATGTAATCACCAAGCGCTTCTCCAATGACAGGGCAGCTCTCATTCTCATGTCCTCACCCTCCATAGCTGGGGCGAGCTCATCACACAGTCCCATGAAAGTGGCTTTCCTCATCTGAAAGTTCTGCAGCCACTGCTTGTGATCCCAGATGTGCATGACGATGTGATCCCACCACTCTCTGCTTGTTTCCCGAGCCCCAAAGCAGTGTGCCACTGTTGCCAGCACCTCCGTGAATGCTACAAGCACTCATGTCGTAGCTACTACGTGTGGCGAGTTCAACGTCAGACACCTCTTGCCTTTGCAGGTTAAGGAATAACTCCACTACCTCTCACATATTAGTGAGAGCGAGCAGCATATTGGTCATCAGTTCGGGATCCATTCCTGCAGACAGAAGAGGCAGAGCGTGCAATACACAAACCATTGAGAGTTGGTGCCAAATGCAGACGGAAGCACAGGGATTGCTGAGATGGGAAGCAATGCATCACAGGACTTTGGGACAGGATCCAGTATGCCTGGCAACCCCCTCCGCCTTCCCAATAGTTAGTGGCAGAAGAGGAAGCGATGCCCTGTGGGACAGCTGCCCAGAGTACACCATTCCAAATACCGATGCAAGTGCCGAACACACTGTTGTGCAGGCAGCTGAAAGTGTGAACGCACAACAGCGGTTTCCCTTCAGCGCTGAGTGGCAATGTAACTGCTGGCGAAGAAACTCTGCCAGCGCAGACATACCCTAAGGCTAATAAGCAGTGAAGATAAAGATTTTGCACACTCTTCTGAATAAAGATTGCTCTGAAAGTTTGCCTTTCAAAATGTTTAAGTGCTCAAGCACTTGCAGGTGTAAGATACTTGTAGGAATTGTCTGGTGGCTTCACCATTGCCATTATTATTAGCTACAAGCATTACACTTTATAGTCTCTTTTAGTTAATAAGAGTCTTTTATGCTCAGGAACTATTCCTGTCCTGCTCAGGTTGACAAATGGAGGAGCATGTGGCTCTCTATCCATACAACAGGTACAGAAGTCACCGTGCAAGTTTTCCTGTACTGTTAGAAAGCCTCAAACTTGACTAGGAGTGGTCATCTCTAAGAGGGAAAAAGTAATTCAGTTCTCATTACCATTCAATCTTTGGTGCCTCTGCAAAAACTGGCAATAATTGGTCTAGTCTATACACTTTGTCCTAAAAATTTCCCACTCACCGCAGGTGCTAGCCACAACTGACTATTGGAAATGCAACTACTAGGTGCATTGACCTGCTCCATGCATACCATGAGACACAACATGGTAGTTAAAATACTGGCAGCCACTTGACCACAGTTTTCCCACCTTTGCTACAGTGATGGAACTACATCTGTGGTAGAAAAGGGAGTACATTAAAAAGTCTAGTGTAGAAACAGCAAAGGAGGACAATTATTATGGGAAGTTTCTTTTGGTTGGCACAAAGTTTTACATAGGCTAATGAACAACTGTCTTACAGCAAAGGCTCTCTGTCACTACTAATCTGGATCATATTTGATCCAGTATCTTAGAAGTGAAAGGCTCCATATTGAGTTACTGACCTCCATGCTATCCAGTCCTCCGGTACTGAGACTCTGCTAGATTAAGAATGTTATTTGTTATTTTGTTTGCAGTGTGTGAAGTCTGCTGAGTTCAGCATGTATGATCCTAAAATTATAGAAAGTATCTGTGAGATGTTGTATAATACAGCACTCTCCTTGTTTGTTCAAGGGCTAAGGCATGAGACTCAAAGTGAAACTGACTGTTAATGGATTGTAACATAAAAGAAAAAAATTGGAATGTACTGGTCTAGTTTTCTTGTACAAACTGACAAAAATGAAGAACTGAGTTATTAACCACAGAGAAAAATCATACATTAAAGTCTTTATGGTATCCCTTTAAACTTCAGAGTGCATGTTATTTATGCTAGCAAAGCCTCTATTTAATGAAGTAGCACTGGCTGTAAGCTTTTAATCAGTGCTGGCTGCAACATCAGACTCGCTTCTTCCTGCTACAATACATTCTGATAAACCCAGCTGTTAGGAAGAGATTAACTACTAACGATACGCAACAAAGAAATCCAATTATCATCAAACATGAAGACTCTTGGGTAGAAACATCTTTCCATAGAAGTAAACTTTGGTTCTGGTCAGATGCCTTAATTGTAATAACCCAGTTTATGGTGTTTTATATTAATTTGAGATGATTTTGGTTTACTTCACCATAGGTAACAAATTCTCGTGAGGTTCTTATGATCCATCAATATGGCAATAGCTTTAAGACAGGAGGATTCATTTACTAGCACCTTTTGAAAATAAAAGTTCAGTGATTAGTTATAATGTCTTGGAATAAGACTGGGATTCAGTCTCTCAATCTCGTCCCTGGTTCCCCCCTTGCTTGCCTCTATATTAGCTCTACACCTGATGCAGATTACTTCCCCCTCAGCACCAACTCATCTGTATCAGCTAGCGCAGTGGTTCTCAAACTGTGAGTTGCAACTCTGTTTTACCGGGGTTGCCAGGGCTGGCTTAGACTTGCTAGGGCTCAGGGCTGAAGCCGGAGCCCCACCGCCCAGGGCCCAAGCTCCACTGCCCAGGGCCCAAGCCGAAGCCTGAGGACTTTAGCCCTGAGCGGAGGGTTTCAGTTATAGGCCCCTTGCCTGGGCTTCGGCTCTCTCAGGCAGCGCAGCTCAGGTTTCAGTCTCCCATCCTAGGGTCATGTAGTAGTTTTTGTTGTCAGAAGGGGGAGCGGTGTAATTAAGTTTGAGAACCCCTGAGCTAGCGTGTTGGAAAGGGGACCGAGTCATAACTGTATCCCCTCCTCACCTACTTGCACAGGAGCGAGGAATAAGTGGCCTCACAGAAGTGGCTCCCCAGCTCCTCTACACAGACTGGTGATATGGATCAAAGGACACTTGAATGGGTGAGTAAGGCTGTTCACAATTAAGCCCTTAGGTAGCTGGTAAATCTATATTAAAAATACTTAAGACAGTTTTCTGGTCAGTACTCAGTATTTCCACTTAATGAATAGCAGCTGGATCTCTCTGAAAGCTGCCATTTTGCTAATTCTTCCTCAGAATGCACTTTTTAGTGGGAAGTAGCTAGCACTACAGGAGAGTATCTGAATAAAAATAAAATGTTTGCAGTTGCTGAAAGCTAAAAGATTTTTTAAATTTCCCTTCCCACAACCAATATCCTCTCCCCTCCTTTCAAAGAGTTTATCTTGCAACTTTGAAAGTCTCCAGTTTCCCATTCACTCCAATAAGGAGAATACATCTAACATGTATATCACATCTTTTATCCTGACTATCCCAGAGTTCTACTCCAGAAATAAAGCGATATTCACCCACACTCCCCACATAAGAGATGGGAGATATGTACATGCCAAACTGCAGAGCCATGAGAAAATGTATTCATCAGGCCCTTCTGACTGTTCCATCTGCACACTGCCCATTAATCCATTTCCCTGCGGAGATGTCTAACATTCCAAACCCCTGAGCAGCTTCAAACAGATGCTGTTTAAAATATTCTGCCATGTAAATTGCTTCTTTCTTTCCCCCACGAACACAGAACCAGATCAAGAGAAGCAACAGTCGGTCCTAGACCAGCGACGGGTTATTTACTATATGTATTACCGTAGCATATAGGAACCCGTGTCACAGCCCAAGACTCCATTGTGCTAGGCACTGTACAAACACAGAACAAAAAAGAGATGTCTAAGGAGCTGACAATCTAAATGCAAGACAAAAGACAACAGATGGATACAGACGGACGGGGGAGCACAAGTAAATGATGAGACAATATTGGTCAGCATAACAGGCAGTAGTCGCAGCCCCTCTGCAGCCTAACAAGTGTCAAGGTTTTAGTAGGTGTTGCAGCAAAGATGAGTTTTCCTATCCATATCGCACAGAATGTCGGGCACCTGCAAGTCTTCATCAGTTAGGAACTTCACGATCAACTGCACTGCCCTCTGCGATGTCTTCATGACAGTTAACAGAGCATAGGAAAGCAGTGCAGGATCTCATCCCAAAGATGCCGGGGTGTACAACAAAGAAGAGCCATTGAAAAAAATGCCACGAAAGAAAGCCGGAAGCCCATGGAGTGCTGGGACAGAAAGCGATGCCTCACGGAACAGAGCCCGGTCCCAAAATGCACCACGATCTGCTACACCTTCCCACAACACTTAGCAACAGGACTGTGGGATAGGTACCCACACTGCATTGCTCACACTGTCAATGATGATGCCCCCACTATGGATGTGATCTGCTGACAAAGGAAGCAAGTGTGACCATGAAATTCCTATTTCTATTATGTCAACTTTTGGGTGTCTACATCACTTTTTTCGACACAAATTGGTAGTGTAGACATGGCCTTAAAGAGGGATTTGAAGTGAGATAATGAGGTAGCTCTTCAGATATTTACAAGATATGCCTCCCAAACATATGGGGCAGCATGGGGAAAAACATGAGGTGTTTGTTTGAAAAAATTAACAAGAGAGCAATGGAGGCTGGCACCCTAGGCCAATCGGAGGCCAGAACCAACAGCTCAATAGTGAACGTGATAGGATAGCTGGGGTGGGGATAGGCCATGAATGCTCTCGAAAGTGAATATAAGCAGCTTGTGTTTACAACAGAGATGGGGGAGGTAATGGAGGGATGCAAAGAGAGGTAGGTGACAGTCAGAGCAGCTGGCTACGAAAATTACCTTTGGAGAAACTATCTGAATGGATATGAGAAGGACAAGATGGCATTTGTCAAGGCCAGATAGAGGAATATTACAGAAATCAAGATGGGAGCCTAGATGAGAGTTTTAGCTGTGTGGATGGATAGGAAAGGCCATATCTTGGAAATATTATACAGAAAGAATTGGCAATATTTAGAGCAGGTCTACTTATACAGTGCTGCAGCACATCTGGTGAAAATGAAGACGAGATCTCCCATTGGCATAATAAAACCACCTCAGCAAATGGCAGAAGCTATGTCAGCAGAAGAAGCTCACCTGCTGACACAGCGTTATGCACACAAGCGCTTATGTCGAGGTAGCTTATGCCGCTCAGGGGGGTGGTTTTTTCACACCCCTGAGTGGCATAATTTATGCCAACAAACTGTAGTGTAGACTTAGCCTGAATGGGAAGGCCCAGAGAGAGGTCCAAGTCAAAGATGATGCTCAGATTATGGACCTGAGTGACAGGCAGAATGGTGGTATTATCCTCACAAATTTAGAAAGGA
The DNA here is from genome assembly GCF_025201925.1 of Gopherus flavomarginatus. Lineage (NCBI taxonomy): Eukaryota > Metazoa > Chordata > Testudines > Testudinidae > Gopherus > Gopherus flavomarginatus. The sequence goes on from NC_066619.1 coordinate 107,977,106, forward strand.
GGTAACAGGGAGGGTTTAGGAAGGAAGATTAGAAGTACTTCTTTAGCCATGGTGAGCTTGAGTGACAGCTAGACACTCACAAAGAGATGTCAGACAAAAGGCTGAGATTTTAATTTGGACAGAAGAGGACAGGTCTGGAATAGAAAGGTAGATCTGGGAACCATCATCTTGGAGATGAACTTTTGTTCATGGATGAGATCTCCTTCTACACCTTATCTCTGGGCAAAGAGACAAGGACCAAGGACAGAACACTGTGGAACCCGCCACAGAAAGCTGGAAGGGAGGCAGAATGAGGAAGAGTCTCTGAAGGACACTGTGAAGAAGCAATTAGAGAGGTCAGAGGAGAACCAGAAGAGAACAGAGTTATAGAAGCTAAGGTAGGACAAGATTTAAAGAAGAGCATGGCCAACTGTGTCAAAAGATACTGACACAGAAGCATCATAACATAAGAAAGCCAGGAACACTAATTTTCTAAAGGGGTGATGCATTCGTTTCTAGATCTAGTAGTCTGAGACATATCAGATATTAGAATTGCATCACTTTCCATGGAAGTCACATTTTTAGAAGTTTTTGATTTCTTAGTTATAATTTCCCTCTCCCGCAAGGGCCCATAAAGTTGGGATCAAATTTGTCCCTATATAACTTCATTAAAGTCAGTGGAGTCACACAGGAATAATTAGGCCCATGGTATCGTGGAAGCCTGGATTTATTTGAGTAGAGTATTTAAAAACTTGAAATATTTCTGAAAACAAGTTTTTCTGTATAGTTTGTGTCATATGCAGAGCTTTAGCTCACTCTGCCATTTGCAAAAAAGATGGGCATCCTATACTGATGCTGGACAAGCACGCGCACGCTGAGCTACCTCACACATGGGGGTGCAGCAGCCAACTGGTTCACAGCACACTAATGATCCTTGCAGAGAAATATTCTAGCAGAAGAAAACAGGACAAACTATTTTACAAACAGTGCCATGAGCTCTTCAACGCCCATGCAAAACAAACAGTTGACAGTCATCTGAAAGACAATGCAGTGATCTACATGGAATTGTGGTGATTTGTGGAATCAGTTTGCACAATCAGAATTCATAAGTTGATCTTGTGAAGTGGTTATGAAAACTGTTGTATCAGAATACCTCTATGTCTACATATAGCCACTTTTGCAGACAAAACTGTAAATAGTTCTCTCCCAGATTAGATAAAATGGAGAAAGATTAATCTTAACGACTGTACTTTGATCAAACAATGAGTAAGTTAAAGAGGTTGGCTGAAACTAGTTTCTCCAACTTCCTTGGGGGCAAGGGAAGTGGAGAATGTGGGGAAAAAAATCACTTGAAGGGGAAAAAAAGGAACAGGCATTATTTCATTGGGACAGGACAAGAAGCTCTGGATAGGATTCTGGAGAGAGGAAGGGCACAGACCAGCCATGGTCAGAATAGCTGGCTAGAGAGGCTCCCTAACTGAAAGACTAGTCATGCACTCCAGCAGAAAGGACTCTCCCTAGCCCCAGAGGACTCTGACCCAGTCCAAAGAATGCTCAGAAGTGATGAGACAGGGAAATGCATGTAAGGTTTATTATTTTTGTACAGATTTGTGTATTTGTGCAATGGTGGTTCAGAATCCTGTGCAGTCTGTCTGTGATTTGTGTTACACTTAACACATGCCCTTGAAGAGTCACCTGTGGAGCTGGAGTTCTAGGACAGCTCATGTTTAAGCTTTGTTTGAGTCTGGGGATTTGGTATCCAGCTCTCAAAGGGGAGTGCTAAACAGAGGGTCTGTGCCCCAAGACGGGGTAGTGCTTGGACTGTTCAGATGCTGGAGTCTTAAAACACCCAGCGATCAGACTGCTGTGAGTGCATCCAGCGAAGTGCCCAAGAGGAGGCATTTGACTAGGTCTGTGACAGGAATTTAATTGCTCTCCTCTGGAAAGATACTCTAGAGCTGTATAAATACTACTAGGGACAAAGAGCTGAGTCAAATTTGCACAAAGTTGGATCTGCAGTCCCTGGAAATAGAAGACCACTAAGCTATCCCTTCACTGTGGCCTTACTTACATTGGATGACCACAGCAGCAAACTCCGCTTGTTAAATTTTTAAGTTATTTAGAACATATTTTAATCAGATTTATTCCTTGTAATTGGATACAAAGATATTACCCTTTATATTACATATTTTTTCTTAAAGACGATACTTTTATCACCTTTGAGACACTAATACTAATGACACTAAGTACTAACACTTTAAGACACTAATACTTGTTTAACACAGCTTTATAACACATGCCTGGAGATACTTACAACTACACCTCCTAATAAAACAAGGAGGTTAATTGGGGCTGCAGTGAAATAAGGTACCTGCAACCGCACCTCGCCTGACCTACCTAAAATCCACACTGATTTTTGAGTCTAAGCCTGCTGTACACTTACACAATGAATAATTCAGCAGGTGAACTAGAAAAATGAAGCTTAGTACTTTCAATCTTCAAAGCACTTGACCAACATTAACTATTTAATCTCTAAATTAATGAAGTGATCTCTTAACACTTAGAGATTTGAACCTAGCCACCTAAGGATGATAACAATGGTTATCTAAGCAAACAATAATTGCCAATGACACCTGTAGGATAAGTATAGCTTTTTATACAATATATATAATTTCTAATCCAGGAGAAACTGAAGGATCTATAAAAATCAGTTCCACATACAACCTGATAAGATTAGTAGGTAGGCAAGTGAAAGTTGACTAATATACAAATCAAAACCAGACACATGCATGGAAACTGGATACTCCAATTTGTCTGTTTTGGTAGGTCTTTTAAGAGATTTAATATAGGCATAGATGCTAGAACATGCACCAAGTTAAATATTATTCCATTGTTTCTTAATGTCAGATAATTTGATAAGGTCGATTGTGAAGAACAGACATTTAACCATGTAATGTATTTTAAAAGGATTTAACTATGGAAATTATAAACCTGTACCTATGAATTTTTTTTTATAAAGTTCCTTCAGCCCATTATAAACAGGCTTCTTTCATTATCTTTTTTGTTGCTATTTAAAGGAGGTGTGGGAGGAGTTTTTCTCCTTCTTTCCCTCACACACTAGTCTAATGGGGCATAAATTCACCTTCTCATTGAAATCACTGTTTCATTTATGAGAACAGTAATTGTAGATAAAACTGAAAGTGATTACATCGAGGGTGCATCTGCTTCAAGTAGAAGTCCTGTGAAGTCAGGGTTACCTATTGAGAAGTTTCAGTTGAAGTCTGTGCTTTTAGGATATCATCTCCCTAGTCTTAGGCCCCAAAATATGTAGCTCTAACACAAGAGTGTCATTACGGACAACTTATCCCTCCCCCCCCCCACCACCACGCTGTTCTTACTACACTTATTGGAACGTAAAGATATCGCTAAAATAGCTTAAATGCAACCTATTCCCATCTATGTTCTATCAAACTGAAAACTGTATCCATTTTGGTAGGCCCAAGCAATTAATCGTGAAACAACAAGAGGTTTTCCTTAAGCAGACTGCATAATGTTATAGGAAAGAGGATTTCATCTGTATACATACATAAAGTGATCTTTGCTGATTACTTTACAAAGGGATAGGAAGATAAAAGAACATCTTCTCACTTTGCTGAAAGCACAGAGAACTTGGAGCCGTTGTGAAGAGCAGAGGGTCACTCTCTTGATTTGGAAAAGGCTTGGTAATGGGGGAATTTCCTCTAGGCATCGCCAAACTTGGCTTTGTCCATTCCATTGACCTCTCTCCGCCTCAGGTAAGTTCTCCTTTTCAGCAGCTTCTCCCAAACAGATGTCTGAAGCCTTGAGATTCATTTTATGAACAGAATATAAAAAGCCATCACAATGCAGGATATAGGCATCGCTGCATGAAGTCTGGTGCTGATCACTGCAGCTTTGTAGAACACGCTCCAGACCTCACGCTTCTCCGAGAGCAGCCAGGCCTTGAGGGTTACAACAGGGATGAATGGGGCCTGTTGCCTCTAATACAGACTGAAGAATGCATTCAAGTTGTTATCTCATCCCAAAGAAAGAGGGACAGAAAAAATACAAGGGAAGGAATTGAAAGTAATCAGAGACAGTCTTAGGGGTTGGGAAGGCCTAGATCAGGTGAGATTCACAAAACTAGGGCTATTTAGTTTGAGAGGAGAACAACCACATGAGAGATTAGGGAGCCAATTTGCAGCAGTGCCAGACCATTCCTGGGTATCCACACCTGCCTTCCTTCTGCTACAGGAAGCAATAGGCTGCTGTCTGGTGACTTGTTCTCTACCCTTGACAGCTGCTGCCTGCCCGATGTTCTCTCTCACTCCTTTCGCCTAGATGGCATTAGAGTTCACAGCTCTTTGCAGTGCACAAGACAACATGAAGGGAGTGCTGTTCTGTAACACTGGAGGCAGGGGACAACACATGGGGCAACACTGCAGGGGGGAAAGAAAATAAAGGAGGAGAGATCTGCAGGAGGAAAACTCAATGCATAGAAGATACAGGAAAAAACAAGTAGAAACTGAAGGATGCCGAAAAATTAAAAAGCACATGTAAAAACAAACTGAAGGGATTAAAAAGCCCGTGAAACTTGTTACCAAGGATACGGCTTCTCTGCTGTGGGCACAGGCTGCAGCTGTTGGTGGTAAACTTTAATTGGGAAGGATACCTGGCTATGCCGGATATGACCAAGACCATGAGCTTGGGAGGGAGGGAGAAGGGGTCAGGCTCAACAATTCCACTCCAAAGCACCTCTTTCTAGAGCAGTGGTTCTCAACCTGTGGCCCAATCATCACAGAGTTGTGGCCCACATGACATCCTCAAGGCCATGCAGATAGCACTGGATATGGCCCATAATGGAGATTCTTATCTTGGGGCACTCTGCATGAAGTTACCCAGTACAACAGCAATAGTGTTAACTATTTTTTTGTTAAATTGAAGACTATTTTTACTTCTGTTTTCTCTTTGTTGGTAATAAAAATGTTTGAATAATATACCTCAAATAAATACTCTGCAAAGCCCAGTGAGATACTTAGAGAAAGAAAATAACATCTTATCTTTAGATGTCAAGTCTCCTTACTGACCATTCCTGGTCAACCTGATAGCCTCTTCCCAGCCTGCAGAGAACATGCCTCTATCCCTCACCTAACCTGCTTGTCAAGTCCCAATTGTTAAGAGTTCATTACCACATCAGGGTGAGGTTACATGAACAGTTTCACATAGAAGTGTAGGAAGAAGTATGGTCTGGAACATATAACATAGTCTTTGTCGCCAACACGAGGATTAGCGTCTTGTCATTACCCCCAGCATTCCTGTCTGCAATTCAGGCCACTGTGACCTCAGCCTCCATAAATATTTCTCACTGGTCAAAATTTGCATGTCTGTCATTCTTGGCTTTCAGAGTTAAGATAATCTAGTGTTAGGGCATGATCTGTTTCTTTTTTAGTGGTCGTAGAAGTAGCAAGGATTTATCAATTTCCCTTGCTATGAAATATATACCAACAGACTGCAGGCCCTGCATCACAAGCACCTTTCATTTTGACAAAACACATTACAAAATATAAACAGGAACCATTTTCAGCAGGAACCATGGAACAGCCACTCCTGGGATGAAAAACAGAAGCTATTTGACAGCACAAAGACACACTATCTAGTTAAGACGGGAAGTGAAGACCTCTGTGTCCAGTTGAAATTACAGAGGATAGGTTAGGTAGGCAGAATGTGACAAACTGGAATTTGGCCAGGGACACCCTGCTTCTGTTAAAGGTAACTGCAAGTGCTCAAGACTTACACTGTTGTCTCATTCAGAAGATTACAATTCTAGTAGCACAGTACAACCTAGCACAATGCAGTGACACGGTATGTCTATATGGCAAAGAAGAAACAATGGCTGGTCTGTGCCACCCAACTCAGGTTCATGGGATTTGGGCTGCAGGGCTGTTTCACGGCTGTGAAAACCTCCAGCTTCAGGCTGGAGCCCAGGCTCTAAGACCTTGTGGAGTGGGAGGGTCCCAGAGCCTGGGCTCCAGCCCAAGCCCAGAGGTCTACACAGCCATCAAATACACCATCAGTCCAATCCCCCCAAGCCTTAGTTGGCTGGCACGGGCTAGCCATGGGTTTTCTTTCCTGTGTAGACATAACCTCAGAGGCTAAATCTACACTGGGAAGGCTTACGAAATAATTCCCTCTAGTTCATCTAAGTCAGTATTAAAACAAATAGAAGCCCTAACGTAGGCAAGGTTCCAGTGGTCTGAGCTCCTTTTCTCTTTTTCAATAGACCTATGGAAAGCAAAGTCCAATCAAAACAGTCAAAAAATTATTTTAGCACTGAAACCTTATCTACATAAAGCATCCAGCAGCGCAAGCACTGGTTCAATTCAACTGGTGAGAGAATGGTGGTAATTTTTGGTATGTTTTTCCAGCAAAGACAAGATTGAAGAGCCCCACCTACTGAATCACAGACACTCCTTCCTGCAGCATCTGAAATATCCTTGCAGGCCTTCCTTCCTCAATAGCTTACTAAGCTCTAATATCTAACACGTGGATCTGACACTTAGATTAGTACTTCATAGTTTTCCCCCTGTATTCATAGTTACTACCTCCTGTCTTCAAACTGCAACAAGAGATGTTCTTGTCACCCCATTCCAGCAGCTTTTCCTCTGCCAAAACAGCTCTGGCTTTCCACTCAGGCACACATTTTGAAATAAATATTGCAATTAACAAATGAGTTCTGTCATTTCATGACAGTTTTGTTAGCACTGGTTAAATGATGAATAATGTTAAACACTGTGTTCACTATCATGGAGGTGGGTACAAGGGTAATTTTGTATTACAGCTTTATTAGCCTTTATTACTACAGCATGCTGTTCAGAGTATGTGCGCTTTCTTTTTACTTGTAATTATCATGAGCAGTTGGGTGCTGAAGGAAACTTACCAAGCCAAATTCAATACTTGGGGTAAGCTGGTGCAACTCTAGTGACTTCAATGGAGTCATGCCTACTTACACCAGATCTGCATTTAGTCCAATGTGTGTAGCTTGAAAAAGTGAATGGTTTCCTTCTAGCATTCGCAAAGAACTCCAAAAAATTAAAATCAAACCATATAAACTTGAGCCACTATCGCCAGTTCTCTACACAGTACACATTAAAAACACTCTGGAGAACTACAACTTCTTTCACTCTGATGTTAAAACACTTTGCAAATATAAATGCATTTAGCCTTGCAACACCCACCATAAGTATTAGCCTCATTTTACAAATAGGGAAACTGAGGCACAAAATTTGCCCAGGGCCACATATCAAGTCAGTAGCAGAGCTAGAAACAGAACTCAGATACACTTCTACAAAATATACTCTAGCTCACCACAAGTTGATGGGCTTGCTGCAACAGTGAGTGGATGAAATTCTGCGACCTTTCTTATGAAGGAGGGTACATTACAGAGTCATAATGTGGTCCTTTCTGGGCAAAAAATCTATTAACTTTTCACTCCAAATCTGTTCCTTTAGCCATTAGACAACTTTCTTCCTTGATGCTAGGGCCCAGCCTTACAATTTACTGGTCTGCAAGCAGGCCTGAGACTCCCAAAGGAGTGAAGCCTCACCAGTCTTAACAATGGAGATGGGAAAGTAAGACTGCCTCCCACACCCACATTGCAAGTCTATGCCCCAAAGAGTCAGCTGTGTTGCTTGTGTTTAAAGATAGCCCTGGATGCAAGGCAGACTGAGGCCAAATCTACACTTAAAATTTTTGTCACTACTGTTCTATCAGTTACAGGTGGTTTTATTCAATATGACATTTTCAGACCAAATAAAGCCCTAGTGTAGGCACAGTTGTTATAAAAACAAAACAAACAAGGTTTTGCCAGTACAACGTGTTTAGTTCAGGGAACTAGCATAAGCTATACTGTCAAAAGCACTTTAAGACCATGTCTACACTTGAAAGGGTTTGCTGGAGCCCTCCCTAATCGATACACAACTTGCACCACCAAGCATAGCTTAAACCAGCTCCCAGGCAGATTAAGTTATAGCCACATGCCAACTTTTTTTTTGCCAATATAACCGCATCTACGCAGAGGGCAGAGCTCCGTCAGACAGGAGTTGGGGGTGTATAAAAACAAAGGCACCTCCCCTGACTGACACAGCTATACCAACAAAGCTTTTAAATACAGACCAGGCCTAAGAAAATGAGCTGCTTCTGCAGAGGCTAAATAAAAGCCTCCCACCACTCTGGGTCATCATGCTTTTCATGCAGTTCAAAGGCTTTTGCTTCCCCTGAATGACCCACACAATAAGGGAGTGTGTTGCGGGGGATCAGGATTTCCCCCCGTGCACTAGTTGCAGTTACCTGCACACAGCCCTAAGCTCTGCTGCAGTCTCCAGCCCGCAGCCCAAATCCTCAGCCACGGTGGCAGCCCCGTCCTCGGCCACCGCCTCCTGCACAGACAGGTCTGCCCTGTGCAGGTTCTGCTTCCAGAGCGCGCCAAAGGAACCCACGTGAAACACGCGCGTGTACAACTCAGGCACCTCGTACTCCGGCACCGCGCAGCCGGCACTACCACTGCTTCCAGCCATGTTTACAGCACCCCGGGGGGCGGGGGGGAGGGGGCCACCAGGAAACAAGCGCCCACTGCATTGTGGGATTTGTAGTTTCCCATTCTCCTGTCTCTTAGCAACGGAGAGGCTCCGTTTCCAGAAACCCAGCCCCCGGTTTCCTTGCATTAGGCCGCACGGTCTGCACACAGCAGCAGCAGCCAGCCAAGCGCAGTTCTCAGGCCAAAACCTGTGTGACTATTAAATAGTCTGGGAAGAAAGTCACTTGTTATAACTACTGAATATTTGTCTCTTATTTCTAAAGTTTCTTTGCCTAGTAAAAACACTTAACAATGAGCACAGCACTAATTGCAGGCTCTCCATAGAACCAAAATGAGGATAGCAGGGGGCTCTCATGTGCCATGATGTGAAGGGTGACCAGATGTCCCGATTTTATAGGGAGAGTCCTGATTTTTGGGGTCTTTTTCTTATATAAGATCCTATTACCCCCCCCAAGCCCTGCCCCAATTTTTCACACTTGCTCTCTGGTCACCCTAATGATGTGGGATATCAAGACAGTGCTGCATCTATGGATATTTTTAAAGAAAACTACTACTGGAAGGAGTCGGTTTAATAATAGCTTCCCTCTATTAAAATGCCTTTAATCCCAAAACACTTATTATTAGCCTATGTATTTTGCTAGCTTCTAAAGTAAGTGAGGTGCTTTTCAGAGAGTTATAGAGAGAAGGCCCCTGCCTAGAAAAGGTTACAATCAAAAATCCTCAAACTGCAACCTGATCTGTGTGGATGGACTCTTATGCCCATGTAGAGCCCCCACTGACTTCAGTGGGACACCACACAAATGTGACAGTCCAGCTGTGAGGCTCATATTGCAGGATTACGGCCCACAGAGCAGGTTGTACAAATGGGACCACTCGCAGTAGTAAAGTTACTTCCAGTTGCATGGGTTTACTAGAGTGTGTCAAAATAATGTTTCGAAGGAAATTTCACACAATACATTCCTTTCCTTTCAAATTTCTCTGTATTTATTGGCAAAATGAAGAATTTTGTTTTATCTTTTTGAAAAATTACATGAAAATTTTGAACAAAATGAAAATGTTATGTTTGGCATTTTTGACCAGCCCTGCTGGTTAGGGTTGGTGCCCTAGTAGACAATAAACAAATGATGAGATACAATAGCTAAGGACTGAGCAGTTAAACTAGCATACTTAAAAAAAAAAATCTAATGCCTATCTCTCTATTGACCCCTTCCACCCTCATCCTCACAATCTAGGCATTGCCATATGAGATGAGTGGTCATCTAGCAGATGCTTCAGAGGAAGATGCATGAAAGCTCATTGTGGACAATTATTGAATCACCTGCCTATAGGGGAATTTTCTTCCAAGCTTCCATCAGAATGCTTCAGCAAACCACTCTTAGTATTTCTGTGAGAAAAAGACTAGGAACTGTAGGCCATTTGAAAAGAGTATATTTTAGAGTGCAGTTTGAAAAATATACTATTTTCATGACCAAAAGGAGTCAGGAAAGTGGGTCCATACAGAGGTTACTACGTGAAAGGGGCAAGGAATGGAGTGCAGGAGACACACAGTGAAGTTTGTCCTGCAGCTTTGGCAAAGGAAAGAGACTAAAGAGGAATGACAGGAAAAAAAACCAACCTTTATAAGCTATAAAGCAGTGCTCAATTCCTTCACTGGCTTCTACTCTTCTCTTCATAGCAGGAGAAGCATTTTGCAGCCGGGTCTTGCAGCTCCGAGACGTTGTAGTAAGGCCCAGGCATGGTGACTAGACTGTGTGAAGTTCAGACCTTCAACACATTCAATCTGCTGCTGGCATCTGACTGAGTCTTGAGACTCCTAACAGGGCCTTCACAACCTGTCGGCTGCCCGACTGGTTGTGCTGCTGGTGCTCTTTTGTCCAGCAAGGAGTGTATTCTTTCTGGAAGCCTGGGGGATACTCTTCTTGGTGGCAGTGGTAAGGAGCCCAACGTATCTGATAACATTCTGGTGTCATGGGGATTCAGATCACCACTTTTTCTATGGCTTCCTTATAGCAATCCCAGTCGATTCTGGCCAAGTTCCACTGTGGGATTCATTTAGACAGAATCACGGGGAGTTTGATGCCAACCTGGATGATGATGGACCTGTATTGGCTGTTGGGAAGTATTTTCCGGGATGCATGAAACATACTCACGCTTTAGTCTTTAGAAACAATGGTGAGGTCCAGATTGTAATTGCATTGCCAATGAGCAGAGTGGAAAGTTGCTTGCTGTTTGAGATCAAAGACCAGTTCCAGATCTTTTGCAGACATCCAGCCCATGTGGTCTTCAGCATTGGCTTCGTTTACTTCATAGCCCCACATAGTGTGGTGGCTGTTAAAGTCACCAGCATATAAAGCTGGGATTGGTGCAATTGGGAGTGCTGGCCTTGACCATTTTGAATTAGGGGCTTTATACATGTTAATATGCAGCTCCTCTATCCTAATGGCAGTGGTGTTGGTGGCTTCTATTTTCAGTTGGGGGGGGGGACATCAAAATCTATGATGATGTTCTTCACATAAATGGCCAGGCCATATTTTGGATAATAGTAGCTAGTCTTGAGGTTGTAACCATGGATATGGTAGCGGCTAGCCTGTTAGTGACATTGGTGACATGGGTTTCTTGGTGCGTAAGGACATCGATGTTATGCGTCTTCAGCATGTTTGCAAGATACTCAGACTTTGCCCAGGAAAGTCCCTCAATGTTAAGTTGGAGGGTCCTTGTTCCAAAACCTATCTGGCATGTAATTGGCCATGGAGAGGACTATTTTCATGGTTTGAGTTGTTGTGAAGACCTGTAGTTCGTTTATCGATGTTCAGTCACTGGGTTGATGGCATTCATCGTGATTTTGATACTGGGCAATAGAAGGCTATGTGTCCACCTGGGCAATAAAATCAGTTTGCCCCGGTTCCTCAACAATGGATTGCCAAAAGGCTAGTACTCACACAGATGCTTTTCAGTGTTTACATGAGTGACGTGCCTCCAATGAAGTCACACAAATTTGCATATGTGGATGATCTTGCCCTGGAAACACAAGTAGTACCTTCAGCAACATCAAGTCCACCTTGAATAGGGACCACTGTGGAGGAATATTTCCAGAAATGGAGGCTCAAACCAAATCCTCACAAAACAAAAATCACTGCATTCCATCTTGATAACAGAAATGCTAAGTGCACCCTAAAAGTGATCTTCTGCAGCAACACTGTGTGACATGATCCCATTCCAACCTATCTCAGAATGAAGCAGGATCACACACTAACCTTCCACGACCACCTGAAGAAGGTAGCTGCCAAGATGAAGGCAGGGGTCAACCTGGTCCAGAAACTGGCAAGCACAAGCTGGGGAGAATCAGTGTTATGGACATCGGCAATGGCCTTTGTGTACTCCGTAGCTGAGTACTGTGCACCAGTATGGACCAGAAGTAGCCATACTTGACTTGTTGATGTCCAACTGACTGTGGGAAATGAAAGGCTGCCCATCCACCAGGACCTTAACAACATCCCTTACCGCTGCCTGAAGACACATAAGGCCTTTTGGACCCACATATTTAACCTTCATCAATACAACTTCAACACTGATGAAGCTTGGAAAGCCAAATGGAGTTCACAAGAAGTCAAAATAAACACCTTGTGAAAGACCCAAAGCAGAAGTTCTCTGGCTTCAATCTCCCACAAAGCTCATGGGCAGCCCTAAACCATATCCGCATAAACCCTGGCAGAGGTGGATACTTGCTGCATACATTAAAAATGTAAAGACTCTCCAATGTGTGACAGTGGCCACCCAGAACAGACTATGGAACATATAACAACTCAATGTCCAATTCACAAAACGGAAGGAGGCATCACAGTAATACACTCTGCTACTTCAGTTGCAATTATCTGGGTTAATCATCTAAATATAAAGTTATAGTTGTTGCACTACATTTACATCAGCCACATGGAGAAGACTCTTCTCTTGCCTCAAATTAAAGCCTCTCATCTTCACTGTTGAGGCTTTGCAAAATTCTGTTTCCACCTACATCTTTTGCATCCTCTTTCTATATGCTGTGCTCATAGCTCATCATTTGCTTTTGACTGCTCCCTTTGCATCACTCCCCTGCTGTTGCATTTGTGCCACTCTTTAGGCTTGCAACAGCCTCTTGATTAAAGGTTACCTCTTTCTCCCCCTGTTTATAACGCTCCCCCCCAAAAAATATAGATGTTTCATGAGTCATTCATTCCAGTTTCAAAAACCACACCTCACTCTTTTTTCTTTATCATGTAGTAACCTCTCTTTGATGCAGATCATTTATCTCTGTTGGACACACATTACACATTGTGCATCACCAGCACTACATGAATAATAATACAATCTACATACTGAAAACACAGCACCATTGAAACATAGCCACCTTTGGGACTGAGGATGATGGTCTGGCATAAAACCAACACATAGCATGATATTGTGGTGAGCAGAGGGGAAATTTTCGCCAAGGAAATTGGGGTAAACTCCATGTCTTATAAAAAGTTCCCTGGATCTTTAAAGTCCGTGCAGAGCAAACAGGATATTGGTTTTGAAGTTCTTCTCCAAAAGACCCAACACAATAAGAGGTATGGAACTCAATGGGTGTAATCTATCCTAAAGTGAAGAGAAATGCCATCAAGGACTTTGCCAGCCCATGAGGGTTCCTCTGTTGGGACAGAGCTGTCCAGACATGAGGTCTGTGGCTGAAGCCTTCTGTGCTCTAGTATTCTTGCTGTTGAAATGCTCCCTTGAGGGTTGTTTCAGTCAAGTGTATTGTAATTAGGGTTGCCAACATTGTATTTAAAAAATAAGGGACTGTTTTCTTAGCACCCCCACCCCACCTCTCCTACAGATATTCTTATTCATCTTTATTATAATTATTGATTATCGTTGTTGTTGTTGTTGTTATTAATAATAAACAGTACTCACCTACACTCGCCAGGGGTATTTTGTGCTGCTTTTTGTAGCACTCAGCAACTCTCCATCTTGTTATACAAAGATGAAAAAATATGGCACATCTCTTCTAATAAAGGACTGCTGGCAACCCTAACTGTAACCAAGTTATTGTGCTGACTGGGTCTGTGCATGTGGCATATCAATAGACTGCTCCTCCCAGATGGGAAGTTCTCAGGAAGTAACACTGGGAGGAAGATCAGGGGAGAGGGTGCTTCCTGCTCAGGGGAAGTGAATGAAAGTATTTTGGAGTCAACAGTCCCAGCAGCAGTTGGGAAGCTGCCTCTGTCCCCTCTTTGGTCATTGTTGGGCTCATGCCTGCTTGTGCTAACCCACCAAGAAAGAGACCATGAGGTCACACACTATGTTAGGAGCCGTCTCCATCCACACCTTGTTTTTATTGTGGAATTTCTTTGTGCCTCCGGCAAAGAAGTAACTGAGTTACAAAATACCAGTATTAACAGCAAAGAATAAAAACCAGGAGCAGTGGGAGGCAGTGAGAATGCACAGATGGAGGTGTAACCAGGCCAAATTTCAGTGAGTGGCATTGCAGCCTGACTCATCCAGGGTTGCAACACCACCCAGATTTGACCTAAGGCAGCTGGCCCAAGTGGTATTGTGATCTGCCACACAGGGATTCTGTTCCTGTACAGCGGAGTATAAGGGAGTCAGCTGAGGACTCTCTACTCCTGGTGACACTAGCTTGTGCACTTGGTGAGTAAGAAAGAGGGAATACTTTCCAGCTGAAGGAGACCTGGGGTCCCTGGGGGCAGACCAAGTACCAGAATGGGATCCCAGTCAGGGGAGGAAGCTGAAATTCTCCTCCTTCCAAAGAAATATCTGATTTGGCACCACTGGTATTATCCCCATTTTCCAGATGGGAAGCTGAGGCATGGAGAAATTAAGGATCTGGTTTTTGGAGCTGTTGCTTGTCCACCTGCAGTTAAGGAAAGCTGTGGGAGCTCAGACACTGATAAGCCAGGTCCCAAGTGACTGACCCAAGAACACTCAGGATGTTTATGGCAGAGACAGGAATTGAACTCCTCAGTTCCAGGCTAGTGCCTTAACCACAAAACCATCCTTCCACAGTTGATGAACAAGTCCTTAAAAATATAGACTCATAGACTTTAAGGCCAGAAGGGAACATGATGATCATCTAGTCTGGCCTCCTGCACATTGCAGGCCACAGAATCTCAGCCACCACTCCTGCAATAGACCCCTATCCTTTGGCTGAGTTACTGAAGTCCTCAAATCATGAATCCACCACTTACACTAGTTTAAACCTGCAAATGACCCATGCCCCACGCTGAAAAACTCCAGGATCTCTGCCAGTCTGACCTGGGGAAAAATTTCCTCCGTCCTGACCCAAATATGGCGATCAGTTAGACGTGAGTATGGGCAAGACCCACCAGCCAGACACCTGGGAAAGAATTCTCTTTAGTATCTCAGAACCCTCTCCATCTAAAGTCCCATCTCTGGCCGTTGGAGATATTTGCCACTAGCAGTCATAGATCAGCTACTTGCCATTATGAGCAATCTCATCATACCATCACTTCCATAAACTTATTAAGTTCATTCTTGAAGCTAGTTAGGTTTTTGGAAGGCTGTTCCAGAACTTCACTCCTCTGATGGTTTGAAACCTTTGTGTAATTTCAAGCCTAAACTTGTTGATGGACAGCTTATATCCATTTGTTCTTGTGTCAACTTTGGTGCTTAACTTAAATAACTCCTCTTCCTCTCTGGTATTTAAGCCTCTGATGTACATATTTATTATGTTTCATCGTATTTCATGGTACTGCTTTAACATTAATCACAGTAACAGACACAGAGCCCCAGCACACTGTCATGTTACAGCTGGTGAAGGGATGGTAATGTAGTTAAGGTATAAGTCTGGAAATCATGTGACCTATAGTATATTTCCACTTCTATCTCTGAATCACATTGTTAAACTTGGAAAATGTTTAAGTACACTGTACCTGAACTTCCTCCTCTGTAACACTGGATTAAGAATACTTACATAGTTCACATAAGTGTTGTAAAACTAAGTTAGTTAATGTTTGTAACAAAGCATGTTAAGATTCTGTGGTGGAATACTATAGGAGTGCAAAGCATTGTTATTCATATGCAAGTTAACAACCAACTCCATCTTTGATCACTGGCTCAGTCCTGAGTCCTGTAATGTAAACAACTTTTTGTTGTTGTTTTGTTTGGCTTTTAGATGTCAAGGCAGGGATATGAATGATGACTCTCAACACAGTAATGTACATGAAAGCTGATGGCAGCAGGTCTCACACTTTGTTCTTTTTTTGTTGAAAGCCCAAATGGTGGTATTTATAGCAGATTTATTAGCCCAAACACCTGTCTCAAATGTTTGCACCTTCTCTGTTTTCACATATGTGCAACACTCCAGCCTATTCTACCAGCACTCTGGAAAGTCCGTCATATACCCTGAGTGTGTCTTTTGTTGCAGTCTGTTCTGATATTCTCATAAGTTTCTGTGACCGGGGTCCTAGTGGGGGCCAACTATGGTCATTCAATTAGGATGCACTGCAAAGAATGGAGCAGCCAAACCCCGAAAGCTGGTGGATATTCCAATACTTAGATTCACCAATGCACCATAAAACATCTTCTTTATTATCTTACTGGTTACTCAGAAATCCAAACAACAGTTACCTTTAAGTGATCCAGCCTCATCCATTCAAATATAATGAAATTTTTGTAAATCTTATTTCATCATATAAAAGAAAAGGTTCTACCAATCCCAAAGAATCAGACACATTACCTCCCAGGTTAACGAATGTTTCAGATCTTATCCAAATACACGGTACAGCCAATTCTTATTAACTAAAATCTAAAGGTTTATTTATAAAAAGAAAGAAAGATGAGAGTTAAAACTGGTTAAAGGAATCAATTATATACAGTAATGGCAAAGTTCTTGCCTCAGGCTTGTAGCAGGGATGGAATAAACTGCTGGCTTAAGTCAAGTCTCTGGAGTACATCCACAGCTTGGATGGGTCATGCAGTCCATTGTTCAGAGCTTCAGTTGGTAGCAAGGTTTCTCCAGAGGTAAGAAGCAAGACTGAAGACTAAATGGAGAAGATGCAGCTGCCTTTTATAGTCTTGCCATGCAGCCTGTGCTCCCTTTGTTTCAAACACAAGCTGCCCAGCACATGGCTTGGAAATTTAGAGTTCTCTCCATAGGCATTTCCCTGCATGCCTTCCTGAGTCATAAGGTGTATCTGCCTTCTCTTAATGGGTCAGCTGTATAGCTGATGGTCCTTAATGGGCCATCAATCAGGCTAGGCAGTGCTGATGCCAAACTGTCTAGGGGTGTCACACCTATGAAATACAGACATACATACATATCTATAACTCATAATACAAAGGTGATACAAACATATAAACAAGATGATCATATCTGGCCAATTATGACATGGCATATCTGGATGATTACTTCGTGGGCATTACCCCAGGAGCAAATATTTGAAATCCAGTTACAGAGCCAATACTTATAACTTTAAATACAAAAATGATACACGCATACAGCTAGCATAATCATAACCAGCAACTCATAACCTTTTCATAGACATCTTACTTGAGAACCTTTGTACAATATTTTCTGCAAATATATAACGGTGGTTTCAACAATGATCTATATGGTCATATTTTAATCAGATAACGTCAGTTTCATTAAAAGGCAGTGCAACGAAGGAAGGAAGGAGAAAGCTGAGGCATGGAGAAGTTAAATGGCTTTCCAAAGTTTAGCTGTGAAATTTGTCATATGCAACCCCAGGGCCCAGCAGTGTTCTGATAATAACAGTGTATTTTGCTTTTGTTTGGATTCGATTTATATATTTTTCCTTAGTCTTTTTCACAAAGCCTTTGTTATGCTGTTGGCCAGTACTATATGTATTAGTGGTATATGTATATGTATTAGTGGTGATAACTTACATACATGTGGTTCTGTTTTCTTCATGATCTTCCACTGCACAAACTATATTGTTGCCCCTTTGGTCCAGGTACTTACAATACAACATCCATTTGAAGCTGTAGGGGAAAATAGGTAGGAAGTATGTAACCAAAATATAATTTAGACAGGATGCCAGGGTGAACATTGATCCTTGTGAAAAGTTATATATGATTTTTAATAGCCACAAGTGGTCTGGACCTTTATCTTACATCTCCCCAAAAGACAACACTTCCAAAGCATAGCGCTTTCTGTTCTGTTCTCACACAGCATATTCAGAAACAGTTAAATAAAATGAAGACAGTTTTTAATGTCCTTTATTAGATTACTTATTTTGATCTTGAATTATAGCATAGATGAAGAATGTTACCTGTGTTATCTGTCACAGATGAGAATATGGATGTGTTCAATCCAGTTTCCCTTAGTGGTTTGATAAATATCTTATTGTTCATTCCAATATTGCTAGCAGTTTAAAAAATATATGCTGGTTAGGGGATTTGCAAGTAGGAGTATTTCAGAGTGTACAAGATTATTTTTTAACAGGAGGAAATAGTTTTATGGTTAAAGTATGCAGCTTAGTTACTCAGGAGCTATGTGTTTTATTCCCATCTCTACCACTGACTTAGTTACTCTGTGACTGTGAAAAAGTCACTTATCCATAAATTATGTATAATGATATTTTCCCACTCTAGAGTAGTGTTTTGAAGCTTAATTAATTATTGTAATCTGTTTCATGATTCTCAGGTGGAAGAAGTCCAAATAATTAAGTGTACAAGAATTTTAGTATAATAATTGTCATTGTTCACTTGTCCCTTAGCTTTCCCAATTTTTTGTTATGATTTCATCAATCTTCTTCAACTGTTTTCCATATTTTTGTTTAATCTCTTCTTTTTGTGTCATGATATTTTACATTTACCAAATGTGTAAGAGTTATTTACATGGTTACGTTCCACATGGTCACAAGCTTAATTAATTGGCTGTGGAGAAAACATATTATTTTCCAAAATACTTTTATTTATGTTGTAGCTAATATAGTTTCTTTGAACTGTGAATAAGACCATTTTCAGTCTAAAGTTAAAGTGAGGACTCAGTTGGCGACAGCTCAAGAAGCCACATGAGTGTCTTGTTACTGTCTCTGATTTGTATTTTTCTTATTAGATACGCTAATTGCTCTGTTTATATAATCACAAGACCCATTACAAACTAACAGTGCCAAGGAAATTAATTGAGATTATTTGAACTGGAGATGTAAGGGTAATGAACAAGTTCATTGTCATCTTTCCGTGTTGTTGTGAGCAAGTAACATAAGACCTGATCCAAAACCCTTCGAGTAAGTGGAAGTACTCCCATGACCTACAATGGGCTTCGAATCAGGTCCTTTATCTCCTTGAGTCTCATATGTAAAAATGAGGGAATAAAAGGAATTGCTGTACTGGATCAGACCCATTGTCCATCCAGTCTAATATCCTATCTCCAGCAATGGCCAGCATCAGCCACTTCAGAGGGAGAAGCAAGAAACCCTAGAGTAGAAAGATGTGGGATAGTCCCCCACAGGAGTCTCTTCCTAATTTCTATTAGTTAGAGATTGACTTGAATCCTGTCACAGATTGATCTGACTCAGTAAGGGGAGTTGGACTTGGTCTCATCTGTATGTTATTTATCTAGATCATGACAGTAATGTGTTGGGGGATGGATCACTTAATGATTGCTTGTTCTGTTCATTCCCTCTGGGGCACCTGGCATTGGCTGCTGTTGGAAGATCGGATACTGAGCTAGATGGACCTTTGGTCTGACTCAGTATGGCTGTTCTTATGGGGTAGCATCCAGGATGGATGACTAGTCAGGAAGACTCGATTTAATCATGGATTTCTACATATAAGTGCATTCTTGTTGGTTGTTATAACCTTAATACATATTTTTACAATTCAGAGATAGATGTAGGTTTCTTTTTTAGAAGGTACACACTACACATTTTTAAAGTAATTTATTTTGAAAACTTTTCAGAGTAGTTTTACAGCTATATCAGAAAATGAATGATTGGTTATTTCATTTACCAAAGGTAAGTGAAGCAGATATTTATTAAGCCATTGGGAGGTGAACTATCTCCAATTCAAAAGGTTAATCATTAATATTTGGAGGATTTTCTTGCCATGTTGTATTAGGAGGAGAATATCACCACTCAGACATTTAAATTGTTTTATTTAACTAAACCAAGAACGTTACATATTCTGGATTTTTTTCTTATATAATATTTTAACAAAAGAAGCATATGAATTTTTGAATTTAGTTAAATATTCAAATTTTTTAAAATCAATTTTTTAAAAATTGTTTTAACTAAAATAGTTAAATATTAAAAAAATAATTAAACTGACTATGTCAACATGAGAAGTTTAAAATATTAGCTTCTGCAGCTAACTTAGTCGTCTTCACCTTTGTTTTCCTGTTTGTTCATAATCTGGGAAAGGAAAACAAGCTTTCCTGCTTTTTCAGGTTCCAAACAATTTCTCAAATTGGAATGAATTAGTCCAAAGGAAGAAAATATCCTTTCCCACTGGCAGAAAAAGCTACTGCTGTTAAAAGTGAGTTTATCACTTCAACAGTCTCTGAATCCAAGTGCTTAAGTGACTTCCACCAATTCACTGGGGTGACTTTCTTTAAAGCATCATCAGCAAACTTATATTTCTTGAATGGTTCTTATTCCCAAACTGGGTCTCTCTTACAGCCTGTTGCCATTATATGTTTTCCCTTCTAGTGAGAAAATGGTGTAGATCTCAAAACAAGAAGGCCACACTCGGAAAGACCTCAAGACTTCTGGAATATGCTGCTCAAACAGTTTCACTTTTGTTTCTACTGTCCCTCCCTTCTCACATTTATCTCCAGACTTCTTCTCCTTGCCCAGATCTATTCCGCCCCCCAACAATCTTCTATTCACTGAACTTTTTGAAACTTAGAGAGAGAGGTAAGGGATTGACTCTGTGTATGCAAATTTTCAGAGGGACAATAGGGTTCAGGTCTTTTATTTCTTACCAGTTATTTGTTGTTTGTTTAAAAACATTTTTGCTGCTAACAAGCATGTTATCTCTGGAGATACAAATCCACAGTTTGAGAACTGCAAAACTAAGCATCTTTGATGGTATCTTCTAGACTGAGCACTAAGTCCTACTAGGTAGATAGAAAGATTAACCTAAATAATCTATACAGAAGCCCCTCGAATCCCATACGATTGGGTCCCTAATCCAAGAACTATTGGAACTCATTTACAAAACTTTTCTTAAACATGACATGAATATATTGCCTATACTATAGAATTAGAATTTGTAATCCCTATTCCATGATGAAATATCTTTGAGCTATAATATATATTAATTAAAACTATCTTTAGATAGGTTTTTTCCCTCAAAAAGCAGTTTGTCAACAAAATTCAATTTAAATAAAAAAAATCTGATTTTTTTTTTTAATCATTGATTTTTATCCACCCTGGTAGCATCACAGAACCAAGGTCTGGGGAAGGATTGGCAGTGGCTTCCTGGCTGAGAGAGTTGGTGAAGGCTCCTAGGAAGGGTGGGAGCTTTCACACATGCATGCACATTTCAATTTAATTATAGGTTCTTGCTTTCCCCTTATCTTCTGTATCATAATTTAGAACTGGATATCTACTCATTGCACACTACAAAAGTCCCTTTGGACCGTTACATAAATAACAGACAGTGACAGAGGCAGGGCTCTAATCTGTGGCAAAAGTGGCTTAAAACATTAAGGGCCATGTCCTTAGCTGTGGCTGATGAGCACTTGGTGCAGCTGGGTGTGAGGCACTAAAGTGTCCGTGCTGCCCAATTTTGAGTCTACTCTGAGTGGGCTGATCTCCTGACCAGATGTCCCAAAGGCCTGTTTTGGCAACTGGGTTGCAAAAATCCTTTATCAGATTTAACATTTTTAGAAAATGCTAAAAATGAGGAAGTATAAATGATCGTGCAGATTGTTAAAAGAAGAAACATAAGAGAAGAACAATAGTAAGAGACTCAGAAAGGTAATAAGAGACCGAAGGTAAGCAAGAGACAGAGAAGGCCGGGCGGAGGGGAGCGGGGGAACCTCATGAAAAAAGCCCTGTGCATCTCCCTGAGGATTAGAAGAGGCAATGGTAACAGTGAAGATGTCATCTTTCCCTAAAGAGATCGGAACTGGGAGTAGGTCTAGTACAAGATATCCATGGAACTTAATGTGTAGGCCCTAATTATGTTCAGCGTTTTAAATCTAAGCAGGATGGGAACAATTTTCAGACATGATTGCATAAATTATGCTTGCACATCCTATATTTGCATGTACAGATGGTCACATAGGCATGCAAAATAGGCAATTGTGTGTTTAAATTAGCTTCTTCTTCTCTTCCACTAGAAAAAAACACTGTTTTAATGAAATGGAGATGGCACACACAAGTCGATACAGGCATATGGGCCAGGCCCTCAGTTGATGTAAGTCTTCAAAGCAGCTATATTGATTACACCAGTTGAGGATCTGGCCTTGTCTTTCCAGTATTGAGCCCCACATACACACAGATTGAGGCTCTTTACCCCGAAGTACAGAAAATAGTTTCATATCACAAATACTTGGGAGATAGAGGTTCAATTTTCTCTCTAGGTTCCTGTCTCACAGATATGTTTGCTCCCCCTGGATATTGGAACAGTAGATAGAGCTTCAGCAAGAACAGGAAAACATAAAAAGGCAATTAAAGGAAATAAGAAGATGAGAATATACATAATCCACACTAGTTTCAAATAAAGCATCAAATCAAGAGCAAGGGCCCCAATTGTTGATTTATTTGTGTTTTGTTCTTTCAGATGTGTGATAGTCCTAGTCAATCTGAAGAGTATGTTGAAATAGGTGTGCACAAACCTTACATTACTAAGGCCTGCACTGGTAACTTGCCAGAGTCCTGATTGCAACACCTAATTTATGCAGACTTGAATATTTAATTTAAAAAACAAAATAAAAAGATAACCATGATTATTGTTTGTACTTGAGCTCTGCCATGCTGCTGATCATGTTTGTCCTCAATTTGCAGTGACTTGTAGAAAGAAACTGCTGGATAACATAGGACATATTTGGCTCCAATGTTGCATTGTGCGAACCCCCAATTAGGACATATGTACTGTTTCTGAGATTCATAGATTAAAGATTTCCTTTCACTCAGGATGTGCTCTTATTAGGCAGACTACATTCTCCAGGTGTTAGGCACCCTTCAGTATTGATTCCCTAATACGTATTCAGTCAGGTCCTACTCAAATATTTAATCCATTTTCTTTTTGCCAGACTGCCTTTTGATTTCCAGAACTTCAGTTTGAGGGAATGTTACTGTGACAGGTTGGACCTCCCCTTTCTGGGATGCCACCTGATTTATGAGGGTTTCACTGAGCCCCTCCTGCTCCACCAGTCTGGATTCCCTCTCCCTGTTTGGCTGCATTAGATTCTCCAGCCTCATGCAGCACACAAACACAGGTAGGGCCGCACCCAGCTACAGACAGACTGAAGTCATCTCTATGTGAGAGGATTCACCCAGCACTCATATGCACACCCCTTTTGGAGAATAAATCCAAAATAATACTGTCTTGCACTATATAGAAAGATCTGTACAGCACAAGCTCATAAAAATTCCCCCCTCCCTCAATGTGAAGAGAGATATGCACAACTTCTTGCCCCCCCAGTTAGAAATTGCACAAACTGGGTTTAATAATAAATTTATTAATTATAAAAGGTAGATTAAGTTATTATAAGAGCTAGCAAACAGAACAAAGCAAATTACTGAGCAAATAAAACAAAACACACAAACTAAGCTTGATTCACTAAAAAAACAGGTTGCAAAATGTAATTTCTCACCCTAAATGTTGAATTAGGCAGGATCAGGGCTGGCTCCAGGCCCCAGCATGGCAAGCGCATGCTTGGGGTGGCAAGCTGTGGGGGGTGCTCTGCCGGTTGCCGGGAGGGCGGCAGGCAGCTCCAGTGGGAGGTCCACGGGAGCCGCGGGACCGGCAAGTGGCAGAGCGCCCCCTGTGGCGTGCCGCTGTGCTTGGGGTGGCGAAATGGCTAGAGCCAGCCCTGGGCAGGATGTAGAGTTTCTGTAGCTCAGATTCCAGTTATTTCTTCTTACAGACTGGACCCCATCTCAGTCTGGACTCACCCTCGCCTTTCCTTTCAGGTTGGTTCCTTTGTCCCTTCAGGTACTTTCAGCATTCTTTCTTCTTGGGTAGGCAGTGGAGGAGAGTCCAGATTAACACCCTCCCCAGCCTTAAAAAGGATCTTCCTAAGGCAGGAAACCTTTGTTTGATCCCCATCCCCTACAAAGGAAAAGTACCAGCAGTGTCCAAGGTGCTATTTTGTATGAGGTGATCTTATCACCTGACCTGGTATGTCACAGCTATGTCTCAGGAAGCCTCTCAGGAAGAAGAGAGATCAGTAATCTTCACAGTTTTATTGTTTCTTCCGAACGGCCCATCAAGGCTGTGATGGCTGGTTGTCTGGCGGGTATCTTGCAAATACACACACATAGTCAATATTCCTAACTTTAGATACAGAAATGATACATGCATACAAATTGGATAATCACATTCAGTAAATCATAACCTTTCCAATTGTACCTTACATGAGCCATTTTGCATGAAATATATCCTAGTTATGCCAGATGCATATCGTACCCATATTTCTATGAAAAATATGGGGTGTAACATCACAGTTCCCATAGACAATGGACAAAAAAATGAGAGAAGGAACATTTCAGACAACAGGATAGGATATTGTTACAAAAACAGCTCATCATAGGAGAGTAGCATGGTATAATAATTGTGTATACAATCAGTTAATTTAGTTACTTATTCTTGGGGTTCAGAACCCCTGTTCTGCCCTTGGGATGTCTGGATCCTGTTTGTCTCCCATGAACAGATGAGCCACCATGGTGTAGATCCTGTGATTTTTGTGCAAGTCTGTCACACACTGCTATTCAACAGAGTAGTAGTATATAATAAAAACATATCATGGTCACTCTGGTGCTGGTCGTGTCAGTAGAGAATTTCTCCCCTGAACCCAGCTACATGTACCCTTTTGATCACAAACATATTAAATTAATTTATTGTCTTAAATTTCTCAGCTGGTTGATTTTCAACATTTTCTTTATGTTTAAACAAATTCCAACTTTGGGCCAAATTAATCAAAACTAGTGAAGAGAAGTGCAAAGCACCTCCCAGGGTTGCCCTTGCACTAGCCAAGTCATTGTGTATGTACCCTTTTTTTGTTACTACCTGTAGTGGGCAGGACAACAAACACAGCTTACTCATTTCCCATATCTAAAATGCAAAGGTTAGAGTCCCTGGACAACACACTGTTGTGGACAGTATTTCACACTAAATATTAATGAAGGGTCATAGTCATAAAAAACATACACAGAATTAAGAATTCATCAGGTCCTTAGCTGAGACAGTCATTACAAATGAATGAGGAGTACTTGTGGCACCTTAGAGACTAACAAATTTATTTGGACATAAGCTTTCATGGGCTAAAACCCACTTCACTGGATGCATGCAGTGGAAAATACAGTAGAAAGATATATAGCTATATATATATATATATATATATATATATATATATATATATATATCCCATCTACTATATATATATATATACACACAGAGAACATGAAAAAATGGGTGTTGCCATACCAACTATACCGAGACTAATCAATTAAGGTGGGCTATTATCAGCAGGAGAAAAAAACTTTTGTAGTGATAATCAGGATGGCCCATTTCCAACAGTTGACAAGAAAGTGTGAGTAACAGTAAGGGAAAAAATTAGAATGGGAAAATAGTTTTACTTTGTGTAATGTTACAAATGATGCACATATATAGACAGTGCCCTTTGTATCCTCACTTTCATAGGCTATATTATTAACTTCTATAAGCTTGAGAAAAATTCCCACACTTAAGCAGTGTTAAATGTCATTATATTTCCTTAGAGGAGTACACTTGGGATTTCACACCTCACTAATGTGTCTGCTAAATCTAAGTGTCTCAATAAATAAAATAGTGGAACAATGGTAGAACCATACAATTCTGATGAAGAAAAGTCAGTTCTTTTCTGGGCTGAATTCCTGGAAGATGTCTTCGTGCCATTGGCTGTTCTTCTAAAAACCCATCCTTAGTGCTTGGAGGGCTAGAGTAAGGCTCTGGGGGTCTGCAGATGGATTTGTTCCCTTGATGGTAGATGGGTTTGTGTCCTCAGGGAACTGCTCTGTGCCCTCAGAATCCTGGACTCCTTGGCTGAATCATTATAGTGTTGTCTGTAACTCCCAGGATGTCTGGATCTTCCTAGCTCTCTAGTTACTTCCATTCTGGAATCTGTCCTGCTGTTCCCAATAGCAACATGCTCTGTGTACAGCAGTTAGCTGCCTGACTGGTTCTGCGTCACCAAAGGCTCCTTATATAACGATGCCTCCTCTGAGTCAGTGCCCAAATTCAGAAAGGGAAGGGGAGGAAACAATTGAGCAGCTGCTGCATTGCGAGCTGTCTCCCTGCTTCCTTAACTTCCCATCATCTAACAACACAGCTTTGGTGTATGGGAAATAATGCTTTTCTTTTAGGTGGGCTATCCACAGATGTGTCACCTCTTTGGAAAGTAGCAGTTGTTTCCATCTCTGTGTCTCAATTTTTTTCCTGGGTGGTAGAGGGGGCAGCTTTAATCTCTGCTGGGATTTAGGGCTTGTCTACATGTAGAGCACTGCTGAGGTGCAGCTGCACCGCTCTAGCGCTTAGTGAAGACGCTACCTACGATACAGCAGTGTAGAGCTGCGTCCATTGGCATAGATACTCCACCTCCGCGAGAGGCAGTAGCTATGTTCCCAGGAGAAGCCCTCCCATCGATATAGCACTGTCTAAGCCAAGGATTAGGTCAGTATAACTGCGTCACTCAGGGGTATGGAAAATCCACATTCTTGAGCAACGTAGTTATACTGACTTAAGTTTGTGGTATAGACCAGGGCTCAGTAGGAGTTCCAGCTGCAGGAACCACAGCACAGAACAGAATGACTACATCTACTCTCTGGCCGCAACCCACTGCTGCTAAGACCTCCCACTTTTCAGCCTCTGCTGTCCCCTTACAGCTGCCATATAAGTAGTTTCTATCTCTCTTAGGTATTACATAGCCCCCATCACCATACTAATGGAGCACATCACAGCCTTTAATATATTTATCCTCACAACACTCCTGTGAGGTGGGGAAGTTCTGTTGTCCTCATTTTACAGATGGGGAATTGAGATACAGAGGCTAAGCAGGGAATCAAAGCAAGATCTCTCAAGCCCCAAGCTAGCATCCTAACCACCAACCATCCTTCCCCTCTAGAGTCAATTTGTCCTGCTGCAGTGTAGTTCTCTGCCTTATTTTCTGCCATAGATGACCTATCTTATGCTGGCCCACACAGGCATAAAATCTTCCACCAAGATGTGCACATACACTAATCTGGCCTTTTGTCTCTATCATAATGTTCTTCATTTAAATACAAGATTTAAATTGAGTAACCAGATAGCAAGTGTGGAAAAATTGGGACAGGCGATGGCGCATAATAAGTGCCGATATAAGATTAAAGACCCAAATACTGGGACTGTCCCTTAAAATCAGGACATCTGATCACCCTAGCTTTACAGGATGCAGATCCTGCAACTCTTGTGACTGGAGTGAGTAAGGGATACAGGATCAGACATAGTTTCACTCTTAAGATTTACCTTGCGGGGCCTAAAATTCAATCTATTTTTTAAAATGTTCCAGTCCAAAAGGTCTTATTTTAAGGACTATAAGCATATATTTCTCCTCTTGCTAATCCTTGCTTCAGTGGGAAATAAAAAACCAGCACATAAGTGCTTGACTTTTCACTGTGACCTATTGTGTCTCACAGCCATCTGTGTTTACAGTAAGAACTCACCCACATGTGTTGGTCTGTAAGCTGTACTGAAAAATCAAAGCATTTTATCTGTTTCCCACTCCAGCGGCAGAGATCGGTTGCATCCTAGGTATAAATGTCTATGTAGCTCACATTTTGAGTCTAATGAACTTGGCAGTATCCTCTGAGCAAACATTTCAAACCCTTCTTTGCATTATTTGTAGTGGAAAGTATGCTACTAAGGGAGTATTAATTAGCTGATTCAAACACCTTTTGTTGCACCAGCAAGATTACATAATCAAACTATGAATAGCCAGGCAAAAAGCAAGTGTAAAAATAAGCAAAATCATGAATTCCTTGAATGTATAAAGTGATACGTTCCTATACTGGCGATCAGTGCCTCTCTATTTCTCTATTTTTGTCTCTTTCTCTGCTGATTCCCAAGTTATCAGAAGATAGCCTTTGTGACTGTGGAAAATAAATCCTCTAAGCTTGTTCCAAGTATAAATAATATTTTTGCTGGACCATAAATCTGTATGAATTTATAGCTAATATAAAATAAACAAAATAAGGCATTCTCTTTGGCATAATATGAAATTGGAATTCATCATTTAAAAAAAAAGAGGACATGAAAAGGAAGAAAAACAGGAGTACATTAGCGAAGCATATTTGACTCAGCTACTCATACCAAGATCTAGGTCTCTATGACAATTAAAGACCTAGTTGAGCATCCATGTATGTAGAAAATGTATAGGGAAGAACTGTTATAGAGGCTGTGCAAGAAAAGAACATTAAAGACAGACCCAGCAGAAAAATTTCATAAGTGTCTCAACAGAAACTAGGACATTGATACTTGCTCTAGCTAATACGTAGAACAAATACAATCACCTTTAAAGTTCTAATTCTATTTACTTAGGACTGGGACAGCTTCTAACACATTTCTGGTTAAGTTCCAATTAGGAATGTGGGAAAACTTCCATTTTGAAACATGATGCTGGCAAAACTTCCCCAAACTTGTCAAGATTCAGTGAACTGGGACAAGACTTGGGGCTTGTCTACACTACTGCATGGGGTAGATCTAGGGTGATCAGATAGCAAGTGTAAAAAATCGGGACAGGGGGTGGGGAGTAATAGGCACCTATATAAGAAAAAGCCCCAAATATCAGGACTGTCCCTATAAAATCGGGACATCTGGTCACCCTAGTTCGATCTAAGATATGCAACTTCAACTATTTAAATAGCATAGCTGAAGTCAACGTACTTAGATCTACTTACTGCGATGTCTTCACTGCGGTAAGTCGGCAGCTCCTTTCCATGGATCACCACCTTGTAGTGGTGGAGAGGCTTGCGTGTCTCAATGACCCCGAGAGCGATGCTGCCTGGAGTCATGTACTCCCTTAGAGTCACCCATGGCAGAACAGTCAAGGGCGACGTTCCAGACAAAGTGTAATCCAAGAAGTCCCTAACAGCAGAGCAGACAGAGAATAACTGCACAATGGAGGTGAAACTGTTGCATAATTTTACAACAGCTGTGAAGGTGGATGAAGGCTGCAGCAAATAGAGGATTTCCAGTCATGGTGTCCATGCCATTGTTAAAGTCCTCTATCTATCAAGGGTGCTGTGGTGACTGTTGTGCACCAATCTCCCCACTTTAAAAGATGTCCTGCACAGGCATCTTCCGGTTTTCAGGACAGTAACATTTGCACAAGTCAAAAGTCCGGTGACGATCAGCGAGTGGTAATGAGAACAGGACAGTGAAATCCAGAAGTTCCTAGTCACAAACCTACACACAGGCAGTGAGTGTGTGATACAGTCATCTTGCTCGAGGATTGAGGTGGGTCGAGCATCTCGGCAGTTGCACCCACGACTGAGCAGTCCTTTTTAAGATCCACTCTGCTCACCTCACATGGGGAGAAGATCAGAAAAGGTACTCTAAAAATAGTCTTGCCTCTGTTTCTCCTGGCTGGATAGCCACATCCAGCGGGATGACCATCTCAGCGGTTGAAAATGTGAGAAACTTTTCAACTTTGGAACTTGGAACATACGTACCCTGATGGACAACTCAAACAGCGACCAACCAGAGTGGCATACAGCCATTATTGCTTGTGAATTGAGTCGGTTTAACATCGATATTGCTGTTTTATCTGAAACTAGAAGAGCTTATGAAGGACAGATGAGGGAGGAGAAAGAAAGATACACCTGCTTCTGGAAGGGAAAATCTATAGATGAACCCTGATTGCTTGGAGTGGGCTTTGCTATTAAGAACAAGATCGTAAGGTGCCTCTCTGAGGTACCAGTTGGTATCAATGAGCGATTTATGACACTCCGACTGAGGCTCACCAAAAATCAACAGACAACTATTGTGAGTACCTATGCGCCAACACTGGATGCCAATCAGAATGTAAAAGAAGATTTTTATTCTTAGTTTGAAACCATTTTATCAGAGACCCCTGCAACAGACAAGATCATCCTTCTAGGGAATTTCAATGCATGCTTTGGATGAGACTCAGACCTGTGGAAAGGAACAATTGGGAAAGAAGGAGTTGGTAAAAGTAATTCAAATGGAATTCAGCTCCTGATCAAGTGTGCTGAACCTGAACTTATTATTACGAACACCTTTTTCCGACAAAAGGAAAAGTTCAAAACATCTTGGAAACGCCCATGGTCAATGCATCTCCTCGACTTACATCATAGTTCGTACCCGAGATTGTCGTGATGTACTTCTCACAAGAGCAATGACAAGTGCTGATGACTGTTGGACTGATCATCGCCTTATTCGGTCCATAATAAAAATTAAGATCGCTCCCAAATGGAGGCTGCAAAAGAAGCAGATAAGACGCAAACTAAAGGTTCAAAATTTGAGGGACCCTATTAAGTGTGACCACTTCCAAGCAGTCTTAGAAGAAAAGCTCCCTTCAGAGTTTCCAGAAGAAATTGAGGAACATTGGAGCCAGTTGAAAGCAGTAATCATCAATGCCTTTGAGGAAACCATAGGCTACCACATTAGAAAACATCAGGACTAGTTTGATGAGAATGATGCTGAAATTGAGTAACTCATCAATGAGAAGAGAATGGCATTTTATGCTTGGCAGAATGACATAAATTGTAATATAAAGAGAGAAGTCCATGCCAAGGTGAGGGTGGAAGTACAACTTACAACCAGAGAACTTAAGAACAAATGGTGGACTGAGAAAGTGCAAGAACTCCAACATCCCGCGGATATCCACAATACATGTGGTATCTTTAGTGCCATCAAGGCTGTTTATGGGCCAGTTTGTCATGGTCTGAATCCTCTTCGCTTTAAGGACGGAGCCACACTTCTGAAGGACAACAAAGCCATCAATTCTCACTGGAAAGAACATTCTGAAGATCTCCTTAACTGTAATTCTGTGGTTGTAGATGAAGTCCTTGAGCAAATCCCTCAATGACCATTTAGGAACGAGCTCAGAAACCCTCCCAATTTGTATGAGGTGCACAATGCCACCATGCAGATGAGGAACAACAAGGCAGCAGGTCTAAATGGGTTCACCACTGAAATCTTCAAAAATGGTGGACTAGAGCTAATTTGGCAGCTTTACCTGCTTATCCTTAAAATCTGGATAAAGGAGGAGATACCCAGTGAAATGAGGGATTCCTTGATTGTCACCCTCTTCAAGAAAAGGGATAAAGTAGGTTATGGAAATTATTGTAATAGAACTTGTGGTTGAAAGATTGGGCTTATTAACCACCTGAGGTCCCATAAGTCCCATGGAAGATGATCATACTTGGTAACGAGTAATCGCCTATCATCATCAAGTCGACAGCTGACGCTCTTCGTTCTGGTGGAGTACCGGAGTTGATGGGAGGGCACTCAGAAGTCAATTTATCACGTCTATACTAGATTCGATAAATTGACCCCGCCGATCCGGCTGGTAGTGTAGACAAGCCCTTGGTCTAATCTGTCTCACCATCACCACAACAGTTGAAGCTGACAGGAAGATAAGTGGGGATAGAAGCAGCATGGAAGGTCTTAGAAGGTCTGAAAAGGAAAGTGGTTGTGTTTAAGAGGGAATGGAAGGGTCTCACAAGACACATGGGCACAGAGATACTGCTATAGGAAGGGGTTCGAAGTTCACTGAAGTTTCCATACAAAACAGACAAGTTTCACAGGTTAGCACCAGTTTCATTTGGAATTTTTGTTCACAAGAAGCTGAAATTGCAACTAGAACTCAAAGAACAGGAGAGTTTGTGATTTGTTAACTCTTGCCAGTTGAAGTCCCTGGTTTTGATTCATAGACGTAGACGTTGACTCCGTGGGTACTCCGGGGCTGGAGCACCTATGGAAAAAATAGTGGGTGCTCAGCTCCCACCGGCCATAGCTGTTCCCTGCCATGGCTCACCAGCTGATGGAGGAGAGCCTTGGGGAAGGGGTGGAGTGGAGGCAGGAAGAGGTGGAGTGAGGGCAGGACCTTAAGGGAGGGAGCAGAGCAGGGGCTGGAAGAGGCAGCATGAAGGTGGAGCTTTGGGGGAAAGGGCGGAGTGCAGGCAGGGCCTTGGCTGATGTGTGGGTTAAGCACCCCTCCAGGACAAGGAAAAGTCTGTGCCTGTGTTCATAGAAACTGCAAATCAAACCTAGTGCCCCAGCACTGTTATAGTACTAGTGTTTGCTGTTTGTAAGGCAACACAATGTCTGTAAAAATTAGTCTTATTGTTTACATTGTGAGGGTAGAGAGAGGGTACCTGTTTTGGGAAAGTGGCACTACAAATTCTTTCCCAGTAATGTTACTTCTCAGCCATCCTCCTGTG
Organism: Gopherus flavomarginatus; assembly: GCF_025201925.1. Taxonomy (NCBI): domain Eukaryota; kingdom Metazoa; phylum Chordata; order Testudines; family Testudinidae; genus Gopherus; species Gopherus flavomarginatus. Next base: position 108,009,311 of record NC_066619.1, read on the forward strand.
AGACTTTTACTGCTGTATAGCCTGTAAGCAGAGCCATCCTTACCCATATGCAAAGTACACAGCTGCGTAGGACACCAGGAAATTTGAGGCACCACATTTCCTGGTGCCCTGCACAGCTGCATGCTGCTCCCGCCCCTGCTCCACCTCTTCCCCAGGGACCCACCTCCACCCCCAGCTGAGGGGCTGCGGGGGGCCACAGAATAGCTAGGGACGGCCCTGCCTGTAAGGGCCAAACCCAGGTAACTATACCAAGCTGGGGTAAATAGACTTGGCACAAGGGGATGGGAGTTCCATGATAGTTGCAAGAATGAAGGAATCCCTGCATCTCCTCAAGCTAGAGAAGCAGAGTGACTTTGCAACTTCTACTGCAGCCTTGGAAGTGCAGTAACCTTCATAGATGCTGCACAACTCTCCATGGCAAAAGAGTTTGGTTGGTGGATTAGGCCAGTCATGGAAACCACAAGTCCCACATCTATTCTCCTCCTCTTTGGTGCACAAGTGTAGAACTGATGAATGAAATTGTTTTTAATTGTTCACTTTATTAATGTAACTTCATAAATAAAGTTTTACGAATGAAACAACGTTCAATCATAAAACCGGTCACCCCAATAACTTCTGTTTACTGAGACTTGCAGTGTTTCAGTATTGTAACTTCTATTCACCATTTATTACACTTGCCTACCTTGTAACTTCTGTTTAGTGTTCGCCATCCACTACACTTGTCTATATTGTAACTTCTGTTCACCATTTATTACATTTGTCTACGTTGTAACTTCTGTTTACTGTATGCCATCCACTACACTTGTCTATATTGTAACTTCTGTTCACTGTTTGCCATATTGTAATTCAAACCCCATTTTAAAACGCTCACTCCATTTTGTAAAAGTTTCCTCCAACTTTCATTTTTGCAAATCCTGCTGTACTCTTATTAGTTTAGTTTAGATGTGTGACTGAGGTATGTATGGATGATGGAATCAACCTCCAGCCCCAGCCTGTCCTGATGAAATAGAGTTCGAACACCACCGGCTGAAGATGCAGACAAGAGCCCTAACAAAGTAAGAAGAGTCCACCCTAAAAAGAAAAGGTACAATAGAAGGAAGATCAAAGCCAGGTCCGAGGCTGAAAGTCACACCTGCAACTGACGGGTGATCAATCACCAAACCCAGAGGCAGCGTGACACAGCAAGACCTATAGACTCCAGATTCAAACTAAAGGCTACAAAAAGGATGAGTGAAATGGAACACTTTGGAGGGTAACATTCTGCTGTCAACATGAAAGGGTATTGGTGCATGCCCAACAGAGACCCAGCTCATCCTTGTGCCCGGCTTTCCTGGCCAGTTAGCCACCACAAGCTACGAACCCAAGCTGCAAAATCAAGCCACAAACTCAAGCTATGTTCAGGACTGGTAACTATGCAGCAGCTGCAGAACATCTAATGGATGTGTCTGTGTGTGAGAATGTGTGTGTGTGTGAATAGGTATTAGGTATAATGTGTGTGTATAAGGATTAAGATATTAGTATTATTGGTCTTAAATCAAATTGTTATCATAATAAATGTGGCATCTTTGCTTTGCCCCCTGAAAAGATCCTGTGTAGTTTTGCCTGTATAACTCAAGGAGCCCTGGTGAAGCACAGCTCTGGGCAGGGCCGGCTCCAGGTTGCCCACCACTGCCTTTAAGTACGTAAAGTGCTCAGATACTATGGTCACAAGGACCACAGGAAACCATATACATAAAATAAACAGTATTTAAGATACCCATGGATTTGGGAGAGATGGGAGGGGGTGCAGTAGGGTTTTCCCCAAGAGTGCAGTTCTATGGAGGCTATATATTAAGGGTACTTCAGTTAGTGTAACTAAACTAATATATTTCTGAGTGTGAAATATCGTATGCTGTTACTAATTTGTCCTAAATAATCACAAGATGTGAATGTCTTGTGGATGTTCATCCTGAGTTAATGCCATTTAAAAATTAAAGGAAGTTATTTAGTATAAATTGGAATGGAAATGCTCTCTGGCATGTGGAATTACTGGACTATTTCTGTCATAATACTTTCTTGAAAACTTTGAAAGAGAGCAGAAAATTAACATAGAAGTAACTTTGATAAGATGCTAAAATGCTTTCCATGTCTGTCAGCTGGATAACATTTCTGAGCATCCCTGACTGATTGATTTGCAAGGTACTAATAGGCAATATTATGCAAATATACATTCATTCCAGGCTCCCTTTGCCTCATCACAGCAGAGACTATGTGCCCTATCTTCTTACAAAGTCTGCTGTGCTCCATTAAGAACTTAAGAACATAAGAACAGCCATACTGGGTCAGACCAAAGGTCCATCTAGCCCAGTATTCTGTCTTCTGACAGTGGCCAATGCCAGGTGCCCAGAGGGAATGAACAGAACAGGTAATCATCAAGTGATCCCTGTTGCCCATTTCCAGCTTCTGGAAAACAGGGTAGGAACACCATCCTTTCTCATCTAATAGCCATTGATAGAGCTATCCTTCATGAACTTATCTAGTTCTTTTTTGAACTCTGTTATAGTCTTGGTCTTCACAACATCCTCTGGCAAGGAGTTCCACAGGTTGATTGTGCATTGTGTGAAAAAATACTTCCTTTTGTTTGTTTTAAACCTGCTGCCTATTAATTTCATTTGGTGACACGTAGTTCGTGTGTTATGAGAAGAAGTAAATAACACTTCCTTATTTACTTTCTCCACATCAGTCATGATTTTATAGACCTCTATCATATCTCCCCTTCGTCATCTCTTTTCCAAGATGAAAAGTCCCAGTCTTATTAATCTCTCCTCATGCGGAAGCTCTTCCATACCCCTAATAATTTTTATTGCTCTTTTCTGAACCCTTTCCAATTCTAATATATCTTTTTTGGGCTGGGGCAACCACATCTGCACGCAGTATTCAAGATACCCCCCGACCGACATAAGTTTCACCAACAAAAATGTCGGTGTGGACAGTGCTGTTAGCGGAAGACGTTCTTCTACTGACATAGCTACCATCACTTGTTGGGGGTGGTTTAATTGTGCTGACAGGAGTTCAAAACAGGAGCATAGGTCCATCAGTGGCTATTAGTCAAGATGGTGAGGAATGCAATCCCATGTTCTAGGTGTCCCTAAATCTCTGACTGCCAGATGCTTGGATGGCAGGGGATGGATCACTTGTTAATTGCCCTGTTCTGTTCATTCCTTCTGAAGTATCTGGCACTAGCCACTGTCAGAAGACAGAATGATGGGCTAGCTAGACCATGGTCTAACCCAGTATGGTCATTCTTATGTTCTCATTTAATTTTATTGAATTAAGTGAAACCTTATTGAATTAGGGTTCATGTCTTTGTGGTAAAGTGTATTAAAAATGCAACCGTGTATGTGCTGTGGATTTGCATGCACCTTCTCTCGCACGGAAGGGGGACATTTATGAACCTCCTCTGTTTTCAGCCTTTGAAGCCACCCTTTTGGGGAGATATGCATGTACTAGTTCCAGCTGGATTCTCCAGAGACCAACAGGCAAAGAAAATACTGTGGATGTTTAAACTGACACAAGGCCTTCTTCCTGATACAGCAAATGGACAGGAATCCTGGTCCAGGGAGGACCACGCTTCTTATGGGGAAAGGGGTTGGGCTACTGAGGCCTCATAAGATTGTGTGCTTGTTCTGAGTTGAAGCTTGTAACCGCAAAAGAAACCACTTGGGTGGAGTGGTGCCTGGTAAGCTTATTAGAATGCATGTAGGTTCTTTTATGGTTTTTAATATGTTTAGTATGTTTAGTGCTTTTTACCTTACAGATAAAGTCAGCTTGCTTAGAAAGAACTGTGTGGTAACTTTAATCTGTAACAATCACACTGTTATCAGACTCTGAAAATTAAGAGAAAGCAAGCAGGTCTGTTTAGGCAGAGTATCTTTGCTGAGCAATACACAGTGAAGGCAGGGAACTGTTTAGCCTGGGAATACCCCAGTTAGAAGGGAGAGAAATGCATGTCTCTGTCCAGAAAGGCAACAGCTTAGAGGACATGGAAGCAGATAGTAGGCACCCTAGCTAAACCACAGAAGGGAAATACAAGTATAGTTGCCCTGAACTGTGTATTTTCAAAGAAATTAGTATTTGAGTCTCTTCCACACATCCCCCCTCGACCTTTCTAGCTAATAAAGGGCTGGATATTAACCCATCAAAGTTTCTATATATTTAAAACTCATGGAAAATTATTTGAATAGGTGATTTTAAAATAGGTTGTAATTAAGCAAAGTTATCAATGATTGTTGTTTATAGCTGTTAGAATTAGTCAGGGCTGGTACAACAGCTCAAGCCATTCTTAAGTAGAATCATTAATTCTGATGAAAGATTGGCGTGTGGGGAAATGTACACGTGCACCAAGAGTTTTCATTGGTAGATGATGTTATCATTTGTACAGATAGAGAACATGCATTGGATTGGCTCCATACCCCGGGATCTAAGTCACTGGGCTGTATCCTGTTCCCCTGCTGCAGTCTTGTATTGATGAGTCTTGTCAGAGGCTTCAGAGCACATATACTGCTATATTTCTCCAGTGGCAGAGTTTTCACTCTCTCCCACAAGGAGCATGTGATGGTATCAGGCCTGTCACCTCTTGTGAAAATGGTAACAAAATGATCTGGTAAGAGATGCTCCCATACATCCATTCTGCAGGATTTTCTTTGTTTACAAGAAGCTTATGTTTAATATATGTAAAATTTGAACAGAGAATTTTGGAACACTTAAAAAATTAATAATATCCTTCTGAAAAGGAACAGGCTTCCTAAAATATGAATTAAGAACCTATGGCAACAAATTCTCCATTTGTATACTATTGCCACCTGACTGACAACATGGAAGTTATATCCATAGAGATTAATGGTAATTCCATTATGGAAAGTAGTGCATTTTTTCATTTATGTGAAATTTTGGGTCTGTTTATTGTCTTGTTTCCATTCAGGCATTTTCATTCCTTCGTGATGTGGGAAACTGCGCAACCATCTGCCCAGATTACTCTGTTCAAAACATACTATATGAGAGAGGACAAAACCAAACCAGGAGGCAGAGATGAAATAGTTGTCTCCTCTCAAACATTTTATTTTTATTATTTTTACTTTTTGGAAGTGCTATACAGAAAATTCCCGTCAGGTGATGTCAGCCTAGTTTTCCTCTTCTTTATTTAATTTTCTGTGGATACAAACAGTACAACAAGACAAGCACCGAACATACCTGAAAAGGATTTAGTGAAATAAATATGCTGTTTTAAAGATCCTGTCAACTCCACTTACTAGACAATTTGCAGATAAATTTCTTCCTTTTATGAAGCTAATAAAAACATCACATGAGAAAGGCCAGTATTAGTTTCTAGTGGGAATCAAAGGGATTCTCATTCTCTGCTGCCTTTCCCTTTATGTAGTCTTTCATGCCTGTGCAGAATGGTGATGAAACACTTTGAAATGTTAGGGCTTGTCTCCAATGGCACTTTACAACACTGAAACTTTCTCACTCAGGGGTGTGAAACCCCCCCCACTGAGCACGGCAAGTTTCAGTGCTATAACATTGCAGTGTAGACAGTGCACCAGCGCTAGGAGAGCTCTAAAAAACCCACCTCCACGAGAGGCTTTCTTCCCAGCCACGGCAGCTCTTTAATATTGCCAGTGAAGACGTGCCCTTAATGTTACACCCACTTTGCACAGCTGTAAATGACTACATAAGGTATGCAATAATGGATGGTTCCACCATGTTACTAATTACATATTATGTCATTAAGTGAGAATGTAAATATATACCTGCTTTTCAAGCTGAGGGAATTTTACAAAGGTTAAGAGTAACTACAGTGGTCCACTTCACATTTGTTCATAATTTGTTTTCAGATCTTTTCAATTTCACATTCTCATGCACTAGCACAGTGAGGCAATGTTTGTCTTCCACGTCCCTAATGTCATGTTGACTGGTTTTTAAAAAATGGTGTCCTTTTAAAAAGAACTGTAAAATCATGTTTACTTTTTATATTTGTAGTTTTTCAATAACTGGTTGAAACAAACACTCAGAACATATATTCTTCTGGAGGTGTAATACTTTGGTTTCATCTTGGTTGTTGAGTAAGTGTGCAAATGCTGGGTGGCCTGTACTTTACAGCAGGTTGTAGAACTGATAAATGAAATTGTTTTTAATTGCTCACTTTATTAATGTAACTTCTGTTCACCATTCACTACACTTGCCTACACTGTAACTTCTGTTCCATATTGTAATTCAAACCCCGTTTTAAAACACTCACTCCATTTTGTAAAAGCTTCCTCCAACCTTCATTTTTGCAAACCCTGCTGTAATCTTATTAGTTTAGTTTAGATGTGTGAATGAGGTATGTATGAATGACAGAATCAACCTCCAGCCCCAGTCTGTCCTGATGAGATAAAGTTCAAATACCAATGGCTGAAGACCTAGACAACAGCCCTAAACAAAGTAAGAAGCATCCACCCTAAAAAGAAAAGGACAACAGAAGAACAGAAGGAAGATCAAAGCCAGGTTCAAGGCTGAAAGTCACGCCTGCAATTGATGGGTGATCAATCTAAACCCAGAGGCAGCATGACACAGCAAGACCTATAGACTTTGAATCCAAACTAAAAGCCTATAAAAAAGAAGGGTGAGATGAGAGACTCTGGGTAACATTCTGCTGCCAACACGGAAGAACATCAGTGCCTGCCCAACAGAGATCCAGCTTGGCCTTGTGCCCGGCTTTCCTGGCCAGTAAGCCACCACAAGCTACGAACCGAAGCTGCAAAATCAAGCCATGAACTTAAGCTATCTTCAGGACTGGTAACTATGCAGCAGCTGCAGAACACCTGATGAATGTGGGTGTGTGTGTGAATATGTGTGTATGTGTGTGTATAGGTATTAGGTATAATGTGAATGTGTGTGTGTGTGTGTGTGTTTGTGTATAGGTATTAGGTATATTGTGTGTGTGTATAAGAATTAAGATATTAGTTATTAGTCATAAATCAAATTATCATAATACATGTGGCATCTTTGTCTTGCCTCCTTTAATAAGATCCTGCTGGTTTTTACTGGTCTAATATAATTGGTATAACAAGGTTAGACTGGATGATCTAGTGGTCCTTTCTGGCCTTAAATTCTATGAATCTATATTAATGTCATTTTCAGCTATTGTGTGTTGCCCCAGTGGCAGATTAACAAATTTGGCGCCCCTAGTCCCTCAAAAAATTGCCGCCCCCCACCCCCTGCCAGCTCACCTCTGCTCCCCTGTGGTAAGCCTGGAAGGGAGAGGGGAGAAGGGAAGATGTGCCGCGCTCGGGGGATGGCAGCGGTGGAGTGGAGATGAGCTGGGGCAGGGAGTGGTTCCCTGCTCCCCCCCCACAAGAGTTACTCCCTGCGCCTGCCAGCCCCAGCTCACCTTTGCTTCATCTCCCCCGCTTGAGCAGCTACTCGCTTCTCCCTCCCTCCCTCCCAGCACTTTTGCGCAGCGAGCCTGGGAGGGAGGGGGGAGAAGGGGAGTTGCAGCACTCAGGGAATGGCAGCGGTGGAGCGGAGGTGAGCTAGGGTGGGGAGCAGTTCCCGGCCCCACTGGGTTACTCCCTACGCCTGTGGGCTCCAGCTCACCTCTGCTCTGCCTTCTCCAAGCGCACTGCTACTCGCTTCTCCCTCCCTCCCAGCGCTTTCACACGGCAAGCCTGGGAGGGAAGTGGAAGGAGGGAAGCATGGCGCGCCTGTGAGAGGAAGTGGGCTGGGGATTTGGGGAAAGGGTGGAGTTGGGGAGGGGTCATAAGCAAATTTGCCGCCCCTGCAAATTTGCCACCCTAGGCCTAGGCCTTGTTGGCCTAGGCTATAATATGCCGCTGGTGTTGCTGTTTGCCAGAAGCTGGGAGTGGGTGACAAGGGATGGATCACTTGATCACTACCTATTCTGTTCATTCCTTCTGAAGCTTTTGAGACAGTATCTTAGCTGCAAATATTAATTAAAAAGGCAGAGCGGGCAGTGTAATTTTACTTTTATTTATTTAAAAAATATTTGCTCCACAAAACAGCTTGACTGTAGTGTTTCTGCAGTTTCCCAGACACTAACATCCCATAGCATTCTATTAGGACTGAAGTCTGATTTGTATGGTAAATTATCATTTACAAACAGATAGAATAGATCTTAATTGAATTCTACATTGTAGCAAAAATGAAATCTCAGTGAAAAAATACACAGAAGATCATTTGTTCTATCTGAAGCCAATTTTGACAGAATTTTTAATTTGTTTATGTTGGCCCCAGCCTATTACTCCCCTTTGCAAATAAATGGGAAAGTACAATTTCACAGTTTATTCTTCCCAGTTTGGTAGCCTTGTATAAGAATTTGTTTATAGTGGGAAAATTAGGCTTTGTCTATGCTCAGACTTAGGTTAACATAGCTACAGTACTCAGAAGTGTGAAAAATCCACAACCTGAACGCTATAGCTATGCTTACCTAACCCCTAGTGTAGACGCAGCTAGGTTGATGGAAGAATGCTTCTGTCAAGCTACTTGCAGGCACTTGGGAGGTGGAAATCCTACAGTGACAGAAAACCCCTTCCATTGCTGTAGTCTGAGTCTACACTACAGGGATACAGCAGCATACTATGGCACTGTAGCTATGCCGTTGTAGCGTTTTAAAATGTGTTAGCCAATATGTTCTATTTGACACATTTTTAAACACCACATAGCACATAACGTAGACAAAGGCAATGGTGTTGGTTGGTTGTGGTTAATCCCAGGTGAAGATTGTCTTTGTCTATGTAAATCCTAATTGGTGTTTACAAATCATAGAATATTAGGGTTGGAATAAATCTCAGGAGGTCATCTAGTCCAGTGGTTCCCAAACTTTAACAACCTGTGAACCCCTTTCAATGAAATGTCAAGTCTCTCGAACCCCCTCCCAAAAATGAATATTTCTAGGTATTTCCTCCTTTACCTGAGTATAAATTATAAAAGCAGTTATCTTGGAAATATAAAATTTGTTTTATGACATGCTTATTACACACTATTAATTATTATTTATCTTTACAGTATTTTTATTATATTATGAAAATGGCAACATTCTTCTCACTTTTGTAGCTTGTATCACTTTGAATAAACCTGTTAAAAGACAAAGCTCCTATGTTTCATCGAGGAGTATCAGATGTGAAACAGCATGAAGATATTTAAGAAGCCAACTCAAAGAGTTCCTCCTATACAAGCATTCAGGGCTTGAGCAGTCCAGGCAAACAACACACGTTACAACAAAGCTTAAACTTGTTCTTCATAATAATTTTAAAAACAATACTAGCTGCCTATTTAATTTAAAAAACAGCAAAAAATATCCACTTCCCTTTCCATTTCTTATAAGGAGTCTTGAAGTTTAAATCTCCTCAGTGTGATAGAGATGCCTGCTTTGATCTGCTTAGCTGCTTCTCCCTTGCTGCCCAGGGTCCCTGGGGAAGCTCTGTCCGCCATTAGGGAATTTTTCCCTGAGAACCCCCTGCAACATTTTGTGAACTCCCAGGGGGTCACGAATCCCAGTTTGGGAACCACTGATCTAGTCCAATCCCCCAAATGCTACCATGTTTCAAAACATCACTTATGTTTCCAGTGTATGGGAAATGTTTGGGAAGACTGTAGAAAGGGGAAGGTAGCGGACAAAGGAGCATAACACTAATAAAAGTTATCCAGCAGGCAACCATTAGAAAATGCAGTTGAAATGTCCTGAAATGAGTTTTACAAACAATTTTTACTATGCTAAATCATACTTGTTTCACCATACAGTTTCAAAAAGAGTTTCCATGTCTGCTCATAAATTAATTATTGAGCAGCAACAGCCTGCTCAGTCTTTTACAGAATATAGAGAGAGGCTGTCCCTTCCCCCAAATTCTTACAATCAAAGGGCCTGATTCTGCAACTTGTACTCACATTGAGGAGCACTGACTCATGGAAGTAGTCCCACTGAAATCAATGGAATTATCTGTGTGATTAAATTAATGAAGCACTAAGTAGAGAATACAAAACTCTGACACAATGTACACGTCAGCAGAAGGTGGTTTTATCACGTTAGTGCAGTAAGTTTTTTTTGAATTGTTTAATTTCTAAATAAATATTAGTACTTTGTGTGGCTTACTAATGCTTCAGGGAAAAGACTCTGTTTTGAGGCAAGAGTTGAAAGAGGAGTTTGTAAACATCTCCAGTATTAGAAAACAAGTGAAGTCTAGGCATGAGGTGAGAGCATGGAAGAAGTCACAGAGATGAGAGTGGGAAGAGGCTACAAAAGGGGTGACTAGGCACAAAGAGCAGAGGAAAAAGAGGACTTCAGAGTTGTGCTGATGTGAAAGGGTGGAGGAAACTGAAGAACAAAGTGACATGGTGTATTGGGATGTAGACACCTTATATGGGGTTACGGAGGGAAGGGGTTAATGCTCTGACAGGAGCTGTGGTTGACTCTTCCCTTTAACATCTGCTAGAAATCAATGCCTGCCCATTAGAATCAATGATCAGGGAGGAATAAGAAGGAAGGAGAAGGCTTACTAAGTGGTGGGATAATTCTCTCGTTATACCTGAGAGGACATATATTAGGTATTCGAAAATAAAAATATTCCTGGACAAAGAGAATCAGTGGGGCTTCCAGGAGGTAAGTGGGGCTTCCAGGAGGTAAATGGGGAGCACTGGCCAGTCTCCCTCAGGCAAGGGAAAATCTAGAGATCAGTTGATTGCCCTCATGTCTCCCCCACTAGGGAACTGTATAGAAGCCTAGTAAATATGAGAGGCTGTTAAAACATCCCAGATGAATTGGGCAAGTCTAGGAATGTAAGAATTTTTGTCCCTTTGAAACTAATGCCCTACTCTGTATCTAGCTCAAGGTGCTGATCTTCTGTTGATTCCCTAAGAGTACTATTTTGACAGGAGTTTTTTCCTATCTTGTTCTAAATTGAGTTTTTCTGTGGTTCCTGTTAGCTGTTTCCTGATAAAGTACCTGCACATGTGGGCAGTGTGATGACTAAGGCAAGCTTGCAATTTATTGGCTCTAATAATAGCAATGTCTTCAAAACTTGGCTATCCTACTAAGGATTTGATCTGTTGTTCAGTGTTGGGTATTGTCTTAATCTGAAGATGGGTGATCTTGCTTTAAGGTAGTTCTAATGCACCATTTACACTGAATGAGGAAGATGCTGCCTTGTATACATGTAGGCCTAAGTTTTCAAATACAATTAGGGACTGGGAGTATGTCAGTCTTTTGGTGACTAACCTGAGGTACTCTGAAGGAGCGCCCTTTCAAGTGCACTCAGGTTGGTTACCCAAAATCATTTACTTTTTAAAATGTAGATTGCCCAAGAACTTTGCATGCACACAAGCTGGGAATGCATGTTTGTATGGGTAAAAATGCTAGATACTGTATTCAGAAGCTGCAATAATACTCTAACACTGAGGAGGCTCATGCTAGTCAGCACATTAATAACAGGAAGTGACACTCCCAACAGTGGCACAAGTGTGAGTACCAACCTCAGGGCAGACTGTTTAAAAAAGCAGAACGCACAACCAATTTGGGATTTGTGTCCTGAACTTAGATTTCACCAACTGGCTGCAGCAAATGCAAACTCCTCAGGCATTTTAACAGCCTTAACATGGAGTCACAGACAGTCCTCTTGGATACTCCAGTCCATCTTGATATGTGAGAGTATCTCTGTGACAGATGGCCCCTTAAGACAAAAAATCACAGCAATATTCAGGTTACTCCAAGCCTTAAAAGGTTGATTGTGCCTTAGATCTCACACCATGAATAAAGCTTGTAACCAATCCTATAATAAATTATATTAAGATTTATTAAATAGGAAGCAAAAATTACAGAATTATTTACAAGGCTAAAGCAAGTGAATGTAGACACATGAATGAGTTAGTCTTAGGATTTAAAAGGTAATGGAGGCTTTTATAACCAGCGAGTTCTGTTTGTCCTTTAGGGGTAACCCACTCTAACCAGAGCAATGAAAGCCCACCTTCCCAAAAAGCAGCTCATGGAAGCTGGGGAAAAGTCAGAGCTTCTGAACCAATAAAAAGCCAAGGATCTTTTCCCCAAAGGGAGATGGTGTAAAAGACTGAGGGGAAAAGTGTTGCTGACTCTTCCCATCTTCAGATGGAGGGAAATGGAGGGCTCAGCCAGAGCTCTCAGCTTATCCTCAGTAAATGACAGATTCTGCTCATACGAGGCACCCAGACTCTGCATACTGCCTTGGAAACATTTGCGGGGCAGGAGAAAAGAAGTGAATGCTAGCCAGAGATGCTCCTTGCTTGAGCAGGAGCCAAGTTCTTAAGAAGAAAAGAAACAATGAGTGATCTGGGTAATGTCGAGGCATCCTCATGTGTATACTTTTAATCCTCCCTTGTGCAGAAACCCAGTGGTTTTGAAAGGATCTCTATGCTTTTGTTTTCTGCACCCCTCTTCTTTTCCAAATGGGATAATTAAGTACTGCATTCCTAGCTACTATGTTGGCCTTTCTGTAGAGGGACTTATTCATTGGGGTGGGGAATGAGGGAAGGTGACCTTGTGGGATCCGGTATACTCCTTGTATTAATTACTTAGTCAGTCCTTCCTTAGACTTTTCTTCTTTTTCTTACTCCACGATAGTATTCTTACCCCAGAACTACGGGCCTTCTATGTCTAACTGTGTTTTGTTGGCCCTTTAGATTGTAACCACTATTCTCATTTGAGTAAGGGGGTTACTTGGGTTTCCATTAACGCTTCCTGCGGTGAACTAACATCTGCACAGAGTTCAGTGGAGTCCCACCAACGATGAAACAAGGGTTCTACTTGTCCATCTGAAAAAAGGGGATACAAATTGTTTAGTTATGAGAAGTAACTAATGTAAAGCCAAAAAGTACTCTGCATATGAAGTGTAACAAGTTTAGGTGGAGCTGGGAAAGGCCTGTCAATTTGCACATGATGCTGAAAAGTTTGTGTGCACTGACTCAACTGGAAGGCATGTATTGGCCTGCAAACTGCATCTATAGAGTAAAATAGCACTCTGTATTTTTCAGATCTGTCCTAGACTGCTATACTGGTATTGTTTAAAGATGGGTTTTCACTGGCAACTTGATGCAAAAGCTTTCTTGCGGAAGACTATATAAGAGCAGCTGGCAGTTTACTTATTCATCCATACTCTCACACCTGTGTATAGCTGAATCTAAGAAAAGATATCAGATTATTTTTTCCTTCATGGTTAGTTAAATCTGAAAGGCCTTGGGGGATGGGGAAGGGAGAAGGAGAAGATGACAGCCATGCTCTCCGCTGCTTATGAAAACAAAAGGTAACTCTTTGGAGCCCAGCTGGCAGGGATAGGGGGTCATGCAACAGGGAAATGCTAGCTTTAGGGCTATACTTCTCTATCCACTCCTTCTCCCCCAACACTTTTTGTGAACTCCACTTTATCTAGCTTGGGATGGGCAAGGAGCAGACAGATCTCTTTTCTCTGGGATGCTGTCTGCCTACTTTTGACTGCTGAGGACCTGAGCCTTCTGGGTGGTGAATGGCTTTTCCATACGTCCTCTGCTCCCATTGACAGAGGGTTCAGGGAGGTCTGCTCTTGCAGTCTGCTCTGCAGGGAGTTGCAGATGCTCAGAACATGTTGAGATTTGGCCCCCAGGGTAGGGGTGGGGTTGGGGGTTGTGGGGGACCCAAGTAGTCCTGCTAATGAACCATTTTAGATGTGGTTTTGTTAACAGCAAGCATTCAGTCATGAGACAGGCGGCAACATGAAACTCAGAACAACTTAATCTTATTTGCCTTATGGTTATTGAACTGTAAGTTTTACAAGCTTTTCTCTGCAATCAAGAGAGCTAGATTTTTTTTTTAAAGAGTCAAATTCTCATGAAATTACCTGGTTATAAGAAAATCACTAAATACTCCAAGACTCATGATTGCCATGAGTTGACAATACTAGCAGGGCCAGCGCTACCATTTAGGCACCCTAGGCAATCGCCTAGGGCGCCAGGATTATTGAGGGGGCAGCATTTTGCCGGTGGGGCAGCAGGCGGCTCCGGTTGACCTGCCACAGGCATGCCTGCGGAGGGTCCGTTGGTCCGCGGCTCTGGTGGAGCTGCCGCAGTCATGCCTGCGGCAGCTCCACCGGAGCCACAGGACCAGCACGGGGGGCTGCAAAATGGCCGTGTGCCTAGGGCGTGAGAAACCCTGGCACCAGTCCTGAATACTAGACTTACATATGCACAGCCCCATAGAGTTCACTGTATGATTGGGGTCTGAATAAGGACATTAGAATTTTGGACCATGGAAAGAGGGAGTTTTCAGTCCTCCAAACCAGTAATAAAAAAAAACCACTTCCATTAGTTTGTCTCTCTCTCCACCCCCCTCATATTCTAATGGAAGCAGCAGTCATTGATTTATTTTAAACAAGCATCCCAAACATTTTATCATTGGACTAGTGAATAAGTGTCTGAAACTCTGGAAAGTGAATGATCATGAGTGAAACTGACTAGTCTGTTTTAATTGTCCACAGCAGGGATACCAGGTTAAGCCCTCTGGCGGGCTGGTCTGGTTTGTTTACCTGTCATGTCCGCAGGTTCAGCCGATCACGGCTCTCACTGGCCACGGTTCGCTGCTCCAGGCCAATGGAGGTGGTGGGAAGCGGAGGCCAGCACATCCCTCAGCCTTTGATGCTTCCCGCAGCCCCCATTGGCTTGAGACGAAAACCGTGGCCAGTGAGAGCCACGATTGGCCAAACCTGTGGACATGGCAGGTGAACAAACCAGCCTGGCCCGCCAGGGAGCTTACCCTGTCCAGCCGAGTGCCAAAGGTTGCTGATGTCTGGTGCACAGGGAAGTCCCACCAGTAAACAAGGCAGACTTTAGAAATTCTTGTAGTTGTAAGAACTCTGTGTAAGCTTGAAAGCTTGTCTCTCACCAACAGATGTTGGTCCAGTGAAAGATTATCTCACCCAATTATTCTTTCTAATATCCTGGGAGGGACACTGCTACAACACTGCATATGTTACTAATATGTAAACTAATTTTATCAGTGTGTAAATTGTAATATGTTAACATGTTATCCCCTTCTTCAACTGCTGCTGTTTTACCTCAGGGGGGACTGCTTTTTAAAATTGGCTTAAAAATAGAAGATTTTGTTCAATATGGTTTATCTTTCTTTTCTCCTGACCTTTTGGACCCTTTAGGATGCAGTGGGGGGTGGTGGTGGTGGTATGCCTGCTACAATCATGAGAGCTAGCAACTTCATTTTCATTTTAAAACGAAAGCTACTTGGTGGGCAGCCACTATCTTGCAAACTGAGGCTTAAAAAAGCGCCCCGACTTATCAGTCCAGTGGTGATAAAATTATGCGAGCTGGCAGCAATAGTTGCAGCAGGGGACAGAGCTGCAGCACGGGGAGACGAGGCGCTCGCCTCTGGCGCTGTCGCAGCTGTGATTTTGAGGCAGGCTGCTGGAGGGGGGACAGGGGTGGCTGTCCCAGGACAGGGGCTAGAGGCGCTGTGGGACGCTCTCGTGCCCTGAGGGGGAAAGCTCCATTCGCAGAGCAAAGTACCTAGAATGTCGGCGCCCGCCTGAGGGGGGGGCTTGGCATGCAAATGATGGGGCGTGTCCCAAATGTAGGCAGTAGAAGAGCCAAGTCGCAGGAGGCTGCCCGGGGTTGGATATGCAAATGAGGGGGCGGGACAGGGCCGTAGGAGCGGCTCCTCTTCCCCGCTGGACCGGCGAAGGGTGGCCGGAGACTCCGAGCCGGCGACCGCAGGGGAGGGGGCGGTTGGCAGCTGGCAGCGCCTGGCGCGAGGGGGAAGCCGTCGCGGAGGGGCCCTACCGGAGGGAGGCGCCGCCAGCCGGCCGTTGGGAGAAGCCGGCGGCCCCGTGCGCGGGCAGCTGGAACATGGCGAGCGCAGGCAGCGCAGCGGAGGAGGGCGCTGGCGAGGAGGTAACGCGGGCGGCGAGTCGGGTTCCCCGGGGCTCCGCGCACCCCGAGCCGAGCTGCGGTGCGGCCCCGCGCCCCCGGCCGCTGCCCTGTCCTGTTCACCGGCGGGGCGGGGGCCGGGCCAGCGGCGGGCTGGCGGCCAACAGGTGGGGAGAGCGCGGGCAGGAGGTGCCCGGCGGCGGGGGGACGCGGGGAGGCCCGCGGACACAGCCGCCCCCTGTCCCCCGGGTATCCTCGGCAGGGAAGCCCCGAGCCGGCAGCCCCAGCGGGAGCGCGGGGCTGCCCCGGGACATGCCGCTGCACCGGAGGGGCTGCTAAGACGCTTGGTCTCCACCGTCCGCCTCCCTCCATCCCTGCTGCCGCTTCCCCTCTCCCCCGTTCGCCTGCGGTCTCCCCCCGGGGATGTAGCACTTCCCCCGGCTGCTCGGTAGGGCGCTGCTGGTAACCAGGCGGCTGGGTCAGCGCCTGTCAGTGGCCTTGGTCGGCGCTACAGAATCGCTGTCAAGCGGGAGCGTAAACCTGAGAGAGTCGGGGAAAGGGAACTTGATGTTGAAACTGACGCCACCT
This sequence comes from Gopherus flavomarginatus, assembly GCF_025201925.1. Classification (NCBI taxonomy): domain Eukaryota; kingdom Metazoa; phylum Chordata; order Testudines; family Testudinidae; genus Gopherus; species Gopherus flavomarginatus. The sequence goes on from NC_066619.1 coordinate 108,025,808, forward strand.
GTATTTCACCGCCCCTGTCATTCTGTGTAGGCGGCTTAGAGGGACGTGGGCAAACACTGCCACTTCTTTCTGAGTCACGCACCTAGTTTTGTTATAAGCAGTAACTTTTCTCCTCTGATATTTTTAGGCGTATTGACTAGTGAAACTGACTCTCCAGAGTAATGATAATTTGCATAGACTTTCCTGTTCTCGGAGCATCTTTTGCTCAACAGAGAGAAACATTTAAAACCAAGAAATAAATAAATGCAGTAATTGGCAGGGCTACTCCATAACAGCTATAGTACCAGCTTTCAACTCTTCTGTCTCTTATAGTCTGTTTACTCTTTAAAGGTGGGTACAGGGAGAGTAAAAGGGGAGTGGGGATCCCCCCCCATTAATCCTGACTATTATGGCTTTCATCAGAGAGTGTTTACTGATTAAATGTTCATGCTATTTTTGGGAAAACATGAAGTGTGAAAATATAAGAATAGGCACTGAAAGAGCTGTTGGAGTCTCCTGATTCAGGGCAGCCCTGCGTTGGTTTTCATTTGGCTCTCATTTTGAGGGCTAGAAACCACTTCAAAACAAACACAAAACTGAGGTTCTGGAGCATGGTTCGGTAAGCAGGGGTGGATTTGGTGAGGTAAGGGGATGGACACTGAATTCTCGCCTTGGACTTCTCTGCTTTTAGCCTTTGCTTTAATTTGTTTTTTATTTCCTGTCTTGCTGTGGGTTGCTCCCTGTCTCCTTGGTTCTGTTATTCTCCCTTCTTTTTGCAGTACTAGTACTTAGGGCTCCCTTTCTCCTCCCTGTCAGTCAGAGGTTAGCTTATGCCCTGAAGTAAGGAGGAGTTATCTTATCTTGTGTGACACTAGGTGTTCTCATCTATATAAATGTTTAACTCTTTGATTTCTGCTAAGCTCTTTGCTCCAATGATATTTCATGGTAGGCCAATTATGAGTTTTATTTTTAAACAAGCACTTTGTTGCATTAGTTTTAAACATATTACCTTTCAATTTAATTGAATCCCCTACTCTGTTCCTATAGTTTATATTGTTCTTTGGATAGCCACCTCACTTAATCCCCTCTGAACTAAATTGTCCTGATTTTTTTCACACTCTTCAGACAGCCTCTCCATTCTTCTGATTATTTTATTTTCTGTTTCTGGACTTCTGTTTCTGCTGTATCTCCTTTTGAGATAATGGAACACTATTCCAGGTGAGAATGTGCCATTTTCTTTTAATGTTTTTCTATTCCAGTCTTTAAACATTCCAATATTAACTCCTTTTTGTAATTCTCACCGACTTTCAGCTAAAACTTTACCTCGGGGGTTCTCAGACTGGGGGTTGTGACCCTTTATGGGGTTGTGAGGTTATTACTGGGGAGTCGCAAGCTGTGAGCCTCCTTCCCAAACCCCGCTTCACTTCCAGCATTTATAATAGTGTTAAATTTAAAACATTTTTTATATTTATGTGAGGGGTCACACTCAGAGGCTTGCTGTGTGAAAGGGGTCAACAATACAGAAGTCTGAGAACTACTGTTTTAATGGAACTATTCACAAGGGTGCCCAAGTTAGCTTTCTGAGTTGTTAATTCTTTTTAGTCCTCCTGATTTCCAGCTTAAACTTTGATCATCTTCATGTTCCTTTCTATTGGCTTCACTTTCATTTTCTGAAGGATGCCTATCTAGTGTAACCCCTTGACTTTTGCCATTCAACCATACTCTCTCCTCCCCCAACCCCTTACCTGCCGTGTTACCAGCATACTTACTCATACCACAACAGTCACATGGATTTTAAGGCAGTCCTGACAGGGAAGCACAGATGAGTCTTTTTATAAAGGGGAAGAGAGCTCAGGTAAATGTGTATCTATATTGTTCCTTATAAGCATTTTTTTACTTTTTATTGCCCAAGATCTCCTCTCCCTCCTTTTCCCCATTTGAAAATGGCATCTGTCCCATCTGCAAGTTTAGAAAACAAAGGCATTGGTGTTTCACTTCTCACTTAAGTTCTAAAATATTAGAAAATCAGTATGATCAAGTGCATGAGGTAATATCTTTTATTGGACCAACTTCTGTTGGTGAGAGAGACAAGCTTTTGAAAGGTGTGTAAGCAGGGTAAAAGTAATTTACAGGACTTACCGGTACTGCAGGAGTCCTGAGGGGGGCATGGCCTCATCCGGAAGAGGCGTAGCCTGAACCGGCAGAGGCAGTGCCTCTCAAGATTTAAAGGCCCTGGGACACCGGCTGTGGCTGGGAAATCAACCTGGGACTCCCAGTTACAGAGATAGTGGGAACCCCTGGGGCTTAGGAGAAATTAAAGGGCCCAGGGCTCCGGCCGCCACAGAGCTCTGGGCCCTTTAAATCCCCACCACAGCTCTGGCAGCCGGAGCTGTGGGCAGGATTTAAAGGGCTCTGGGCTCCCTGCAGCCGCGGGAGCTCTGAGCCCTTTAAATCCTGGCCCCAGCCCGGCCGCCAAACCTGCGGGTGGGATTCAAAGGGCTCTGGGTTGCCCGCAGCTGCAGGAGCTCTGAGCCCTTTACATCCCTGCCGTGGAAGCCGGTGCGGTCTAGCACAGTGTGCTGGCTTTTGCCAACATGCCATACCATACTGTACCGGCTTAGTTTCGCCTCTGTATGTAAGTTCAAAAACTTCTCTCTCACCAACAGAAAGTGGTGCAATAAAAGATATTACCTCACTGGCTCTGTCTAATATCCTGGGACCAACACAGCTATAATGCACAACATAGAAAAATATTCGGATAGTCAGAATTACAGTCTATATAAGATCATTGTCCTCAGTTTTGATAGAGGTAGAAGAAAGGTGGCATCCACTTTTCTATTCTTTGTCTCATTGGATTAGGCTGCTGGGACCACTTGAAGTTCTTTGTTCCCCTGAATAGGGCTGTCCCTCTCATCCTCTTGAGCATCCTTGCTGAAACTTTCATGGAGGTACTCTGCAATCCTCTCCCAAACATTTCTGGGAATGGTGGCTTTGTTTCTCTCCTTATCACAGGGGAACTTTCCCCTACACAAGCTGCTGTGAACTGTGCTACCACTGGATTAGCCACAATGCACAACATGTTTTGTAACATGAATGAAACGTTATATGAATATGTAAATGTGAATGTTTATTTATTTGATGTTTTTAAAGTATGTCACGCGTTTAAAGTGCTGCTAAAATGTTTTAATCTGTTTCTTTGCATACATAGGGGCCACTCTGACCTGCTGAGTCAGGCAATAAACATTTAATTTGCACTCTAGCCCAGGCTTGGGTGGACACTACTTTCAGTCAGTGGCTCTGGCCCTCCAGAGCAATAACCATCAGGTAGTCTTTAGCCCAGCTTTCTGGCTAAGGTGGACAGTGCACACAGTGTGAAGGCTTTTTATTTCATTTTTTTAATGTGAAGATATACCTATCTCAGAGCTGGAAGGGACCCCAAAAGGTTATTGAGTCCAGCCCCCTGCCTTTACTAGCAGGACCAAGTACTGATTTTTGCCCTAGAGCCTGAAGTGACCCCCTCAAGAACTGAACTCACAACCCTAGGATTAGCAGACCAATGCTCAAAACCAATAAGCTATTTCTCCCCCTAAGGCTTGCAGCCTTCTGGCTAGGGCAAGCCACAGACAAGGCAAGGCCTTCTGGCCTAGAGTAAGTAGATCACCACCCAAGGATTGAGGTTAGCAGGAGGAATAGGGGGATCCAAGCCCACCTTACTTCACAGGGTCCCAGCCCAGGGCCCCTATCAGTGGTAGGGGATCCCACCATTGGGTCAGCAAGGATCCTGCCAAAACACACTGTCTCCTACTGCACCAGCACAATCTGACCAAGGTCTGGTTCCCCTAGGCTACCTCCTGCCCTAGTCCATTGGTAGGTGGCTCCGTAGCTTGCAGGTCCTCAGTCTCCTTGGGGTAAGTGGAGTACAGCAGTCCCGGAAGCTCCTCTCCACTCTCAACCTCCTCCAAGGGCAGAGTGTCTTACAACTCAGGGTCTAGTCCACAGTCCTACAGCAGGCTAAAGACTGCCTCATTCATTAGCTCCAGGCCAACTGAGCTGAATGGCTCTTATACTTCTTGTCACTCCCCTCTGCTTCCAGCATAGGGGGTGGGGCTGGATTAGCTCCACCACAAAGGAGAGCATAGTGGTCCCTGTGTCTCAGGCTTGGAGGAGGCCACTCCACCTCACTAAAGCACATAAAGTTTAATTTTTGGAAATTCAGAGTATGTTTACTAGTTTACACCAAGCATAATTGCTGCATTACATAATTCATAATGGGAGTCAATAAACTCATCCACATTTAAATTCTGTACATGCAAAAGCACACTATTTCATTATACAATGCTACTGTTACTGACTATTAATGCTTTTTTTAAAGCACAACCTCTCTCAGCCATATAGCTCCATGGTTCGCTTTTCTAAAAGCCCTTGTGTCTGGCTGTTCAGAATTAGCAGGCAGCCAGTCCACCTCACCCTCTGCCTCCTGTCGTCTTTTGCCTCACACATACTGTGTAATACACAACATGCAGGTATGACAATGAGGATGTTTGCCTCACTGAGATCCAATCTAGTCTGTTACCACTGCCAGTGACCCTTTAATCTACTGAAAGCACTTTCAACAGTCATCCTGCACCTGCTGAACTGCTAGCTGAAACTTTCTTTAGTGCTTACAGGATGGGGAGTATACAGCTTCAGGAGCTAGGAAAGCAAAGGGTAGGCTGGGTTCCCTGAATCACCATTTCAACCTTTCAACTTTGTCAATGGGAATGCACCAGTTGGGGAAGAATAGTATCTCTGCTTGCAGCTTTTGGAAAAGTTCTGTATTCTTAAAGATGTGAGCATCATGTACCTTCCCTAACTAGCCCACATTGTCATTGAAGTACCCTCACTGATTCACTAGGACTTGCATAACCATGAAAAATACCCCCTTCTGTCTATGTTCTTGCTAGCAAGGTGGGATGGTGTCAAAATAGGGTTGTGTGTGTGCTGTTTATGCCTGAATTTGGGCACCCCATTGCTGCAAATCTTCTACTCTTTTCTGCACATTGCCTAAAGTTTCAGTCATGGGCAGCAGGATATGCTTAATGGCGATGCACACTTGGGGGACTGTGGATTTTTGAGCTCAAAATGAGTAGCCTCTGACCAGGGGCAATCCAGCATTGCATGACTGCCAGTTACTTCTCCACCGTCAAGGCAGTTTTCAGTTTGGTTTCCTTGCTCTGAATGGCTGAGGTGGGCACAGAACACAGATCCAGGAATGTGGCCTTTCTCATCTGAAAGTTCTTCACTATTGCTATCATCCCTATGATACAATCCCATCTATCGGTGCTTGCATCTTGGGCTCAGAAGTGACATGAATAGCCAGCAGCAACTATGTCCATTAGTATCCAGTTATTGTGATTGAACATCACCGCTTCATCCTCCTCGCATTTACTGTTGTAGTAATACTCATTGAAGGTATGCAAATACAGTAGAATTACACATACTGTATTACCAATGGTTATTAGAATTGTGCTGAGCTCTGCAAGGTCCATGCTTCTGATAGAGAGATGGCAGAGACCAAAAAGCACTATACAGTACTATGGGAGTTTTAAAAAAGATGCAAAAATTATGGCATACAACAAGCACTATGCTATGTTGAAAGTAGTATGGTGGGAATTTAGCCCCCTAGTTTCCAGGAATCCATGGGCAAATTGCTGACTTTCCAGAAAACAATGTGAAAATATCCTATAAGACTTTGTGCCAGATGGGCTTGCACAGCATGCTGGGATACCTCCCCATTTGCTCTGCAGTTTTCATCAACCTAACCTATGGGTCGGCAACCTTTCAGAAGTGGTGTGCTGAGTCTTCATTTATTCACTCTAATTTAAAGTTTCACGTGCCGGGAATACATTGTAATGTTTTTTAGAAGGTCTTTCTCTATAAGTCTATATATTATATAACTAAACTAGTGTTGTATTGTAAAATAAACAAGGTCTTCAAAATGTTTAAGAAGCTTCATTTAAAATTAAATTAAAATGTCGATCTTACGCCACCAGCCCGCTGCTGGTCTGGAGTTCTGTTCCACTAGGCCGGCAGTGGGCTGAGCAGGGCCTGCGGCTGGGACCCCCTCAGGCAAGGGTCCGGCAGCCAGAACCCCAGATGGGCAGCAGGCTGTGCGGAGCTGGCATCCAGGACCCCAGACTGGCAGTGGGCTGAGCGGCTCAGCCCACTGCCGCTCAGGGGTTCCATCCACCAGCTCCTCTTCAGCCCACTGCCAGTCTGGGGTCCTGGTCCTGCCCACATACACTGGGTACCTACCTTCTCCCTGGTTCTGGCCCATTCTCCTCCTCTCTCTGCACTGAGCTGAGGGTGGGAGTGCACTGAGCACAGGGCTGGGGGCGAAGGGTCTGACCAGGAGCTAGAATGAGGGAGGGGGTTCAGGGTTGGGGCAGGAGGTTTGGGTGTGAGGCACTTACCTGGGCAGCTCCCATTTGATGCGAGGGGTGCAGGTGGGAATGTGGGTGTGTGTGTGCAGGAGCTCCCGTTTGGCGCTCAGCGTGGGGGTGGGTTTGTGGGGGGGGGGGGGTGCAAGAGTCAGCTCAGGGTCACATTTTCTCATCCTTGCATATGAAAAGTATCTAAAGTATACATGCCAACAAACGTTGTGAAAGAGATTATTATTATTATTTATTATTTTTTAAAGGATGCAAAGGCACCTATCAATCACTGAGAGGTTTTAAACCTTAAAGAAAAAAAAGCTTGCAAAAATTCACTCAAGGTTACAAAGAATCAACTGCAAACTTTAAAAATGGAGTTAGGTTGATATTAGAATTACTTTCCCCACTTGCATATTCTTTATTCTAAATCCCTCTCCACAACTTCTGCTGCTTTCTGTAAATAAGTACTTGGAATTTATTTTATAGTTGTCAAGATAGGTTGATAGCAACATAAACAGTTGTGTTGCTGTCCTATAAACCCAGTACTGAAGAAAGTCTATCATATAGAGAATAACAGCAAAAGTTTGTGGATTTTTCTCCTGCCCACTCTGCTTCACCTCTGTGTTTAACAGGGTGGGTGAAGATGTCCCCTTCTCAGAAGTAAGAAGAAAGACATGCAGGAGTTGAGTACTTGCCAGCTAGAAGGGAATGAAGTGCAGCCTGCCTAAATTTAAATACACTATGGCCACCTTAGATATGTTTGCAGCTATTTCCCAAATGTAAATACAGTGGAACGTGTATTTACACGTGACCTTTGGGGTCCAAAAAATTCTATCATGCTAAATGCGGGGTTGTGGTATAGTGGGTTTTCAAACCAGTCAGTTTTTCAGTGGTCCCCAAAAGCAGTGCATTGATGTGTGCCGCCTAGTGCCCCTGGTGCCTAGTGCCCAGCAGGGGAGTGGAGCCGCGGCCCCCCCGCCTGCCGGGGACAGAGAACTCCGGGGCTGCGGGCGCTGGTGCTCTCTGTCCCCAGCAGGTGCGGGGCCGCGGCTTCTTTCTGGCTTCAAGAGAAGTGGGAGAGAAGCTGTGGCCCTGCGCCTGCCGGGGACAGAGAGCACTGGTGCCTGCAGCCCCGGAGTTCTCTGTCCTTGGCAGGCGGGGAGCCGTGGCTCCTCTTGAAGCGGGAAAGAAGCCACAGCCCCGCACCTGCCAGGGTCAGAGAGCAGTGGCTCCAGCAGCTTCGGAGAAGCTGGAGAGAAGCTTCGGCCTTGTGCCTGCTGGGGACAGAGAGCACCAGGGCCAGCAGCCTCGGAATTCTCTGTCCTCGGCAGGTGCAGGGCTGCAGCTTCTCCCCCCTGCCATGGTGTTGGGGACCATTGGTACAGTACTGTACTGTATTATACCTTAAAGGGGAGCCAACCTGTGATTGCATTATATGCAATTTCGCATTATGGCGGGGCGTGTTATTGCAAGGTTTGACTGTAGATAATTTCCAGAGAAGTGTTTTGGAAAGTCTTTGGGGTGTGAACTATAACTATTTGTGGAATGTGACAGACTTGTATTGCTAGAGGAATCAGAAGTTGTTTTATAATAAACTGTGTATCATTAATAGTGTGTGAACATAACTTGTTGCATTTAATTTCCTAGTAACTTGAGGATGCTCTTTTGTATCTCTAAATTATTAGCCCAGGATATAGTGTCTTTATAACCAACAGGAAGCATCCTCAGGTTCTAACTTAAATAGACTTTGACAAAAGAATATTCTACTTCTCTAAGGACTAGGACCAGATGTCTTCTCCCTACTCTAGTCCAGGGTAAATCTAATGCAAGGGGGTTTCTTCAAGTGCTTGGTATTTTAGTTGTTATCTCAAAAACATAGTAATTATATGTTCTTGAAGCTGATGTTTATGGTTTTGAAGCCTGTTGTTTAGAGGCTTTCAAGAAGCTAGGTACATTAATATTGGAAAGTATGGTTAGCACTCCAATACTCAAGTGTAAGACTTCTGGACACAGCAGCTGGTGCTTGGAAGTCCAAGCATTTGGAATTTGGTCTTCTTTTAGGTAGTGATTTCACCGGTGTAACAACTTGGAAAACAGATCTGTAGATGGAAGTATACATCTCTATAAGACATCTCTATGTACTGTATGTGAACTTGTAAGAGAACATACTGTATACTGTCTTCCACTAAAACATAGAATCATAGGACTGCAAGGGACCTTAACATTGGACACTTCTATATGGAAAATGTAATATTGAAGGGATACTTTAAGCACTTCTCTGAGAAGAATAGTTGGATAATCTTTAGACAGACTTTCAATTAAAAAAAAATCTCTAGTTATCTCACTTGGAAAGATGCAGTTAAACCTTGACGTGATTGTTCTATTGCCTGGGCAGAGCTTAAAACATTGGGCGAGATTTGCCTACCATTAAGTTACTCTGTGCTGCCCTGGCATTGTAAAGAAGACTTAAAGACAGCTTAACTAGTTACTTGGGGATTCCCTTTCTATAGAGGGATCTGTGGGCACCTATGCCATTTCCCATTGGCCTTTATGTAGATGTGCCCATCCAAAAAGGAGTGTGGTCAAGAAGTGTCTGGCTGCTATAATGACCTTTTATGGTCATAGCATTCAGTTTTAAGGACTGAGTGGTGAGCTGTAAAAAGTGGCTTATGGATACGTCTCTTAGGCCCCAGACTTGTGCTAAACACAGCCTGTTCAATGAATCTGTGCCTCTAGTTCTAAGAATTCATCTACATAGCAAATTTTGCCTTTTTCAGGGGATGTTGGTGTAACATGTCCAAGTGGAGGAGGGTAAGAGCATGTTGGTTTGTGATCAAAGATGCTATATGGACTGGCTCTGAGAGGTGGCATCTACACTTTGAGCTAGGGGTGTGATTCCATTGCTCATGTACACTTATTTGCTCCTGAATCAGGTGGGTATGTACTCCGGCATGGCTCACCCATGCCTATCCTGCCACTATCCATGCTACCATGGCTACACTGCTACTTACACTTATGCTAGGACTTAGCGTGAATGTGCGTACACGAGCAAGGGAACTGCAACTCTAACTCGTAGTGCAGACATAGCTAAAGGGTGAACAGCTCCATTTGTGGTGTTGATGTGACCACCAAAGCACAATGATAACTTAAGTGTGGACAACTATTGCATTTAGCTAAACAATTCAGCAAAAGCCTTGCCAATTTATCCATTAGCTGGAGGAGTAACAGATACTTTAGGGTCCGGTTACAGTCATTGTCCTCTGCAATAATTTAAAGTGTAGTGGTGGAATCCTACATGCTAGGCTTTCTCTTCTTTATACTCATAAGAAGACAGGCACAAGGAACTTGCTTGCTTAGCCCTAATCCAGAGAAGTGATGGGAAGGAAACTAACCACTGCTGGGATTCCCTCTCCAGTCGGTTGGAGAACTGAGAAACAGGCCACTGTGGATCTCCCTTACCTAGGGAAAGAGAGGTTTTTAGGGCCTGGATGCCGAGAGAGAAACAAGTGCCACTTGAGCTTTTTCCCATGAGTGGAAGTATGTTTGCTAATGCTCCTGACTTGGCTTGGACTGGTCCAGAATTTTTTTGTACTGAGTTTCAGGCCCTGCTTAACTGGAGAAACTTGGACTCTTTCACTTGTAGTTCTGAACTCATATCAGCCAAGGCTGCTATCAAGATTGTGCTTTTTTTAGCCCAGTGGTTCTTAACCATAGGTACGCATATCTTTGTGGGTACGCAGATCTTCCAGAGGTTACATCAAGTCATGTAGAGACTTGCTTAGTTTTATAAGAGGCTACATAAAAGCATTACCAAAGTCGGTACAAACTAACATTTCACAGAGACAATGATTTGTTTATACTGCTCTATATACTATACATTAAATGTAAGTACAATATTTATATTCCAATAGATTTTATTTTACAATTATATGGTAAAATGAGAAAGTAAGCAATTTTTCAGTAATGGTGTGCTGTCACACTTTTGTATTTTTATGTCTGATTTTGTAAGCAAGTAGTTTTTAAGTGAGGAGAAACTTGGGGATATGTACGCTAGAAATCAGACTCTGAAAAGGGGTACAGTAGTCTGGAAAGATTTGAGAACCGCTGCTTTAGCCTATCTATCCTGCTGCTTGTTTTGTTTGGCCCCTTCTCAAGTCTCCCTGTCTCACTGCGGTGGAGAGCAGTAGATAAGGAGAGTGTGCACCATATCTCCAGCTATCCATGGGAAGAAAGTTGGGGAGGAGTGGAGAAGAAAGATAAATTCTGTAGGGTTGGAGCAGAGTGACAAAAGTAAAATTTACTTACACCTATGTAACTTTTCCATCTTAGAAGTGGGCATGTGGTGCTTCGTGAGACAGTATAACTCGATTATTCCTCCTCGTTTTCAAAGTACAGAGGCTCCTCTATCTCTTTTTAAAAAACAAAACAAAACAAAAAAACCTCTTTAGCTTCCCAATATATGGTCAGAAGGTGGAGCTGTTCTGAGGTCTGACTAGCTCCCTAACTCCAGCCAAGTACCCAAGCTGAGAAGACAAACCATAAATTCTAATGAATGAACATTTCAGAAGATTAGCCATCCCCAGGCAGGATACTTTATCTACATATATATTTTTATACCAAAAAATGACCAGACAGAAGGTATCCTCAATATTTGAAAGGAGTAACATTTGCAAGTGTGCATGATCTTTCAGCTCAGCATAAGGATATCCAAAGAAACAATCATCTGAGAGACTCAGCATAATCTGAGCAAGGCTCCCCACCCCCCTCTTTTTTTTTTAAACTGGAGGGGGGGATGGCACATACAATATGGATATTCCTTTTTGTATTGCAGCAGTGTTACAAATAAATATTTGTATCATGCCCCAGCCTGAGGATTACAACACACTGCAGAAACCTTAAGGAATATGATCAATAGCACTACTCTCCCCCAGAAAAAAGAGAATTTGAAGGCTTTACAGTAATTGTGAACTTTAGTAAAAATAACACACTTTTAAACTTCAGAATCATGCTCTGCCTTAAGGTTGCATCAGATTTTTCAGGGACGTTTAGAAACTACATTTAAAAACCACACGTGAGAAGTCAAGCAGAAGTTTACATAACTGCAGTGTTATAGTAATTCAATGTTATGAGCTACAAAATTATTTTTAAGAAAACTTAACCCTTACCTTGAGTCTAATAGAAGACCCTCCCCCACACACACCTGTCAAAACAATTTGTTGTATACTATGTTTAACTATCCATTGTCCAGATGAAAGGTCTCCAGTGTGAAGAACTCGTGCAACCCTGAAAAATCCAGTTAAACATATTTGCCTGTGTGCTGCTAATTGACACTTAACACTGAAGTAGCTGGCACTATTAAGCTGTGTTCTACTGAGCTTAACCAAAGTCTGTCTAAAACCTTGAGAAAGAGAGAGATTCAATAGCAGCTCAGTGTCTGTGGTGTGTGTTTTTTTTTTAATGTAATTTGGATTAAAGAGCTATTTATGGCCACAGCTTGCTTTTATCAGTAGAAAATACAGGATGGCTGTTGGCCAGTCTATTTTAGAAGAGACATAGGGCTGTTAATTTGACAGTCTGGCAGAAGTAGTAGCAGGATGGCATATCTAAAATAATATGGCTGTAATGAAATGAAAGACTTGCTGAATACATGGATACTGTACACCGTGACATGTATCTACAGAACTCATTTAATTCTAAAAATTTCATATAGAAAACTTTTCAAAATTCTAACTGGACTCCACGGTAGGACAGTTAGCTCTTGCCTCAGAGCTTATGTTGGATCTTTGTTCAACTGTAAAATACTTTTTGTAAGTCTTTTTTTGCTCTGTACAATGTTCTTTTAAGCCTAAGAATTTTATTATAGTTCTGAATTGCCTTACTGTCTTTGAGTGTAAGGGCAGGACAAAAATGGTAAATAAATCCAGTTGTTATAAAATCACTTTGAAGTTTCTGCCTAATCCATTTTCTACCTCTGCCTCAGCTTACCATAGTGTTGTGTGCTGGGAAACAGTTCAATAACTAGTCTTCCAGGCTAATAATCTTGATCAGCATTATCAGTATGTTGAGCAGTTCATTTCTAAGCTACAGTTACATTATTAGTACACATAAATGTCTGTATGATAATCACATCTGAAAACAATTCATCAAGGTGAGAGAGGGGAAGGAGTAAACTTATATTTGCCAGGCAGGCATTTGACAAATATATTACTTCTTGTAGACATATTGCTGCAGATGAAATAAAAATTACTGCACAAATACTGCATCTTTAATTGTTCAACTATTTGGTGCTTAAATACTGTAGTGTTAGGCACACTAGAAATGCTTGTGATAGACGTTAAGAAGTGGTGTCTGACTCCTGGTTTCCTTTTTACCTCCAGTCAACCTTTAAACTTAAGGTTACTTCTCCTTCCTGTTTTAAGGACTGTGCTTGTTTGCATATACCAATTTCTTCTGTGTTACATTGTATTGTTTCTCTGGTCTGTAACAGGTCCTGGTTACTCAGGAAGAGCCAAAGATGACTTCAGAAGTGCTCCCTCCCTTTTCTATTGTCAACATGAGGCCCAGTTGGCTTGGCTGATGGACATATCAGCCTTCCCCCTAAACCGCCTAGTTCTCTTTTGCCCAAAGGGGCAGGGGCTTCATGAGGTTTTGCATTGGCTATTATTATGACCCAGATAGGAGTGATGATATGGCACTCCTAAAAGGATTGATATGATGCAGGCTATTGGTGGTGGTTAGAATCTCCTGTTGCTGTCAGTGTCATGAAGTCCCTAAATTTCAGCTTCAGACTTAAAACCCTTCTATTTTTTAGAAGGTCTGCTGGTTGTTTCCTACCTCCACGGGGCCAGATCTGCTCTGTCCACTCTCTTCTTCAACTAGAGAAAAACATAGAGCATTTAGGCAGCAGTTCTGTGAGTATATTCTGGCATCTTTAAAATATGGCAGTCACAGAAGTCTTAACCTGTTGTTGCAGTAAAAGCACAAAGAAAGCAATCTTCCAAACAGTTATATTTTCTATTTTAGTAATCACATAGCCCTAATCATGTTATCAGAGCACCAGACTAGTTTTGAGTATGGCAAGGATATAATGAAGAATCTAATGGCAACTAATTTTGTATATCTTTTGGTTTTGTTCATTGTACTTCAAACAAAGATTCTAAAGCTCACATGAATTGCCCATTACATGGATGGAGAAGCAAAAGGGCATGGGAGCAAATGCATTAAAAACCTGCCAAAAGAAAATACATCAGATTGTTTCACAGACCCCTAACTTTACCAGAACTCAATGCACAGAGTTGATGAAATCAAAGCAGATACATAATCTGAACATTTTACAGAATTTATTTCTAATGTTTTGATCTTTACTATAGCAGGAATTGCTATCAGTGACAGTTTAATGAAAGGTATTTTTCCGGGAGTGGGGCATCATCATGTATTATGCTGTTTGGGGGCACGGTTGGTGAAGAATTGAAGTGAAGGGGACAAGAATAACAAATCAGGAATTCATAAAAATTACATTACAAAAATCTATTAAATAGGTTGATAACATAAGTTATTAAACACTATCTGATTACATATGCCTCTGGAATGATTCTGATTGAAACTACATGCCACTTGATGGAAAAACACTTCTGTGATGGATGCGTGCAGGACCTACAAAGGTTTTTATTCTCTCCGTGCTTCTGCTCAAAAGTTTTTGCCTGGACTGATTGCTTCTGTTGCTCAAGGGTTGGTTCTTCTCTTAAGTTCTATTAACCAACTATGTATTCTAAATGAGGCACCAGTACCTTTTGATATTAGGCATTATTCTCTAATAGCTTATTGAAAAGACACCACTCTAAAAAGTGTAGATATAGATTATAAAATCATTTGTTTTCCTTACTACTATGAAAATTGGCTGTGTCAATTTGATTTTTAAATGGGTTTTGCACCCCACCAATAAAATTTCTAGTGTCCAGTGGCATTGTGGAAGTTACTTATGCATTCCTAGGAGAGTTATTGTAGGGTTTTATTTGCCGTCTTCGTTTTGTTGTAAACAGGTTGGCTCAGGACAAATGTCATGTTAATTAATCCCTTATCAGAAGGAGCTTCTGTAATTGTACAGAACTTTAGCTACTAAGCATGTTGCTGTTTCAATATTGCAGGCAATACTGTTGACTGGTCAGAAAAAAGTAGTCTACAGAGACTCTTTAAAACTCCATAATGGCGACATCATTATCGCATAATAAGATTGCAGCAAGAATTACATCATGACAAGCCTTTCTTTTAAAGGAAATTAAAATTATGAGGATGGAAAAACGTTTAAACCATTGACCACCATGAACTGGAATTTCCCACTGCTAAGTGGTACTAAATATGTGGTGAATAATATAACTAGTGCATTTTTGTGGATACATGTATAAAAAAAATGGCTTAGTTTTCTATTTCGGCCTACCGTGTTTGACAGAAGGCAGCCAATACCTAAGCTGGTAATATTAATGTTCTTTTCATACTTGATTTTTAAATTTGTTTCTGCCAGTCATGAGCAAAGGCAGCCTTTCTGAATCACTCTTGTAGCATATTAAGTCAGTTTATCCTCTTGTTTGGCAGTTTCCTCTGAAAAGTATTAATAAAAATTATAAACTGATATTTTTTTACTCAAATGTCTTTTCATATGTACACTTAAAAAGGAAACCTGACTTTCTAATGCCAGCTGGTTGCACTGTAAGAGATTTGTGGGTTCAAACACATCACATGAAGGAGAACTAAAATCGTGGGTGATTGGTATTTGTATTGCTATAGATTTAGCCCAAGATGCATATGTACATCAGTTTAAGTATTTTGTACTGTTTTTCTTGGTAGCTTTAGAAATCTATAGAAACTGTGAGCATCTTTACTTGTAATTGGTTTAAATGGTATAAAGTTCAGGATAGGCAATGAGCTCCTCACCTCAGCTATTGATATTCTACCCTCCTTTAATTTTGCCAGGAAGTAGTCTGTCAGCTTGACCCACTCCCTCCTTTGTAGTCATGCTACAAATCAGGTTTTCAATTCATAGTTGCAGAAGACAACTCAAACCACCATCTCCTTATCCTTCCTTGTGTGTCTGGGTGACATGTTTCTTGAAATCATTCTCACATAATGTGATGTAGTAGCTTTCTTTTATACGTAACTTGCTTCTGTATATGTTAATTGTTACAGTGCACTGCCTGATACAACCACCAGGAATTAACAATTAAATATTAAAACTCCTTTTTTTTTTTTTTTTTTGTACCTGGTGATTTTACCTGTGACCAAGTTAACATTAGTAGTTAGTAACAGAAGCACAGCAGTATTTTGGGGGACTACGAAGCAGTTATTAACAAGCAATGCTTAAAAAAATCAGATGTTTAATGTACTATATATGTTTAAAAAAAACTCTACCAACAAGTGCTTCCTTAGCACAGATGGGAGGATTGAAAGTGACAAACCTTGCCCTGATTACTAATTGTAATTATGTCAGACTAGTTGAACCTGGTGCCTTATTACTTATTAAACTAAAGGCTGAAGAGCAAGTTCTAATAAGCTGGTTCTCCAACTGTTTCATTCTCTATACCATGCCATATGAGTGATCTTTCATGAAACTCCTTTACACAATTACCTAGGGTTAGGTCGAACTCCTGTTCTAATAGAGAGAAATTGAATGGGGCAGTAATTTGGAAAAAATATTTTCCTGATTAGCTACTTTCTCCCCCAGTAAATGCAAATACAAGTAGCCTATTTAAACAGCCAGGTTTTATACTAGGGATGGATGAAGTGATTCGGTATATAGCCACCTTTGCCCTCTGCCTCCTTGTAGATTGGATGCAGCTCAGAATCAAGGCTATAGTATGGAGAGGGTGTGGTACAGTGGATTCATGTACAGCAGAACCTCACAGTTACAGACACGTTGGGGATGGAGGTGATTCATAACTCAGAAATAATAACAACTTACAACCATAATGTTTTGTTGAATCAAAAGTTTACAACTGAACATTGACTTAATACAACTTTAAAACTTTACTGTGCAGAAGAAGAATGCTGCTTTCCCTTTATTTTTTTTAGTAGGTTATGTTTAACCCAGTACTGTATTTGCTTTTCTTATTTTTGTCTCTGCTGCCTCCTGATTGCATGCTTCTGGTTCCAAATGAGGTGTGTGGTTGACTTGTCAGTTCATAACTCTGAGGTTCTACTATACTACGATTACAAGACAGTCTAGTTCCTATCAAGCACTGGTCTGGTCTTCAAATAATCAGTTTATTGCCACAATAAAATTGGTGGTTCCTCTGCTAGCAAGGCTGTGCAGACAAGTACTGCATATCAGTCTTGAAGTTCCTTAGCAAGTCTCTAGGGGAAGACTGTAGAGAGGAAATCTCTTGGCTTAGTAGTTATGACCTGTATATCTTCTAGTATTGGTCTAGTTCATTCATCAGCATACATATTTTGATTTGGACTGTTTGGGTATGCAGTTACAGGGCAATCAGTCCTGGTTCTGATTGATAAAACATGCCAATTTTATGAGGAGCTGGGCTGAATCCTGAAGACTTGCCCTTTCGTGCACTCTAATGTGCTGTTAGATAACATGGTAGTGCCTTGTGGTGTGTAACTTGGAGTGACGATGATTAGGAAACCTCTATCTGTGAGCTGGGCAGATCAGGGGATGAGGAACTTCACCAGGAGATAAATTGCTGGGTTTGGAAGATCTCTCTAGGAGAACTGATTCAGTATTGCAACACTGCTGTGCAGTCAGCAGCTGAGCTGATTTAGGAGGAGGAATCTGATGGTGAGGAACACTTTTTTTTCAGGAAATAGCATGTTTTTATTGTAAAATGTAATGATAGGGGCTAACCCCTGTAGGGTTAAGGTTTGGGGAATAAATTCTCTGTTCTTAGCATTTTTAAGAGGGAGATACATCTCTTGTCCCTTGGTCTGCTCTCAGTCCCTTCTGTGTCTGGCATTTTCCTTCCTCTTTCCACCATTACAGCATGAGCAGCAACAGTTGCTGATTGCATTCCTGTCACCTCTTGGTTTGGTTTTCTTGCTGTTCTCAAGTCTTGGCATTTCCCTTTGGTGGGTAGGAGGGGCCTTTTGGCTTGCTCCTGTTCTTGATCCAGATGAAAGTGCCTGACTAGGCAGACAGAGTAGCTGTTCTGATCCATGCTACGTATCATAGAATTGGAAGGGACCTCAGAAGGTCATCTAGTCCAGCCCTCTGCTTAAAGGCAGAACCAATCCCCAGACAGATTTTTGCTCCAGATCCCTAAATAGTGCTCTCAAGGATAGAACTCACAACCCTGGGTTTAGCAAGCCAATACTCAAACCACTGAGCTATCCCTCCCCCCAGTCAAACTCAAAATAAGGGACAAGCAGGAGCAGAGGGTAGACTTCATAACACAATGTAAATAACTTTATCACAAGAAACTTAAAGGATTCTAACCAAAGTATTTGTTATATTGTCTCTGCTGACTAGATTGCAGCGCTGAAGTAATAATTCTACTTCAGTCTGTTTCGTTAATGCATGTAAATATCCTGACCAGATCCATTCTGTTCTATGAAATCCCTCTAAGCAATGTAAAGTGAAGTATGTGCAAATAGAAAAAGGATAAGGGAAGAAAAGTGATATGCGTGGGAAGGACAGATTGTTCCTGTGGGAACAGTTTTTTTTTTTGTTTTTTTTTTTTTTTTTTTACAGAATAAGAACTGACTGCAGTTACATTGTATAGCATCTATCAGGAAAATAGTTAAGTGGATTGACTCTTACTTTGTGTCAGGAGTCCTGTATCTCCAACTCTGGTCCACAGGCTTCGAGGATGCAGTATGTTCAAAACTGCTGCCCAGTGACGTGTTAACAGTCACCAGAACTCAAAGCACAACTCTGACAGAGAAGTGCAGTCCTGGGATCTAACTATCAGGAACCACTACCCCTGGGGGCTGCCTGTGTACTCACTAAGTTGGACCTCTGGGGGTGTACAACCTTGTTGGGGATGAGTGGAAAACTTCCTTCCAAACCTGATACGGTCACAATGAATATCTGGTAATGTGCTTCCGGATGACCAATGCCTTGGCCACGTGCCAACATTTTATAAATGTGTTCTAAGACACTTTAGACCAGTATGTAGTTATTTATCTGGATGGCACATTAGTCTTCGCCAACTACTCTGGACAGCATGTTCATGTTCAGAAGCTCCTGGAATTATTGTGGCAGCATGACCATTAAGCTCGAGAAGTGTTCCTCTGATCAAGCCTCCGTAGAATTCTTACCCCGGAAAGGATCCAGATGGACCCATGCAAAGTCCAAGCCATCCAAGAATGGTTGAATCTGCACTTGGTGTATGACTTGTGATGCTTGTTCAGGTTCACTAATTTTTATCAACGATTCATCCCAAATATTTTTAAACAAATCAAGCCCCTCACCACTTTCCTTTGGGAAAATGTCCAGTTCCACTAGTCTCCTGAGGCCCAGCATGCATTCAACTAGCTAAAATGTGCCTTCACCACCACGCCCATATTGGCCCACCAAATTCATGCAAGCCTTCATTATAGAAGCTGATGCCTCCAGTATGGAGATCAGGGCTCTCCTCTCCCAACGACTGGTCCTGAACAAGTATTACACTTGTGTGCTTATTATTTGAGGAAGCTTACCCCCTCGGGTCTAAACTAAGAAATACTGAATAAGGAACTTCTGGCAATAAAGACTGCTTTTGCATAATGGTGGCTCTACCTGGAAGGAGCTCACCATCTAGTCCACATATTCATTGATAGTAAAAATCTGGAGTACCTGTATAGGGCAAAAGCCTTAAATGAATGGCAGTTCTGATGGGTCCTATTTTTCTCATTATTTGATTTCATCATCGCATATCTCCTTGGAACCAAAAACAGCAAGGCCAAAGTCTTGTCCTGAAGATATGGTACCAATCCACGAGTCCTCAGCCAGGAACCAACCCTCATTCTCAAATCCTGTAACCTTCTCAGCACAGCTCTTCACCAGGATATACTCCCATAGATACATTCTTCCTCCCCCTGGGGAGTTCCGCCCGACGAGCAAGCCATTGTCAATAAACAACCACATGACTCCTGGGAAGATATCATATATGTAAAGGATTGCGTCTGTTCCTCTAGATCATGCCAAACTCGCAGTCCTGCAACTGTGCCATGACTACTATCAGAACACCCAGGGCACTTTAAGACCCAACAATTAAAATCCCAGTAAAATCAGCTTGAAAACGTCTGCATAGAGCATTGCTAATTTGACTGCAAGCTGTGTTAGCAAACGTAGGGACAAATATTTGCTCTGCTGCATGTTGATTAATATCAATCTGATTCCCTTGCCACGCTACTATTAACTGAAAAATTTGCCTTTGGTTTCACATATTCAGAATGCTGTCTGCAGATACGATTTTTATTCACTGAAGGGTTGCTGCTGTCCAACTAACCTCTTCATGTTGCTTTCAGTCCTCCAAATAGTCATTCCACCTCCTGCCCCTGTGGATTATATTACTCAATCTGCTTATCTCAAGATTTGGGTAGTAAGGAAGAGGCTTTATCACCCAGGGCAAAAATGGCCAGAGTCACATTTCATAGATTCCAAGGCCAGAAGGGACCATTGTGATCATCTAGTTTGACCTCCTGCATAACACAGAACTTCCCAAAAATACTTCCTACAGCATATCTTTTAAAAATTGTCAGAGATAGAAAAGCCGTTGCTATGAAAGGAGTAACACTTCCTGACTGAGTCATAGGGCACTTGACCAAAGCGCATTTGACCTTGGCAGCTTTTGTGGGACATGTCCATTATTGGGATATCTGTAGAGCAGCAACATAGTCTTTGAATCCTACTTTTTCACAGATAGTTCATAATGTCTGGCAATCAAGAGAGGATGCATATGTAGGTAAGGCAATCCTACAGGAACTGTAGGACAGTAGGACAGCAAATCCCTCTTCCAATGAAACTCTGAGCCTTGACCCCGGACATAACAGCTTGGTACTCACCTACAGTGTAAAGGACACATGCAGCCTCTCAAAGGGAAAAACGATTGCTTGCTGCCTTGTAACTATTTGAGAAGTGTTGCATGTGTCCATTTCATGATCCCCTCTCCTTCCCTGATTCATTGGAGTCTATCATGTTTTCTGGTGCGAAGAAAACAAAGGTTGGGCAGGGTGACTCTGTCATTTATGCCCTTGCTTCAGAGCTTGAGGAGCTCTTGATGGTGGGCCGTGCTACCCCAACAGGTACTGCTACAAAAAACTTTCTAGCACTGGTGCATGAGAAGGTAAGTAACATTTTTTTTGCCCTTACCTATTCTAAATCTCTAGTACAGCCTTGTCCTACTAGTCTTGTGTTAGTCCAGGCTCAAAAGTGGTGTTCCACTTGTTAAAGATCCCAGTTCAACGCACAAGTCAACTTTAGTGGTTGTGTATGACTGTTATACGATCAACTCTGTGAGCTGCTCATCTCCATCTTTGGCTCTCCACATGAGCTGTTGGAATATTTTTCACTGCCTCAGATGCATCTTGCAAAGGCTTCAGGGGGAAACTTGAATTCTAAAAGATATCAATGCTCTGGTAATGGTAATTCTAAACTCCTGAAAAAATGAATGCAAAATGTACTAGTTAAGTAGCTTTGGGGTATGGGAGATGGTATGATTTCTCAGTTAAAATCAGGGCCGGCTGCAGGCATCAGCACAGGAAGCAGGTGCTTGGGGTGGCCAATGGAAAGGGGCAGCACGTTTGGGTCTTTAGTGGCAATTTTGGCAGCGGGTCTGTCAGTCCCTCTCAGCAAAAAAGCTGGAGCCAGCCCTGGTTACAACTCAGTGAGTTGGAGTAGTGCTAATGTGCTAGTCTGCTTATGTCTCTCTGCTGGTTTTCCCATACCAGTTAAATTGTTAGGGCTGTTCAGTTAAAGCATTTTCTATTTCATGGGCCCTGTGGTGAAGTCTCTGACCAACTCTGTAGAGCAGCTGTGTTCTTGCTGAGCTATTGCATCTGATATAATTGCACTGGGTGAAACAGTATTTGGGAGGAGAGTGCTCAGAATAGTCCTAAGAGCTTTAGGGCTGCTGCTATTTTTGGGAGGAGGGGATAGTTCCCTTCCTGTTTAGTATCCAGATAAACCTACTCACTTTTGCCTGATAAACTTTTACTGGCTATATATTCATCCAAATGAAGTAAAACAGCCCTTCAAAATACATTTCAGTTCTTATCTTGGATACTTTGCAATAGAAGTATTGGAGCCTGATATTCTGAGTGATATTCCGAAAAGTGGCATAGCGCAAACATTTTTTTTGGAACAAATGAAAATTAGGATGCAAACTGTTCCATTCCAGAGTAAAATGGGACATTTGAGAATCATGGTCATATGAATCACACTCTTTCTTAACACTTGTTTTTAATATGTAAACAAGTAAAACTAGCTAGCAAGGGTAGCTGTGTTTTCCTGTCACTGCCCATTTAAGTAACAGTTGAATTCTGTCCTTGTGTGACACGATCATTGGATTGTTAGCACATAGAGGAAAGGTGTCCATAATAGATTATTTCATAGGTCAAGTTCTTAAAATTTGCTTTTCTTTTTTTAGTTGGTAACAGCTTCCATCCTATGCTCATAAGAAGTTAATTAGCGTCCCAGTAATCTGTAGACACATTATCCTATTTCTCTCATTAAAATTGAAAACAAATCTCAGTTTAGGCCTGTATGCTTATCTTCGTATTTCTTTGCCAAGCAGTATTAAACCTTCCTTCTCCAACTTCTAACATCCAATAAACTACAAGCACATCTCTTCTAAACCGTTTCCTTTGATTTCACTAAAGAATTGGCTAAAAGTAAAGAATAATTAGTTCATATTACTATAGCAATTGGAAGTAAGGTGTGGTATGTAAGTGCAGGGTGTTAATTTGACCACTTGTGTCCTTTTGGTGTCCATGGAAGTCTATGATTCTCTTGGACTTTCTCGAGATCTGTTCTTCCATATGTGACCACAGGTTTTCAATGCCTCCCTTTCACAGAAAGGAAGTCACTTTTAGTGCAACATGAAAGCATCTTTGACACTCTTTAAGCATCAAATATATAAAAATATAACTGTGTAGAACATAATACAGACTTTTTCCTCACATTTTTAATCCTTCTTATACAAAAGATGTGCTGTCTGCTTAGTCATTTTCTGTTAAGGAATCGTGATACAAACTACCTGAAGGCTCTCTTGTTGCTTTTTTTTAATATCACAGTAAGCTAGTTTTAAAAATGACTAATTTTATAGATTTCTCTAATATCTTCAGTTTTGGCTTAAACAATAAAAATTGATGCTGAAATATAAGGTGCTAATAAAATAATATACAAAACTGTGTGGAGCAGTTAGGGTAACTATATGTACAACACCTGACCCAAACCCACAAAAGCAAGGGAATGAAAAGAAAGTCATCTAACAGAACAGGACATAACATCTTCAAACACAGGCACACACCTTAACATTAACTACTGTATATGCCATAGACACCACAACCATAACTCCCTCCTTTTCAGCATTCCTTTCTCTATATACTTATTTCCCAAACTACACTTTCCTATTGCTTTGGATGTGGTGGTGTTCTGTGAAGTGATAGTTTGGTAAAGGGGTTTGATGGAAGACTGGCATGCCTAGGAGGGCACAGTTGAGGTTATCAGTTTGAGTCACAATAGAGTTTTGTTTTTTGTGGGTTTGTGTTGGGTATGTTAGGTGTGTAGTAACCAAAAGTGCTTCACAGTTAAGATAATCATATATTAATTTCCTGGTTTTTTAATACTTAAGTTGGGGTTTGACACTGCACAAAGGTGGGGGTAGGGGTAGACCTGTAGGGTGGATGTAAGTGCAACTGCTGATGAAGATGACTTTATGTACTAGCAGCTGTTGCACAACTTATGTTTCAGAATCAAGAGCTGTAATAAAAACATTCTCTCATATAGAGCAGGTGCACATAAAAAAACGTATGCATCAGCAACTACAGATCTCAAACAACTGGCAAAAATGATCTGAAATCCAATTTAAAAAAATAAAAACTCCTTGTTTGCACCAAATCTACTTTTTCTAGATAAACAATCAGCTTTGAGCAGGGGGTTGGACTAGATGACCTCCTGAGGTCTCTTTCAGCACTAACCTTCTGTGATTCAACAGAAGGATGGCCTCCAAAGGAAAAATGTTCATTCAGAGTCAAAATTCAATATATTTCTATTAAAAATATAAGAACAGAAACCAAACTGAAACTCTACAGAAAATTTAAAAGGCTGTGTGTAAAAAATCACACCAAATGAAAATGTATTTTTAAAGACAACTAAGATTATGTGCCCCCTTTTAAGTTCATATTTAGAATTCAGCCCTAACTTAAGTCACTAGTAGGGTACTTCCATAATTATATAATTTACACTTTTACTTCGGTACAGATTCCCACTCTCATGATGTATGAAAGGGTGCCACATCCCAGAGCCCTCTTGAAAGATTTTGGGCTTTTGGAGTGGTTTGGACTGTATCTCAAGCATCCACTCTGACACTTTCGACTGCTGGAGCGGCAAGTTGAAACCCCATGCATTTTCTTGACCTTCCTGCCTGTCAACCATTTTCTTGTTTGTTTTTCCTTTCTTTGTCAGGAGGCTTTTTACTGTAATTTAAAACTTAACTTCTCCCCTAAATTAAATTTTAGGGATAAAATGTTTATTGGTTCTATCGGGAATCATTCCTCGTCCCAGTAACAGTGATTTGTTTTCTACTGTGCTAGCAGAGCCCTGGAAGAAAGCTGGATTTCAGACCTGCCCTTCGTGTTGTGGGTAACATGTCTAACAGATCTCTATAGCTGATTTATTTGCTGCTTAGATGAAAAGCATTTGCCCAGTAAATGTTGTTTAATCTGCAGTTTACTAAAATTTACTACTATTACCCATGACTTTTCCCATCATCCCTGGACAGAGTCAAGCTCTTGAAGCTTCTAGAACAGATTTAGAGCCTGCTTAGGCTCTTCTTTGAAGTCCCTTCCTTGGGATAAATACTTTACATTAGGGCTGTCAAGCGATTAAAAAAATTAATCGTGCTGCTAAACAATAATAGAATACCATTTATTTATATTTTTTGGATGTTCTTCTACATTTTCAAATATATTGATTTCAGTTACAACACAGAATGCAAAGTGTACAGTGCTCACTTTATATTTATTTTTTATTAAAAATATTTGCTCTGTAAAAAAGAAAAGAAATAGTATTTTTCAGTTCGCCTAATAAAAGTACTGTAGTGCAATCTCTTTATCATGAATGTTGAATTTACAGATGTAAAATTATGTCCAAAAAATAATTTCATTCAAAAATAAAACAATGTAAAACTTTAAAGCCTACAAGTCCACTCAGTCTTACTTCTTGTTCAGTCAATTATTCAGACAGACAAGTTTGGTTACAAGTTGCAGGAGATAATGGTGCCCGCTTCTTGTTTACAATAACTTCTGAAAGTGAAAACAGGCATTCGCATGGCGCTGATGTAGCCAGCGTCGCAGGATATTTATGTGCCAGATGTGCTAAAGATTCATATGTCCCTTCATGCTTCAGCCTCCATTCCAGAGGACATACATCTATGCTTATAACGGGTTCTGCTTGATAACGATCCAAAGCAGAACGGACTGACGCATGTTCATTTTCATCATCTGTGTCAGATGCAACCAGCAGAAGGTTGATTTTGTTTTTTGGTGGTTTGGCTTCTGTAGTTTCGACATCGGAGTGTTTCTCTTTTTAAGACTTCCAAAATCATGCTCCACACCTCGTCCCAGATTTTGAATGGCACTTCAGATTCTTAAACCTTGTGTCAAGTGCTGTAGTTTTTTTAGAAAATCTCACATTGGTACCTTTGCGTTTTGTCAAATCTGCTGTGAAAGTGTTCTTAAAAAGAACATGTGCTGACTCATTATCTGAGACTGCTATAACATGAAATATATGGCAGA
The DNA here is from genome assembly GCF_025201925.1 of Gopherus flavomarginatus. Lineage (NCBI taxonomy): Eukaryota > Metazoa > Chordata > Testudines > Testudinidae > Gopherus > Gopherus flavomarginatus. The sequence goes on from NC_066619.1 coordinate 108,051,139, forward strand.
ATGTAATACAGAACAGGTGACATGCAATTCTACCCCAAGGAGTTCAGTCACAAATTTAATTAATGCATGATTTTTTATTTTTTTTTTTTATTATTTTTTTTTTTAATGAGCATCATCGGCATGGAAGCACGTCCTCTGGAATGGTGGCTGAAGCATGAAGAGGTATACAAATGTTAAGTTTATCTGGCAGGTAAATACCTTGCAACACCAACTACAAAAGTGCCATGCGAACACCTGTTCTCACTTTCAGGTCACATTGTAAATAAGAAGCAGGCAGCAATATCTCCTGTAAATGTAAACAAACTTGTTTGTCTTAGCGATTGGCTAAACAAGAAATAGGACTGAGTGGATTTGTAGGCAATAAAGTTTTACATTGTTTTGGTTTTGAGTGCAGTTATGTAACAAAAAAAAAATCTACATTTGTAAGTTACACTTTCATGATAAAGAGATTGAACTACAGTACCTATATGAGGTGAATTGAAAAATACTATTTCTTTTATTTATCATTTTTACAATGCAAATATTTGTAATAAAAATAATATAAACACTTTGTAATAGAAATCAATAAATTTGAAAATGTAGAAAAACATCCAAAAATATTCAATACATTTCAATTGGCATTCTGTTGTTTAACAGTGTGATTAATCACAATTAATTTTCTTGAGTTAATTGTGTGAGTTAACTGCGATTAATTGACAGCCCTTAAAACACTATATAAAGTAGATATAACTGCAGTCTACATTAAAGCTTTCTTGTGGTCTCGCATATTGATTCTTAGTGTACATTCTTAACTTCAAATGATTTGTCATGTTTGGGGTTTGGGTGAAACCTTGTTGAGGCGAGTGGGCATAACAGCTGTGCTTCATTCAGAATAGGTATAAGACGCTTGGAATAAGATAGCTAAAACAATAAGAGCCACTACACAAAACACAGGTCCACGTCCACGTCCACTGCTCAGGAATCCGAGCTTTGTGGGAGGAGGCTTCACAGGATGCAGATGTAGGCAGATAGCTATTGTTTGATGGAGAAGTGCAAGTGTGAGAGGGAGACACAGCAGAAAACCCAGAGAAGCTGACTGAGAAGGCAGCAAGAAGGCACCAGTGACAGAAAAGCACTTGTAGCATGACCCTGCGAAAAACTCAGAGAGTTTTTGGGCAGTGTTGGCTGCAAGGGGACTTGGAATTTCGAGGAAAAACTGTCTCTAGTTGTCTAATTTCTACTGTGTTCAGGGATACAAGACTTTGTGTAGATTCTTTGTAAATTAACAGGATTGCATTAAAAAAAACAAACCAAATCTGATTCCATTATCAGTTTCTCACTGTAACTGAAACAACGTGCCAGACCCCAAATATTCAGTATTCTACTGAAACGTATTGTTGCATTCATTTATTCCCTCATTGGTGTCCGCTTTCTTACTTGGGAGAAATGGTAGTGAAGATGCATGTCAGGAGAATTTTCTCTTACTTATTTTATTTCTTTACTCTTCAGAACTGTTGTAAAAATCCTTTCTCACCAGTCACAAAACCAGACTATCAGACAAACTTAGATTCACTTGAATGCGACTTTAAAAATACCTGTTTTGTGTTAGCCATTTTTATTACTGTTAAAACTGTGGTTATCTTATGCATCCAGGGCAAAATTTAAAATTCAGTTCATCTTATAGCACTAAGGGGATGTCTTATTGGCCCATTACCATGCAACTCTGGTGTTTTATGAGGCATAAGGCTCTATGCCATAGGCCTCCAGCTAATAAAGACCAGTAGTAATAGACCAATGAAACATGTTCTGCCATTCCTTCATATAGTTCTATGAAAATCAGATATTAAAAAAAATCAAAAAGGATTCTTTTAAATATGTGTTGATAGTGGAAAATACAGTAGTGATGGAAGGAGAGAAGACAGTAGTACTAAAAATCAATAGATAACTAAGTGTTTAAAAAGTCACAAGAAACTACTTGATCTGTCTTTTAAGCTATTACTTATCCTGCTTTTATTTTTCCTCCTTTTTCTTCACTCTTGCCGCCTCTCATGTCCAGCAGTTTTTTTTTTTTACAGGCTCCTTGGATTTCTGTTGTTGGTCCATGTGAGCAACTTCTAGAGAGCCTGTAGGTTAGGGATTTAAAGGCAACTTTCTTCCCTGTGTACAGGCAAGTCTCATCTTATGCAAGGGTTCTGTTCCGCAGTTAGCACATAAAGCGAAAACCACGTATAGTCAAAATTACATTGAGCTGAATAACGGGCGGAATTGCCCACACTACAGAAACGGTATTTAAATTGTTGGTTTTCTCTTTGTTTTTTTGTTTTTGCTGACAGCGTAAAGCTGAAATCGCGCATGTTAAATGTGTGTGTAAGATGCAACAGACCTGTACTTATACCTACTTATTCCTGCAATAGTGCTTTCTTGGCTCATGTATACTCTCTCTCCTTTACTCTTCAGTCAGGAACTTAAAAAGGTAGACTCAAAAGCTGTTGATAAAAATGTGAAAGCACAAAGTATTTCATAGCTAGGAAAGCAATATTGAAAGTGGAGTATTAAGTGGGAAGGAGGCAGCAAGCACAGCAACTGGGTACAGGTAGTGCTTTCTCCTTCAAAGGTAACATCCAACTGATTGCACGGTGTGTGGGTGGGGAAGCACTACAAGCAATGGAAACTCACCATTTTCTAATGTTTTCTGTAGTGCAAATAAAGGCTTATCCTACCCTTCACTAATCTGTAAATCTAAACTCTACAGTAAAATGTTACAAGTGTAGTCACTGAAACTAACAGCAGAAGAACAATGAAGAGTCCATCAAGAGCAGATTTTCTCCGCATAATCAATTTTTTGATAGATTTGCAAAATAAGTGGATGAAGGAACAGTTGATTGTAAAGCATTTGATAGTGTTTCACTAAATAATTTCAAACACTAGAAGGAACAAAGAACTAATACAAATATACCTATACAGAGTAGAAATTTGGCCAGAGAAAAAACAAAACTGGAGGACTAGAAAGGGGCAAATATAGTGCCAATCTATAAAAAAGGGAAATAAGGACAACCCAGGGAATTATAGGCCAGTCAGCTTAACCTGGAAAGATGATAGCGCAAATAACTGAGGAATCAATTTGCAAACACCAGGAAGATAATAAAGTGATAAGTAACAGTCAACATGGTTTGACACGATTTGGTCTTGACAAAACCAACCTAATAGTTTTCTTTGACAGGATAACAAACATTGTGGGTAGTAAGGAAGCAGTAGATGTGGTATATTTTGACTTTAGTAAGGCTTTTGATATTGTCTCCTTCTCATAAACAAGTTAGGGAAATACAGCCTAGATGGAGCTACTATAAGATGGGTGCATAACTGGTTGGAAAACTATTCCCAGAGAGTAGTTATCAGTGGTTCACAGTCAAGTTGGAAGGGCATATCAAGTGGGGTCCCGCAGGGATCAGTTCTGGTTCCGGTTCTGTTAAATATCTTTATCAATGATTTGTCTAATGACATAGAGAATACATTTATAAAGTTTGTGGATGATACCAAGATGGGAGGAGTTGTAAGTGCTTTGGAGGATAGGATTAAAATTCAAAATCATCTGGACAAACTGGACAAATGGTCTGAAGTAAATAGGATGAAATTCAATAAGAATAAATATAAAGTACTCCATTTAGGAAGGAACAATCAATTGCACACATACAAAAAGGGAAATGACTGCCGAGGAAGGAGTACTATCTAAAGGGATCTGGGAGTTATAGTGGATCACAAGCTAAATATGAGTCAACAATGTAACACTGTTGCAAAAAAAGCAAACATCATTCTTGGATGTATTAACAGGAGTGTTGTAAGCAAGAGGCAAGAAGTAATTCTTCTGCTCTACTCTGCCTTGATAAGGCCCCTGCCGGAGCATTGTGTCCAGTTCTGGCTCTACACTTCAGAAACAATGTTGACAAACTGGAGAACAGGTTAGCCAAACACCTGTCAGGCATGGTCTAATTATTACATAGTCCTGACTTGAATGCAGGGGACTAGACTAGATGACCTGCAGAGGTCCTTTCCAGTCCTACATTTCTATGATTGCTTGATTTAAAGGACTGGGGGAGAGGAGGAGGAAGCAACCGTGGGAAAGAATGGAGAAAAGATTGATGGGGAGAGTAAAACTTTAAATGGCCTCTTCACTAGTTAACAAATCCAGTTGCCCTGTAAGCACTTTTAGCTCCAATTTTCTATTAAGTATTTCCAGTGAAGCTTTTATATTTATTATCTTAAATATATTATTTATCCTAAGTATAGTTTTTATAATAGGAGGTGTGAGCCTAAGGTGACCACTGGACCATAAACTTCAGCTGAAAGGGCAGCTCTGCTTGTGGGGTGTGATGAAAATGGGAGGTCTCACTAGTTCAACTCCATATTCTAATGGCAATAAACCATGGTAGGGTGTTGGTTAATTAGCTAAAATTGTAACCAAAGCATGCACCAGTAGCTTACTAATAAATACCCAATTGTGAGTTTTTTCTGTAGTGGTAGAATAAAATCAATCTGATTTTGTAGCTGTGTGGCTTTTTGTCATCACTTTTGTTAAAAAACAGCACACACGCACCCTTTGTATTTATTGAAAAGTCATTCTTGGCTTATTCTTTTGCAGGAAAACTTTGAAGATGCCTTTGAAAGTATCCCAGTGTAAGTACAATTTTACTATTTATATTTATTTTCCATTTTTAAATATAGAGTCATACAGAGTGCTAAATTATTGTTGCCTAATATGCACCACAGATTTCTGTGTGTTCGTAAAATCAGCTATTTCACTTGTACACGTGCACAGTGATCATTTATATTTCCAAAACCAATGAAGCTCTTAAAGGTTGAGAGAGGCAGCATCCGTCATGGTGTGTATGTGAATATAAAGCATTTGGTGTTTCCTTACACTCTTCCTTTATAATTTTCATATTTGTTGGCAAAGTAATTCAGTACCATACTGACAGCTCTGGGGAATCTCATGAAGAGATGCAGTATGAACAGTAGCAAATTTACCATTAAATAGCCTTTTGATGGAAATTACCTTCAGGCCCTATCATTCTTTATCATATTTGGCCAAGCAAAAGACATTGAGCAGGGATTGTTCCACCTATGCCTGGCTGTGTGCAGACTTCCCCTCCCCATGCATTGATGGAAGTGGGGTTACATGCGCAATAGTGGCACAAGATTCCACATAAAGAGGAGTGATCATTTCCACTCCAACTGCATGAGAACTACATAAGAGTTAATATTTCTTCTTGCTGTATTAAATAATGTTGCAATAACATGTCTGATAATCTCTGTTACTATGCAGCTGCACACTCAACAGAATCTGGCATAGCCATCCCTGAGAGGAGTATAGGTAGAACTTCTAGTGGTAAAGAGCTGGAGTTATGGCTTCTATACCACTCTCCAGTCCTGCTAGTAGTGTAGACGGTGAAGCTGGATGGTGGAAGAAGCATGGCCTAGACCAGTCTTAAGGCTGCTCTATATTATACTGGGAGAACAGCCCATCACAGAAAGGGATGAGGACTAGGGCAATGCAGAGGCCACCTTTACACTGGAGATGAGGCTAAAGAGGGCAAAGCTCTTACATTCTGATACTAGTCATGGAAGCCAGCATCAATGGTCTCAGGAGGATCAGACCTGAACTGGGCAGGTGCCTTAATCCTAAAGCCAATTTTGTTAGGCAATGCACAAATCTGAGAGCTCACAGGATGAGCCTCTGATCCCATCCTTCATGGGTCTGAGCTCTCTGAGAAGAGCATAATGCCTTCTAAGGCAAAGATGGGGAGGAGTGATAGATAAGGCTGCACTTCTCTGAACCAAGGAGGAAGAGCTACTATTACTAAGCTTAGGAGAATGCAGTTTGAGTAACTGTTGTACTGAGCTCTCTGACTTGTCCTACCATTGTCTAAATGAACAGACATGCACAGAATTTAGCAATCATCTATGCTGTCATTCCCCAGACTTGGTTTCCCATTTAACTACAGTTCACATCTAGATCCAGGACTTCTTGTGTTTCCTGGCATTCAAGCAGACTGAAGGATGCTCTGACTGCAGCTTCCTCAATATCAAAGACTCAGTGAGAGGATCCAGGTTCATAAATCCATTGACAGGCCTCATATGTGAGACGTCAGCTCTTCAGTTTAGAGAACTTCTACACCAGAGAAGTTACTGATCCCACAGGAGACAGTGTTTAAAAACTGCTGGTGTAGATGTGGAACTAGAGTTAGATACCCCATAAGGGAATGCTGCAAAAGTAGGAGTTTCAGGTGGCACTCTGGTCATATGATTTATAGCATGTAATCTTGGATTTTATTTTCTTTCAGGTTAATTTTACCAACTAGATGAATGGCATATGACATAGACACATCCTAAGCATTAATTGAATTACAGACTAAGGTCCAGATCCCCAAAGGTATTTAGACAGCGAACTCCCATTGAGTTGAGTTAGTTGCCTAAATACCACTGGGTCTAACATGCTAATCTTGAAGGCCTGTATTATAGAACCAGCTGTTGGCACAAATGAGTATCAGGATGTTTCATTATCACAGGACTGTGGAAGCTATCTGTTTTTCACCAGTGACACCATTACCGCTATCTTGCTATCATTACTAGACTATTTCAGACAGTTCCAACTGGTAGGTGAATTTTGTATAGGCCTTAAATATCTTCATGTCAACCATACATGAGAGAGCCCATAAGCTCTACAATGTGTTGGAGGTGAGGCAGAATGGGAATGTGGTCCATTGATAAGTGTCTGCTAGGCCCTAAAAATTATTAGTGATGTACTCTGTCCTTTTCCTGCTAGGATTCAGAGCCAATTGATTGTATTGAATGCTGTGGTGGGGATCTGGGTATTTGAATAGCTATCCTTTTCTGGGTTCTTTATCGGCATTGACCATGGCTGATAAAGATTAAAAGATGGAAGCTATTTTGTTCAGTTTATGTGCAATAGAGCAATAAAAATAAATGGGGATCGTCTGAGTTGAAGGCATACTCGTTGGCAGCTTGCTCTCTGCTTAAACAACTACAAGGCCTGGGACAGTCTCTTTCATTTGTTCAACCATCTTCTGGAGAATTTGAGAGAGGAGGTGAGCCTGGATCTATGCAGAAGATGTCTAAGGCATGGTAGAGAGGTTCAAGATCCTTGGGCTTCTACAATCCATCTTCCAGGATGAGAAGTCCTTCAGACACTCTAGATGCATTTATCTGTTTAGAAGCAGTTGTACCCAAAGGAAGTCTTTGCTTAAGTCTTCAGTCTCAACTTCCCTAGTACTATCTTTGATTTCAGCTTTCAAACAGCAAATTTGATGGGGCACCAGCAGGGACCCTTGTCTTAATCTGACATGTTGCTGTTCTTTCCCTTCACACCGTAGGGATTGTCATTCTTTCCCTTTGCCCTATAGGGATTGTCATTCTTTAGACTCTTTTTATATACAGGGCACAAGGAATTTGAAACTGTGGTTTGCCTGAAATAGTAGAGTGGTTAAGCAGTTCAGTTTCATGCTGCTGCCAGTCCTCCCTCTCTCTTCTCATCCCATTTTGAGGGGCCCTCTTATGAAAAACTGATTTTTATTGTTGATATTTCCAGTGGCTAAAAAAAGATTTTCAAGCCAATTTGCATATGAATTTTATGAAAGTTTTAAGCTCCATATGGTCATTCCTCAATCTATAGGACTGGGTCAAAACTCTTGACCTGGAATGCAAAGAACTGCAACATGATCAAGTAGTGCACAAGAAATACTTGAAATTCTGGGTCATTAAGGAATCATTTGGAAGCCATACATGCATATCATCTTCCATATAGAACATAGGTGTTCAGTTTTTGAATATACTAACTATAAAAGATTCTTTTCAATGAATGACATGTCTACCCACATGTACTAGAGCCTCTCCCTTCCTAATAACTAAACCTAATATTAAGATTAGTAGGGGCACCCTTTGAGCTATTGTGTGTGTGTGTGTGTCTCTGAGAAATGTTTCCTATGTATCTAGTTCCTCAACTGTCACTGGTGTACAAGCCTGAAGAGAGTGAGTAAGTGAGATCCAAATCTGGTGGTTTATCCTGCGTATACAGTGTTCTCTTAGGGTAAACTGCCTTGGTGTCCACACCACTAGTTTCTGTCAGGAGAGTTTCCAACAAAACTAGTTCCTCTTTATCTGGCATTATTCACTAAACGTCAGGGCTTACTAGGAGAAACCAGGTTGCATATGTTAGATGCTAAATGGGTGATGAGTTATCTAAGAGGGTAAAATCCTTCCCTAAATCTCCAGGGCTCGCTGTGGTGTTTGAGGACAAGTCCAAGGGGAAGCCAATCTCTGTTCAGATTGGCTAAATGGATTAGATAGATTCTGTATCCAGATTCTTGTATAAGGATCTTTTACAGATGTTCAGTACCACAGAGGTGAAAGGTTTATTCAGTCAGACATAAAGCTGTATTTATGGCATGCCTGAAACATCTCCTTCATAGGTATTTTAATGGGCTGTCATTATAGAACTCTCTAGATATATTTTAAAACCAGAAGGGACCATTATGATGATTTATAGTCTGATCTCCTGCGTAACTCAATTCGTAGAATTTCTCTAAGTGACTCCTCCATCAAGCTCATTTCTTGTTACTTTGAGTGGAAAGACTGACACATTTCCTTATATAGCCATGAGGACTCAAATGTTCAAATTTGAAAGGGGGAAAAGGGGCATGTATGCGATCCTAACCATCAGAACTTCACTTGTGGTAAACACAACTATCAAGAGTCAGCATGTTCCAAGAGTAACAGCAAAGATTACCAGTTACTTACTTGTGATAGGAGTTTAATCTTCCTTTTTCTTTGAAAATTCAAGCCTTTGACCGTTACTAAGTTCAGCATGAGCTCAGGACATTACAGACTACTTCTTCCCAGTCCTTTGCCCCACTGAAGAAGACAACTCCCTGCTTGTGACTCCATCCAGTTAAGAGTCTCTGCCCCTTAGGGTGCAGTTTTCAAATGTCTTTTCCACAGTTTGTTTAGTCAATTTAAGATCTTTGCACTTAACTTCTTGTATTCCAAAAACATAATGGGTGCTTTACAAACATAATATTGTCCTCTATCCCAAAGAAATTTCAGTGTAAATAGACATAATTCAGACAAAAGACTGAAATAAAAGGATGTAACACATTTAACTTATGTCTATATTACTGATTCTTGACCGAAAGCTTCACTTTTCTTATAACTTTATGAAAACCTAGTCTATCGTCTATGTTTTAATCTAGTAAAATTAACCTTTAACGTCTGCAGTTTTTGACCCTCATTTGTATACTTTCCCATCTTCTTAGCTTTTCCTTGAGCTGAACAGTTTTTGAATCATTCACAAACTTTTTTTCCCCTTTCTCTAGGGCAGTTAGAGATCCATGTCTTTTACTCCCAGATTCAAATGAATTTTCTCTGGAAGCTTGGAAGCTCTTGTTTTTTAATTATGAAAATTAGGTAAAATTAAAAATTGTGGAAAAGTCAAATCTCATGATCCCACCCAAATTTATGCCAAAGCCTGACATAGACTAGTACATACAGCTGGTCTTGCTCTCCCCACCTCATTCCTGAGTCCTTTGCCTTTAGAGCTTGTACAGAATTCTCTTTAATTATAATAATATTATCTGTCTCTTATCCTGTGTACCATTCCCTCACTTTCACCTATATGTGTGGCCATAAAAATACCCTGTAGATCACCTTTAGATTGTCTTTGGAAGGAAGTACGGTAGCATGCATATGTAGAATCCAACCTCTTAGAAATAAACCATGCCCATAGAGAGAGTTCCCTAATCATTTAGTTTTCTACAGCAAATTTGTGATATGAAACACTGGATTGTGGTATAGATGAATGTCAATTGTAGGGTGGTTTAGTTTTTAAATACATTATCTGAAGCAATGATCAGAAAGGAAAAAGTGGGAAAGGAGGACTTAACTTGATATGAATTTTAGTAAAGGATTTTCTAAAGAATTCTTGAATTTGTCAGTAGCTCTTAATTTTAGAGGTGCCAGTAGGAAGGCACATAATTTACTGGTATCAGTTATTGTCCTTATTTTGCCTCTCCTTTCCCCACCCAAAGCTGGATATTACTAATCCATGATCCTACCAAAGCTGCTCTACATGGTATTACTGGGGTAATAGATTAAAGGCCAGAAGTGTTTAAAGAAGTTAGAAGGTTATCCTTGTAATCTCAGAAGTGTGGTTAATGTTTCAGTTATACCTGCATGTGTGTTTATCTGTCAGTGGATAAAGCAGTGGTAAGCAGCTGCGGGTGAGGATGGGGAAGACCCTAAATACAGGTTTTGTCTAAGACACTTAAGAAAGTCCATGCCTGCTGGGAGGGGGAATCCTCAAACTTCCCCAAGCAGTGCTGTAAAAGTAGATATTCAAGCATACCTGTAAGCAGTCTAAGCTTTTTCTTATGTTTGGTACCTGGACTGTTAAGAGTCAAGTAGAAGATCAGTCATTAAAAAGAAATTTTAAAACATTACAAGTCCATGAAAGTCAAGTTCAGAAGTAACATTTTAAAAGGAAGTGATATCTAACTAAATAGGCACATTAGAAAATGACAGCTGGCTTGGCCTTTTGTCCAATTCAGAGAAACCATATTTGGCTTATGAATCGTAAAAGAGGAACCAAGTTAATATAATTTGAAAAATAAGCAATGTAAGCTGGCCTTATTTATGTCTGAAGTTATACCATTTGAGCTTTATTGAGCAGAATCTGTCATCAGCATGGATGTTTGTCCCCTGGAATGGTAGTTGAAGAATGGAGGAACATACGAATCTTTAGCGCATCTGGCACGTAAATATCTTGCGACGTCAGCTACAACAGTGCCATGAGAATGCCTATTCTCACTTTCAGGTGAAATTGTAAACAAGAAGCAGGCAGCATTATCTCCTGCAAATGTAATCAAACTTGTTTGTCTGAGCAATTGGCTGAACAAGAAGTAGGACTGAATGGACTTGCAGGCTCTAAAATTTTACATTCTCTTATATTTGAATGCAATTTTTTTTTTTACATAATTCTACATTTGTAAGTTCAGCTTTCATGATAGAGATAGCACTAGAGTATTTGTATTAGCTGAATTGAAAAATACTATTTCTTTTGTTTTTTACAATTCAAATACTTATAATCAAACATTAATATAAAGTGAGCACTGTACACGTTGTATTCTGTGTTGTAATTGAAATCAATAGATTTGAAAATGTAGAAAACATCCAAAAATATTTAAATAAATGGTATTCTATTATTAACGGGTGTGATTAATCGCGCTTAATATTTTTAATCGCTTGACAGCCTTAAAATTTTCCTGTATCTTGGCTATAAACTTGCCCCTAAAATAGGTACCTATTTAAAAATTGTGTGTGTGTGTGTGTGTGTGTGTGTGTGTGTATGACTTGTGTAAAATAACGGTGAAATGTGCAGAAACACAAAGAGCAAAGTTTTATAATCCCAGAGTTCACAATCTAAACTTTTATAAGACCTATGTTTTTATTCAGCATAGTATCATTTTGTGGTGTCAGATTGCCACAAGGAAAAGAAACTAATTCAAGAGAAGAAGTGTCTCTGAAAGGAAAGCATGCCCTGAGGCAGGCTCACAGTCAGACATAACACAGTACTTGTCCATATGCAAGTGAGGCGCTTTGTTCATCCTTGGCAGTGGCGAGCACCATTTATATAATTGGTTTTATTTAAACTTGATCAATATGAAGAATCTGTATAGGAGTGTAAACTGTATGTGCCTGGGGGATCTTCCCTGGAAAATATCAAAATACCCCATGCGATTTCCTGAATGTTGGAAGATGAAGATCTTTGAGAAGAGCGGTTTAGACACTCACACAGGTATTAACTTATCTGCCATTTAACTTTTACTTGAGAGTAACAAGATTGGTCTGTCTTTCTCTTTTAAAAAAAAAAAAAAAAAAGGAGGGGGCAACAAAAACAATGTGCACAAAAGCACCAACTACACTTGTAAATTTCCATCAGAGATGTACATCAAACATGCCAAATAACAACACTACTAACTGGTTACATTTTAGGAATATCAAAGCTGGTTCCCCTTCCCTTGTGCCTAAGAATATGGAGATCTTGTGTTCATCTCCTTTCCAAAACTAGATGTCTCTAGATTTTCCTTTCACTATTTTATCCTCTGAATTTTAAATCAAACATGAGTGTGTGTTTCATTGTAATATTTTGACAATGAAATTTCTAAACAAATATATTTACTTGCTATGTCTCCTGAGTTTTCTTGTTAATTCTTTAATTCACTTCCCTATTTTCATTTCTCCTTCCATCTACCTTTCCGTTTCTCTTGGTGTTTCAATTTTTCCTTTAATTAATTAACTTTTTTATTTCCTTTTTTTTCCGATCTAAATTTCTCTGAAAGAGGGTGCTGGGTCCTTTGGCCATATATTCAGCCCAGCATGTCTGTTATGGACCTTACCACTTCAAACCTGTGAATTTTGTGAGAAGTAGTCCAGAGTGGTGAATGGGGAGCAATCATTTTACCTACGGGAAATAGGCTATAAAAGGTTTTTTATTTCAGAAAGGATTCAGCAGACTGGGAGACCTATAGGAAGCAGAAGGTGTTGGGGTAGGCTCTTCTTTCCCTGCCCTTTCACTTCCCCTAAGTTACTCCTCTTGAACTCATTCGTCCCCATCTGCTCTGGACTACCACAGAGGAGAAAGAGCTGATGGATGTTTTAGCTAGGCCTGTCTCTTCTCCCTGAGCAGAGACTGGAATTTTAATTATGAAAAGGGCAAACCAATGCATTGTTAAACTTTTAGAATCTGGAGACACGCTGAAAGAGGATGTCACACCTCAGTAAAGTGAATTTTCCTTATGGTGTTATCTCTAAAATCTAAAAATAGCCAGTATTAACATTTAAATTGTCAACTATTTCACTGTTGATCTTAAGGGGGGAAAATCTATCTATTTGTGCAGCATTAAAGATGCCTCTGAACAGGAAGATTAAGAGGATTTAATTCTTCCTTGTCCTGATGATATTCCTTTCTTTTCGGAGGGAAATCATTTTTCCTCACAGTTAATAAAGTACAATTTCCAATAAAATCAAAGTTCTGATAATTATTTTGCAGGAAATCCTCAGCATTTCATTGGAGTGGTTTCAGAATGGAGTAATTTTTAGTAATTGGGGAAGAGATGGGGAAATGAGTCAAGGGTAGGTGGTCCAGATGTGTTTGCAGAGTGTATGAATAAGTCCTTTGTAAGAAGGTTCTGGAGGCATATCTCCCTTACTAGTATTTTTTTTTAAACACCTGCCAATTGCTGCAATATGGAGGGAGCTAAAGGTTCATAAAAAGTTCTTCAAGAATATCTTTATGAACCAAGTTCTCTGTCCCCTGTTTCTCTCAAAGTAAACTCAGGCTTGGTCTGTGCTAGGAATTCATGTCCATATAAATTGTCACTCCATATTCCTGAGCGATGTAGTTATAGGAGTCTAACTCCAGGTATAGACAATGCTATGTCAACGGGAGGGCTTCTCCTGTTGACATAGCTACTGCCTCTCGGGAAGAAGCCCTCCTGTCAGCATAGATATTGTCTTCACTGGAGCACTACAACAGTGTAGCTGCATCTCTGTAAGTGTAGACAAGCCCTTAGTTTCTCCCCTTACCCAAAACATTAGATCACTCCTTCCCAAATCATTCTTCTCTCTTGTTTCCCCCAGCTGCTTTTGCCAGACTTCCACTTTGGGTTTTACCCAGCAATTCCATCTTGCATTTCTGGCTTCCCTCCACAAGATTCCATGTCTGAGGGAGTTTCTTTTCTGACTTGAGATTGGATTGGAGTAGCGGGGTGGACTTCTGATAAGCGAAGAAGCATGGAAGATTGGCAAATTGCTGCTGGCTTTTGGAGTGGAGCAGACTGTTACTCAACAAATTCCTCTTTACTCACTGCCTGTTGCAGGTCCATCCTGAGCTCAGGAGACTTCCCCTGTGATCCCATGCTTTCCTTGCTGGTTGCTTGACTGGAGAAGAATCAAATCAGAGCTAGCAAGCAGGGCTGTAGTTTGGCTGGAGACCCTGGATTGTAGTGTAAAGCAGCTGACAGCAGATGGCTGCATTGTGTACTGCAGTCAGTCACATCACCATCAGCAGTCTAAAGCAGCCTTCACTTATCACTTCCAAACAGTGCATCAACGTGTAAGCGGGGGAATGGTCCCGCTATTGTGGGGAACTTTCCTGGCTTCTGCACTATCCTGGTGAAGTGGGCTAGCGAAAGGATCCGAGTCCTCGCTCCCACTTCCTTTACCCAGAGGCCTCCCTGCCCTTGAGGACTCCCTTTCCACTCTCCTGTCTGGCAGAGTCCTCATAACCCCAACAAGGCTGGGCCCAGGATTCCTGGGGGGCTCAACCCCCAACCCTGCTGTGGTCACCCAGGACAGGGGCTAGGGTGTCCCCACTCCGGGGTACTCTCTTTGCACTGCGCACCTCCCTGACCCACTGATCACATCGTACAATTTAAAGCAAATACAAGTTATTTAATAAACCATTTTAAAAAAGAATAAGGAAAAATGGGAAAGGTTGAAGGAAAACGCATCACCCCGCTCTGTGGCAGGGACCATCACAAACAGTGTCTCTGGACATCAGGGCACTTCACAGTCTGTTCCTTGTAGGTCCCAGGCCTCCTTCTCAGGCCCTGGCTGTGCTGCAGATCAGATAGTTGCTCCGGCAGTGGCCACACACTCTCAGGCTCTGGATGGCAGGACCCTTCTCCCCAGTGTCACCCCTGCTCTGTCAGGGTTACGATCCCCCTCCAAGTCTGGCCTGCAGGGCCTCTTGGCTGAGGCGTCTCCCTGTGCTGGGCCCACTGCCCAGGGTCCCCCTCGCTCTCCCCAGCTGCTCACCGCACCCAGCTCCAGACTGCTCCAGCCCCAGCTCCACACTGCCTCAGCACGGCTGCTGCTACTGCTCTGCCTTCAGCTCTCTGGGCTGCTTCTCTGGCCTCCCTGGCTCCAGTTGCTACAGCTCTGCTCGCAGGGCAGGTCTGCTCTGCAGGCTGCTTCTGTATGTCTCTCTCTCAGCTCTCACCTGTTTCCTGGGCTGCTTGTCTGGCCCCTCTGGCTCTGGTTGCTGCAGCTCTTCTCCCAGGGCAGGTCTGCTCTCTCTGGGCTGTGCTCTGGCTCTTTGGGCTGCAGCTCTGCTCCCAGCAGCTTAGCTTGGGCCCCTACTCTCCCTTAGCTCGGCCCCACTCTGTCTGACCCAGGCAATTTCAGCTCACACAGAGGACGGGACCCCCCTGGCCTCCTGACTCCTTGATTAGCCTGCCCACCCTGTCAATCAGGCTGACCTGGAGCAGTGGCCTCTTGCCATTGTTCCTGGGGACTGTCAGTCTCAGGGTCCTGATTTGCCATCAATCCCTCCCCTTTTAGTGCTGGGAGCTAGCAACCAAAACACTCCCACTGAATGTTAGTAAGGGGATAACAGTCCCCTTACAAATGCATTTGCACAGGGACTAGATGCTGAATGGCCCTGCAATCAGTCAGTCTTTGGAACCAGTTAGTCAGGGAAATGGTGAAGTGGCCCAGTTTGGGCCTGGAGGCCGTTGTTTTGGGGAAAATGATACATAATATTTAGGGCTGTTGATTAATTGCAGTTAACTCACGTGATTAACTCAAAAAAATGAATTGTGATTTAAAAAAATGAATCACAATTAATCACACTGTTGGATAATTGAATACCAATTGAAATGTATTAAATATTTTTGGATGTTTTTCTACATTTTCAAATATATTGATTTCTATTACTATATAGAATACAACGTGTACACTGCTCACTTTATATTATTATTTTTGGTTACAAATATTTGCACTGTAAAAAAGAAAAGAAATAGTATTTTTCACTTCACCGGATCCAAGTACTGTAGTGCAGTCTCTTTATCCTGAAAGTGTAACTTACAAATGTAGATTTTTTTTGTTTTGTTTTTTGTTACTAAACTCCACTCAAAAACAAAACAATGCAAAACTTTAGAGTCTACAGGTCCACTCAGTCCTACTTGTTTAGCCAATCGCTAAGACAAAACACAAGTTTGTTTACATTTACAGGAGATACTTCTGTCTGCTTCTTATTTATAGTGTCACCTGAAAGCGAGAACAGGTATTCGCATGGCACTTTTGTGGCCAGCATTGCAAGGTATTTACGTGCCAGATATGCTAAACATTTGTATGCCCCTTCATGCTTTGGCCACCATTCCAGAGGACATGCTTCCATGCTGATAATGCTTATTAAAAAAAATGCATTAATTAAATTTGTGACTAAATTGTATGTTTCCAGTTCTGTTTTGCCCACATTCTGCCATAATTCATGTTATAGCAGTCTTGGATGATGACCCAGCACATGTTGGTTTTAAGAACACTTTCACAGCAGATTTGACAAAACGCAAAGGTACCAATGTGAGATTTCTAAAGTTAACTATAACACTCGACCCAAGGTTTAAGAATCTGAAGCGCCGTCCAAAATCTGAGAGTTACAAGGTACGGAGCATGCTTTCAGAACAACACTCCAATGCAGAAACTACCAAAAAAAGAAAATCTGCTGGTGGCTTCTGACTCAGATAATGAAAATGAACATGCATTGGTCCGCACTGCTTTGGATTGTTATCGAGCAGAACCCATCATCAGGATAGATGCATGTCATCTGGAATGGTGGTTGAAGTATAAAGGGACATATTAATCTTTAGTGCATCTGGCATATAAATATCTTGCAACGCTGGCTACAACAGTGCTACGAGAATGCCTGCTTTCGCTTTCATTTGACATTGTAAACAAGAAGAGGACAGCATTATCTCCTGCGAATGTAAACAAACTTGTTTGAGCAATTGGCTGAAGTAGAAGTGAATGGACTTGTAGGTGCTAAAATTTTACAATATTTTATTTTTGAATGTATGTTTTTTACATAATTCTACATTTGTAAGTTCAACTTTTCACAACTTTTTACAGAACACTTTGCGTTCTGTGTTGTCATTGAAATCAATATATTTGAAAATGTAGAAAACATTCAAAAAAATTTAAATGAATGGTATTCTATTATTATTTAACAGTACAATTAATCGCACAATTTTTTTAATTGCTTGATATCCCTAATAATATTACAATTATGTAAATTTTTATTTTTAGCACAAATATTTGGCCTGGTTCTACATTCCTCACTCAGACCAAACTGCTATTACTTGTAGTGGGAATTCTGCCTGAATAAGAATTCTAGATTCAGAATCTAGAAGCCAGTCAAATGACTTGAGGCCAGAGGAACTGTTTTGATCATCCAGTCTGACCTCTTGTATAACACAGGACATAGAACTTCCCCAAAATAACTCCTTTTGAATCAGACCATAATTGATGTTTTTTTAAATTCCAATCTTGATTTTAAAATGGCAAATTATTGATGGCTTTCGCTAAGTAGTTGACCTGGCTCTGAAGGCAAGGTTAGGAAAATATTGTAAGGAAATATTCCAGAGATTGTTTATAGATGCTTTTCCCAAACTTTTAAAAGTTGAGTGTCCTCTTCAGGAAGATGAACCCAGTTGCTCATTCCCCTTTCCCTCTGTAGCGCTGCCATATGTTAAAGACTTACATGCCTTAATTCATACATTTTACACACTGCTCTGCCTGGCCTATGACTTTTCCTATGAGCCCTCCACCACTTTGGGAAATGTTTGTGTAGACCTTTATAGCTATGTTCTCTCTCTTCTTATGTGTTTTGAACAGCAAAATAATTAATTATTTACTTTTAAAATATTGTCACTGGCATTAAAGTTAGCAACCATTGAAATGAATGAGGAAGTTCACACCTCAGAGCTCTAGTGTCTGGTTGACTCTCTGCAAACTCAGAGAGCATTGGTGATACTCAGGTTATGTCTACACTGCAGTTTATGTCTGCATAATTTATGTTGCTCAGGGGTGTGAATAAACCACCCCCCAGAGTGATATAAATCACACCGACATAAGTGCTGGTGTGGACAGTGGTATGTCCTCTCTCCCACCAGCTTAGAGTGGTTACTGTAGGCTTTGTCTACACTAGCACTTTTGTTGGTAAAACTTTTGTTGGTCAGGGCTGTGAAAAAACCACATCCCTGACTTACAAAAGTTTCACCAAGACAGGTGCTGTGTAGACTGCTCTGTGTCGGCAGGAGACGCTCTCCTGCTGACATAGCAACTGCCTCTCGTTAGATGTGATTTAATTATGCCAATGGGAGAGCTCTACACAGGAGACTTTACAATGGCACCGTTGCAGTGATACAGCTGTGCTGCTGTAAGGTCCATAGTATAGACATAGCCTTAAAGAGCTCTAGTGTAAACTCTCTAATGTAGCTATGCCCTCAATTTATGTTTTGAAGTTTTCTTTGCAGCCATAACAGTTGAAGTCAGTCTCTTTTTTAAAAATGAAAGCAGAGACTAGGGATAATGATTTGGAGATCTGTCCGTGTCCCTTGGCTTGTGCTTTGTGTCCCACCATATGGACACTCTTCACAGTTTTGAGAAATACTGGTCTGTAGTTGTGATGTGGTAGACAAACTGCACACTGGCTGTTTGCAGTGTGGGAGGTATCCCAGTCATCCATAAGCCTCTCCCCTTTTGAACTCTTGAAGCAACTGTGTGGGATTTTGATCCTAGTGTAGGGGATGTGGGAAGAAAAGGGACTGTCTTTCTGTTCTATATTTGTACAGCTCCTAGTACAGTGGGGTCCTGGTTCTTAACTGGGGCTCCTAGGTACTACAGAACAACTACTACTACTAGGGTCTCTGAGACTTGCTGAACAAGAGTGGGTTAACAAGGGCTTATGGGCTCAATCAACCCACCCTAGTTGCAGTAGGCGTCAAGAGTGGAGAGAGTAGTTAGATTGATTGATTGATTGATTGGTAGCTGATTCAGAAAAAGAGGAGACCTCCAGGCTTCTTTCACAGAGCTAAAAGTGATTGCAGCCAGGAACCTGAGACAGCCTGTTAGCTTGGTGAGCCTCCAGGTGGATGGAGAAACTGGGCGTAGGGAAACTGGCTGGCTGACCATTTGTTTGAAGAGAGGCCCTGAAGGAAAGGGCAAGGTCCTGCTGAAGGCTTGCTAGACAACCCTCATTTTTTTTCTTGTGTTTTGGGACTTTGATACCCTAGAAGGAATGAACTGGAGAGTGTCTTAGCCAGAGAGCTAAGGCTCTCCAGCACCAGATTTAGCTGAAGGTAGTGGTCAACTATCAGAAACCCCAGGATAGAATGAATAGTGCCATGTTGGGCTGCAAGGGGACACCCCAGAGGCCAACCCTTCCACAATAGTGTATTGTCTAAAGTCAGGAACGCACTTTTTTTTTTATTGCTCTTATCCTTGAAGACAGTTGCTGAGAATTATGTTAATCTGTTAGATTTGTTTTTGCTTTCACTGCTAGAATCGTATTACTGCGTGAGGGAGAGCTCCGTGGCTTGTTTTCCTTTTTCAAAGAAATAGTCTTTGCAAGAAAGAGCGAGAGCACCAAAGCCCCTGTCTGGCAAGAGCAGTAGTTAAGAAGTGGATTGATCTCTGGGACTTAGCCTTTCCATGAGAAGCAGTCTTTCCTCCCTTATTGGCAGGAATTTGATTGGAGGAGGCTCCTGTGCCTTCCACCATGCCCTAAGAATGATTCTTTTGAAGAAAGTTCGAAAGTTATTCACCTGTCACAAGAGTAGTGGTCTTCAGTGTGTACAGGGTTAGCCACACTCAGCCCAACTGGAGAGATTTCAGAGGACATGGACAGACCATTGAGGGTTTTTTTTTTTCCCCCAGCTGGTACTGGTCTGCTCTTATTGGGAACCAGCCTCTTGAGATGAGCTCCCAAAGAGCTGCAGTTGGTTGTTCTCCCCCGCCCCCCGCCTGCCCTGCTTTTCTGGCTTTCTTGCTGCTGACTGCTACTTCCTTTCATTGACCTTGTCAGGTTATCAGTAATGATGTCTGATGTAGTATATTTTACCCGTCTCTGTGTGTGTTTATTGGTTTTTTGTTTTGTTTTTGGCCATGTGAGGAGTTGTTGTTGTTAGCATCAGATCAGATTTTTGAGAAGAATTCACACAGTAATATATACTATATATTTTATTTAACAGTTTATAACCAAAGTGATTTTGTTCATTTTAGGGCCATGTAGAATAGGGCAAAATAAAATATGACTCCTGTTACTGTTACTCAAATTGTAAATTGTTACAAGCTGTGTTGTACATTTTACTTTTGCATTGGTGTACTTCCTTTTTATCTGGTTCTTTTCTTAAGGTAGCCCTTTTAATGTGTTCTTTAACGTCACTTTTTAAGGTACCTTGTTGTTCAAAAGAGAAACACTGAGGTAACTTTTTTTTGGTCCCTTTAAATGTAAATCCTTTTGTATTTCTCTTGTTTCCATGTTGTCCTTGCAGTTAGGCAGTGATAGATTAGAATTAGACTGCAGTACAGATTGGGAAAATCTCCCAGCATCCTCTGCCTGCAGAGGCATCAGCAACCAGCATTGACTGTAGCTGCTGCCACTCTAATTGACATTTCTTTTAAATTCTGATATGGAGAGCTCCTGTGATGCCAGCTGCTGTCCTGTGAACTTTGTCTTTTTTTCCTTTTGCTTGATATCTAATTAATGAGAACCCCATGGGTATTGAGAAATAAAACAGAAAATTGAATATTCTCTGTGCTAGCTTTTCTGTGTCTGGTAGAAGAGAGAATAAGAGAGACTTATCCTTGCGTTGAGAGGACTCCATTTATTCACCTGAAGTTATCTGCTGATTTCATCCTGTAAGTACCCTGACTCTGTTTAGTAGTCCCTGAAATCATGATTGCAGTAATCATATGTGTAGATGTTTATCTGGGGAAACCTGCCTTTGTAGAAATGTGCTCTATTGAAAACATCTATAGCTTAGATGGAATTTGTTCTACATGCTTACAGTACGTTCAAAGGGGGAAAATGTATTCAGAATGATTTATGAAGTAATTGTTTTTTCTCCGTACTTAGCAGTGGTGAATAATGCTTCTAGTGAATATGAGTTTCTCTGCTGATGTCAATGATTAATCAGCTAGAATACTGTAGGTTGCAGAGTACTGCAAGATGTGCATTTTGGGATGCTCTTTTTGAAATTGGCAACATAAAAACACCATCAGTGTTCTGGTGGCTTATTGCATTTGCTGATATTTTTCCCTGCCCTGGCAGCTGTTATAATTTAACCATTTATACTACTATATATGTTTGGCTTAACTATAACAATGTATAACAAACCTTATGCAGAATATTGTTAGATTTTAGAGGCTGCTCAGTAATCTAAGATTTTGCAACATTAAATATACAGTATCAGCTCTCAGTATAACACATTCCAGTAAACTGTTGTGAAGTTAGGAAAAATGATTTTAGCAATAGGATCACTCAGTCTTAATTGTGTGTTTGGATTAGAGCCAGCATCTGTGTGACGCAGTCATAGTACCATAAACATCTGGCCTTATTTGCTGTCCTACATGCTGGATGATTGGGTTTTTCTTCCTAGAGAAGTTTTAAAATGAATTGTGCTATATTTTGTTAGAACTTTATCAGTGAACTACCATATTTTTAACTATGTACGGTTTAAACTGTAGTTTAACTTTATTTTAGAAGGATTCCTGTTTTCAACTTTATTGTTTTTCAGTACCCATCTTTTATTTATGCAAACTCTTTCTGCAAATACATATAAACAAATTGGTCTTATATATGTGAAAAGATTAGGCAGTAATTTGGGATTGCTTATTGTTCTTGGCCAGATTCTGATACCCTTTCTTATATTGAGTAGCATCTAACATTGATTTCAGTCTGATTACGCATGGAGTAAGGTATTTCTCTGTGTAAGTAAGGGTATAAAAATCTGGACCTCAGCCTCTAGGATTACAGAAATTCTTATTTTAAACTGTAAAGACTGATTATTAAAATCTCTGTCTAAAAATAGTGTTAAATCAAATTACTGAACTTTCTGTTTACCAGACAAACCTGATAACACATTAGCCTTCTGTTATTTTGTACTGGAATATCATGCATCCTGACAGGTTTTTTGATGCCCTAGCATTTTCATTAGTTTCCAGCAGTGTAAAACAGATTTTCTCCCACCTGCAGATAAACAGCTGTCATGGGTTTTATTTTATTTTCTTCTCTTGAATATTGGGTCATTTTAAAGTGCTGCTGATCTGAATTTAGCTACTACATATGAAGCCTGAAATGCCTGATGTAACTTCTAGCTGTACCATTGAATTAAAGATTATGAGCCAAATTCATCCCTGGTGTAAGTGAATTGACTTCAATAAAATTACTCCACAACTTCCATTGGCTTACATCAGGGATGAAATATTCATGTGGTGTTTTACATAAGTAAATAGTTATCCATATACTTGGCATTTTTTGATTTTTCTCACTATATGGCTGATTCATTAATGGAAAGTTTTTTGGATCTTGCTTACTGCGCATGTTGTGCAGTGCTATTGTGCCTATAAGACTTTTTGCACTTGACTTCTGCAGAAAGTGATGATAGTCTCAGTTAACACTGTTTTAGCACTCCTGACTCATGGAATGACTTCATTGTTGGCTCACTGAGCTCCTCTCCAGCCAATCAACAACCAAAGTGCTACAGCACTTCCATTTTGCTCAGAGAGCTGTCTTCCAGTTTCCAGAATGCTGGGAGAGTCTGATTATCTTGTGACGTTAGTTTCTCTCCTGAAGGAGGTTATTTTTGTTAAGGTACTTGGGAGACCTGGGTTTAATTCCCACCTCTTGTCACTAAATTCCTGTGTGACCTTATCACCTGTCTCTCTGTGCCTCAGTTTGCTATCTGTAAAATGAGGCTACTGATACACCCCTACTTTGCAGAGATTTTTACTCCTGGGGGGATTCTGAGCCACGCAGACTTTTGCAGAAATTAATGTTGTACACGCAGAATATCTTTTCTTCCCCACAGAAATGGGCTGTCGTGCTGCTGTCCACCATTATGGGCTCATGGACCCAGCTCACAAATAGCAGACAAGGGTGGGGGAAGGGAAGGGAACTAGAGGGTTCCCAGCAGCATGCAGTTTCCAGCATGCCCTAAAAGGAGGCGGCAGTGGCACACAGGAAACTCCATGCAAGCCTAGGAACCAGCATCTGGCTGTTTCTGCCTCTGGAACCCTGGGCTCTGAGAGGGTAGAGGATGTGTGTGTCTGGGCTGCGGAGGCCCCACAGCTGGCCTAGGGGGTAGGGGATGCAAGTGTGTGGGCTGGGGTGAGGAGGAGGAGTGTCTAGGCTGGTCATTGCTAGGCTCTGTGTGTGTGTGTGTGTGTGTGTGTGGTGGGGGGGGGGGTGTTTCTGGGCCAGGGGAGGCTCCACAGTTGGCCTCTGGAGGGAGGGGGTGTGAATATCTGGCCCTCCCAGCTGGAGTCTGTGGGGACAGAGATAGAGAAACAGGAACTGGTTTGTCATAGGGGTTTCTTTAATTCTTTACTCACAGGCAAATTTTTTGTGTGTCTGTATTGTTACAGACATACTTGCTGACAGATATTTAGAAATAAATTACCAAAATAATTGAAACTCGTTTGATTATGTAATGTTATTTTGACAAATAAAATTTGCTGAATTTTAAAATATTGTGAGCAGAATTTTAATTTTTTGAGGGGCACAAAATGCCCCAGAGTAAGAGAGGTTGTGCTGATAAATTCATTAATATTATGGAGATGTTCACATAATGTCATGAGAGGACCATAGAAGTAAGTAGATTCCCCTGCCTTGTCTTCATATGCAAAATAAATGTCCAAAGTTACATTTCAGCAAAGATATATTTTATAATAATTTTATATTAGAACAATTAGTACTTCTATTGGTATTTATAATATGTACTTCTGAAATGAAGACACCATCCTTGGCCTTCTGGATGGAAATCATGGTGCTTTTAGGTTAAAATACAGAAGAGAGAGAATTAGGATCTTAACAAAATAAAGGAGAGGGGTTGTCAAACTTTTGGATGTGAGGATGGAATATATTTCAGAGAAATTCTCTATTCTCTACTGTCCTGTGGATGGATTTTGGAAGGGTATTCCCAGCGTAAGAGATAATGTGGGAGAAAGCACAGTGGGATTTGTGGGTGAAAGAAATGAAGTTGGAGAGGGAGCACAAGAAAATGTCTGATGCAGACAGACTGGTCTCTTTGCTTTCTTACATATTGTAACAGCCGAACCTTCCCTAATATTGTTGATACTTTATCGTAAGGATTGAAGTTTGCAGGGGACAGAGAATGGTAATCTTCTCTCATCTTCCTATTTTCTAGGTGGTTCCCTCCCTTATTGCTGTAGCATTCTGCCCCGTTTTCCCTTCCTCTGTTCCTGGGCGGGTGCTATCCCTTCCTCTTCCTGCTCTATTTTTGTTCCCTTCTTGTTTCCTTTGATGGCTTCTGTTCCTTTCCTGCTCCCATTTTTCATGCTTCCATCTTCTTTTGAGGGATCCCGCTGTGCTATTCTCTTTTTTTTTTTCTTGATGGATGCTTCCTCTCTCCTTCTCTCCTCTGGTCGCTATTGGCCCTCTTTCGCCTTTTTCTCTGATGTCTGTCTTGCAGCAGTGGTAGATAGGTAAAGATAAAGGGGGGGGGACAACTTTAAAAGAAGAAAATTAGTCCCAAAGATTTAGGAAAAACATCCTAATGATTAGATATATTAGATTGTGAAATGTTCTCACCAGAGAAGCATTGAAAGTCCTGTTGTATGAGACATTTAAAAAATGGACTGGCTAAAACACCTATGGGAAAACTCCTGCAAGAGCTCCAGAGGATGGATAGTATGATTTAACTTTGTGTTATCTAACCACAGAGGATGAAAACATTAGCGTGATATTTCTGCTAAAATAACCACTGAAATAGATAACAATGTTGAGACTTAAATTGTCATCGTTAGGCTTTGTAGATAATACTACACCCGAAGGGTCGAATGAGGCACAGTTTTATACTGTTTCAGATCTATTGTTTGCCTGTCTGCAGCCTTGGAAAGAAAGCACTGAGTTGGTTCACATTTGGAACATTATCTTCACAACTATGAGAGTTGGAATCTCATTTTTAATAAGTGAAAGCTTAAAATAGGGAGAAACTGCTGAGGCTACCAGTGAAGTGCTGAAACAGTGTGGGCTCACTCGAAGCCCTGCTTTTTCATATATTTAAGAGAAAAATTACTACATTTCAAAATCTGGTTTATGATTTGTTAATAAGGTCATACATACCTTCCAGGACCAAAGCACTTAAATGATGGATAAACTTCCTCTTTTTGAATATGCACTGCAGACCTCTGTTTATATTTTCTACATTCATTTTGTGTCTGAAATCCCCATATACGTGAAAGGGAATTTACATATGCTGACGCAGTACAGAATTTGCAATGGAGAATAGATGTGCATGTAAGAGATGTATTCTGTGGGTAGGATATGTTCACACTACCATTCCCCCCGAATACAATAACCTGAGTTGAGGGTGGCAGCAGTGTAAAAGTGCTGAGCAATACTGAAGTTGAGAACAGGAAGTGAATTTTAGTGGAGAGGAGGTAAGTTTCTTATAGAGCATTTGTAGGGAAAGTGTCCAATGGCTAGGACTTAAATTTGATGTGTTCTTCTAAAGACAGCACTTCAGAAGCACAATGCCAGCTGGAGTGACTAGAAGAAAAACTGCTGCTAAATCACAAATACACTTCTTGTAGTATCTTGTATTTTCTGTGGAGGTCTTTCATCTGTATACAACCAGGCCCCTACTTGCTTAGCTTCTGAGCACTAAGTAAAATTTGAGATTTATAGGGGAATATCTGTAAATGTTGTGGAAAACATGTTCTGAATAGAACTTGTGAAACCCTTGATTTTCTTCAGGTGAGCATCCAATGAGCATCTTGTCCCTGTGGACGAAATCTGTAAGATTCATAGTAATGATTCACAAATCAAAATATAGTTATGGGACAGATTCCAGTATCTTTTAATTTTGTTGTATACTAGTCATTGATATGAAGTATCCAAAAACAATTTATAGTATAGCGGTTCTCAGCTGGGGGTCTGTGGACCCATGGGGGGGGCCACGAGCCATTTCAGGGGTCCCTGAGCCCACCTGCCTCACGGGGCTAAAGCCAGGAACCCAGAGCCTCAGTGCCCTGTGTGGTTAAAGCCTGGAGCCTCAACTCCTTGCGGGGCAGGAGCCCCAAGCCTGCTGCCTGCAGGGCTAAAGCTGGGAGCCTGGAACCCTGGGGCTAAAGCCCCGAGCTCCCCGCCCCCCCAGGGCTGAAGCCCTGAGCTCCCTAGCCCTGCAGGGTTGAAGCCCCAAGCCACCCTGTCCAGCCGCCGAAGCCTGGAGTCCCAAGCCCCTTGCTCATAGGGCTGAAGCCCTGAGTCTCCACCCCCCATCAGCAGCTGAAGCTTAGAGCCCCAAGGCCCCCCCCTGTGGTTGAAGCTTGGAGCCCCACCCCCGCTGCTGAGTCTTGGAATCTTTATAGCATGTTAGGGGCCTCAGAAAGAAAAATGTTGAGAACCCCCTTAAGTGTACTATATAACCTCTCAGTTATGGAGCAGCACCTTAGCTAAGTTTGAGCAGAGCTTCCTAGTTAGAGCTAAAAACTATCAGTCACACACACATTTGTATTTTCAGTAGGACTAAGATTATATGTACTTAAATTGCTTGTTATATTCTCCCTTCCCCTTAATATTGGTGTAGAAAGAGCATATATAGGAGAAAAATAATTCATCCTTATGGATTCAGCCTCTTGGTGTTTTGCCCTATAGCCGGGGATGCAGCATTGCAGATTTGCTGGATGAAATCCTGTGAATTTCTTCAAAAGTTTCTTGTTTAATATAGCAAGTAAGAATTTTTGCTTGCAGTGTGGTTTTTTTTTTTTTTGGTTGTTGGGTTTTGACGCCTACTTGTTTGGAAGGACTAGCAATATAGAACTATAGATAAATGTAAATCATTAAAATCTCTTTATTCTAGACAGTGCAAGATAATGCTATCTATCTGCAAGAAACCACAAAAATATTGTGAGAGATTTTCTTTATCCTATTTCTGATTCACATTTCTGAGTTGATTGTGAAGGCCAAATTTGACCTTCTCAGGCAAATAAATTTCGGATAGTTTTGTTAATTAATTGGTGCATCTGGATCTTCCTCAAGTTTAGTTCCAGTTGAGTTTTTGTATTAGGCATTTATACACAGCCTTTTTGGAATACTTGGTCTGGCTAAAGATTTTAGCATGGTGCAGAAAATCAGTGGAACTTGAGCATAAAATCAATGAAACAGTGTTTACTGAATGGCGATAATGATGGATAAAATGGGATAAGTCTCGCTAAGGAATTTAAAATATAAGATACTATAAAAGGTATTGGTATAATAATTTGATACTGATCCCTTTTTCTTCTATGTGTATTTAAAAATGAGACTTACTGTGCTATAAATCATGGCTTATACAGAGGCTCTATTTAAATGCTTAACCTCTTAATTTTACTTTTGTATGAATAAGTTATCTTAATACATCTCTTTTGTGGTACCCACCAGCAGCCACTGTTTCTAAGAATTTGACTCCTCTGTAATCAGGGCCGGCGCTTCCATTTAGGTGACCTAGGCGGTCGCCTAGGGCACCAGGATTTGGAAGGGCGGCAGACTGCTCCGATGGGCCTCCCGCAGGCGTCCCTGCGGACGGTCCGCTGGTCCCGCGGCTCCGGTGGAGCATCCGCAGGCACGCCTGCGGGAGGTCCACTGGAGCCACAGGACCGGCGAGCCGGCCTTGTGCCTAGGGCGCCCAAAACCCTGGTGCCGCTTCTGGCTGTAATATTGTCCATTCATGAGGGTATCTGCTGTCTGAGTGTTAAATCAGTCAGTTTTAGGCTCTTTGTGCTCCTCTATGCTGCTGGATTCCAAATAACTATGGTGGCAAAACATGGTCACTTATCCTAAAAGTCATAGCTCTAGCTCTGATGATCTGTGCATTTGTGACCTCCAGGCTTGACAACTGCAACTCATTTTATCTAAGAATTAAATCACAGACCTTGTAAACGTTCCAAAATACGCTACCCTGAGTATGTCATACTGGTGTTCTGTGTTCTCCACTCTCTTCCCACTGAAAACAGAGTCCAGTTCATAGTCTATCCTAATCTTTAAAGCTTTCCTTGGTATTTGCTCTAATTTCCTGGGATTTCTCAATGTAGACCTTGGAATCTGCTCTCATAAGGGATAAGAATGACCCCAAACCTAAATGTTTACAGAACTAAATCAAAATTTAATTTCTCCAACCTAGCAATTTTTAAAAAATTTCTCCATAGAGACACAAACAAAAAATCTTAAGAACGATTCAGAATCTTTCTATAATCTGGGAAGGAAGGAAGAAGAAAAGAGAGGTGTTGATATTTTATTTTTATTTTAAAATACTTGGGAGTGATGAGATACTTCTGTGATGGAGTAGATTGTTTAGGCCACCTTTTTAATGAAAAATACACTTTCAATTACACTATTTGTGCAGGTTACACATTTACACCTCTACCCTGATATAATGCTGTCCTCGGGAACCAAAAAATCTTACTGCATTATAGGTGAAACCGCGCTATATCGAACTTGCTTTGATCCGCCGGAGTGCGCAGCCCCGCCCCCCCGAAGTGTTGCTTTACCGCGTTATATCCGAATTGGTGTTATAACGGGTTGTGTTATATCGGGGTAGAGGTATATTCTGTGACAACCTTTCGCTGATGACAGATGCCCTCTTGACCGCTAAAGTTAAGTAAGCTAATTATCTGTGAACAGTGCATCTTGCTGCTCGGAGCTGTTCCCTTGAATCCTGAGTAAAGGAATAATATACTCATGGAGGTAAGGGACAGAACTACGAGTCAGATCTGGATTGTATTCCAGCTCTGCTGTAGATTTGTTGAGTAACCTTGAACAAGTAATTTATAGCTAAATTGCGTTATATGGAGATATGTCTGGCAGGTGGCCCCGAAAATGCAGTGAACTTGCCTTCTTTGGACTTTTCTTCAAATTGTCCCCTTCATTGGGAGGAATTTAGATGACCACCCAAACCCATAGATGACATGAATCTGTGAAGAAGGGAATTTTCAGCCTCATGGAGTATGGCCATTCCATTCCATTTTTCTGACATCACCCACCCCCCAAAAAATCCTCTAAGATCCCTGCAAGAGCTGTGCTGCTGTTAGTCAGATACTTAGCATCTGTTTCTCTGAGTGGGATGCAGTTATGGAGAATAAATGTAACACTTCCTCAGTTGTTAACTTAGGTGCAGATATTCACTGCCATGGGGGGAGAATGCTGCAGACTATCTCCTCATCACCTTGGTTCATCCAAACTATGTGATGAATTTCTGTGAGGCTGGGAGCTCCAGAAACTGCCACTGTGGTGCAGAGCTGTGGGGGCTATCCACTGCTCATTGAGCTCAAGGGGACCCTGCCACCTGCGGCCCAGCAGATATCTGGGGCCCCCCAGCTGCTGTGTCTCTGGGAGCTCTGGGGGCCCATGCCACCTGCTGGAGCACAGGGGTCCCCCCCCATCACAGCAGCTGGGATCTGGGGGGGCAACCTGCCACCGGCAGAGGTCCAGGAGCTGCCTGTCACCTGTGGCAGCTGGGAGCTTTGGGGGCCCCTGCAACTGGGAGCTCTGAGGCCACCTACCACCTGCAACAGAATGCCAGGAGCCACCCATAGCAGCTCAGATTGGCAGAGACCCTGCTGTGGTTCAGAGCTCTGGTGGCTTGGAACTCTGGGCAAGTGCCTGGGAGCTGCAGGTCCCCCACCACCTGCAGGGACTGGGAGCTGTGGGAGGAGCCCCCTCCACAGCTCCGATCTCCAGGGCCAGCAGCTGGGAGCTGTCGGGTCCCACAGCTGACAGCTCTGGTGCCTACGCTGGCTGAAAGCTCCAGCCCTGGGGCTGAAGCAGAAAATATCACAGAGGTCTCTGGAAATCATGGATTTCTTACTGGCTTCTGTGACCTCCATGGCATATTCGTAGCCTTAGTGATAAAGTCATAGGTAAGGATCTAGAGAGTAGCACAATGTCATAGAAACAATATACCTTCTTGGTAGATGGCCTTCTAAATAGTACCTCTCCATCTTTTTTTTTTTTTAAGTTTAGGAGTGTATTTTTACATCAGTTCTTCTTATTTTATTTAGATTTTTATGATGTTGCTTGTGCTGTGAGTTCCTTGTACAGAAAGCCGGGGATCAAGTGTAGTAAAGCTCCCATTCCTAGATTGATCATGCATCCAGTGACTGGCTGGTAGGGCTTTTCCTAGCTGGAAAAGTAAAACTGTCAACCACCCACCACAAGGCAACTAAATGTTGTTGATCAGCATAGGTGGTAATTATGGTTATGAGGTAAAGCAGCTGATAGTTACTTTCTTAGAAAGTCTGTGTTCTAATAAAAGTATAATGGCTAAATTCTGTCATCCTCATGTTAGTTAGTACTTATGAGTCTCATTAACTTCAATGAATAAAGGTTGAAGAATCTGGCCTTTAAACTTCAGATTTAGCTTTACTCAGCATTTTAGCTGAGTAATGAAATTAAAATAAAAGGAGATTTGTGCAAAATCTACCTACCTGAGTTCCCCTCTTCTCCAAATAGAATTGGTTGGTTGTAGGGGAAGGATAATTGCACTAGATGTTGCCTAAATTTTCCACAAACATCATTTAGTTTTGGTATGGCTTGGTGTCTTATGATTATATTTAACAGTAGTGAAGTACAACCTGCCATCTAGGCAGTTCTCTCATGTATCTGAACTACATTGATGAAAGGTCACTGTGTCTTGCGTGAAGTACTAGGACTCTGAGTAACCATTTCCCCTGAAAAAAATTTCTAACAGTGTTCCAAGGCAGTGGTTTTCTTTCATTGCATTTCTGAAGCTAAACTTTTGCTAACAGTCTTCTGTTATTATTGCAAAGCTTAATTCCTTTTAAGTCTTGTGTAAAAAGTAGAATGGGGTACCTTGCAAGTATTTTAATTTATCTCTCTTAATTCTCAAGCTTTTTATATCATTTTCATTTTGTCATTTTACAGTAAGTCAATAATTGAATATTCTGCTACGTTAAGATATTAACATCAGACCAAACTCACCTTAACTTGTGATATAAAGACAGACTGAAAAGTACATGATTATAGCATCTTACTAAAAGTGCTACTTAAACTGATCTGAACCTCAGTGCTTTATTAATGAAAAAAATCACTTACTTCTAAGGAAATTTACATGCGTCATGCCCAAAACACATGATCAATTGGCATAATTCAAAACACACGTTTATTCTTTCTCAACAATATTAAGAAGTT
The DNA here is from genome assembly GCF_025201925.1 of Gopherus flavomarginatus. Classification (NCBI taxonomy): domain Eukaryota; kingdom Metazoa; phylum Chordata; order Testudines; family Testudinidae; genus Gopherus; species Gopherus flavomarginatus. The sequence continues at coordinate 108,082,397 of NC_066619.1, forward strand.
TTTGAAATAATTGAAGGATTAAGCTATATTTTTATCATTAACTTTAGAAATGTGTGTGTCATCCTTTAAGTAACTAGACACTTGCATAGTAGCTTTTTATAGAAGGAATAAAAATGCCACCTATGTACTGAAAATCTGAATATAGTATATCTTTCTTTTTCTCTCTTTCCTTTTACTATTCAGGATTGAATTATGCTCTCATTTGTACTGGTGTAAATCCAGGTTAATTCCACTGACATGAATAGTGTTAATTCAGATTTACACCACTAAAAATTAGAAAAGATTGGGAACTCACTTACTAGTGGTAATAAAATAGGTGGGAGGTTAATCAACTCTGGGACTCTTTTTGTGTGCATAACAAGAATGCCTAGATGGAGAAAATGACACTTCATATGTAGAGACTGTAGTCATTGTACAGTTGCTTGGATTTCTTTTGAAGTGCGAATTCATACATTGATTCCTTTTAAGATTCTGAGTAAGTCTTCATTGTTTTGGCATGCTCTTTCTCACAAAGACATATGTTTTAAAGTATTTGGTTTAGTTCTGCGTATGGTATATTTATTTGGTATTGATCTGCAGTTGTGTGGTACTGTGAAAAATGGAAGTTTTTCATATAAGGAAGAAAACCTGCCTTCCATTATACTCTATTTCTACTTATTTTTCCAGTTCCTTTCTTTTTGTTCAGAACCATCAGAAGCTGAGGGCATTTCAGGGGTAGGAAAGAAGGAACTTTGTTGATGTAGACAAAGAACTGATGGGTGTACCAGTCTTCATTTAAAATCTACAAAGGAAAAGTGTTTTTGTTCAAAGGTGCAGATGTGAATCTGGACAGGAAGTTTTATCAAAGAATTCTGGAAAATTTAGCTCTTTCAAAATTTACTCTGTCTGCGCTGTTAATTTCTTTGCCTTTGGATTTTGTTTGTAAATATGACCAAATTGTGTTCCCATTGAAGTCAATGGGAGCTTTGCAGTCTTCTTCAATGGGAGAAGAATTGGGCCCTTCATTTTTGTGTATAGTAGTGTTGAAAATTAAAAAAAAAATGGGACAGTTGTGTTATGTAGAAATCAGTTTTGTTCTTGTCATCTGCAGAAAATGAGGATAAAGGGCTACGGTCAACTGGGAGTCTGAGTCAGAGTGAAAACAGTTACTTTAGACGAAACTCTTAAAAGAAATCTTCTAGATCTTATTGAGGAGCTTAACTTTACAAAAATTGTACCTCTTAAATACAAAGCGTTAAAGATGAAATTGTGCTTTTGTTACTAGATATAGCCAAATGAGTGTGTTCATTTTTAACACGTTGACTCACATGTTTTAAATAAGTGGCGTGTGTCGTAGAAAATGTCTTTAAGTTGTTGAGTCTCAAGAACTTTATACTCCACATTTCTAAAATTTTGTAGGCTAGAGAAACAACAAATGGTAGGCTAAATCTTAATTGTCTCTTCTAATGAAGTTCAGGGATGTGACTCCCATTATTTTAGCCATTTCTCAGGGGCTCTACAATTAAAGACAAGTAAAATATCACATATTGATTATTTTATTATTAAAGAAAGGAAAACAAAACAAAATGAAACAGAAAACAAGCAAGCAATGAACAGTGGTTACTTCAGTATGCCACAATCTTCTGTGGACACTGTTCAGCAAAGATTACACATTAGAGTGGGCCTGCCTCTGGTGGGACCATTCTTCTCTAGATAAGTTGAGACCAAAGTATATTATTCTTCCAAGTTACTAGTGAGTCCTGCCTTGGTGTATCCTAGATAACTAAAACAGTTTATAGAAGTTGAAATTCTGCTTTAGATGAACCTAAACATGCTTATTTCCAAATAATGGTCTTCCTGCTCTCAAAATAATATTTTAAAACATAAATTGTTCTTAAAGGGACAAGGTAGGTAAAGTAATATCTTTCATTGGACCACTTCTGTTGATGGAAGGAACTGACGGTTCAGCATAAGGGGTTCACACATGCTGTACGAGAACACTTAAAATGAAGTGGGCAATTAAGGCTTTGCAAGCGATAGGGTGTGTTACGAATTTTTATAATAGCCATAAAACCAGTGTCTGTTTAGTCCATGATTTTTAGCATCTAGCAGAGTTATGAAATTAAGTACTCAAGCTCATCTTTTGAAATAATTGTGCAGGTTTCCTTTGAGGACAAGGACTGAGATGTCAGATATAGTGTGATCACTTTGAGAAAAGTGTTTGCCCATGAGTCATATGTCTTCTTTCATTTTTCTTTGTGAGTTCATTCAAGAGTGTAGTGGTATCTGGTTTCACCCACATTGTTGATGTGGGGCATTTGGGACACTGGATAAGGTATTCCACACGTTGTGATAGGCACGCATAGAACCCATGGATCTTAAGAGGTGTCTTGTGGGGAGTATTGATCATCATAAAAATGGAGATATGTCAGCATGTTTTGCATCTGTTGTTCTGGCAGGCTCTGGTGCTGCTTTGAGTTGGTGTGCCCTGATCTGTAGGGAGCTTGCTTCTGATGATGAGCTTGGCAAAGTTGGGGAGTTTTTTGAAAGCCAGAAGAGGGAGTTTGAGAGAGATTTCTTTCAGGATGTGGTCCCATGGGTTGTAATTGTTTCTTTGATGATATCTCACCTGAGTTTCAGTGCCGGTTGGTGAGTGACAAGTAGGGACGTGCAATCAGTGGTGTTTTTTTGTCTTAATTGTCCACTTCATTTTAAATGGTCTTCTACAGCATTTATGCTTAACAATCAGTCAACTTGTATTTAGCTCAGACATTCTGGATATCTTTCCCAGGTCTGAAGAAGAGCTCTGTGAAGCTTGAAAACTTATCATTTTCACAATTGAAGTTTGTCCAATAAAAGATATTACCTCACCCATCTTTTCTCTTTTATGTCCTGGGACCAACATGGCTACAACAATACTGCAAACAATGTGATTCTTAGGGCACATCTTCACTGGCAACGTTAAAGTGCTGGCTTGCGTAGTTGTGGCAGAGCTCTAAAAAACCCACCTCCGCAAGGGGTGTAGCTACCAGTGCTGGGAGTGTGGCTCAGGGAGGTGTTTTTTTATTGAACCAACTTCAGTTTTTTCCAGCCACACCAAGCTCTTCTTCAGTGTGGGAAAATCCTTGAATGGTTCCTTAGAATATGTGCTAATTACTTATACTAAACAATCTATTCCACCTTGCATTTAGCTGTGATGCTTGGAGTACCATTCCCAGTCCTGAAGAAGAGCTCTGTGTCTTGAAAGCTTCTCTCTCACCCACAGAAGTTGGTCCAATAAAAGATATTACTTCCTTGTGTCTCTGATTCTGGAAGACAGTCTTTAACTTGAATGGTTATTATAGAAGGCTCAGTCTCTCTCTCCTTTTTTGGAGAGGTATTACTATTCACATAATAATGGTATCAGACAGTAAAAGAATAAATGGACACAAATCAGACGTCAGGAATGGTAACATACAAAAGCCAGTATGAGAATACTTCAGTCTTCCTAGACATTCAATAACAGATTTAAAAGTAGCCATCTTGCAACAAAAGAAATTTCAAAAACAGACTTTAAAGACAAATTGCGAAGCTACAATTCGTTTGCAAACAGAACACCATTAATTTGGGCTTAAATAGTGACTGGGAGTAGCTGGTTCACTATAAAAGCAATTTTCCCTCTCTTGGTATTGACATCACCTCATCAGTTATTGGGAGTGGACCATATCCACCCTGACTGAATTGGCCTTGTCAGCACTGGTTCTCCACTTGTAAGGTAACTCCCTTCTCTTTATGTGACAGTATATTTATGCCTGTATCTGTAATTTTCACTCTATGCATCTGAAGAAGTGAGTCTTTTTCTACCCACAAAAGCTTATGCCCAAATACGTCTGTTAGTCTTTAAGGTGCCACCAGTCTCCTAATTGTTTTTGTGGATACAGATTAACACGGCTACCCATCTGATACTAGACAGTTAGAAGAAGCTTGTATTTAGATATAAAATATTTGCAAACATACATCTCAGAAAAACTTGTGCCATCTTAAATATTTAAGGAATAAACAAAGATTTTCACCTTCAAGTGGAAACATGGGGTTAGACATGATCAAAACATTTCCCAACTATAAATGTTATAGTTAACATTAAATATATGAAGACTTTAGAGTACCTAATAATATGTTTCTGTCATTCTTTATGGCATGGGGAGGAGTTTGAAACTGAGGTTTTTCTCTATGAAGAGCAGAAAGAGTGGAAAAGTCCATTTTTATAACTTAGGCCATGTATACACTAAAGTTTTTTATTATAACAAACTGGTATTTCATATTAGAGGGAGGGCCCTTGGTCTTTGATACAATAGTTTTGTTGGTTGGTTGCCTTTCTGACCAAAAGTTCTTCACTAATTGCAGTACATTTATGATTTTCAATTAGACTCCTATCATATTTTATACAAAGCAGTAATCAGAATAACAGTTATGTACATTGTTCAAAATATATTATAAAAGAAAATAGTTTAGAATATTAAAGTGAAATGAAAGTTTTAAAGCTGCAGAGTTTATGTAAACACTCTTGGGGATAATAAACATGTTATCTTCCCTGACCCTTGGGAAGTCTGTCATGCTTACAGAAGACAGAATTCCTAAGGATCATGTAATTGAACAGTTGATATAATTAAACAAAAATAAACACGTGAGCAACTTTACTCCAAGCTCCTGTGTATGAAAATAAAGGTAAATATCTACTAAAATTTAGCAAAGGTTAGTACATGCCTTCCTGTACTTAACACTAGCATATATTATGATAATTTCATTATTTTTGCATCAATATTGCGGTTTACGTCCTACAGGAGAATTTTTGAAAACCCCTCTATTCTGTATTGAATGTATGAACACAGAGATAAGACAGTACATAAGATTTCTCCTTAGTGTAACATTTTGTGTAAATACAAACCACAGCTTTTTAAAGGCAGTAAGAAAATAGCTCGCAATGCAAAACCACTAAAATCCATAGAGAATAAATATATTTAACTTTACCCTTATAATCTGACAATGGCAGATGTCTTAAAGCATTTTTGGCCCAATATCTGCCTTTCAGGCCAAAAAAAGAAAGGAAGCTGCATGTCTTTCTAAATACTAAGATATATTAAAATGATAAATAATGTATAGAAAGGATATTGGTTAGCATGTAAACTATGGGAAGGAAGTATAAAGGTTTAACCACTTCTACTTCAACTTTCCTCAGTGGGCTTTGCCTATGAATCAGTTTTCTTTCTGTAGTACTAGTTTTATTCCTGTGAAATGCACACACAAAGATAAGTTGCAGTTCCATTACAAAGCAATAGTGCAGACAGTTCTAAGATGCTTCTTTAGCACATTAAAACTATGTATTCATATTTTTATGAGGATACTAGCAGCTGAAAGCCTATGCTATTGCATGGATATAATTTGTAAAGTCAAAATTGCTAAGAACTTAAAAATTGAATAGTGAGAAACCATGAATCATGGTGATGATTGAACTTGATGATATTCTAAACAAAAAGCTATCATCCATGCTTGTAACTGTTTCCACTGTTTCACATTCACTCAACAAACATTCTAGGCTTCAGAGTGACACACAGAGTGATGATCCTGGAATCTTATTATACAGATACAGAACTAATTTATCAGTTTTGTTGCTCACATGCACTCATACACACCACATTTTACAGGAAAACTGCTATAAAGCTACTACAAACTCATGTTAAGAACATAAAGTCCATTTCTTCTCTAATTAAATCAAATGACAAAACTCGTGGTCTTGAATTATGAAGGAATGAGCCCACTTCTGCTTAAAGCGAAGTGGTCATGCAACAACTCTCCCTAGACATTTTTAAGGAAACTGAAAAGAAGATTTGGTAGTTTTAGGTTAAAAAAAGAAAAGGCCATTCCAACAAAGTAGTGAAAGTAGATAATGAAATGAAAGAACATGATCTGATGCTGAGAACATGATAATCACGTGTTATAAAGGAGGCCAGAGATCAAGAGAAACGGTAGTTGGATGGAAACTGGACAGCATCTCTACTCCATTAGACACTAAAGTAGGACTGGTTTTTCTAAAGAAAATCTTGACAGCATGAAAGCTTTTACACTTTTTAAAAGGTATTTTAACAGGGAAACATACTGTTTGCTATGTGAAACTGGATTTAGGTAAAATGACTGACTTATTAACAAGTATGGAAGAGGGTAGATGAAAAAACTAATCACATGAGCTATCAACAAAATCATTTTGTATCAATTTTGATTGTCTAAAATGGTTTCTTCTCTCAAAAATCCACAGTTTTTGGTGTATATGCAATTAAGTAACTAGATGTATTTTAAATGTCTTTTTTTTCCTTAAAAGGTAGTTGTAAGTATTTTCCAATAACATGGTCAACAAATATAAAGGTCAGTTAATAAGTATTGAAATTATTAGCAAGTTTTGTATGGAACTCACAATTAAATTTTAGAACCTAGTCCTTTCTTAGGGTCTGAGTCTCTTTTATATATGCATAAATGAGAAGTTACCCAAGTAAGAATTGCAGGGTTGGGCCCTATGTATAATTATTTCCCCCCCTTAGTTAATGGATTATGGGTTTGTCATGATGGC